>NC_134825.1:92806941-93491051 GCF_004210375.1 Tachypleus tridentatus
TAAAATAAGAGACGTTCACAAAGGGCGGAATTTTATTTATCAAAACAAGCCGTGTCATAACAATACTAACAAATGCTCATCAAGGTTTGATGATGTGGCCAAAAAATAGTCATCGCTTCTGACCACAATTCCAGTTTAAAATAGTGTATATATAGCAGGCATCACTTCTTGTCATTGTTCCCGTTCAGAATTGTGTGTATTACAGGCATAATTTCTGGTCGTAATACCCGTTCAGAATGATGTTTATGGAACAAACATCCTCGTTGAATCCTCGTTCAAAATAAAGTGAGTAGTAAGACCCGTCTCTAGGTGGTTAAGTAATCAAAGATGACGAGGTTATAGTTACAAATGTTGTGAAAGTTTAGCACACGTTGCTACATGGCCATGACAGGCGGCCTTGTGAGGGTTGATGTCATCAAAGAAATCAAACAGGGTCAGTTATGCTGTGAGTAAACGTTGATTACATTACTGTCTTGATAACACCATATTTGGTTAAGAAGAAGAGATTGCCACTACTTTAACGAATGGTCACATATTGTTCTGTATACAATTAGTTTACTAACATTCAAAATAGCAAAACCTAGTATTATAATTTTTCATGTTATATCATACCACAAAAATGAAACACATAAAACTTTGCACTCATAATTCTATGTTATTCAAACCCACTACTAAATAAACAAAAAATTAAAAATTATATTTGAGTTCAGTAACATTTCAGTCAAATTTCGACACTGCGATATTCGTAGTTGTCATAGCTAGTATAACTTCACGCCATATAGAGAGGGGGAAATTGATACACATGACAAATATCATTTCTGAGTTGACAAAGTGTATTTCGCATCACACAGCTGAATCTGGTTGCTCGACCATTTTTAGACAGTTGTCAATTCATTTGTAGATGTCCTATACCTAATGACAAAATGATGCAGTGTCAATACATTGAGGAAAAAATGAAAAACCAGTCCATAAATGTAAGTATATCGTTACATGCATTTCTTCATTATATTTCTAATTTATGTGTTTCTTCGATATAATAATGGTTATTTTCAATCATGTTCATTGTATTATTAAATAACGGTGATGTAATTTACTAATTATATATTATTTTATATTTTAAAGTATTTTAAAGAATAGAAGTGCTGTTGGCAATAGTAAATGGGTGAAAATGTTAAATTCAGCAGTGAAAAAGAACTAGTAAAACATAAAAATGACAGTTAGGTTTTTCTACTATTGTACAACATGAAGTAGCACCTGATTCGTCTCATGCATATCTTATTGGGAATGGACAGTGTTCGTGGCTATCACTAGTAGAAATATGAGATCTTGTATTTGCATGAATGTTGAATACAAAGTGATTGTAAACCGATTGACAACTGTTTATATATGGTTAAATTAGAGGGTTCGGCTGGGTATAGTGAAATATATTAACCTGGTTTATTTCTTCATTCACTATTTTAACAACATTATATTTGCTGTTTGCCATAATAATTATTGTCACGCATGCTGAATACAATTTTCATTTTGTTCTAAGTCGACATTATGTTGAACACGTATGCTATAATTCATGTTTTATCATTGAGAATTATGTGTTAGAAAAATACAGTTTAATTAAATAAAAAAGTTACATTTAACTGAAATGTGTCACCACAGTGATCCGTCTATTTTTAATGTATTGTAAATACATAGAGAGCGACAGTATGTTATAATTAAAGTTTAATATGATTCACTGATAAATATAAATGTCCTACATTTAAACAGAACTTTAATTTTACTCTAAGTAGACGGAAACTCTGTGATTATTATCTACATTGAGTAATAAACCAATTATTTAAACGTTATGTAAAGAAATTTCACAAATTAAAGTATAATGTATATACGTAGAGTTCATTATTAAGTATGTGTATTTTTTAATTACAGTCTGATTGGTTATATTTAGCAGTTTGTAAAAGTGAACATTAATTATTATAATTACTAATGTTAAATATGCATATGTGAAACACTAAATTGTTACCAAAAATTTTAACACTTGGGCCTTGAACTAAATAGTTAGTCTTTGAGAAATAGACTTGGTAATCATATGTTTATTCTAATTTTAAATATTTCCTTAACCAAGATGAGTTTTTGCACTTTGGACTATCACGCTTTATTTCGAAGAACTCTGTTCTACTTCGACATTGTAATACAGTACTTATATAGTGTTAGTGTAGAAACGTTTGAATGTAAATAAAGTTCTAAAAGATGTAGAAAGAAACAGGTAATGATTTAATTGACTAATTACAATTAATATAGTTAAACAACCTGATTAGCTAGGAATTAATCTCAAAACCCTGATTCCATACATGTATAAAAATAAGAACCCTTATATATTTTTAACATCTTCAGTGATATCGCTTCTGTACTGCACCAACCACAGTGGCTCACCTTTGTCCTACTTTGGAAACGGTCCCTTATATATATATACATACATTCTCTTTATGTAGAGGTTCCCCAGTCATGTTTAAATGCTTGGAAGCCACAATATTAATTTCAACCAAGAAATTAAAGAGGTAGGCTATGTGTTTATTCTGCTCAAATTTTTGTATTGTTTTGGACTGAAATATAGCTAAGTTCCCAAGCTTATTAAATTGCAATGGTATTCTGCGGTATCCATATAGTAATTTATGATTTCTTGGCTATTCAACTACATACGTAAAACCGAAATATTATTTCGTTCCATGTACAAAGGTAGAAGCGAGAAAAGATAATTGTTTACATCATTTTTTTATAAATTGTTCTGTTCTTAAGAAAAATGAGTAATAACTTATTTATGAATAGTAAAAAATTGTGTACATATGTAATGTGTGATATATAAAATGTGATTATATCTTACAAGATACTAGTCTCCTAAAATACAACTAAGACAGCGTCACTTTGGAAAGATTAAAGGTCAAATTTATATTACTGGACACGATAAGATTGGTGCCAAGTCTTTGTAACTTCTATTTTGTTTGTAAGCCAGCACGTCTGAAAGGTCAGTATAATAGAAATTTAAAGTATATTTTGTCTAAACATTTATGTTTTCATGTTATAATTTGATGCCATTATGGAACGAAAGAAGCATGATTTATGCTTCCTAATTTTTGTGGTGGTTACAAGAATGATTAAATCTACCAAACCCATACAGAGTTTTGTAGGTGAAAACAACAAAGAAAATATAACTTTTTTCTCTTGGGAACAGTTAAATAGCTATCTGGACATTATAAAGATTTTGCACGTAAAATGTGAAAATATTCTGATGGATAAAAGTATTTTTATTCTTGAAGTGAAAATTACTTTACATGTTGGATACTCAATATCCATAGTATTTTAATGCAAGTTATTATACAAATTCATTTACAATTAGTTTATTATCAGTGCTTATCAAATGTAAACGCAATAATCAGGTGTTTATCTTGTTTTATAGCATTTGTTTACTGTCCGTCCATACTATTATTTTTTAACTAATATAACAATACTCTGCCCTGAAACAATTGTGCATTCCTCAGTAGCTAAGATAATATCATTATTCTTTCACAGATATTCCTGAAGAATGGCCCAAAATGTGAATGTAAGAGCTGCTTACCCGGAAGTATATGGGTTTAAATTACCAAAGTATTTTTCTTGCAACTGCTTTCGAAAAGCTATCACGTATAAAGCGAGAAACGACAACATATTTATCGTCACGTTTCCAAAATGTGGAACTACTTGGACCCAACATATTGTTCATAATATTTTACACAAAGGGAAATCATATGAAAGTTTCCAAGATTTTCAGAAATATTCTACTTTTATGGAAATGACTGGCTCGGAAACGGTTGCTCGGATGACTCGTCCTGGAGCAATCAAAACTCATCTGCCCTTTCATTTAAATCCATATTCCCCTGAAGTAAAATATATCTATGTTGCCAGGAACCCGAAAGACACTTGTGTGTCATTTTTTATCACACGAAAATGATCTCGGTCTACGAATTTACAGATGGAACGTTTGATTAATTTTTCAATATTTTTATCAACGGTGAAAACGATTTTGGAGATGATTTTGATCATTTGTTGTCATGGTATGAGCACCGGAACGACTCTAATGTTTTGTTTATCACATACGAAGACATGAAGGCTGACAGGCGAAGTGTTATCTTAACTATAGACAGTTTTCTTGGTAAAAAGTACGAATACATGTTACTAAGTAATGAGGAGCTAATGGAAAAAAATAATATTTGAAACAAGTACCAAATATATGAAAAAATGCGTAAATGATCATATGCACAGCTTTTTAAATGGGAAAACTGAAGATACAGAGGAAGACCCATACATTCCCGAAGGAATCCAGCATATCAATCAATATATGAAAACCAATAATATTAAACCTCCTGAAGAGGTCAACTTTGTTCGAAAAGCAGTAGTGGGAGATTGGAAAAATAATTTTACTCCTGAACAATCTAAGATATTAAAAGATAAATTCCAAGAGAAAACAAAGGGAACAGATATAGCTAATCTTTGGCCTGATTTACATGAAGATGTGAAAGATACAGTTATATAAAAAATGTGTGGAAGATAGAAGACACTTCGCTTTAGAGAACAAAATATTCTTTCTTGCTGCTATAGAAAGTCTTATTTTTTGGAAATGGAATATTTTAATTATTTTTCTAAGAATATTTTATTGTCAGAACATACTGATCACTTTATTTTTAACCTATCGTCTTCTAAATTTTTCTCTTCCAAAGAGCTTAAAAGGAACTCATAATTCTTAAAGAGATAGTACTGTACTTAACATCATATGTCTTTTTTGTCAACTTATTTTCCTGAATTTTCTTGACGAATATTGTTTTCATTACCAAATTTCAACACATATTACAAAAGAAAAGTTATATCTATCACTAATGTAAGGTTTGCAGGTGCAGTCTTTTTGTGAATAAATTCATGTAAATGGAAATAACAATGCTGCGCTTTTTCTTCACTTTTACAGCTTTAAAAGTTTATTTAGAACCTGAGCTTAAATGTTCCTTTTTTTTTCATTGAAATATAGAGTATACAAATGGACTGAATGTGGTCAGAAGAAGAGCTTCCCGTCTGTGACTTGTGTTTATTTTCCCAGGGATATAAACACAAGGAAAGGTAGCATTTTATTGATGATGGAACAAACTACATGTTTTCGACGAACCACTCTCAGTCTTAAAGGACTTTTCTCACTACAACCATCCTTTCTTCTCCTACGTCCCCAAACCAGAGACGACTCCGAATACGACCAAGCTTCCGCCCAGCCTAACTTAGACATTTTGTCCTTAAGTCTATTCTACAATTCTTAAAATGCTTGTGCTCACGCATTCTCTCTTTTTATTCATCTTTTCTTTGGGTACGGTTCAGAAATTATTTGGAGCCCTGGCTGTGCAAGTGGGTTTTCTCTGGGTGTTTCCATTACCTACCTTCTCCCACATCGAAAGTTTTTTATGTATAGAATTTATAAATCCCTGTTTTGAAAATGGCCGTTTCCTTAGTTATCCAGTTAATTTAATTCAAATTGAATCAGTTGTCTTGAAATGATCGTTTACATCTCTACCAGATCCATTTTAAAATTTTGATCAAAAAATTAACCTCTAGGGTTTAATTTCATTTTTGTCCCAGTTCTTCTTTGTTTCATTGCACATGAACCAAACACTTAGAACTATTTTGAACTTGTTTCTTTTGTTGCAGCCTTTGGCACATTTCAACAACGCTTATTCCTAACATTCATATATATATATATATATATATATCAGAAATTGGTTTGCAACTAACATCCTATTCAATATTTTGCTAAATCCCGTAAATTTATCATTAACCACACCCTTTACCGCGCGCGAGGTGAAGAGAAACAACAGATTCTGATCGTCTCTTGCTATATTTCAGACTTCAAGTTCGTTGGGACGTGAAGGATTTGAAAACCTAAACACTTACAAAACTGCAATGGATACGGATCAAACCCGAAGAAGACGGGACAATGTTCTACCGAAATAGTGTTCGATCATCAATAAGATGTTTTCCCATGTTTAAAAATCTTTATTAACGTAGGTTTCTGTTTATCAAAACAATATATTATTGTGTATTTCAAGCTGTGTTACACTATTCTGGATTTAGGGTAAGGCATTACTTCACCGTTGATTTACGATATCAATTACAAATGTTTTCACGATGTGTCAGATATTATCTTCTTTATAATCATCATGAACCGACTATAATCAAAGGATGGATTTTTGACTGATTTAGTTACAGGTGAAAAAGAGAAACAAAATGCACTTCCTACTTTGTTTCCGTGTGTGTATTATAAGAATAGAATATTATTTCTACCGTTGTGATTTCGCAGCAACTACTGTGGCTTCTATAATTTATATTTTCAAGCATATTACAACAAGCCACTAAACTGGAAATGCTCGAAAGAATGCTTAGACTCCATATCTGTGATGTTTGACAAAGTTTCTGTAAAGTTGTTTTCTTTTAAAGCATGTATTGGGGACAGATAATTCATTTCGATGTTTCCATGAAGACGAGAAAAGAAAGGTACCTGAAAAATGCACCCGAACTGTTGCTACTCATAAAGTGACTTAATAGATCTAAGCCGTACAACTTCTAATATGCTTTGAACGCAATTGATAAAGTACGCAGTTGTTTTGGAACTCAACAAATGTTTTTCATACGTGGAAGATATGGAACAAGTGTTCTAGATAACTTTAAACATCAAGCATGTCGCACGAAAATCAAAAAGTATGTGTACATTCTGTTTAATTAATTCTTATGTATGCAGTATACTTCAACAATGTTCCCGTTATTATTTGCAGTTAATGTATGGGATGAATTAACTACCTGAAAGAGTGAAGTAATTTTGCATGTAAACATAGTTACATTTCATTGTATTTTGACTTTAATGGTTGACTTTCGTTTCTGTATTGCATTATGAAATGCATAAAAATCGAAATTATTATTTTCTTTGTTTCTGATCGAATAAAAAGCTACACAATTGGTTATTTGAACTGTACTCCTCAAGGGTTTCAAAACCCGGCTATTGACGTTATATGTCTTACAGCTTACGACTAAGCCAGTTGGGGAGGGCTGTTTAGTCTCAGAGAGATTAAACATTGAATAATAATTAAACAAAATATATCACGTTACTTTAACACTATGTTGCTATTTAATTAAAACCTGTGAAAGGTTACGTTATACAGAAAATACTTGCGAATAACTGAATGAGGCAATAAGTCATATTGAGGTAGTTTTTCAGTATCTGTTCTGTATGTTGAAGATGCTTTGCTGTTAATAAATTCAGCATGACATGGAATTGAAAGTCAATTGTTTGCAGTTTAAACACGGTAGAATGCATTTATGTATACACCTATAATCACGTCCCTCGTACAGCGGTAAGTCGATGGATTTACAACGCTAAAGTCAGGAGTTCGATTCCCCTCTATGGACTCAGTGGATGTGGCTTTGCAATAAAAAAATACAAAATCACACACTCTTCAAAATAGACTTTCTAACATGACGTCGATTAATAAGCTGTTAATCACATTTAAATATATGTTGTGTTCGAAACAACAAATTAACAGTTTGTAAACATAGTTTTTTTTTTGTTTTCGTGCGATATATCTTTGTTTAAGATTAACAGCATTATCCCCTCTAAATCTTTTGTGTGTGTTAGCCTATCTGTTGAGTCTACCGAGGTGAATCGAACCTTGATTTTAGTCTTGTAAATCCGAAGACTTACCGTAGGACAAATCTTTTATGTTAAAAACAAAAAAACATGTGTAGAGTTTCCAGAGAATTGGGATAGTTTCTTTCAAATGTATTAAAAGCGCTTTAGAAGTTGTTAGGGTTGGTGGTTTGTATAAATAAAAAAATAACACCTCATAGTTTACTTCGAACTATTTCTTTAAGCAAAATATAAGTATATGCAAAGCTGGATATCTTATCCACATATCTTATCTTAAACGAATATCTTATCAAAACCACTAAGTGTTCTTGATTAGAATTTGGACTTCGTAAATTTTGAACTTATGTTCAGGTCTGCTGCTTGATAAAGTAAGAAGGAGGTACTTTTACATTAGGACGCTACTCCTCTTTCCAAACTAACTACCTTGGAAGTAATTTACGTCTTATATCTATAAGATTTAGTATTGTTTATAAAATATGTATATACAAATTATTATTTGTACTAAATATTTGCAATAACAGTTATTATAAATTGCCATATTGTTTATACATTAAAATATATATTTGTGTTAACAAAGAAATTTGTGTATATCAGTTAAGATGAAACCTTGTAGAAAGGACGGCAACTGCCTGTTAAAGAGATACAATTGTAGAAAGTCTTCCGCATTTCGAAACGTTCTCCTATACTCTTGTGTCTCCACAACAAGATGTTGCCGTTAATTTTACAAAGTTTCATCATGAATGCTCTTTATCAAAGTATATCAGAGTTGTTGGCAAATATCATGAGTTTGATATATTTGGATATTTAATTAAGTTCCAAATTCTATTTACAATTTAAATCAGTTCAACTAGGAGACTCGTCCGAGATAAATTATAATACTTGGCATAGGGCAGAGAAGATGGACGACAAAGGCAGTTGACGTGAATTTGTAGAAAAGAAGCAAAGCCACTAATGTTCAACAAAGTAATGAATAAACTTTCCATAATCAGAGTCACGGAGTGGCTGGGATCTCTAAATCTATCTGCCTTTGAATTTTCTGTGGAGAGAAACGAGAGTACCTCAAGGAAGTTGAACGTGATTGTCGCTTGAAATTGATATGAACATGTGATGCTTGCATGAAAGTGAGGTGACTTCATGCACGGCGTTACTTGACTTGGTGTGGAGACAAGATTAAATATAATATGTGGTAACTAGATATTTGAACATAATGTGGAATATTTCGCATATATATATATATATATATATATACAATTCCTGGAATAACCGTTGCTCGTTGCTCCGTCTGTTATAAAACTTCTTGCAGGTTATCTTTAAAAATTCGACATTTTCATTGGAAAACTATATTGATCATTTTGCTATTCTTTGATAATGTGTCGCTTTTCGTTTTTTTCTATTCAACCTTTGACATTTCTGTTGTTGAACTTTACAACCTTCTTCACACCGTATTAGTTAGTTTTTTACACGATTTTGAAAAAAACAATCTCTATGCGACTCTCCTTTTCCTATCCTGTTCCTGAAAAGCCAAGTCTTTGGAAGCATTTGTTTAATTACATCTTCTAGTCGTAGGTGGCTGTTTGGAATTTATTTGTAGTTTTAATGTAGAATCAGGATGTTATTATGATGTAATTCTTTCTTACTTAACCGTTTTAGTTTAAATGTCGATAGCCATCAATTGCAGCATGTTTAAATATAATAATTCCAGTGTTCTTCTAGTGACCCAGTAGTGATCTGTTGGATTTATTTTAAAGTTCAGCATAAAGCTACACACTGAGTTATGCCCGCCACAGGTATCGAATCCGGTTTCTAGCACTGTATATCCCCAAACATACCGATGTGCCACTAGAAGAGGGGTTACCATAAAGTAAACAATCCGTTAGATAGACTTGTTATTTCTTCAGCAGAAGAACATGTTGTAGAGCAGAAAACGAGTACTTATGATACATCGTTGAAAGATTTGTATCACTCCAACCCGAACAACAACAGCATTCAGGAAGTTGAGACACTAAATAGGACTTCATCATGGGATATACAAAAATCCGAAAACTAAATGTGAGACTAAATTCCGGAACAACATGAACGCGGTTTTTGTTAAAAATAGCACATTTCATTTGAAAATAATCTAAAGAAAAAAATACAATGAGAGAAACACCATAAAAGTAATCTAAACTAGACAGGAACATAATATCATTCGAATCATATATATTTCTGGAACAGACGCAGTTGCTTGAAGACAACGAAGAAAAACTTTAGTGAAATAAGATACCGTTTTTTTAAGTAAATAGCCTTTAATTTTTAAAATATCTACGTTAATCTCAAAGGGTAAGCAATCGTATGTTTATAAATAAAAACCAGAAAATAACTGAAAATATTAGTTGTTTTGAAAGTGGTTGCATCACCATAGTTTGTATCATCGCTGACACGAAGTGTGTTAGTGTGCACAAACGATTCTCCATATTGTATTTTCCTCTTGTGAAATCTATATTAGTTAATAAAAAAATAGAAAAAAATTCGATTTTAATCTCTCTCAAAGATATTGTCTCTATACAGCGTTGTAAAAATCTTTAGGCCAATGAACATAAACAAAACATATACATTTTGCATTGTTAGACTCAACCACTTATTTGAGTAGAGCTTCGAAAGGTAAAAATGAGAAAACAGAAAATAAAAAAAACCTTTTAGCATTTGATAGAGAAAATGTAAACACTATGAAATTAGCCTAAATACCAGCTGGTCAAAAGTTTAAGACCATACGGAAACGAAACGTTAATCGTTAAACACGTAGCGAAATTTAGTCGTTTGTGTTCAAGCATTAACGTTGTCAACATTTCCCACTGACATCTCTTGTGTCATATAAGCATGGCAAAGGCTAAAAAGTTGACAGAGTTTTAACGTGGCAGAATTGTCGAGCAAGGTCTCTCTCAATGTGCCATTGCTGGTAAGATTGGGCGTAGTAAAACTGGTGTTGCAAATTTCTTAAAAGAAGGATACGGAAGGAGAATTTCAAGTGGTCGGCCCAAGAAAATTTCTTCGGCGTTGAGCAGGAGGATTCAACGGGTTGTCCGGCAAGACACCAGCCGATCGTCGAATTAGATTAAGGCCCTTACGTACGCAGAATCTATCTCAGGAATAATAAGACGGCATCTACGAGAGAAAGGCTTTAATAACCGCAAACATCTTTAAAGGCCACACCTCCTTTCACACCACGACACAGCTCGGTTAAACTTTGCTGAGAAGCATGGGACGTAAAAAGTGGACGCAGGTATTGTTCTCTTAGGAGAAAAAATTTAACCTGAATGGTCTAGATGGCTTCCAAAGATACCGGCAGGATAGGAGTATTCCATCGGAGACATTTTCTACACGATACAGTGGAGAAGTTTCCATCATCAACTGGGGTGCTTTCTCCTTCCATTGAACAATGGAGCTTCAGGTTATACAGGGGCGTCAAACAGCAGTTGGCTGCATTGGCATGTTTTAGAGAGCATCCTTATTGGATGAAGATCCTCGCTTGTATGGAAATGACTGGATCTTTCAGCAGAACAACGCTGCAATCCACAATGTTCGCAGGACAAGTTACTTTTTAATGGCGAGTAACGTGATTCTTTTGGACCATCTAGCGTGTTCGCCCAAACTGAACCCCATTGAAAATGTTTGGGGGTGAGTGGCAAGGGAAGTCTAGAGAAATGGACGCCAATTCTAAACATTGCATGACCTTCGTGAAGCCATCTTCACCACTTGGAATAACATTCCAGCCAGCCTTCTGCAAACGCTTATATCGCCCATGCCAAAGCGAATGTTTGAAGTTATTTGGAATGACGGTCATGCAACATACTACTGAGACCTCTTGTTGGTTATTTCCTATCCTGTTTAGCACTTCTTTTTGGTATGTCTTAAGCTTTTGACCAGCTAGTATTTAGGCTAATTTCATAATGTTCACATTTTCCCCAGTAAATGCTAAAAAAGGTTTATATTTTTATTTTCTATTTTCTTACTTTCATCTTTCGAAGCTCTACTCAAATAAGTGGTTTAGTCTAAGAACAAAAAATTGATATTTTTTCTTTATGTTCATTGCCCTTAAGAGTTTGCTCAGCAGTGTATCTTCGGAATAATATATTTGCTCTGACTACGTATATAAGCCAATCCAATGTCATCCACAAGTTTATAAGCAGTTTTCACAGAAGTTTTGGAATACCTCCCGGTTTTTTAGCGTTCACAGCTTTACTTCTGTGGCTGTTTATCCATGATAAACTTGGTAAAGAGAATGAAATACGGTATAACTTTTACAAAATAATTTATTTTCTATCAATTTAGAAAAACCCAAGAATGAATACCAGTGAATATGTTTTTCAGTATTGGATTTTTGTAAAGCTGTCACTGCATATACGTATATCAAGATTACATGAATTACATAGTTGAGAATATTAGACCTAAAATATTACGGAAACAATTCTTGACTACTGCTAAAAGATGGGTCAATATTACGTCACAAAATAAAGAACTTTAAAGTGATATCGCAAGGAATCCGATATGTTTCAGTCGCTTCGAATATATATTTATAGCAAAAATTTACACAATTATCATAAACTACTGTACTGGTATAAACATTACTGCCAAAGTGAAGGGATTACGATTTCATTTAGAGCTTATAAATATTAAATGTCATAATTGGTATTGCCAGATGTTTGTTTTTAATGGGGATATACTTCAGTTACTAATACACCATTTTTAATATGATATATATTCATATATATGTATGCACTTCTGCAACTGCATGTGTTATGGCGAGATCTCATTTGTGAACAAACTACGTTAAAATAAATATTCCTGCAATTTGAAAAGTACACTGGATACCAGCTATTACTTTTTATTTGAAATTTACATTACAATTATACACATATAAACTTATTTAAATAACTATTTTATACCTTTTTACGTAATGTAAGGTAGACATGCCGTACAGTCTTGACTGAAATGTAAATACTCCTAGAAATGTGTCTTTATTCTTACTGCATCAATTATCATAAACTGTCGGTTGTTTATTGCTGATCCACAGCTACACTAGTTTTTTCACTCCTGTTGAGTGTTCTTTGATGTGTGTTTAATATTTAGTAGTTTTAGATCAGGAAAAAGGTTCCAATATTTATTTCCCGAAACAGTTAAAATTACGATAATGCATTTTTACATTTGTTAATCAGTTTTATGTTTATTGCATCACGTTTCGAAATCGCCTATAAACAAAATTTGTTGAAAGTTTAGATAGTTAAAAATAATAATCTACTAAGGAGCAATATAAGGTGAAACGAGATTCAGTGAACAACGCTTTAAATATAGCTCCACCTGATTTTGTTTTCAACACGTTCCACTCATGCTGAATGAAGTTTGTTCTATGCCAAAAGAGAAAATCGTTTTCAACATAATGTAAATTCAAACTACAATTTACAGGAGTAACCAGATCTTAGTTTCTTGTAGTTGGAATCATTTGTTGTTGTTGAATTTCATTTAACTAATTATTATGTCAAAATACTCTTCGATTGAACTCATCACTAAGTTTTGTGTTAGTAAAATTGTTAGAGTGTAGCATTACTGATTGTAAGTTGTTCTAATTTAGTTGATCTACAGTTTTCTTCTTAACCAACTAGTAAACTCTTTAGTACTTAGATTACCATGTCTGTCATATTGCAGCTTGTCTTATGAACCCTGTCTTATGAACATGCGAAATATCATGAGAAAAGATTGAATGATTAACTTTACATAATATATTAAAACAATTTTGCAAAATATTTAATAATATCAAATAACCGAGACAGCTATTCCTACAGGATAAAATACAATATAAATAAAACGTGAAACGATAAGACATTTTAGGTGTATAAAATTATCTTAGTTTGAATTTTTTTTTATATTTGATCTTTATTTTTCTGTTACTTAAAACATGATATCTAAAAATAAAAACGTTTCAAAGCAGTTTCAAGTTTTTTTTATTTCATTTACAAATTTAAGTTGCTACTGTCACAAAGAAATCAAAGAACCAGTAAAAAATAACATAAGATTAAGCTTTCAAGTATTTGTTTTTACCCTAATTTAAGCTAAGTACAACTTAATTTTGACATTCATTCCGTACATTGTATCGTCAAATCTGATCTTTCGCAAGAAAAGACTCTGGCCACAACTGATCAATGTTAGTTTCTTGAATGTTTTGGCAAAACTTTGCCATGAGTCGTTGTGATTGTGATGGAGAAAAGTGTTCTTTCCAGTCACCGAAAATACCTTTCCTTACTATTTTGATTTCTGACTTTGGATTAAATTCAAGGTTTTCCATAAATTTTAAGATGTATTTTAATCCTTCAGGATAATTCGGATCTTTTATTTGATCGTCGTTGGGATTCAATCTGAAAAAAATTCCAAAATGTTTATTAACAGAGCTTTTCATGTTCTTCACAAGAGTCTGACAAATAATTCTCTCCGTTAGATTGTCATCCTCAAGTAACATGCGATTGTACTCTTAATTTATACGTTTATATATTTTCGGTGCTCATACCAAGACAAAGATGGTCAAAATAATCCCCAAAATCCGTTAGGCCGTTTATAAAAATCTCAAAATATTCATCAAATGTCCCATCCGAAAACTGGTAGAGCGGAAACTCCGTGGTGTGATGATAAAAAGATACACAACAATCAAAGGGATTTCTGGCCACGAAGATGTACCTGGCCTGGGGAGAGTAAGGTTTAAGACTAAAACGCAGGTGAGTTTTAATTGCTCCGGGACGAGGCATGGTTTCTACAAAACCAGGCCATGTAATTTCAAGTAAAGGACTAAGCTTTTGAAATTCTTCAAAAGTTTCTGGTGGGATTCCCTTTTTAAGAATGTTCAATACGATATGCTGCGTTCACGTTGTTCCACACTTAGGAAAGGTTACGATGAATATATCATCGTTTCGCGGTTTATGAGAAAGGACTTTGCGAAATGTGTCTGGTGAAAAAGCTTTAGCAATCTTGAAGCCATCGACAAGTTGATAGCTGGGAGTCATACTTTCTTGTGTTGTAAAATTTTGAACAATGTTGTTAGCTGAAAGATTGCAAAACAATATATATATAGTTATTCAGCTTTGTGTTTGGCATTTATTTTTTGAATATATAATTTTATAATTGACACTAGACACTGTCGGAACTTTGATGAAACTCCTTATTACAGATTGAGGAAAATCAAAATTATTGTACGTTTTACAAATAAGCCATTCATTACAACCAAGAATATATTGAGATCATTTAATATAAAAAAATAAATTTAAATGAGAGTGTTGGCCTGACGGAAATATTACCAGTAAATGACATAAAATTCTTTAATGTGCTTATTAGTCAATTTTTAATTGTATAAATAACGGTTATTTCTGCAAAACATCACATTCGTGAAGGTAACGCATTGATATATATTGAAACTTTTAGAATGCATGAGATTGAAAGTTGTCATATTTTTTATAATTATGGCCATTTTCTAGTTTAATGTCGAACTAGTTGTACCTCAAAAAGGAATCATAAAAAAGTTCTAATTTATAAATTAAAAACTTAAATGGTGTTTAAATGGACAATTGCCTTTACAAAACTAAAAACATTTGTAAGGTGTGTTTTGTCACCATCGCCGAAAACACTGTCCAACGTTATGAGTAGTCTTTGGGACAAAACATGTCTGAAATGTCTGAGTTACAAATTGTGACCAATGCGTAGTCTTATTATGAGAACTTTCTTTTTCCGATTCTTATGGAAACAAGACGCCCAGAGTCCAGTACAGGGTTTTATTTGAAAGAGCTAGATTTCACGTTGCTCGCTCCAAGTAGACTGCCAACTAGCACGGACCCGAGCCTTGAATACAGGACCATAGCTGCAGATAGACATAGCTACAGTGTTGATGAGCTCGTTCCTAAGAATACCAATATGTCTTGGTATTCAGAAGAACTGGATAGAAGTAAATGGTAAAGTAAAATGGGCCAGTCGGTTTTGAATATCAGCAAGAATAGGGTGAAAACTGACATAAAGCGATTCCAGTGCTAAACAGACAGCTAAGTGTATCGGTATAAATAGTACAGTTCATGTACTGCATAGCTTCTACGGGATTCAGGGCAAGAGAAATGGTGTAAAATTCGAACACAGAAACTTTAGATGGATTCTGTGTGCAACAACCGAATCACTGCAAACAATGGCAGAGGCAACAGAACCATCCTTCCATTCCCATTTATGTAGATGATTCGAAAGATGTTCGGCAAATAGAAGGTGATACGTCTTGGTGGGATAAGCTGATCTGTTGATACCGCTATGTCATCCAAAGATAGACCAAATTCATCCAAATACACCCGGAGATGAAGACTAAAAGCAAGAGTGACAAACTCTATATCATGTGCAAATGTGGCCCACTATGAAAGGAAAACAACTCTATATGAGATGCTGTGGTGAAGATCGAAGTTTTGAAGCATACATTAAAAACAGTTGGACACTACAAAGGTGAAGAGAGAGTTTATAGGACTCTGTGTACAAACTCTGGCAGAAGAAATGTGGAAGGCTCCTGTGCAGAGCCGAATCCCCGATGTTGAACAGGGTCAAACACTTTCAAGGCTGAAGACCTGGTAGACCCATAGACCAGAGATTCATAGTCTAGTTTTGATCCAATAAGGGTACCATACATTTCTAGCACGAAACATCGATCCGCCCCTGAAGAGGTGGAAGAGAGGACACGGAGGATCTTTACTGCGCTTGAACATTTGACATGTAGCTGCGTGATGTGTAGGATAAATATAAACTTACGTTCAAATATAAGCCCCGAGAACTTTACCTCAGGGTCCACGAGAAGAATAGCTCCACCAATGCAGAGTTCAGGATCATGGTGAATACCACGTAGACTGCAAAGGTTCATGCAAATAGTTTTGGAGAGAGAAAGGTTGAAACAATTTGCTCTAGTCAACGCCAATATATGATGGAGAGCAGTCTGTACCGGCCGCTCAATATACCTCCAATTTAACGACTGACATGTGATGTGGAAGTCATCGGCAATGAGACCATTTACAACTGTAGGTTTAGTTGTTCAATCACACCATTAATCTTTATAACGAAAAGTGTAAAACTCAAGACAAAGCCCGGAAGGACTCCAAATTACTGAGGGAAAGAATGGGAAAATATCGAACCCACACGTCCTGCAATCGCCGATTGATTAAAATTGTTTAATAAAAAGCGGTAAATTCCCACACAACCCATACGAGTCGAGGCCTCTCAAGATACCATTCCTCCACGTTGTATCATAAGTTTTCTCAAGGTAAAAAATACAGAAAGATGTTACAAAGACAGCTCGTGAAGTCAATTAGACGGTAGTTCAAAGGAATCTTTTTGTGATCCTTTCCAGGTTTGCAAAAGGAAGTACAATAGCATGGCGCCAAGAATCGGAAAAACATTCTCCTGCTAGAGATGGTTAAAAACAATCAGAAAAATATCAAGAGAGGCAGGAGAAAGGTAGTGCACCAGCTCATAATGAATATCACCAGACCAATGAAGAGCAAGATTAAATTCCATCAGTGTAACGGATAATTATAGTCATAGAGACGATTAGCTGAAATGAAAGAGGCGATTGTTCTGCCCATATTTTGTTGGCAAAGAAGATGGGGTATGAAGAAGAAGTGCTAGATGCCTGAGAAAATATTTCGCCGAGACTAATGGCCATGCTTTGGTTGTGAGCAACTACCTGCCCATCAAAGAACATGATTTAAAGGGAGGCAGAACGATACAGTCCACAACTTTTTCAAATTTTTCCTCTATGACTTTAGAACTGGTGGTATAAGAAATGCTACAGGTGTGTTTAATCCAAGATTCTTTCTGGCTTTCACGTCTGACTTCCCAAGCATGTACATGCTTCTGCTGAAATGCGATGCGGTTTAAAAGTGTGGGATATCAACAAAAAGTATCCCAAGTCCGTTTTTGAGCTTTTCTTGTCATGTGGCTGGCAGAATTCCACCAAGGACGAGGATACTGTTGGAAATATGTCGAGGTTTTAGGAATACGCTGAGTATATAGTCAGTTACTGCTGCCAGACATTCATCTCTCGATGGCTTATACACCGTGGCAGAATCAAGTCCTAAGATAGTAGTGAAAGACTAGTGTAAACGTGGTCTAATTTCCATCGAACCACACGGGTCGGATGGCATCGAACACAGCCAGTCTCTCTCAAAATGATTAGAAAATGATTACTGCCTTGTGGTTTACCGTCGACTCTCCAAGAAAAGTAAGTGAAAAAACTGAATGGGAAGAGATTGAAAGATCTATAGCAGTAAAAGACAGAATAGGTGCTTGAAAATAAGTATAAGAACCAGTACTAAAGAGAGACAGGTTATGATTCAAGAGCATGGCTCATCCCATTAATATTAACACCACCCAAAGGGGATTATGGTAATTAATATCCCCCAGTAGTAAAAAGGGGAACGGTGACTGCTAAATGAGGGCATCAAGTCTAACTGATTTTAGATCTCTTCTGGATGCAGATAGAGAGAGCAAATAGTGGAGGTACGACACATGGATGGCTACAGCCTTCAAGGGTGTATCAAGTGACAAGGGCAGAGTTGGCACACTCTGATCAACGAACAATGTCACCACACCATGCACTCGTCCATCACATGACCTGTCGTCGGTATACAAAGAAATTTGCTGAAGGGTGACTGTAAGAAGAGGCACACTGGATGGTAAGAATTTATGATATTCTTAATGTCATCAAAATTTGATCAAAAACTTCGACAGATCCATTGGATCAGAGTGGCAAGTGCTATTTATGTGGAGAGGAATGAGGCGGGGAAACCTACTGTTTGCGACCACGTTTTTTTCGTTATTGGACGAAGATCTATCAACCTCCATGAATCCAGGATTTGTGGACAAAGATTATAATGAGTGAAGGCGTGAACAAATGGTTGATTTACATTTCGGGGCTATAGAAGAGAAATGACTCGAGGAAACATTTCAACCTTAAGGAAGTAAAACTGAGTAGTCACTGGAAGGAGTAGAACAGACAGAGATGAAAACAGACATAGATGCGTAAACTTTTTGAATTATGTAGGGCACAAGATTCTTAACATGTTTTGCAAACAACTCTGTTGGAGTCACGGAGAGATCTGTTTGTACTCCCACTGTGGTAGTGGAATGGAGTGCAGCAGCATATATCCAAGACAGAGCTGGGGACAATAATTTCCGAGTCTCTAATTAGGTGATATTATTAACAGTCTTTAAGGGTTGCACCTATTTCTTGCCCTAATAGGAAGAACAGCGTGATTCTAGGATGCACTTGTAAGCGTTGTGGCCTTTACCAATAGAACGAGCAGATACCACAGAACAACAACATGACTTTTTTCAACGACCATACCGCTGGCACTTGAAATATCTGAGAGGGCTGGCGATATGGTAAAGACAAACTAGTTAATTTTGCTAATTATTTTAATGGCATTGATAATTTTATTAGATTTAATTGTGAAATTGAGACAAATGGTTGTTTACCTTCCAGTTCAGTTAATCTGATTTGACAGTGGCAGGATTTACGTATATTCATAGAAATAAGATTCAGAGATTGTGCTAAAAAAGTTCTTCCTATTGAGATAACTGAATGAAGAAAAATAACTTTAAATTATTGAATATGGATGATGGATCTTATGGAAATCTTGTCAGTAGATAGCGTAAGTTGAGTTTCTTTAATATGTAAATTGGTTATGTAATAATTGTATAAAGGAGGGTTATTTTCGCAATATATTAAGGTCCTGAAGATGACCTTCATTCACATCGAAACATTTGTAGTGTATCCAACTGTTTTCTCGTCTCATCGAGTTTTTGCTGATTTTAATCCTGCACAGTAAGCTACTTTATTATAATTTTGAGACTGGAAACTGTGTAATTCTTAGATTTGTATAGAAAATAGTTTTTATGTGATTTTTAAAAAACGTTTAATTTATTCAAAAAAAATTCAAATGGTGGTGTGTTTTCATTAGTAAGTTAGAAATGATCACTTTTAAAATTAGCTTATACATTTAATTTAAGCAGGTTAAATATTTACTTCTAAACATCTTCAAATATAGTCGTTAATGAACTATGAGCATAGTGAAATTATGCAGGTAAATAAATATCAACAGAACTTTATCACTAAATAAATGAAAAAACATAGAAACATAGAAACATATATGAGTGTGTTATATATAACGGCTTAACTTTTAAATAATCTGAAACTAAATTAAACTCCTAAGTAAATCTAACCAATATTATAGAAAATTAGTATCAAATATGATTATACACTGAAATACGAACAATCTGTCGTAGGCCTTTTTAAAATTAATGTCTTTTAATAGGTTAGTAAGAGTACTTATCGAATACTTTTAAACTAAATTTAGTTTACGAGAACTACAATGTAAATTTAAACGAAAAGAAATTAAAATCTGAGGATATATTCCGGTTAAGAATCCTTGTTGTTAAGCTTCGTTTCTTCCAAGGGCCTGTCTTCACTTCGACGACGTTTTCAAAACTGAGTTATATTGTAATTAAGATTTAGAAGTTCATTAAATGTTGATATGTTTACCTAATTTATGATATCAACAAGAATGAAACACGCTGTTTTCTTTATTGATACAAATTTATTTTATGATACAAACAATAATACAACTTATAATAATGGCTATTATAAATAGTTATTAAAAACTAACAAACAATATTGAGCCTTCTATTTAATCAGAAACTTTCTTAATATCGTATCAAGAGTTCACGATGAACGAATTAATTTCGAGGTCACCTAGGTACAATTTATTTAACGACGAGCCAGCGAGTTCTTCGCTGAACACATGCGTGTAATTCACAGCAGAAGTTATATGATGTCATCGTAATAGTACTGACGTTTTAAAGTTAATCGACTAAAATTAAACGATTTGTACTGTTCGAAATCCATAAACGTTCCTGATCAAATATCTACAGTTTCCCGATAAATAAGGTTTCATTACAGTTATAGATTTCGAGATTTAAATAATAGCAGCTGTAGCAAACCAATTATATATAATATTTTTTGTCACTTTGTGTTTGTTAATTTTATAAGCATGAGGCACAAAAATAATCATGGTTACTAACGTTCACAAACAGACATGGTGCATTGTTTATTGACACTAAAGAATTTTCTACATCTTTAATGAATAGGTGGGTCTCCAGTTTGTTATGTCACGTTTGAATGTAGAAGATAATTAAATGTCGATATGTATGAACTCTATGCTTTTTGTTAATAAAATTGATACACACAATTGTCTTTCTTAACACAAATATATTCAATATCTTATAAACGGTTCAGAATGAGCGAATTAATTCTTTGTTGATACACAAGCACACTTCTATTGACGGGAATATATATATATATATACACTACATGGCCAAAACTATGTGGACACACTATCATCACACCCATTTGTGCTTGTGGAACATATCATTCCAAAACCATAGTTATTAGAAATGGAGTTGGTTTCCACTTTGCTGTTATACAGTCTCTACTCTTCTGGGAAGGCTTCATACTACATTTTGGAACATGACTTTGGAGATTCGCGCCTATTCAGCCACAAGAGCATTTGTGAGGTCCGCACTGATTTAGGCGAGAAGGCCTGGCTCGTAGTCGATGTTCCAATTGATATCAAAGAACTTGGATGGGTTGAGATGAGGTCATGGAACTGTGCAGGTCAGTCAAGTTCTTTCCCACCAACCTCGGCAAATCATGTCTTTATGGGCCTCGTTTTGTGCACGGAGGCATTGACATGCTAAAACAAACTGTTGCCACAAAGTTGGAAGCACACAATTCTTTAGAACGTCCTTGTATGCCATATTTTAAAGATTTTCTCTCATTGGAACTTAAGAACCCAGCCTAAACCATGAAAAACAGCCCCAGACCATCATTCCTCCTCCACGAAACTTTAAAGTTGGCACTCTGCATTAAGGCAGGTAGCGTTTGCCTGGCATCTACCAAAACTTGGTCTTGATACTCTCAGATAGTGAAGTGTAATTCATCATTCCACAAAACGCGTTTCCACTGCTCCAGAGTCCAATGGCAGTGTGCTTTACACCACTTCAGTCGACGCTTGACATTGTGTGCAGCTGCTTGGCCATGGAAACTCATTTCATGAAGCTCTCGACGAGCAGTTCTTATGCTGATTTTCCTTATAGATGCAGTTTCCAACTTGGTAGTGAATGTTGCAACTGTGGACAGACGATTTTTAACGCGCTTCAGCACTGGACTGTCCCGTTCTGTGAGCTTGTGTGGACTACTGCTTTGTGGCTGAGCTGTTGTTGCTCCTAGACCTTTCTACTATACAAAAAATAACAGCACTTACATTTGACCGGGGTAGCTTTAGCAGGGCAGAGATTTGACGAGCTGACATGTTAGAAAGATAGCATCCTATGACGGTGCCAAGTTGAAAGTCACTGAGCTCTTCAGAACGACCCATTCTACTGCTAATGTTTGTCCACAGAGATTGCTCGACTGTATGCTTAATTTTATGCACCTGTTAGCAGTGGGTGTGGCTGAAATATCGCGACTATAAATGATACCATGGATCATCAGTGTAACAATACTAAGATTATAACAGACTTACTGTTATACGTTTATTTTAATATCTGCGTCTGTTTCAGTTTAATTCATGAGACGTTTCTTGTTGGATGTCTTTTGCGCAAGTCCCACTTGTTCTCTAAATTTGTAAAGTATTATCGAGAGCATGAATTAACAATATATGGTTTTTGAAAACACTAGCGTGTATTCGTACATTACTGAACTTTCGAGAATTTCGTGAAGTTCATAAATCGAGGCAGTAAACAGAACAGAATATTTTTGGTTCCTACAGTCAGCATACTATAAGGTTCATGGTCAAGTGTGCTAAAGCGTTCGACTCGTAATTCAAGGGTCGTGGGTTAGAATCTAGGTCGCACCAAACATACTCGCCCTCCCAGCCTTGGGGACGTTATATTGTGACAGTCAATCCCATTATTCGTTGGTAAAAGAGTAGCCCAAAAGTTGGCGGTGGGTGGTGATGACTAGCTACCTTCCCTCTAGTCTTACACTGTTAAATTAAAGACGGCTAGCACAGATAGCCCTCGAGTAGCTTTGTGCGAAATTCAAAACAAACAAACAAACTATAAGGTTCGGAAGCTATAACTGTGTGATAAACTCTCACTAATAGGAAAACTTCAGATATTTGACCAGGGTAGTTTATAAATTTCGAACATTATTGACTTCAATGAATTAACTTCGGACATCAGTATTTCTACGATAACACTGAATATCTTCATCGATAAAACGTGAGGCCAGCCAAGAAGAGACAGGTCACTTGCTGAGGTTAGGTATAATAATGTCTATTCATAATTAATTCGCTCGTCGATAAAATATTCTGTTCCCAATCAGACAGGAGACTCAGTATAGTTGTAAGTTGGTGAATCCCTTGTATATAAACCAATATTTGTAATAACCGTTATTATGTATAATTGTATTTTTGTTTGTATGTTAGATATATTTGTCTTATGAAAGAAACTTGTGTGTATTGATTTTGTTGGTATATGTCATAAATGTGACATATATTGATATTTAATTCATTTCTAAATCAAAAATTTCGGTTATTTAAAATCGTAATACGTTACGTACGTAGCAAAATAAATCAGACTCGTCCGAAGTAAATTTTAACACGTAACATAATAAATTGAAGTGTCGTGTCCGAAATTTGAATTCACCAACGAGAAAGAGATTTATTTTGATCGATTGTGTAATTCTATGCATATTAGCAACAGTTTTGACAAATTAAGACATTTACGTCTAATAGAAAAGTGTAAACGCTCTACAAGGGACGACCCAAAAAACTTACGTGGTTGAAAAGGAAGTTGAAACAGTACAGGAAGCGGCTGCTATTTCCGATTATAACACATAAAACCACTGCTTATCCCACTGTGGCTTGAGCTCAGGGTAAGGGATTAAGCCACAAACAAACGATAGACAGTTTTTCAAAGGACGATATTATGGATTTGTCTCAGACATGTTTTTGATCCAACAGCGATCTTGTGAATAATTGTACTCCTGATAATCGTTACGTATTGTAATTTATCTCGCACATGTCTGTTATTTATTATTTTATGTTCGTTATATCGCAAAGTTTCATACAGCCGGAAATTTTTACTTTAATATAGAAGTCAAATGAATGCCAATATATACCAAATTTATGATAATTGCTAACAGAACTGATACTTCAAATTTTCTTTTTTTAACACACACATATACAAATAACAATAAAACTTATAATAATGAGTTATATACAAAAGTGTTACAAACATACAAACTATACCGAGTCTTCTATCTTATCTTCCCGCTGTTTTCAAGTTGACTTTTCTCTGTCGACGATGCCTGATGTCCTCATAGACATACATGTCACAAGGTATTGCACTGAAATTAAAATGTATGCGATGTTCAAAATCTACACATGTCCCTGATCAAATATCTATAGATTTTCGTTCAAAATCGTTTATCAGAATTATAGTTTTGAGGCTTATAGTATACTGAATGTGGCTGACCAATAATATTCTGTCTCTTTTGGCGTCTTGTAAACCACCTATTTTTAATTTCACAGTGAAAATGCAAAATTTATTTTAAATTGCGACGTATTGTGAACTATAAATGCAAAGTTTTGATTTTTTTACACATAATCATAAAAACTTTTAATGTATAAATGTTTTACATGTGTTAATGATTTTAAATTTCTTTATCTTTAGTTCATAAATGTTAATTATTTTCTAAAAATTATGACTATTGAAATGATCATACAAACACAAGTACAACACAGATTAGCTGTATTAAAGTTCCAGGTTTTATCACTTGAATTTACACAGTTTATGCAACACAGATAAGTTGTTTGTTTCTCAGTTCATATTTACTGTATTATATTGTTTAACTGATACAAATATTTGTAAAAACCAGACAAGTGGTTTTATTAGACAGCTTATCGTATAGTTATGAATATTCTTACATTTTGAAATCATAGTTATAGATAAGTTTTAGCATTTTCGTTACATTTTATGTAATTGTAATTTTTTATTTGCCAATTTTTATTAGTTCTCAAGAAGTGCAGTTTTAAAGGATTCTTGGCAATTGATGTTTTTCTTATGTTTATCTATAATAGTGTAGGTTGCCAGTATCTATTAATTAGACAATGTAGCTGTAACTTGCCTCAAGTTACTTGACCAGACTGTGTACATAATGGGACATTTCCAATTAGCACTCAGTCTTAGAGGTTACAATTTGCTCATTATACAAATCTGGTTATTTCTATTTCACGTGAACCATGAAATTTGTTAGTGGCACACATGAACTCTGCTAAAAAGTAGCTATGATTCAATGCTTTGTTTTCTGTATTATAACGCAACAAACTGTGTTTGTGATGACTTAGTAGGCAATATCTTTCATTCGTATTACATTTTACATTTTCCTGAAGAGTTTGGTATATGTACAAGAAGGTCTCGAAATATTGTATTATTTGGTAAGGGGTATGGTGGTTAAAGCACTCGATTAGTAATTCAAAGGTCTCTGGTTCGAATCCCCGTTAGAACAAAGATAATCTATCTTTTAGCCATAGGAGCGTTATAATGTTCAGTAAATCCCACTTTTCTTTAATAAAAGAGTATCCCAAGAATTGGCGGTGGGTGGTGATAACGAGCTGCCTTCCTTCCAGTCTTACGCTGCTAAATTAGGTACGACAAGCGTAGATAGTCCTCCCGTAGTTTTGCGCACAATTAAAACAAAAGAAGCAAACTGTTTCCTGGCAGCAAACCGTTTTTACTGTTACTAGTTATATGTTTCCGTGTAGAATGCCCCCCAGTGGTTCAGCAGTATATCTGCGGAATGACACCACTGAAAACGACTTTCGATACCCGTGGTGGGCAGAGCACAGATAGCCCCTGTGCTTAATTCAAAAACAACAACAACCATGTAGAATATTACCATTACCAACTTTTAAGAAAAATTTCTAACAACGTAGGACTTCTAACTGGGAGAATTACTTAGATACATGTCATTTGAAAAATTTATCAAAACGATAATCATTGTACTCTGCATAAGCTCCGCCTTAATATATATATATATATATATATTTGCTATATAACGCATTCATACATTAGTGCCACCTATTGGTGTAAGGATGATCTTTACGTCGGTCTAGCTCTCGGAGGAACTTTTACCTCCATCGAGCAATCATTCCAACTTTACTGGCCCCAAAATTAGAGAAACTGACAAGACTGGTATGAATTGACAATATGTATAATCATTGAATTATAAAAATATAAGAAAAGGTGACTTATCAAACTACTATAGTGAAATTGTTTTAAAAAAGAAGATAAATTAGTAAAATATATTTTCAAAAATTAATTTTGACGTTAGAATGGCGATACCTAAAAGTACATAAAAAAGGCAAGGATGATAAGACAAATCACACATATATCACTACATAAATAACTAATAAGTACTGTGTCAATGTGACAATGGTTATTAGTCACTATAAAACTGTATACCAATATACAGTTTAAATGCTTTAATTCAACACTGAATGCTCGAATTGAATAATTTGTTGTAGATGAAAGTTATTCTTGAAAAGATTTCTCTACTTATGTAGTAACGTTTGTATGTTTTTGTGTATTTATGCCTATTTGTTTCTGTAATTTTTACATTGCCATCATAATGTTTTCATTACTACTTTTTCATGTGTCATATTTATTTTATTTT
Source organism: Tachypleus tridentatus (assembly GCF_004210375.1). Lineage (NCBI taxonomy): Eukaryota > Metazoa > Arthropoda > Merostomata > Xiphosura > Limulidae > Tachypleus > Tachypleus tridentatus. The sequence continues at coordinate 92,833,416 of NC_134825.1, forward strand.
ATTTTTACCATTGAGTATGTAATGTAATTTTCTCAGAAGAAATTAATTTTAAAAGCTATTTGAACTTTCAGGTCTTCACATTTTAACTAAATTTCCAAGAAGACAGACAGAGTTTTCAACTGTACGATCACAAGCTATGAACGCATGTGTAAGATGGTTTGACTACTCAAATGTTTTCCATAATTCATGAAGAACCCTACACCCTTGCCACCTAAGAAGTCTGTTCATAGTAGCATGTTATTCAAGATGCTACTATTATAGAACAATACTGGATCAGTAAAAACTAAGTTTTAGTCAAGAAAATTGCAAACAAACTGGACACAGTATGTAATGTACAATGACAAGAAGTACATTAAATGTAGATACAAAAGAACAAGAATCTTTACAAATGATGTCAGCTATAAAAAGAAATAGAATACTGTTAAACTGATCGATTCGAGAGTTCAACAAGAAATGTTATAAAAGTACCCTCTTATCTGAAAATAAACATCGGTTTCCTTTTCCCTGTGTCGTTATCACTTGACTGGGCACTCTTTCTCTCTCTCTTGACGTCCCTTACTGGGACAGCGATAAATATTAGGATTTACAACGCTAAAATCAGCGGTTCGATTCCCTCGATTGACACAGCAGATATCTCGGTGTGACTTTGTAACAAGAAAACACACACATACATTCCCTTTCTCGATATTCGTCAGGTTTTACCCAATGTACCAGCGAAAGGATCGTTAACGTTTTCACCCCTGTCCAGGAGGGTGACACTCAACCTGGTAAACAGAGATCAGACAGATTCAAAGAAAACATTAATATTTTTTGTGAATCGTGTATTATGTGTCATATATAAATACATATTCAGAATTAAATAACAAATTCAGAATAAACATTAATATTGGAAAGAAAGCAACCTGTGATTTATTCCTATATCACATAAATTTCGAAACATAAAGGCTTCGCATTTTTAAACTAGGCTAGTCATAACCTTGGGAATATTACTTTATTCCTCGTTTCCTCTTATTTTAGATGGACAGTAACAGTTCCGAAACGTATTCGAAGTGCATCCCCTCTACCCCTGACTCGACCCTAAACGACATACATTTTCTTACAACCACAAAATTAACATTCAACAGGTAATTACTTTCGCCAATAAAGCTGATACAAGATATGGTTTACTTTGTAAGCTAGAACAAAATTCCAAACAATAAAAGTTAAATAGTAATATATACTTTAATCACATCTTACGGGCATTGTTAATAACACTCCACAACAAAGTTTTTGCTTCTTGAACACTGTTGGGTGTTCCTTATAGATTTATGGCTGCTGATCACGAAAATCACATCCAAATTTGCCCATCACGTACCGTTTCATCGAAATATTCAGTTTTACCAAGACATTGCTATAATGGAAAAACGATATCAGGGAAACTGGAATCTGTCAATGCTTGCTGACTACTGTTGGACACTGCAACATGATGCACCGAACATTGAATACAAACGAAAATCAGGAGCAAAACACTTTTAATTATGTTGAACTTAATAGCGTATCAAAAACATAAACGTAATTAAATACGTTATTGTCAATAAACAGTTAACTGTCTATTTTTCAGAATTCCTACGCGATGAAGCAAAACCAAAACTATATTTGTGCATACCCACAAGGTACCTGTCACTATCAGCAAAAACTTTTCAGGAAGCAAAACTTTTCAAAAAAGTTGTTGTGCAGTGTAACCATTCAATAAAACAAAGTCAGGTATCACACCGTTCTGACATTGTTAATAACCATTTAATAAGTATGTTTGTTTGATTTTTGAATTTCGCGCAAAGCGACTCAAGGGCTATCTACGCTAGCTGTCCCTAATTTAGCGATGTAAGACTAGAGGGAAGGCAACTGATCATCACCACCCATTCTTGGGCTACTCTTTTACCAACGAATAGTGGGATTGACTGTCACATTATAACGCTTCCACTGCTGAAAGGGCGAGCACATTTGGTGCGACCGGGATTCGAACCCGCGACCATCGGATTACAAGTCGAACGCCTTAACCCACCTGGCCAGGCCGGGCCCTGTATAATAAGACAAATTCAGGTGTCATATCATACTGACATTGTTAATAAACATTTTGGCTTTAATTTTTTGACTTAGCGATATTGAAAATACTCATATACTTAATCTGAGGCACTTGGTTTTGCCTTCGCGAAGTGAGAGTTATTCTATTTAATAGATAAAAATATCAATGTTATCCATGCTATGCAAATTATATTCATTTATAATTTATTAAATATTCGTCCATCTATACTGCAAGCCTAAAACTTTGTACTTAAATCCCCACTCCCATCTGCACCTAATAATCATTGAGAATGGAAAAACTTACATTAATTTTCCACCTACAATTTATTGTAGACAAAAGTATAGCTGTGCTCTGTGTAATAAATTATCGTTACTTAAGCCATTTCGTGCAATTTAGTTAAGCCCTCTTTCTTTTAGTAAAATATTAAACTGGAAGAATGAGGATAAGAGGTCACCAATAAAGAAAGAGTCGTTTAGTTTAAAATAAGAGACGTTCACAAAGGACGGAATTTTATTTATCAAAACAAGCCGTGTCATAATAATACTAACAAATGCTCATCAAGGTTTGATGATGTGGCAAAAAAATAGACATCACTTCTGACCACAGTTCCAGTTTAAAATAATGTGTATATTGCAAGCATCACTTCTGATCATAGTTCCCGTTCAGAATGGTGTGCATAAAACAGGCATCATTTCTGACTTGAGTCCTCGTTCAGAATAATGTAAGTAGTAAAACCCGTCTCTAGGGGGTTAAGTAATCAAAGATGACATGTGAGGGTTGATGTCATCAAAGAAATCAAACAGGGTCATTTATGCTGTGAGTAAACGTTGATTACATTACTGTCTTGATAACACCATAATTGGTTAGGAAGAAGAGATTGCCACTGTTTTAAGGAATCGTCACATATTATTCTGTAAACAATTAGTTTACTAATATTCAAAATAGCAAAACTTAGTATAATCATTTTTCATTTCATGTCATATCATAAAAATGAAACACATAAAACTTTGCATTCATAATTCTATATTATTCAAACCCACTACTAAATAGACATAAATTAAAAATTATATTTGAGTTGAGTAACATTTCAGTCAAATTTCGACACTGTTATATTCGTAATTGTCATAGCTAATATAATTTGATGCTATACAAAGGGGGATATTGATACACACGACAAATATCATTTCTGAGTTGACAAAGTCTATTTCGCATTACATATCTGGTAGCTCCACCATATTTAGACAGTATTCAATATTTAAACAGTTGTCAAAGGTATCCTATACCTTTCACCCCCAAGAATCAAAGTGATGCAGTGTCATTACATTGAAGAAAAAATGACAAACCAGTCCATAAATGTAAGTATATCGTTACGTACATTTCTTCATTATATATCTAATTTATGTGTTTCTTTGACATAATAATGGTTATTTTTAATCATGTTCATTATATTAATAAATAACGCTGATATAATTCACTAATTATATTTTATTATATATTTTAAATTATTGTAAAGAATAGAAATGCTATTGGCAATAATGAAAGGGTGAAAAATATTAAATTCAGCAGTGACAAAGAACTAGTAAAATAGAAAAATGACAGTTAGGTTCTTCTACTATTGTACAACATGAAGAAGCATCTGATTCGTCTCATGCATGTCCTATTGGGAATGACCATTACATCACACAACTACTTACGATAATAACTTAAATATTCATATTTGACAGTTCATGGACTTTGAAAACGAAAAACTAAACCCAACCAGGAAAGCATCACTTTTCTTCAACAGAATGGAAGTAATTTAAACAGTGGATCTCAAAGCATTAATTTTAATGTTTCGTGAACCTTTAATAGAAATAGCAAATCATTCATTTATTATTTTTAGTTGTAGCGATAATAAGTTACGAGATAAATTACATATAAGTGAAAGAGTACGTGTTTTGTATAACTTAATGTTAATCGGTTTACAATCACTTTGTATTCAACATTCATACAAATACGAGATCTCATAGTTTTACTGTTGATATCGACGAACAACTGTACATATATGGTTAAATTAGAGGGTTCGGCTGGGTATAGTGAAATATATTAACCTGGTTTATTTCTTCATTCACTATTTTAACAACGTTATATTTGCTATTTGCCATAATTATTGTCACGCATGCTGAATACAATTTTCATTTCGTTCTAAGTCGACATTATGTTGAACACGTATACTATAACTCATGTTTTATCATTGAGAATTACGTGTTAGAAAAATACAGTTTAATTAAATAAAAAAGTTGCATTTAACTGAAATGTATCACCACAGTGATCCATCTATTTTTAGTATATTGTAAATACGTAGAGAGCGACAGTATATTATAATTAACGTTTAATATGATTCACTGATAAATATAAATGTCCTACATTTAAACAGAACTTTAATTTTACTCTAAGTAGACCGAAACTCTAACAAAGTATTTCTGACGACATGCCCTCTGATGACAACTTTAAGTATCGCGGCAGCTTAGCAACGCTCCCTGACGACGTACCTCTGTTTACAACTTTTGAAACTATGATTTTTCATCCGTTCTTTTGACCACCCTAGAGATGGTCTGTGTCACACCAATGGCGGCCTAACAACGCGTCCCTGAATTTTGAAACTGTGATATCGTCATCTTTGACGACATTATTCTTCTCCCCTCTCTTGATGCAGTCAACCAGCGCAGAATGATATGTATAAACTAGCCATCACTTCTGGCCACAGTCCACTTTCAGAATGATAAGTATTCTTCTTATTTTGTTTTTTTTTTACTTTTATCATGTCAGATCCATGAAATTGACGTGTTGTGCTGAAAACCTGTTACATTCAGTTTATTTCCACATATCAGTTTCTATTTGGCAATTAAAAATGATTTTAATGCCGCAAGTCCTAATATAATATTATAAATTTCACCTAATACAATTAACGTCAATTTCATGACCTTCGGAGGAAAATAGGCCCGGCATGGCCAAGCGTGTTAAGGCTTGCGACTCGTAATCTGAGGGTTGCGGGTTCGCATCCCGTTCGGAGCCAACCATGCTCGCCCTTTCAGCCGTGGGGGCGTTATAATGTGACGGTCAATCCCACTTTTCGTTGGTAAAAGAGTCGCCCAAGAGCTGGCGGTGGGTTGTGATGACTAGTTGCTTTCCCTCTAGTCTTACACTGTTATATAAGGGATGGCTAGCACAGATAGCCCTCGAGTAGCTATGTGAGAAATAAAAAAAAAATCGGAGTAAAATTTTTGAGGGTAGAAAGAACTAGAGTATTCATGACAGAAAAAACGTTGCTTTTATTAGACAACCGTTTGGGTTCGTTCGGTTTTCTTTTAGAACTTTCCTGTAATGATCATAATTCAAAGCGTTCAAAGCTACATCAAATGTCAATAAGATCATTTGTGAAGTTTCTGGGAGTTGATACTTTGGAGCCACAAATGGATCTGGTGTTGTTGGCACTGAAGTTGCTGGAAAGGAAAATAATTTTAGAAATATATATATATATATAAAAGATGCTTATTGCTTATCACAATTTGAAAATTATTCACTTGAAATATGTTATAAAAATTATGGTTTGCTCTAAAATCGCTGACACTGTGAATTTTAAAGTATCGCTGCTGATAATCTTTTATACTTCAGTTAATAAAAACTTTCAATATACTTTGGTGCAAATTTCTTACAGTTGAGAGATCTGATTGTGATTCACTGTTCATCACTTTATTATGTGAACAATGATGGAAAAACTGAAAATACAATTTAAGAAAGATTCACTTGAAAGGTTTCTTGCTAAAGGAATTACTACCATCTAGTTTAAGCTTTCAATTTTTCATGATCCAAGTCGACAAACGTATTGGAACTTTTGACAGCTTGTTTTTGCCTACAAGCTATTTAACCTCTAAATTTATACAAATGAAAATAAATATTTAAACAAAAGGAGAAAAGCGTATTAACTTGCTTGAAATGAACTCTACAACACTATTATCCTATAAAAATATGGCATACTTGTAAACACGCATAAACATATATTTAAAAAAGAAATGCTACTTTTAACTCTACTAAAATTAACAAGTTTTCTTTGGGCCAAAAATGTTATAACAATTCCGCAAAGGTTTCCTATAAATAGCACTCCGATATCAACGTTCTTCAGACATGGACATTCCTTGAATTTATCAATAAAATATTCTGGAATACAACTGTTGTTCAACATACAGGTTACTCCTATATTTTTCTCATCTTCCTTGCTCATTTTTCGCCAGAACTATATAAAGGGTTATTTGCATTTTACAAAAACGTGGTATATGCTAATAAAATGACGTGTCGCAGCAAGTAAAAGCCATGTTACATCGGGGAAACTTATTTAAGACTTATATATTAGATTATCACTGAAGTTCTTACCGTCTGGAATAATTAATTTAGTGCATTCTTTTGAAACCTATTGCTGTATGAGGCTATAAATCACTAAGTTAAAGAAAAAATATTCTCTTCAAAATAGTTATTGCAATAAAAAGGGGTATACCTCTTGGTACCATTTACAATATCATGAAGCGTGACTGAGAGTTGATAAAGGTTCATTGTCAGGGTTCTGTGTATATAATGAACTAGGAATGTCCAATAGTCGGTTTCTGTGGCTTGATAAATTCGAACTACAAACGGGCAGCGCACAGTCCACAGGGAAATGATGGAATACAAACAATTCTTGTCAAAAAAGGCACTCCAAAATTATGTGACCACCTATTAGACATATTTAATTTATCTCTATACTCTATATACATCAGAGTTTCTTGAAAGCAAGCTAATATTTTAATGTTTCACAAAGGAGGAAAACCAGCCAATAAACCAAACAGTTATCGACCGATCAGCCTGACCAGCTGTGTAGGCAAAATTCTTGAAGAATAATAAGCAATAAACTCTCCACATTTAGGGAGATTAATTCAAAATTACCAGAAGAACAAAACGGATTTAGAAAATACAGACAAACAACAGATCATTTAATTAGATTAACTGAAACAATAATAAACAGCTTTAATAAAAAGAATGCACTGTAGCCTGCTTCTTCGATATCGAGAAAGCATTCGGCACTGTATGGCACAATGGTCTTCGGTTCCGTATGTATGAAATGGGACAACCGTGTGGAATTATTCGCTGGTTATCTAACTTTGTGGAAAATAGAAAATGTAAAATAAATGTAGAGGGAACTTTGTCGGAGTTCTTCACTCCAGAAGCTGGCGTTACTACTGAGCTTCTGGGAAATTCTGTGCACTCCATGATCTTCTTTATTTGTGGTCCAACGAAGACACCAGTTTTGACCTTTGCCTTAGACAGCTTATGGAAGAACTCTCAAAGGTACTTGAAGGCTGCAAACTCCTTGTCAAGAGCTGAGATAATTGTTTCATAAGACCCAATTTTATGTGCAATGGTGGGACCAACACCTTCTTGAAGTCCACTAATGGCTCACACTTGACATTGCTACTCCCCTCAAAGAACTCGGTTCATTGTGACCAGTGCTTCCTGTTGTAGTGCGTTGCAGTGTCCCTGCTGTCCCAAAGACAAAGATTACAGGGAAACTTGGTAAAACCTTCTTGAAGACCCATCAGAAATGCCACTATTTTGAAGTCTTCGGGGATCCAATTTAGGCTGATTCAATTATTTGAGAATCTAATTGAGAAGACAAATAAATTTTCTTTGTCATGTTTCCTCACAACAAAAATCACCTATGTTACCCCTTGGTTTAATAATTTTTTGAATAAGCTGCACTTTACTTAACTTTGCTTGTTTAGTTCTTAGCTTGCACTTGCTTGGTTTATCACTTAGGTCTCGCACGTTCTGTAAAGTGTGCAAAAGGCGCTGATTTAACAATACTTAGTTAAGGAAACGAAAAATATAGCATGTTCGAGTAATGTGACATCAACAGTATTAGTTAAGCTTCAACAGTAATGTAATTCCAAACACAACGTAGAACTATTACCGACATACGTAACAAAACTTGTCATAACTATCGCCTTTAAATGATTAACTTTTAACTCTGTTGTTATGAAACCGCCAGTGGACTTACAGCGCTAAAAACTGGGTTTCGATACCTGTGATGGGCAGAGCACAGATAGTCCATTGTGTAGCTTTGTGCTTAATTCAAAACAACTCTTGCTATGAAAAAGCTAAACAATTATAAACATTAACTCATAATATAAGTTAAATAATAACGCCTACAAGAAACAGTGTCATCGACATTCGCAATCTATAAATTCATAAGTCTCCTCCCGAAACCGAAATTTCTACTCACAGTGATATGTCTCTAGAACGTTTGTCAAGACGTGTTGTTCATGACTAAACCACCATCTTTTCGAAAATTAACGTATCGTATTTCGCAATTGTAGATTTCAAACTAAGCACGATCGACAATAGAGGAAGTAGTTTTTCAAGGGCTACACAGAGTCTCATACAACGTTTTCATGAAGTTTAATTAACCCACGTCAAAAATCAATTTGTTCGAAATAACTCCGCTCATGCAACATATAGGCTAAATGGCTAGGTCACAAACAAGGTGCAGTCGTTTAAACTTTAAGGTCTATATTAATCCAATGAGAAGCATCTGTGTGTGCAAGCCACTTTTATAGACTGCTGAGACAGTGTCAAGCTGGCTCCTGCCTGCCCAGGCATGCCTGGGCTGCATACTTTAGCAGAACAGCTTCCAACCTGGCCTGATTTCATGCCTAAACATGCCCAGACTACACAAAACATTGTTCACAAGTCCCTCAGAAACAACAGTTTGTGGACACAAATATAAGAAAAACATGACAAAACTGAAGATTTCCATGAAACGGTACGTGATGGTCAAATTTGGATGTGACTCTCGTGATCAGCAGCCAAAATCTATAAGGAACACCCAACAGTGTTCAAGAAGCAAAATCTTTGTTGTGCAGTGTTATTTAAATTCACCACTTCTAAACAGTTTATTATGGAACTTTTCCATAGAAACAAATAATCCCTTTACCTTAGCCTGGTAGCATGTTACTTTTTGTTGTCGTGTGTTTCTGTAAAAATCGAAAAAAAAGAAAAAAAAGTAGTAGACACAATACAGATAAGAAATACCACCAAAGAAATAAAACCCAAATTATTTTATAAGTTGAACAAAATTGCCAAAAACACTCCTTCCCATTTTGTGACGTAATCTTTGTTTTAATTTGGAATGTTATAATTTATTGATTAACTTGTCAATAAAGGAGTTAGTATTCATTAATTGAGTGTAAATAAAATGAATTTTGTATAGATTAATTGAAAAATGATATGCAAATCAGCACGTCATGAAAAGTGCAGGTCAGTTTTTTTTTTGTTATTTTTCATGTGGCACTATCTGCAAGGCCACGGCTATGAAGACGACGAGTAGTTTTATCAGTAATAATGAGGTTAAACTGTAACGTTCTTTGATAGATATTTCGCTTTGCATCTTTCGCTTATCTGTTACGTGGACAGCTTATCCAGAGAATTTGTTTCGCGTTTCATTGTCACACAAACACTCTCCTTACTTTTAGCACATGGAGTGCGTTATAAAATTGTCTGTAAAATCTTACTACTTGGTCGTAAAATATCAGAAAAACACATTCTGTTCCATAATGGTTAAGTGGATCTCACAGTACAATCAATACCTAAATCCGATTAACTACATATTTTAAAGTACATCATGAATCACGACGGTGATTCGTAATAATGTTCACCAAGAAATTTCACAAATTTTGCAATAGAACATACGAGCAAAACCCATCTTAAAAAACAGAAATGTTCTTTAAACAATACTCGATATTTTTATGTCAATAGAGGCCTGGCATAGCCAGGTGGCTAAGGCGCTCGACTTGTTAATCTGAGGGTTATGAGTTCGAATTTCCGTTACAACAAACATGCTCTCCCTTTCAGCCGTAGAGGAGTTATAATGTGACAGTCAATCCAGCTAATCGTTGGTAAAAAAGTAGCCCAAGACTTGGTGATGACTACCTGCCTTCCCTCTAGTCGTACACTGCTAATTTAGGGACGGCTAGCGCAGATAGCCCTCGTGTAGTTTTGCGCACAATTCAAAAACAATAAAATATATATCAATGGCTAAGACTGCTAAAATGTTTGATAAGAGATAAAAAGTTGATTTTCCGATTGTTAGACAAATTACACCCAATTGTTTTTGATATTGTTATTCTTATTAAGCATTTTTCACAAACTTACAGAAAAAAAAACGGATTTGAATATTGTATTCAAACCTGAGAAACCTACTAAAAAAACTCCTGATTAGTCATAGGACTACTTTTATTTGGATTCTTTAAAGAGAAGGAGAAAGTATATCAGTTTTCTTTTATCGCTTCTGGCTAAGCTACTCTTTAAAGCCATTCAAGCACTAAAGCCAACAGCAAAAACGAATAGGCACAATAGGTACAAAAGTATTAGGATAAAGGCAATAATTAAATTTCATGCTGCTTTCAAAAAACAATGCAAGGTAAATCACGGGTGAAACATCAACGCTTTATTAATATTCATATTTAGTACAACAGAAACTCAGTGAAAGTTCTTGAGCTCAACAAACAGTTAATATTTTCGTTGTCACCCTTTTGCATTAACAACTGCAGACACTCTTTCAGATATTACTGCAACATAATTAATCAAAGTTTTACTCAAATATTCCTAAGAAACTTCCGTAAAGTATCTTTGGAGTTTCACTCAAATGTTTCTAATATACTTCCATAAAGTTTCTTTGGAGGTAACGATTGATTTTTCAGGTTTTTGATCTATCAATTCCCAGAACTACTCAATTTGGCTGAAATTTTTAAAAGCAATTGCATCATTTGAATGACTCCAGCAGCTTCTTTCTCAGCCAATTTTTTTTTCCATATACTGGATCAGTGTTTGAGGTCATTATGTTCTTGATAGTAGAATCCCTTAACAATAGTACAACCACTGAGTATACCATGACGGATCACTAACTTATGGTACTTGCACCAACCGCCAACTCTTGGGCTACTTTAGTATAATGGAATAATTAGATTTGACAAACAATGAATGTCTGGGATTCATAATCAGGGTACGCCAATCGCTACTATTGTTGATACTATTCATACAACCTGACAAAAGTCATAACCTTCTAAAATATCGCCTTGATATACCGACTATATGTCGATTCACAAATGCGAAAGAAATGATATAGGTTTAATTATAGAGCGAAGTCCCTGGTTTAATATTTTACTAAAACAACAAGTTTAAAAAGGTGTTCAAATTGTGTTACAGTCGTGACCACTTCACTTATATAGCTTACGTGTTTACAATATTATGAAGAAATACGTCTCTGATTCGAATTCTTACAAATTAAAACGCTGTTATTTATCTTTTAACTTCGTTAAAGATACAAGACATTGATCCCATATTATTAAAATACTGCTTGCAATTGTTTAAATTTAATGATTTATATATTTATGAGTGAATATTGACAGAAATGTGCATTTGGTATACTCAGAAGACCATACCAACAATGACCATAGAAATATTATTTACTTAAATCGACTAGCTTAATTAAACCGTATCGGAACTTGTTTGACTAGAAAGGTCGAGGCAACCACCCATCTTCCATTGGCTAGACCTGAGACATCGGCATTAATGAAGTAACACGTTTCTTAACTTAGTAAATGTTTTAAATACCTCGGAAATACTTAAACCACGGGATTACCTTGAGGCTACGCCACAATGTCGTACAAAACAAACTTGCATGGAGACTCTACCATGAAATAAAATTCTTAATTATGTTTGCAATTCCTTAGTCATTTGCTAATAAGAGATTTCAGAATTTCTTTGTTTGTCTAAATATTAAACATTATATATTGTTTTATATGTCACTGCTTCACGAAAGTTAGGGCGGAGAGTTCAGAAATCTAGTTTCTTATACTTTTGTTGCTGTTGCTTTGAAGCACAAAGCTGCAGAATGGACTATCTTAACTGTGCATACCGGGGGTATCGGAAAATGATTTTCAGCATTAAGTCTCTAAACCCTTAGATTTACCGCTAAGATATCAAAGGAAAATCTCTTTAGTCAGTAGTTAGTGTTTTACTTTAAAATAAAGACTATTTAAACTTTGTTGTTCATAAATGTGATCAAATAGAGGGCGAGAATTTGAATTCATCTTTATACAAAGACTGATAATCTGAACCCTAACAACCTTAAATGTGTACAAAAAATTGTTTGACTGTGAACAAAGAATTCAGAATGCATCAGAAATTTAACAAAGACATGCGACCTTTCACATCATATTATGTTTTATTAATCTCTCAAAAATTATGGACAACAGTTTTTGAGTATGATTTTCACAGGTTAAGATCTCAGTAGCCGTGTACAATTATGTCGGTTATCGATTTAAGAAAATGAAAAACGTTACGATGAGAAGAGAAAAATATCTTATTCTTACTATTTTTCCTTTTTCCCAGTTTCCTTGACATCTTTTCACTGGATTCTAACGTTTTCGAAACGATTTCTTGTTTTGATATTTTTAACTTCAAGAAACCCTATCGTGACTTTACCTGTTTGCAACCAAGACTGCAGTAAACACGATTCTTATGTATTATCCCAGTGTACAAATGATTACTTTAGCAATTCCTCACGTTCAGAATGTCACTGCTGTACACCTCTGGAATGCTTCGCCTAGCTTCGGTAGCACTTTTTCCTTTTCTGAACTCGTAAAGTATTATACGCCTTGTGCTACGTGAACACCTCCATGATAATTGGGGCTTGTAAAATAGATAAAACAAAAAACTAGTAAAGAAACGAACTGGCTCACACTTAAAGTTATCAAGTCATCCCATATAACATATATGACTCTTAAAATAGCTTAATTTAGCCAATAAATATGCATTTACACTTATCTTATTCCAAACAACGGCATTACTAATGGAATGACCTGTTAGATCGAATTTTGCCTCAGATTCAGAAATTGGAAGGAGCTCCAATTTATTACATTATGGATTATGATTTCAAATAGAAGAAAATCAAATAGAGTAAAATGATAATTTAAATTTAGACATTAATTAAACGTCGAAATGTATCAAATTTATTATATTTGCCAACAAGGCTGATGTACACTGTTTTTTCATAATACAAATACATTTCAACGTATAAAGAACAATACAATTTATAATGACGTTAAATACAATTTCTGAATTATATATAAAAGTTTTACAAACTTGCAAACAATATTGAATCTTTTTCTGATCTGGACCTTTCTTGATATCATGTTGAGGGTTCATGATTAGTGAATTAATTTCGAGTTAATATAGCTCCAATTCACATAACGGAAAGCTAGCAAACTCTTCACTGATTACAAATCGAGTTATTCACTGATGAAGGTATGTAATATTTTCGTAAAGACAGTTACGTTCGATGTTAATTTGCTGAAGTCAAACAATAATGTCAGAAATCTATAAATGTTGTTGGTGAATATCTGTAGTTCTCGATTAATAAGCGTTAATCACAGTTATTGGTTTCGAAGTTTATGGTTCATTAATTGTAGCAAAACAGTAACATATACTGCGTTATTTACCTTTTATAATCGTAAGGCGATACTCTAGAAATTTCATCTAAAATAACAATACTGGTATTTACACACACAAGTAAGTTGTTGAAACTTTTTTTCCACAACTTTAATAAACAGGCAGGAATTTCACAATACGTATTTAACAGTGTAAGTTACTCACAATTCTAAATATATATTTAACTGAAACAAACAACGATATTAAAATAAATATATAACAGTAATTTGATAACACATGACATTCATATAAATAATCTTTCAGTTACAAGTGCTATGTTGTTGCCATTTTTTTTCAACAGTTGGTCGTTCAAGCTAATATCTAGAAATGCAAACAAGCCAATCATAGTGCCCACTAAAACATATAGACAGACAAACTGTTAATCGTAAAATTTATTGGTACTCATCACAGCATTATTTAATAATATTTACTATTCTTGATTTCGTAACAATATGATCTAAATTGTCTGAAATATAGATTCTGTGAATTTATACAATTTTGGGTTGTTTTATAAATTTATATTTGTTTGTATTGTCTTTTTGGGATAGATATATCTCACATACAAATTTAATATCATATAATAAAGTGGGACTGAATTCTTATGAAACAAAGTATACTAAAAATAAAGGACATTCTTTCTGATGCTTAGGCCGTCGAATAATCCAACACTTCTTGTTGAATCTTTTGATATATATTTAAAACACTTCTAGGGATGAAAACATAAATTAATTACATTGCACGTAAAAAGAATCGCCGGTTTAGCTGTCGTGCAACACAGTTTGTTATGTTACCATAATGAAAACAAAGACTTCTCTCACAGTTACTATTTGCAGTGTTTATGTACGCCACTCATAAAATTTAGGGCTTTACAAAAAAGAAATACCATTTTCGTTTATAACACGTATATAATTCTCTATGTAAAAATGCTAACTTTGTATAGTGAGATCAGGATTTCTGATATGTTTCATTTTACTTATTACTGGAAAGCTATCACCCCTGCCACTGAGTTCTAAGTGGAAATGTCCCATTCTTCACATCGTGAGGTCGAATAATCTGAGGGAAGCTACAGCTATCTTGTCTGACATCTAGAAACTGGAAACCAACACGATTGCGGATAAACAACATAAGATATCAATTTCCAAGAAACTTATAAAAACCGTAATTATCGAGAACGAATAAAACTTGGTAAATAACAAATAATTACAATTACATAAAACGTGACTAAAATCCTAAGACTTGTTTACAACTATAATTTCAAAATGCAGAATATTCATAACTGTGATATGAAGATCCAGGACAATCTTTCACCCATATATTTTTTTACATGTAATCTACCGCTTTAATTTATTTTTTATTACGTTTTTACACATATCTTGAACATCTGTTGTTTTTTTTTGTTTCAAGGTAAGAATTCAATTTCGCCAGGAAAATTACTTCAAAAGAATGTTTGTTCTCAAGTGAGAATATAACTAGGTAGGTAATTTGCTAATTATAGCTTGTATTTTTCAAGATGAGAAATTACACATTGTTGCAAAAAAGTTTGGCACTTTGTTGTATAAAATTGAGGTCTTATTAGGAATAAATGGTTC
The DNA here is from genome assembly GCF_004210375.1 of Tachypleus tridentatus. Classification (NCBI taxonomy): domain Eukaryota; kingdom Metazoa; phylum Arthropoda; class Merostomata; order Xiphosura; family Limulidae; genus Tachypleus; species Tachypleus tridentatus. Next base: position 92,848,626 of record NC_134825.1, read on the forward strand.
TATTTTAATGAAACAGTTGCTAAACACATTTTTCTGAAGAATACAAGAGTTGGTATGTTGATATTTGTTGTTTTTAATTTCGCGCAAAGATACTCGAGGGCTATCTGCGCTAGCCGTCCCTAATTTAGCGTTGTAAGACGAGAAAAAAGGCATCCACTCATCACCACCCACCGCCAACCCTTGGGCTACTCTTTTACTAACGAATAGTGGGAGTAAACGCAACATAATAACGCCCATATGACTGAAAGACCGAGCATATCTGGTGTGACGGGCTCAATACAAGAGACTAAACATTTTCATGAAATCACCAGAAAATACAAAATACATTGATATTAAAAAAAAACAATTTTGTCTGAATACAAAAAAATAAAAATATGAAAATTTAATTAATGTAAAGAAAACTTAAAACAATTACCTACAGTTGAAACACCATTAAAAATGTTCTTGAATATGTATAAACATTAGAGAAATTTTGGTGATCGACTTCATTTAATTACCGTATTCAACTTTTATATTTATAATTTTTCACAAAATATGAATCGTATGCTTTGACAAAGAAGCGCCAATTTTTGCAAAACTCTATTTTTGCAGTGATCATGGAGGTTAGACATTGTCTTCTATCCTTTATGACTACACAATAAGCTGTTTTATAAAACCACTTGCCGTGTTACTTACAAATATTCGTACTTCTAAAAAAGTATAATACAATAAATACTCCATGAACTGAGAAACAAACCACGGATTTGTATTTCATAATCTGTGTGAATACAGTTTACAAAACTTACATTTTAATACAGTTAATTTGTGTTGTATAAAAAGTTTTCTGTGAAGATTTCAATAATCACAATATCTGGAAAATAATTTCAACTGAAGATAAAAAAAATATAAAACTATTGACACGAATATGATCATGTGTTAAACTAAAACAAAACTTTATATGTATAGTTGATTATATGTCATAATATTTGATATTTTATTTTTTATTTTTTTTTATGTTTTGTATTAACTAAAAATTCTGTGCTAAAAGCGTTTTCGCCTGATTTAATATTTCTTCGAAGAGGTTAGATATTGTCGTCGGGAAAACTCACGTGTGAAGAATAGAGTTAGCTGGCATTCCCGCCAAGTGAGGTGAGTCGGTGTATCAACATGTTATTTGCTTATCGTGCACTAGACCAAATAAAAGACAGAATATTGTTTGCGATTTTGCAAATTTTTTGTCTATAAATAATTATTTGTAATAACTATTTGTAGCAATCGTTATTATGAATTATATTGTTTTTTAATGAATTAAAATGTTGTGTTAAGAAAGACAACAATGTGTTGGCAAATAACGTAAACTTGATTCATATTGACATTTAATTAACTTCTCCGTTCAAATTCAAATTTCCGGTTATTTGAAATCGTTTTAATAATTTCATCTGCACGCGTGTTCCAATTGCTCCTGCTCTACGTGCCTCGAAACTTCAAGTTCAAGCTTCAATCAAGACAAGTTTTTCTTATCCTTTCATCTTAGGTTTATCGAACTCTTAATGGCTTTCCTTGGATGCTTAAATGCCAACCTGATTAGCTAGTGCTCTACCCACTTAATTAGGTATTAACTTCAAAACCCTGATTCCATACATGAGTAAAAATACGAATCTCATATCTTTTTTTAACCTCTTCAAAGATATCGCTTATGCACTGCACCAATCACAGTGGCACGGCTCACCTTTGTCCGTTTTTGGAAACGACCTCTTATATATATATATACATACACTTTCTTCATGTGAATAACCAATCAAACACTCGGAATTTTCTCGTAGAGATTCCGCAGTCATGGTTTGTTTTGTTTTTGTTTGTTTTGGAATTTCGCACAAAGCTACTCGAGGGCTATCTGTGCTAGCCGTCCCTAATTTAGTAGTGTAAGACGAGAGGGAAGGCAGCTAGTCATCACCACCCACGGCCAACTCTTGGGCTACTCTTTCACCAACGAATAGTAGGATTGACCGTCACATTATAACGCCCGCACGGCTGAAAGGGCGAGCATGTTTGGCGCGACCGGGATGGAAACCCGCGACCCTCAGATTACGAGTCGCACGCCTTAACACGCTTGGCCATGCCGGGCCTCCGCAGTCATGGTTAAATGCTTGTTATTTTCAACCAATAAAATAAGGAGGTAGGCTATGTGTTTAGTCCGCTCGAATTTTCGTATCGTTTAGGACTGAAATATCGCTAAGTTCCTGAGCTTATTAAATTGCAGTGGAATTCTGCGGTATCCATATAGTAATTTATGATTTCTTGGCTATTCAACTACATATATAAAACCGAAAAATTATTTATATAGTAATTTATGATTTCTTGGCTATTCAACTAAATACATAAAACCGAAAAATTATTTCGTTCCAAGGACAAACTTATTTCTGAACAGTAAAAATCTGTGTACATATGTAATGTGTAATATATGAAATGTGATAATATCTTACAAAATACTAGTCTCCTAAAATACAACTGAGACAGCGTCACTTTGAAAAGACTAAAGGTCAAATTTATATTACTGGACACGATAAGATGGGTGCCAAGTCTTTGTAACTTCTATTTTGTTTGTAAGCCAGCACGTCTGTAAGGTCACTATAATAGAAATTTAAAGTATATTTTGTCTAAACATTTATGTTTTCATGTTATAATTTGATGCCATTGTAGAACGAAAGAAGCATGATTTATACTTCCTAAATTTTACGGTAGTTACGAGATTCATTAAATCTTCCAAACCCATACAGAGATTCGTAAGTGAAAATAACAAACAAAATATAAAGTTTTCTTATGAGATTCGTTAAATAACTATCTGGACATCATAAAGATTTTGCATGTGAAATGTGAAAATATATGATGGATAAAAGTATTTTTATTCTTGAAGTGAAAATTACTTTACATGTTGGATACTCAATTTCCATAGTATTTTTATGCAAGTTTTTATACAAATGCATTTACAATTAGTTTGTGATCAGTGCTTAATGTAAACGCAATAATCAGATGTTTAGCTTGTTTTATAGCATTTGTTTACTTTCCATACCATTATTTTTTAACTAACATAACAATACTTTGCCCTGAAACAATTCTGCATTCCTCAGTAGCTAAGATAATATCATTATTCTTTCACAGATATTCCTGAAGAATGGCCCAAAATGTGAATGTAAGATCTGCTTACCAGGAAGTAGATGATTTTAAATTACCAAAGTATTTTTTTTTCCAACTGCTTTCGAAAAGCTATCACGTATAAAGCGAGAAACGACGACATATGTATCGTCACGTTTCCAAAATGTGAAACTACTTAGACCCAACATATTGTTCATAATATTTTACACAAAGGGAAATCATATGAAAGTTTCCAAGATTTTCAGAAATATTCTCCTTTTATGGAAATGACTGGCCCGGAAACAGTTGCTCGAATGTCTCGTCCTGGAGCAATCAAAACTCATCTGCCCTTTCATTTAAATCCATATTCCCCTGAAGCAAAATACATCTATGTAGCCAGGAACCCGAAATGAGCACTGGAACGACTCTAATGTTTTGTTTATCACATACGAAGACATGAAGGCTGACAGGTGAGGTGTTATCTTAAAGATAGCCAGTTTTCTTGGTAAAAAGTACGAATACATGTTACTATGTAATGACTAATAGAAAAAATAATTTTTCAAAGAAGTACCAAATATATGAAAAAATGCGTAAATGATCATATGCATAGCTTTTTAAATGGGAAAAGTGAAGATACAGAAGAAGACCCATACATTCCCGAAGGAATCCAGCATATCAATCAATATATGAAAACCAATAATATTAAATCTCCTGAAGAGGTCAACTTTGTTCGAAAAGCAGTAGTGGGAGATTGGAAAAATCACTTTACTCCTGAACAGTCTAAGATATTAAAAGAAAAATTCCCAAGATAAAACAAAAGGAACAGATATAGCTAATCTTTAGCCTGATTTACATAACGATGTGAAAGATACAGCTATATGAAAAAATGTTTGGAAGATAGACGACCTTTCGCTTCAGAGAACAAGATATTCTTTCTTACTGCTATAGAAAGTCTTGTTTTTGGAAATGGAATATTTTAATTATTTTTCTAAGAATTTTTTTATTGTCAGAACATACTGATCACTTTATTTTTAACCTATCGTCTTCTAAGTTATTTTTTTCCAAAGAGCTAAAACGGAGCTCATAATTCTTAAAGAAATAGTACTGTACTTAACATCATATGCCTTTTTTGTCGACTTAATTTCCTGAATTTTCTTGATGAATATTGTTTTCATCACAAAATTTCAACACATATTACAAAAGTAAAAGATCTATCACTTATGTAAGGTTTGCAGTTGCAGTCTTTTAGTGAATAAATTCATGTAATTGGAAAACAACAATGTTGCGTTTTTTCTTCACTTTCACAGTTTCAAAAGTTTATTTAGAACCTAAACTTAAATGTTGCATTTTGTCGATTGAAATTTGGAATATACGAATGGACTGAATGTGGTCAGGAGAAGGTCTTCCCCGTCTCTGACTTGTGTTTATTTTCCTGGGAAAATAAACGTAAAGAAAGGAAGCATTTTATTGATGATGGAACAAACTACATGTTTTCGGTGAACCACCCACAGTCTTAAAGGACTTTACTCACTACAACCATCCTTTCTTCCCCTACGTCCCCAAACCAGAGACGACTCCGAATATGACCAAGCTTCCGCCCAGCCTAACTTAGACATTTCGTCCTTAAGACTATTTTACAATTGTTAAGATGCTTATGCTCACGCATTCTCTCTTCTTTTTTTCATCTCTTCTTAGGGTACGTTTCAGTGGGTTTTCTCGGGATGATTCCATTACCTCCCTTCTCCCCACAGCGAACCTTTTTTTATGTATAGGATTTATAGATCCCTGTTTTGAAAATGGCCGTTTCCTTAGTTAGCTAATTAATTTAATCTAAACTGAATCAGTTGTCTTGAAATGGTCGTTTACATCTCCACCAGATCCCTTTCAAAATTTGATCAAAGAATTAGCCTGTAGGGTATAATTTCATCTTTGTCCCAGGTCTTCTTTGTTTCATTGTACATGAACCAAATTGTTAGAACTATTTTAAACTTGTTTCTTTTGTTGTAGCCTAGGTACATTTCAACAACGATTATTCTTAACATATATATATAAAAGGACTTCGGTTGCAACTAATATCCTCTTCAAGATTTTGCTAAACCCAATAATTTTATCATTAATCACACCCTTTACCACGCGCGAGGTGAAGAGAAACAACAGATTCTGATCGTCTGTTGCTATATTTCAGAATTAAAGTTTGTTGGGACGTGAAAGATTTGAAAACCTAAACATCTATAGAAGAAGACAGTCCAATGTTCTATTGAAATAGTGTTCCATCATGAATAAGATAATTTCCTATGTTTAAAGATCTTTATTAACGTAGATTTCTGTTTATCAAAACAATAGATTATTGTGCATTTCAATCTGTGTTACACTATTCATGTTTCAGGGTAAGGCATAAGTTCACCGTTGATTTACGTTATCAATTACAATCGTTTTTACGATGTGTCAGATGTCAAAATAAAGCATGTTATCTTCTTTAAAATCACCATGAACCGACTACAATCAAAGGATGGATTCTTGATTGCCTTAATGTGTGTGTTTTCTTATACTAAAGTCACATCGGGCTATCTGCTGAGCCCACAGAGGGAATCGAAACCTTGATTTTAGCGGTATAAATCCGGAGACATACCGCTGTACAAGCGGGGGGCGACTGACTTAGTTACAGGTAAAAAAGAGAAACAAAATGCGCTTCCTACTTTGTTTCCGTGTGTGTATTATAAGAATAGAACATTATTTCTGCTGTTGTGATTTCGCAGCAACTACTGTGGCTTCTATAATTTATATTTTCAAGCATATTAAAACAGGCTTTTAGTCGTTCTGACAACATTAGCTGAGTACGATTAATTTCACTTAATTAAATATTTATAAGCAAATCTGGATATTGTTTTTTCAATTTGTAGAAGCCACCAAACTGGAAATACTTCGACTGCGTATCTGTGATGTTTGACAAAGTTTCTGTAAAGTTAAACATTACACATGTCGCACGAAAATCAAAATTATGTGTACATGCTGTTTAATTATTTTTTCTGTAGGCAGTATACTTCAAACAATGTTCTCGTTAATATTTTCAGTTCATGTATGGGATGAATTAATTACCTGAAAGAGTGAAGTAATTTTGCATGTAAACATCAGTACATTTCATTGCATTTTAACTTTAATGATTGACTTTCGTTTCTATATTGTATTATGAAATGTATAAAAAACAAAATTTTATTTTCTTTGTTTCTGATCGAATAAAAAGCTACACAATTGGTTATTTGTACTGTGCTCCTCAAGGGTTTCAAAACCTGGCTGTTGACGTTATAAGTCTCAGAGAGATTAAACATTGAATAATAATAATGAAACTATTTAATATCAAGTTACTTTACCACTATGTTGCTATCTAATTAAACTGTGAACGGTAACGTTATACAAAAATACTTACGAATAACTGAATGAGACACGAGTCACATTGAGGTAGTTTTTTCAGTATCTATTCTGTATGTTGAAGATGCTTTGCTGTTAATAAATTCAGCATGACATAGAATTGAAAATCAGTTGTTTACAGATGAAACACGGTAGAATGCATTTATGTATACACCTATAATCACGTCCCTCGTACAGCGGTAAGTCGGCGGATTTACAACGCTACAATCAGGGGTTCGTTTCCGCTCGGTGGACTCAGTAGATAGCCCAATGTGGCTTTGCCATAAGAAAAATACAAAAACACATACTCTTCAAAATAGACTTTCTAACATAACGTCGATTAATAAGCTGCTAGTATCTCATTGAAATATATGTTTTGTCGAAACAACAAATCAACAGTGTGTAAAACCACAGTTTTTTTTATTTTCGTTCCATATATCTAAATCTTTTGTGTGTGTTAGGCTATCTGTTGAGTCTACCGAGGTGAATCGAACCTTGATTTTAGTCTTGTAAATCCGTAAACTTACCGTAGGACAAATCTTTTATGTAAAAAAAAATACATGTGTAGAGTTTCCAGAGAATTGGGATAGTTTCTTTCAAATGTATTAAAAGCGCTTTAGAAGTTGTTAGGGTTGGTGTTTTGAATAAATACAAAAAATAACACCTCATAGTTTACTTCGAACTATTTCTTTAAGTAAAATATATGTATATGCAAAGCTGGAGTGGCTGGAACGACTGATAGTTTGGATTTACTGGAGATTCATACAGAACATAACGATTACTTATATTGTGCATGCTTTGGGGGTTGGAAATCTTGTACATTGATACTCTGCAGTTATCTCTCAGGAATTTAAAAGAGTGAAACTCTGTTCTTAAGAAAATAAAAATATTTTATTTCATTATAATAACTAAACATTTATGGACACAACTGTAGCTTGTAGAGGCAGAATGAATTATAATATCTACAGGGCATAATTAGTTTTTCACTTTCCAGAACTGTGACCTGTTTCAACTTCTGACTTCTGGCTGAATGTTCGACAAATGAAAATAATGATTATTTAATTTTTCTCGAGAAATTTGTTCAAAATAATTATTTTATTAACATATCTTCAAAAATTAATTGCATTATAATAAGAAAATATACAAAAAAATGTGTTTTTTCTAGTATTCTACGAAAAACCACATATTTTGCGAATATCTTATCAAAACCATTAAGTGTTCTTGATTAGAATTTGGACTTCGTAAATTTTGAACTTATGTTCAGATCTGCTGCTTTATAAAGCAAAAATGATGTACTTTTACATTAGGACGCTACTCCTCTTTCCAAACTAACTACCTTGGCAGTAATTTACGTCTTATATCTATAAGATTTAGTATTGTTTATAAAATATTTGTATACAAATTATTATTTGTACTAAATATTTGCAATAACAGTTATTATAAATTGCCATATTGTTTATACATTAAAATATATATTTGTGTTAACAAAGAAAATTGAGTATATCAGTCAAGATGAAACTTTGTAGAAAGGACGGCAACTGCCTGTTAAAGAGATACAATTGTAGAAAGTCTTCCGCATTTCGAAACGTTCTCCTCTACTCTTGTGTCTCCACAACAAGCAGTTGCCGTTCATTTTACAAAGTTTCATCATTAATACTCTTTATCAAAGAATATCACAGTTGTTGGCAAATATCATAAGTTTGATATATTTCGATATTTAATTAAGTTCCAAATTCTATTTACAATTTAAGTCAGTTCAAATAGGAGACTCGTCCGAGATACATTATATTACTTGACATAGGGCAGAGAAGATGGACGACAAAGGCAGTTGACCTGAATTTGTAAAAACGATGCAAAGCCACTTATGTTCAACAAAGTAATCAATAAACTTTTTATGATCAGGGTCACGGAGTGGCTGGGATCTTTAAATCTAACTCCCTTTGAATATTCTGTGTAGAGAAATGAGAGTACCTTAAGGAAGTTGATCGTGGCCGTGGCTTGAAATTGATGGGAACATGTGATGCTCGCATGAAGGTGAGGTGACTTCATGCACGGCGTTACTTGACTGGGTGTGGAGACAAGGTTAAATATAATATATGATAACCAGATATTTGAACATAATGTCGAAAATTCCGAATGTATATATATTACAATTCCTGGAATACCCGGTGGTCGTTGCTCCGTCTGTTATAAAACTTCTTGCAGGTTATCTTTAAAAAATCGACATTTTCATTGGATAATTAAAAGCGCGCCAAATGTGAGCAGGCTAAACAATATTCTAAACCAGATGTAATTACCGACATGACATCTATATTTACTTCTGAAACTGAGCAATATTTTGGTTTCTCCTGTAATGCAAGGCATGGCGAAGTGGTTCAGGCGCTCATTCATAATTCGAGGGCCGCGGATTCGAATCCTTATCGCACCAGACATGCTCATTCCTTCCGACGTGGTGGGTTTATAATGTGACACTATCCCATTAATCTTTGGTAAAAGAGTAGCCCAAGAGTTGGCGGAGGGAAGTGACAACTAACTCCCTTTCCTCTGGTCTTACTCTGCTTAGTTAGGGACTACTAGCCCAGATAGCTCTCGCGTAGGTTAACACGAAATTAAAAAACGAAAAATTTACCTCTAAAAAATTCTTCGAACCTCTTGCCCTCTCCACAAATTTAAACCATACCACATTAATGGGTCCGGCATGGCCAAGCGTGTTAAGGCGTGCGACTCGTAATCTGAGGGTCGCGGGTTCGCATCCCGGTCGCGCCAAACATGCTCGCACTTTCAGCCGTGAGGGCGTTATAATGTGACGGTCAATCCCACTATTCGTTGGTAAAAAGAGTAGCCCAAGAGTTGGAGGTGGGTGGTGATGAGTAGCTGCCTTTCCTCTAGTCTGGCACTGCTTAATTAGGGACGGCTAGCACAGATAGCCCTCGAGTAGCTTTGTGCGAAATTCAAAAACAAACAAATCAACTACTTTAATAACGTCATTTATGACCAGATAGGTGAAACTCAAGCTTGGTGTAAATGGTAGTAAGTTATGTTATCAGGAATGCAAGTGGCCAAAATTTATTGTGTTGCTTTGCACTGTTGCCGTCCCTAATTTTTAAATACTAGACCAGAGAGAGAGAGAGATCGTATTACTTCTTGGACTATCTCATTTGATCGCTACCCGTTATTCTTATGAAGCATCTACAACCATGAGTGTATTTTTGCAGTCAACGGGTCGCAAACCATAAACCCACTATTTTACAGTGTAAGCACGACAACAAAGGATATATGGAAGTCAACTAAACCAAAAGTAAAGCACCATGTTTATATACATATTATTTATTGAGTTACTCAGTTTCTATTAGAAGTTATTATGAAGATTGAAATTTTCAGTAAATTCACTCAGTCTGTGCGTCTGTCTTTTTCTCGGGTACGTTTAGACTAATCTCTATGTTGATCATTTTTCTATTCTTTGATAATGTGTCGCTTTTCGTTTTTTTCTGTGCAACCTTTGACCTTTCGGTTGTTGCATTTTCAACCTTCTTCACACCGTATTAGTTAGTTTTTTGCAGCGATTTCGAAAAAAAAAAAACAATCTCTATGCGACTCTTCTTTTCCTGAGAAACAAAGTCTTCGCAAGCTTTTGTTTATTTACACCCTCTGGTCGTTTTTATTATTTCCCAAGAATCTGTAGATGGCTGTTTCGAATTTATTTGTAGTTTTAATGTAGAATCAGGATTACTATGATGTAATTCTTTCGTAATTAACCGTTTTAGTTTGTTAGTCGATAGCCATCAATTGTAGCCTGTTTAAATATAATAATTCCAGTGTTGTTATAGTGACCCAGTAGTAATCTGTTGGTTTTATTTTGAAGTTCAGCATAGATCAACACACTGAACTATGCCCGACACAGATATCGAATCCGGTTTATAATACTGTATATCCCCAAACATACCGATGTGCCACTAGAAGAGGGGTTACCATAAAGTAAACAATCCGTTAGATAGACTTGTTATTTCTTTAGCAGAAGAACATGTTGTAGAGCAGAAAACGAGTACTTATGATATATCGTTGAAAGATTTGTATCACTTCAACCCGAACAAAAACAGCATTCAGGAAGTTGAGACACTAAATGGGACTCCATCATGGGATATACAAAAATCCGAAAAATAAACGTGAGACTAAGTTCCGGATCAACAAGAACGCGGTTTTTTTTGTTCAAAATAGCACATTTCATTTGAAAATGATCTAAGGGAAAAAATACAATAAGAGAAAAACCATAAAAGTGATCTAAACTAGACAGGAACATAATATCATTCGAATCATATATATTTCTGGAACAGACGCAGTTGCTTCAAAACAGTGAAGAAAACTTTAGTGATATAAGATACCATTTTTTTAAAGTAAATATCCTTTAATTTTTAAAATATCTACGTTAATCTCAAAGGGTAAGCAATCGTATGTTTATAAATAAAAACCAGAAAATGACTGAAAATATTAGTTGTATTTGAAAGTGGTTGCATCTCCATAGTTTGTATCATCGCTGACACAAAGTGTGTTAGTGTGCACAAACGATTCTCCATATTATATTTTGCTTTTGTGAAATATATATTAGTTAATAGAAAAAAATTCGATTTTAATCTCTCTCAAAGATTTTGTCTTTATACAGTGTTATGAAAATCTTAAGGCCAATGAACATAAAGAAAACATATACATTTTGCGTTGTTAGACTCGAGCACTTATTTTAGTAGAGCTTCGAAAGATGAAAATAAGAAAATAGAGAATAAAGAAAAACTTTTTTTAGCATTTGATAGAGAAAATGTGAACACTATGAAATTAGCCTAAATACTAGCTGGTCAAAAGTTTAAGACCATACTGAAATGAAACGTTAATCGGTAAATACATAACGAAATTTGGTCGTTTGTATTCAAGCATTAACGTTGTCAACATCTCCCACTGACATCTCTCGTGTTACATAAACATGGCAAAGACTTTTTCAAACAGAGTTTGAACGTGGCAGAATTGTCGAGCAAGGTCTCTCTCAATGTGACATCGCTGGTGAGGTTCGACGTAATAAAACTGGTGATGCAAATTTCTTAAAAGAGAGATACGGAACGAGAATTTTAAGTAGTCAGCCCAAGAAAACGTCTTTGGCGTGAGCAGGAGAATTCGACGGGTTGTCCGGCAAAACACCAGTTGATCGTCGAACCAGACCCTTACGAACGTAGAATGCAGCTCAAGAACAATAAGACGGCATTTACGAGAGAAAGGCTTTAATAACCGCAAACACCTTTAAACAGTGATGTCGATAAAACCCACTTGTAGAGAAATATATATGCGAAAACGGCTATGTAAAATATTTTCTCAACCCAAACGAGCCGTTTTTGCATATAAACATATTTAAAGGCCACGCCTCCTACCACACTACGAAACAGCTTGGTTAAATTTCGCTGAGAAGCACCAAACATGGGATGTACAAAAGTGGACGAAGGTTTTTTCTCTGATGAGAAAAATTAATCTGGATAGTCCAGATGGCTTCCAACGTTACTGGCATTATAAGTATATCCCACCGGAGACATTTTCTACATGATACATTGGAGGGGGTTCCATCATGATCTGGGGTGCTTTCTCCTTCCATGGAACAATGGAGCTTCAGGTTGTACAGGGGCGTCAAACAGCAGCTGCATTAGCATGTTGGAGAGAGCATCCTTATTGACTGAAGGCTCTCGCTTGTGCAGAAATGACTGGATCTTTCAGCAGGAAAACGTTGCAATCCACAATGTGCGCAAAACAAAGAACTTTTTCATGGCGAATAAAGTATTCGTTTGGATCATCCAGCATGTTCACCCGAACAGCACCCCATTGAAAATGTTTGGGGGCTAATGGCAAGGAAAGTCTATAGAAATGGACGTCAATTCCAATCAGTGCATGATCTTCGTGAAGCCATCTTCACCACTTGGATTAACATTCCAGCCAGCCTTTTGCAAACGCTTATATGCAAGTACTCCTTGAAATGTGTCTTCATTCTTACTGCATCAATTATCATAAACTGTCGGTTGTTTATTGCTGATTCACAGCTAGATTAGTTTTCTCACTCCTGTTGAGTGTTCTTTGATGTGTGTTTAATATTTAGTAGTTTTAGGCCAGGAAAAAAGTTCCAGTATTTACTTCCCGAAACAGTTAAAATTACGATAATACACTTTTTAGATTTGTTAATCAGTTTTATGTTTCTTGCATCACATTATAAAACCGCATATAAACAAATTTTTTTGAAAGCTTAGACAGTTAAAAATAATAATCTATTAAGGAGTAATATAAGGTAAAACGAGATTCAGTGAACAACGCTTTAAATATATACTTTAAGTAAAATTGTTAGAGTGTAGCATTACGGATTGTAAGTTGTTCTTATTTGGTTGATCTTCAGTGTTTTCTTAACCAGCTAGTAAACTTTATAGAACTTAGATTACCATGTCTGCGATATTCCAGCTTGTTTTATGAACCCTGGTATTCAAAAAACTGCCTTGCTTGCACTAGATATGACAAATTTAGTGTATTTTAATTTACTCCAACATAATCTTTGCTTTTCGTAAGTTATGGTCTTTTCTCTACGTTAAACAAAAAATGAACAGTTACATGCGAAATATTACGAGAAAATATTAAAATTATTAACTTTACATAATATCTTTAAATAATTTTGAAAAAATATTTAATGATATTAAATGAAAGAGACAGCTATTCTTACAGAATGATAACAATATAAATAAAATGTGAAACGGTAAGATATTTTACGTGTATAAAATTAGCTTAATTAGATTTTTTAATATTTGATCTTTATTTTTCTGTTACTTTCAAAGCAGTTTCAAGAAATGTTTTTTATTCCATTTACAAATTTAAGTTGCTACTGTCACAAAAAAATCAAAGGACCAGTAAAAAATAACACAAAAAGGTTAAGCTTTCAAGTATTAGTTTTTACTCTAATTTAAGCTAAGTACAACTTAATTTTGACATTCATTCCGTACATTGTATCGTCAAATCTGATTTTTCGCAACAAAAAACTCTGGCCACAACTGATCAATGTCAGTTCCTTGAATTTTTTGGCAAAACTTTGCCATGAGTTGTTGTGATTGTGCTGGAGAAAAGTGTTCTTTCCAGTCACCGACAATACCTTTCCTTACTATTTTGATTTCTGACTTTGGATTAAATTCAATGTTTTTCATAAATTTTAGGATGTATTTTAATCCTTCAGGAAGATTCGGATCATTTATTTGATCGTCGTTGGGATTCAATCCGAAAAAATTTCCAAAATTCTTATTAACAGAGTTCTTCATGTTCTCCACATTAGTCTGACGAATAATTCTCTCCATTAGATTATCATCCTCAAGTAATATGCGTTCGTACTCCTGATTTAGAAATTTAGCTATTTTTAAAACAGCCGCTTGTGTGTCAGCCTTCATGTTTTCGTAGACGAGAAATAATACGTTTGGATCGTTTCGGTGCTCATACCAAGACAAAAGATGGTCAAAGTAATCCCCAAAATCCGTTTGGCCGTTTATAAAAATCTCAAAATATTCATCAAATGTCCCCTCTGGAAACTGATAGAACGGAAACTCCTTTGTGTGATGGTAAAAAGATACACAACAATCAAAGGGATTTCTGGCCACGTAGATGTACTTGGCCTGGGGCGAGTAAGGTTGAAGACTAAAAGGAAGGTGAGTTTTAATTGCTCCGGGACGAGGCATGGTTTCTACTAAACCAGGCCCTGTAATTTCAAGGAAAGGACTAAGCTTTTGAAATTCTTCATAAGTTTCTGGTGGAATTCCCCTTTTAAGAATGTTGATTACGATATGCTGTGTCCACGTTGTTCCACACTTGGGAAAAGTTACGATGAATATATCATCGTTTCGCGGTTTATAAGAAAGGGCTTTACGAAATGTGTCTGGTGAAAAAGCTTTAGCAATCCTGAAGCCATCGACAAGTTGATAGCTGGGAGTCATACTTCCTTGTGTTATAAAATATTGAACAATGTTGTTAGCTGAAAGATTGCAAAACAAAATACATATAGTTATTCAGATTTTTGTGTAGCATTTATTTTTTGAATATATTATTTTATAATTGATACTAGACACCGTCGGAAGTTGGATGAAACTCCTAATTACAGATTGAGGAAAATCATAAATTATTGTACGTTTTACAAATAAGCCATTCATTACGAACACGAATATATTGAATTCATTTAATATAAAACATACATTTAAATGAGAGTGTGGGTCTGATGCAATTATTATCAGTAAATGACATAAAATTCTTTAATATGCCTACTGGTCAATTTTCAATTGTATAAATGAGGGTTATTTTTGCAAAACATTACATTCGTGAAGTTGACACATTGATATACAATAAAACATTTAGAATGCATGAGATTGGAAGTTGTCACATTTTTTAGAATTACGGTCATTTTCCAATTTCATATCGATCTGGTTGTACTTCAAAAAGGAATCATAAAAATGGTACTTCATAGCTTTTACGTGATTCAGGGCAAGAGAATTGGTGTTCAATTCGGCAGTGAACACAGAAATTGTAGAGGGGATTCTGTGTGCAACAACCGAATCACGGCAAACAATAGCAGAGCCAACAGAACCATCCTTCCATTCCAATTTCTACAGATAATTCGAAAGATGTTCGGCAAATACATCTTGGTGGGATGAGCTGATCTGTGGATACCGCTATATCATCCAAAGATAGACCAAATTTATCTAAATACACCCGGACATGAAGACTAAAAGGAACAGTAGCAGACTCTCTATTATGTAGAAATGTGGCTCACCATGGAAGGAAAACATAACCCCATGTGGGATGCTGTGGTAGAGATCGAAGTTTTGAAGCATACATGAAAGATAGGTGCAAACGACAAAGGTGCAGCGGGGGTTCATAGGACTCTGTGTACGTACTCTGGACTGAAGAAATGTGGAAGGCTGCTGTGCAGAGCCGAAGCCCCTGATGTTGAACAAGGTTCATCACTTTCAAGGCTTGATGTGTAGAATAAAAGTCAACTTACGGTTAAATATAAGCTCCAGAAACTTTGCCTCATGGACCACGGAAAACATAGCTTTACTAATACAGAGTTAAAGATCAGGGTGAATACCACGTTGACGGCAAAAGTTCATGCAAACTATTTTGGAGAGGGAAAGTTTGAAACAATTTGCTCTTGACAACGTCAGTGAATGATGGAGAGCTGTCTGTAGCTGCCGCTCAATATACCTTTTATTTGGCGACTAACTCGTGATGTGAAAGTCATCGACAAAGAGACCATTTGCAACTGTAGGTGTAGTTGTTCACTGACGCCATTAATCTTTATAATGAAAAGTGTGATACTCAAGACACAGCCCTGAAGGACTCCAAATTTATGTGGGAAAGAATGGGAAAGTTTCGAACCCTCACAAACTGCAATCGCCGATTCATTAAAAAATGTTTAATAAAAATCGGTAAATTGCCACACAATTCATACGAATTGAGGTCTTCCAAGATACCATTTCTCTACGTTATATTATAAGCTTTCTCAAGGTAAAAAATAGAGAAACAAACGTTTTCGTTTGAGAAAGGTTTCCCTGATTGATGTTTCAAGTCAAATCAGGTTGTCCATGGTGGAACGCTCTCTTCGAAACCTACACTGAGTGGGTGAGAGGAGGTTGTTTGATTCGAGGAACTAAACAAGACGAGCATTAATCATCGCCTCTAAGGTCTTACAACGAAAGCTCGTCAAATCAATTAGACGGTAGTTCAAAGGAATCTTTTGTGATCCTTCCCAGGTTTGTAAAAAAGGAAGTACAAAGCATGGCCCATGCCAAAAGCATGGGAAAACATTCTCCTAGAAGAGATGGTTAAAAACAATCAGAAGAATATTAGGTCCGACTAACGTACTGCCATACCAATGAAGAACAAGACTAAATTCCACCAATGTAAGGGATGATTATAGTCATAGAGACGATCAGATGAAATGAAAGAGGCGATCGTTCTACCCATATTTTATCATAGAAGATATGGCATGAAGCAGAAGTGCTAGATACCTGAGAATTGGTGGTAGAAAAAATTCTAGAAGCGTATTTAATTCAAGATTCTTTTTGGCTTTGACGTCTGACCTGCCAAGCATTTGCACGGGTCTGATGAAATGCGATGCAGTTTAAAAGTGTGGGATATCGACGAAAAGTATCCCATGCTTGTTTTTGAGCTTTTCTTGTCATGTGGCTGGCAGAAACCCACCAAGAACGAGGATACTGTCGGAAATGTGTCGAGGTTTTAGGAATAAGTTGAATACCTCCCTGGACAATACAGGCAGTTACTGCTGCCACACAGTCATCTATCGATGGCTTACACACGATGGAGAGATCAAGTTCTATGAGAGTGGTGAAAGAAGGCTAGTTAGCCTGGTCTAACTTCCATCGAGCCACGCGGGTCGGATGGCATCGACCACGGCCAGTCTCTCTCAAAATGATTAGAAAAACATCACTGTCTTGTGGATTATTGTCAACTCTCCAAGAAAAGTAAGTGAAAAGTGAATGGAAACAGATAGAAAGATCTTTAGCAGTAAAAGTCACAATAGGTGCATGAAAATAAGTATAAGAACCAGTACTAAAGAGAGACAGGTTATGATTTAAAAGCATGACCCACCCTATCAATATTAACACCACCCAAAGGGGATTATGGTAATTAATATCCCCCGACAGGTAAAAGGGGAATGGTGACTGCCAATTATATCAGTCTAACTGATTCTAGATCTCTTCTGGAGGCAGGTAGAGAGAACAAATAGTGGTGGTACGACCCAAGGAAACATGGATGGCTACAGCCTCCAAGGGTGACTGTAAGAAGAGACACACTGGGTAGTAAAAATAAATCACATCCTTAATGTCATCGAAATTTGATCGAAAACTTCGACATTTCCATTGGATCAGTGTGGCAAGAGCTATTTATGGGGAAAAGAATGTGGCGGTGAAAACGACTGTTTGCGACCACGTTTTTTCGTAAAATGACGAAGATCTATCAACCTCCATGAATCCTGCCATGAATCGAGTATCTGTGGAGGAAGATTCCAATGATTGAGGGCGTGAACAAATGGTTGATTTACTTTTAGGGGCTGCAGAAAAGAATGGACCGGAGGAAACATTTGAACCTGAAGGAAGTGAAACTGAGCAGTCACTGGAAGGAGTGGTAGAGACACAGATCGTAGTAGACATAGATGCATCAACTAGTTAAATTATGGAGGGCACAAGATTCTCAACATGTTTTGCAAACAACTCTGTTGGAGTCACGGAAAGATCTGTTTGTACTCCCACTATGGTAGTGGAATGGAGTGCAGCAGCATATATCCAAGACAGAGCTGGGGACAATAATTTCCGAGCCTCTAATTAGGTGATATTATCAACAACCCTTTAAGCATTGTACCTATTTCTTGCTCTAAATTAGAAGAACAGCGTGATTCTATGTTGCACTTGTAAGCGTTGTGGCCTTTACTACCAGAACGAACTCATACCAAAGAACAACAACATGACGTTTTTGAACGACCAAACCGCTGGTACTTGAAGCATCAGAGAGGGCTGACGGTATAAGAAAGACAAACGAGTTAATTTTCTTAATTATTTTAATAGCATTGATAATTTTATTAAATTTAATTGTGAAATTGAGACAAATGGTTGTTTACTTTCCAGATCAGTTAACCTGATTTGACAGTAGCAGGAGAATGAGGTATTTTTAAAGTTAATATCAGAATATTTGTAGGGTCCATAGGGTCTTTACGGGTGAAGATTCGGCGTATGGTAGTAGTACCTTGGCTAGAGACACCAGCGTGGATTTTGGACTCGGGAATGTTCTTTTAATCCCTTTCAAATATAAGTCTTCTGGAATAATTCAAAGTCGCATGGGGATTGACCTCAATGTGTATAACCCCAATGACTTTTGATTTTAAGAGGAGTTTGGTATATTGTGGTCACCAATGCGCAACATCTTTACTGACTTTGGGGAGCCAGCAAGTATCTCTATTCTCTTCTGAATGAAAAATGGAGACATCTAACCCAATGATTTTTCAGATAAGGAATGAGAATCAGAAATCGAGGTGTAGAATCTGGCTGTAATATTGACTGTACAACAGAGTCGTCCGTGTGTGGTCGTTTTTTCCAATTCTTTTATTTATTTTGTTAGAAAGAGGGATATCCATAGCAAAGAAGCTACATTTCAGTGCCTCTGACCACACCAACCATGGATCCCTGCTAAGGGACGAATTACATGCCAAACTAGGACACTGCAGCAACACCAGTGTTTCGTGAGCACCATACCCAAACACAACCATTAGATACAATGTCCAAAACACCTGTTGAGAATATCCAAAACTGGTACTTTGTTGACTCTAACCCAAGTGGACCAACCGAATGACCCAAGGGGGCCACTCCAAGGCCACCCATATTCAGGAATTCAAGGCCAAAGCGGTGTTTTAGGGCTGGTCCCCTTAAACACCAGGACATTCTCCTCCACTTCATGGATCACCATGCACGGCAAACACGTTGATGGGTGTTTAGATCACAGAGGAGGTAAACTGAAAGAACAGAACCTTCCCTGAGAGTTCCCCTCACGACGTACAGGAATCCACACCGACGGGTGGCGGTATGGTAAAGACAAGCTAGTTAATTTTGCTAATTACATTAATAGCATTGAAAATTCTATCAGATTTACTTATGAAATTGAGACAAATGGTTGTTTACCATTTTAGATCTTTTAGTGAGTAGAATGAGGATAAATTGAAAACTATTGTAAACATCTCTCTGTAATCTTTATATTACATCGAAAATTTTGTTACACCTAAATCTAAAAAAAACTGGTGTTTTTATTCTTATGTGGACAGGATGCTAAAATGATGTTGAAAACAGGAAGATATTAACAATGAGTCATTATTAATTAAACACAAAGTAGTATAAAAAATGTTTTAATCCTGCTGTTTTGAAAGAGCTGTCAAAAACAGTGCTATAAGTATTATGTTAAATCAAGTAAACAATAAAAATAATGCTATAGTGAAAAAAATTAAAAGACAAATAAATATTTTTCTGCGATAACTAGAGATAGCCAATTTATTAATAGATTTAAAGATAAAATTTATTTCAAGGAAGAATTTCATATATATAAAATCATGTGAATGTAAACTA
This sequence comes from Tachypleus tridentatus, assembly GCF_004210375.1. Taxonomy (NCBI): domain Eukaryota; kingdom Metazoa; phylum Arthropoda; class Merostomata; order Xiphosura; family Limulidae; genus Tachypleus; species Tachypleus tridentatus. The sequence continues at coordinate 92,868,314 of NC_134825.1, forward strand.
GCTTCCATATGAAAAACAAGAACAAATTTAAAATTCAGAATGAATGAGCATAAAAGTAATTTTAAATGCAAAAATATTACTGTTTCATGTTTAGAAAGACATGTCAGTGATACTAAGCACAAAGTTCAATAGGAAGAACTTTTTTCAGCACAACCTGTGAATTTAATTAGTATGAATATACGTAAATGTATTGACACAACTGAATGAAGAAAAATAACTTTAAATTATTGAATATGGATGATGAATCTTATGGAAATCTGATCAGTAAACAGCGTGAGTTGAGTTTCTATAATATGTAAATTGGTGATGTAATAAGTGTATAAAATAGGGTTATTTACGGAATATATTACGGTCCTGAAGATGACCTTCATATACATCGAAACATATGAAGTGTATCAGACTCTTTCATTGATTCATCGGGGTTTTACTGATTTTTGTCCTGGACAGTAAGTTATTTTATTATAATTTTGAGACTAAAAACTGTGTAATTCTTAGATTTGTGTATAAAATAGTTTTTATGTGATTTTTAAAAAATGTTTAATTTTTCAAAGCAAATTTGAAATGGTGGTGTGTTTTCATTAGTAAGTTAGAATAACTATTGTCACCACCACATCGATAAATATCAGTCACTGGAAAATCGACGACAGTAAAACAGATTTATGATTTCAGACACTTCACTATGGTTGCGTCAAGTTTGAAATGATCACTTTTAAAATTAACTAATACATGGTGGCTCGTAAGTCCCTACCAATCCATATATCTTATGCATCCAGTGTATGTGTGGTGTCCCTCCTTCTCGCTGCATAATATTATGCGACGCCATGTTCTGCGAGACATTTTTCTCAACATAGCAGGGTTATTGTTCCAAATGCCGCGGTAACAGCTGCCTTCTACTCATCTTTACTATTATAACGTTGTTTAAACAGAATGTGGATGGGTAGGGACTTACGGGCCACCCTTCACATTTAATTTAAGCAGATTACTATTCACTTCTAAACATCTACAAATATAATTGTTAATGAATTATGAGCATAGTGAAATTATAAAGCTAAATAAATATCAACAGAACTTTATCACTAAATAAATAAAAAACACACAAACATATTTGAGAGTGTTATATGTACATATATATAACGGCTTAACTTTTAAATAATATGAAACTAGATTAAACGCTTAAGTAAATCTAACCAATATTATACAAAATTAATGTCAAATGTGATTACACACAGAAATACGAACAATCTATTGTAGGCCTTTTTTAATAGGTTAATAAGAGTACTTATAGAATTCTTTCAAACTAAATTTAGTTTACGAGAACTACAATGTAAATTTAAACGTAAAGAAATTAAAATCTTTAGAAACCTCTCAGGAAAAACTTCTGTTAAGAATTCTTGTTGTTAAGCTTCGTTTCTTCCAAGAGCCTGTCTTCACTTCGACGAACTTCAACTGAACTTTGTATCATGGACAACATTCTAATGTTTTAAGTGGTATATATTGGCTGATAGTGATATTGAATTTCGGTGAAAATGTCCAATCATCTCAATGATAAAGAGGTCACGTGATACTGTATGTATCAAATAGTTATGCGTGATTCATCACTCTAGAAAACGCGTTTCTACTGCTCCAGAGTCCAATGCAGTCGACGCTTAGCATTGTGTGCAGCTGCTTGGCCATGGAAACCCATTTCATGTAGCGCTCGACGAGCAGTTATTATGCTAACGTTGCTTATAGATGCAGTTTGCAACTCTGTAGCGAATGTTGCAACTGTGAACAGACGATTTTTACGCGCTTCAGCACTCGGCAGTCATACTCGGTAGCTTGTGTGGCCTACCGCTTCGTGGCTGAGCTGTTGTTGCTACTAGACGTTTCTACTAAACAATAACAGTATTTACAGCTGACCGGGTCAGCTATAGCAGGGCAGAGATTTGACGAGTTAACTTGTTAGAAAGGTTGCATCCTATGACAGTGCCACGTTGAAAGTCACTGAGTTCTTCAGCACGACCCATTCTACTGCTAATGTTTGTCCACGGAGATTTCACGGCTGTATGCTTAATTTTATGCATCTGTTAGCAGTGGGTGTGGATGAAATAGCCAAACACACTAACTGAAAGGGGTGTCCACATTCTTTGGCCACGTAGTGTGTATCGCGACTATAAATGATAACATAGGGAAAAAAGTGCAACAAAACTAAGATTGTAACAGACTTACTGTTATACGTTTATTTTAATATCTGCGTCTGTTTAAGTTTAATTCGTGAGACATTCATTGTTGGATGTGCATTGCGCAAGTCCCACTTGTTCTCGAGAATAGTTTACAAATTTAGAACAACAATACCATATATTGTGAACTATAAATGCAAAGTTTTGATTTTTTTACACATAATCATTAAAACCTTTTATGTGTAATTGTTTTACACGTGTTAATAATTTTAAGCTTCTTTATCTTTAGTTCATAAATGTTATTTATTTTCTAAAAATTATGACTACTGAAATGATCACACAAACACAAATTGGCTATATTAAAGTTCCAGGTTTTATCAATTGAATTACACAGTTTATGCAACACAGATAAGTTGTTTGTTTCTCAGTTCATATTTATTGTATTACATTGTTTAACCAATACAAATATTTGTAAAAACCAGTCAAGTGGTTTAATCAGACAGCTCACCGTATAGTTATGAACATTCTTACATTTTGAAATCATAGTTATAAGTAAGTCATAGAATTTTCGTTACATTTTATGTAATTGTAATTTTTTGTTATTTGCTAAGTTTTATTAGTTCTCAAGAAGTGCAGTTTTATATGGTTCTTGACAACTGATATTTTCTTCCGTTTATCTATAATCGTGTAGGTTTCCAGTATCTATTGATTAGACAATACAGCTGTAACTTGCCTCAGGGTACTTGACCAGACGTTGTAGATAATGCGTGTTTTTGTGTTTTTGGAATTTCGCACAAAGCTACTCGAGGGCTATCTGTGCTAGCCGTCCCTAATTTAGCAGTGTAAGACTAGAGGGAAGGCAGCTAGTCATCACCACCCACCGCCAACTCTTGGGCTACTCTTTTACCAACGAAAAGTGGGATTGATCGTGACATTATAACGCCCCCACGGCTGGGAGGGCGAGCATGTTTGGCGCGACTCGGGCGCGAACCCGCGACCCTCAGATTACGAAGCGCACGCCTTAACGCGCTAGGCCATGCCAGGCCCTGTAGATAATGCGACATTTACAATTAGCACTCAATCTTAGTGGTGATAATTTGCTCATTATATATATAAATCTGGTTATTTCTATTTCACGAGAACCATGAATTTAGTGAGTGGCACACATGAACTCTGCTAAAAAGGAGCTATGATTCAATGCTTTGTTTTCTGTATTATAACGCAACAAACTTTTTTTACTAGGCAATATCTTTCATTCGTATTACATTTTACTAAGTTGAAGAATTTTGTATATGTGTGAAAAGGTCTCGAAATATTGTATTATTCGGTAAGGGGGTATGGTGGTTATAGCACTCGATTAGTAAGTCGAGGATCGCTGGTTCGAATCCCCGTCACAAGAAAGATGATCTCCCTCTCAGCCGTAGGGGCGTTATAATGTTCCAGTCAATCCCACTTTTCGTTAATAAAAGAGTATCTCAAGAATTGGCGGTGAGTGGTGATCACGAGCTGCCTTCCCTCCAGTCTTACGCTGCTAAATTAGGTACGACAAGCTTAGATAGCCCTCCCGTAGCTTTGCGCACAATTAAAACAAAACAAGCAAACTGTTTACTGGTAGCAAACCACTTTTACTGTTACTAGTTATATGTTTTCGTGTAGAATGCCCCCCGAGTGGTTCAGCGGTATGGCTGCGGACTGACACCACTAAACCCGGGTTTCGATACCCGTGGTGGGCAGAGCACAGATAGTCCATTGTGTAGTTTTGTGCTTAATTCAAAAACTACAACAACAGTGTAAAATATCACCTTTACCAATTTTTAAGAAAAATTCCTAACAACGTAGGACTTCTAATTGTAAGAATTACTTACATACTTGTCATTTGAGAATTTATCAATACGAAAATGATTGCACTCTACATAGGCTTCGCCTTTATATAAATATATATTTGCAATATAACGTTTTCATACATTGTCATCTCTTGATGTTAAGATTATCTTAATGTCGGTCTATCGCTCTGAGGTACTTGTACCACCATGGAGCAATCATTCCAACTTTACTGGCCCCAAAATTAAAGAAAGTGATGAGACTGGTATTAATTGACAATATATATAACCATTGAATTGTAAAAATATAAAATTATAAAACATATTTTGGAAAATTAATTTTGAAATACGAATGGCGATGCCTAAAAGAACATAGAAAAGGCAAGGATGAATAGAAAAATCACACACATTAGTACTGTGTCAATGTGACAATGGTTATTAGTCACTATGAAACTGTATATCAATATACAGTTTAAATGCTTTTACTCAAAACTGAATTCATGAATTTAATAATTTGTTGTTTTTAAAAGTTATTTTTGAAAAGAATCTTTACTTATGTAGTAACGTTTGTATGGTTTTTGTGTATTTATACCTACCTGTTTCTGTTATTTTTTACATTGCTATCAACCATAGTACAATTGCTAAATTCAGCACCGAGTAAAACTTTAGCCTAATACCAGAGTTCATCATCTTGACTTGGATACGACAATCATATTAACGGTGTATATCAGCAATTCCCATAAACAGTTGTTATGTTGTGAACCAGATGAAGCAAATTAATTGTAGTTTTTATTATTATTATTTAATCGTTTTCTAATCGGATTTTAGGGTAGATATCAAGAACAAGATATTTATTTTATTTTATTTTTAACACTGGGTATGTAATGTAATTCGCTAAGAAGAAATTAACTTTAGAAGCTGTTTGTACTTTCAGATCTTTACATTTTAAATAAATTTGCAACAAGACGGACAGAATTTTCATCTGTACGATCACAAGCTATGAACGCATGTGTAAGATGGTTTGACTACTCAAATGTTTTCCATAAATCATGAAGAATCCTCCAACCTTGCCACCTGATAAGTCTGTTCATAATAGCACGTTATTCAAGATGCTATTATTGTAGAACAATACTGGATTAGTAACAACTGAGCTTGAATCTAGAAAATGGCAAACAAACTGGACAGAGTGTGTAATGTACAACGACAAGAAATTCATTTAATGTAGATACAAAAGAACATGAATCTTGACAAATGAAGTTAGACAAAAATCACAGTGTACGTACTTATATTGTTAGCTATAAAAAGAAATAGCACACTGTTAAACTGTTCGATTAGAGAGTTCAACAAGAAATGTTATAAAAGTACCCTCTTATCTGAAAGGAAACATCGCTTTCCTTTTCCCTGTGTCGTCATCACGTGACTGGACACACTTTCTCTCTCTCTTGACGTCCCTTGCTGAGACAGCGATAGATCTTAGGATTTAAAACGCTAAAATCAGGCGTTCGACTCTCCTCGGTCGACACAGCAGATATCTCGGTGTGAGTTTGTAATAAGAAAACACACACATACATACTCTTTCTCGATAACGTCAGGTTTTACCCAATGGATCAGCAGAAGAAGCGTTAACGTTTTCATCCCTGTCCAAAATGGTGACACTCAACCTGGTAAAGAGAGGTCAGACTGATTCAAAGAAAGCGTTAACATTTTTTTCTGAATCGTGTATTATATGTCATATATACATACATATTCAGAATTAAATAATAAATTTAGAATTAACATTAATATCGGAAAGAAAGAAACCTGTGATTTATTCCTATATCACATCAATTTCGAAACATAAAGGCTTTGCATTTTTAAACTATGCTAGTCATAACCTTGGGAATATTACTTTATTCCTCGTTTTCTCTTATTTTATATGGACAGTACAGTTCCGAAACGTATTCGAAGTGTATCCCCTCTACCCCTGAATCGCCCCTAATCGCCATACATTTTCTTACCACTCACATGAATTGTTTTTAAAGCCATAAAATTAACATTCAACAAGTAATTAGTTTCGCTTTTAAAGCTTATACAAGATATGGTTTACTTAGTAAGCTAGAACAGAAATTCCAAACAATAACACTTAAAAAGTAATATATATCTTGATCAAAAACTTTTGTTTAAATTTTGAAACGATATTTGGAGTAGAGTCAGATGTACAAAATACAGAAGACAGTCAGGTTTTACAACGTACTGGCATTCTTAAAAGAACTGCACAACAAAGTTTTTGCTTCTTGAACACTGTTGGGTGTTCCTCATAGATTTATGGCTGCTGATCACGAAAACCACATCCAAATTTGCCCATCACTTACCGTTTCATCAAAATATTCAGTTTTACCAAGACATTGCTATAATGGAAAAACGATATCAGGGCAACTGGAATCTGGCTTGTTGACTACTGTTGGACACTGCAATGTGATTCACCGGACATTGAATACAAACGAAAATCAGGAGTAAAACACTTTTAATTACGTTGAACTTATTTATCTACCTAGAATTTATTATAGAGAAAAGTATAGCTGTGCTCTTTGTAATAAATTATCGTTACTTAAGCCATTTCGTGTCATTTAGTTAAGTCCTCTTTCTTTCAGTAAAATATTATACTGAAAGAATAAGGATAAGAGGTCATCAATAAAGAAAGAGTGGTTTAATTTAAAATAAGAGACGGAATTTTATTTATCAAAACAAGCCGTTTCATTATAATACTAACAAATACTCATCAAGGTTTGATTATGTGGCCGAAAATAAGCATCGCTTCTTTCCACAGTTCCAGTTTAAAATAATGTGTATATAGCAGGCATCACTTTCGGTCACAGTTCCCGTTCAGAATGTTGTGTATAAAACAGGCATCATTTCTGGTCGTAATACCCGGTCAGAATGATGTTTATAGAACAAACATCACTTCTGGCTTGAATCCTCATTCAGAATAATGTAAGTAGTAAAACCCGTCTCTCGGGGGTTAAGTAGTTTGTTTGTTTTTGAATTTCGCACAAAGCTACTCCAGGGCTATCTGTACTAGCCGTCCCTAATTCAGCAGTGTAACACCAAAGGGAAGGCAGCTAGTCATCACCACCCACCGCCAACTCTTGGGCTACTCCTTTACCAACGAATAGTGGGATTGACCGTCACATTATAACGCCCCACGGCTGAAAGGGCGAGCATGTTTGGCGCGACGGGGATGGAGTGTTAAGTAATCAAAGGTGACGACGTTAAAAGTTACAAATGTTGTGAAAGTTAAGCACACGTTGCTAGATATGGGTTCGTTAGTTTTATGAATTAAAAACAACGTATAGAGATTTCTATGTTTTTGTTTCGTTATAGATAGTGTGAAAGCTGTAGTATTAGTAATCAGTAGCTCTTTCATTTAGTTGTATGGATGATTATTGGTTATGAATAATTTGTGAAACAGTGTCCTACAGAAAATTGACTGAAGTTATGAACAGTTCAGAAATGTATTCCATACTTTCACAAGTTTTATATACATTTGGAGGTAATTTATTAATTTTATTACAAATAATGGTTTTAATATAATGAAATATATACGTTGACGTCGTATATTGTCGCTGTGTATTTCTTAAAATGCTGTCGTTATAATAGAAATTAAGTATATGTGAAACTGCGCCTTTTGTAAAACGTGGAAATTATTTTGTCACAAATTAGTAATAGTGTTGTCGTATAGTAACCATTTTATTAACGAAGTAAACTGTTGTATAAAATATAAGTTTTAATTATTGTATGTTAGAGCTTTTTTAGGGCAATTTAAACACACAGACAAGTATTCTGTGCGTCGTAAAATCGTATATAATTGTGTTATGATAAATATTGTTTTTTAAAATTTATTATATTTCTGAAAATCTTTAATGATTTGAATAAGATATAGTTCTCTTAGAACAGGAAATTTGATTAGCTGATGAATTAATATGAAACGTTCTTTCTAGAACTAATTGTTTCTGATTGATTTACCGTTAAGCATCTTTTTTATGAATGAATTGGTCTTAACCACCGTCTTTAGGATGATTTACTTATAAATGATTTAATTAACTATTGAATTTGTGATTAATTATATTCTTGTTGAGACATGTACTGTGCGAGTCGTAGTTGTATAGAAATATGTCCTCTACTTTCTCGTAGGATGATTTAATTATTAATTAATTAGTGTTCACTCTCCTTTTTAGGATTAACTAATCAATTTGTGTACTTTTTAAGGTTCTTTTTTTTTAAATTTAGCTGACTCATTATAATTTCTTTAGTTAAACATTCTTTTTATAACGATTTAATTAATTTTGAGGATAGAAATAACTAGAGTATTCATGACAGAAAAACGTTGCTTTTATAAGACAGCCGTTTGGGTTCGTTCGGTTTTCTTTCAGAACTTTCTTGTAATGATCATAATTCAAAACGTTTAAAGGTCCGTCAAATGTCGGGGCCTGGCATCCCCGTCGCGCCAAACATGCTCACCCTCCCAGGCGTGGGGGCGTTGTAATGTCGGTCAATCCCACTCTTCGTTGGTAAAAGAGTAGCTCAAGAGTTAGCGGTGGGTGGTGATGACTATTTGCTTCCCTCTAGTCTTACACTGCTAAATTAGGGACGGCTAGCACAGATAGCCCTCGAGTAGCTTTGTGCGAAATTCAAAACAAACAAACAAACAAACAAAACTTCTAAGAAGTGTTTAGGTACGCCACTCATAACATTTAATGCTTTAGTACAAAAAAAATACCATTTTCGTTTATAACACGTATATAATTCTCTATGTAAAAATGCTAACTTTGTATAGTGAGATCAGGATTTCTGATATCGGTTTCATTTTACTTATTACTGGAAAGCTATCACCCTTGCCACTGATTTCTAAGTGGAGATGTCCCTTTCTTCACACCGTAAGGTCGAATACCTGAGGGCAGTTTCAGCTACATTGTCTGACAACTGGAAACTGGAAACCAACACTGTTGCCGATAAATGACATAAGATATCAATTTCCAAGAAAATTATAAAAAACGTATTTTTTGAGAACGAATAAAACTTGGTAAATAACAAATAATTACAATTATATAAAAAGTGATTAAAATCCTAAGAATTGTTTACAACTATGATTTCAAAATGCAGAAATATTGATAACTGAGATCCAGAACAATCTCTCACCCAAATATTTTTTGTTATATAGTCTACCATTTTATTTATTTTTTATTACTTTTTTACATATATCTTGAATATCTCTTTCTTTGTTTCAAGGTAAGAACTTGAATTACGTCAGGAAAATTACTTCAAAAGAGTGTTTGTTCTCAAGTGAGAATATAACTAGGTAGGTAATTTGCTAATTATAGCTTATATTTTTCAAGATGAGAAATTACACATTGTCTTGTTAGAAATAAATGGTTCTATTTCAATGAAACAATTGCGAAACACATTTTTCTGTAGAATAAAAGAGCTGGTAATTGTTTACTTGTTGTTTTTAATTTCGCGCAAAGTTACACGAGGGCTATCTGCGCTAGCCGTCCCTAATTTAGCATTGTAAGACGAGAAAAAAGGCATCCACTCATCACCACCCACCGCCAACCCTTGGACAACTCTTTTACTGACGAATAGTGGGATTAAACGTCACATAATAACGCCCCTATGACTGAAAGAGCGAACATATATGGTGTAACGGGGATTGAAACCCACGACCCCTTAGATTAGTAGTTGCGTGCCTTAACCATCTGGATATGCTGGTCTCAATACAAGAGACTAAAATTTTTCATAAAATGACCAGAAAATACAAAATACATTGATATTAAAAAAAACAATTTTGTCTGAATACAAAAAAATAAAAATATGAAAATTTAATTAATGTAAAGAAAAGTTAAAACAATTACCTACAATTGAAACATCGTTAAAAAGTTCTTGAATATTTATAAAAATTTTGGTGATCTACTTCATTTAATTACCGTATTCAACTTTTATAGTTATAATTTTTCACAAAGTATGAATCGTATGCTTTGACAAAGAAGCGCCAAATTTTTGCAAAACTCTATTTATACAGTGATCATGGAGGTAAGACATTGTCTTGTATCCTTTATGACTACACAATAAGCTGTTTTATAAAACCACTTGCCGTGTTACTTACAAATATTCGTACTTCTAAAACAGTATAATACAATAAATACTCCATGAACTGAGAAACAAACCACGGATTTGTATTTCATAATCTGTGTAAATACAGTTTACAAAACTTAAATTTTAATACAGCTAATTTGTGTTGTATATAGGTTTCTGTGAAAATTTCAATAATCACAATATTTGGAAAATAATTTCAACTGAAGGTAAAAAATATAAAACTATCGACACGTGTACGATCATGTGTAAAACTAAAACAAAACTTTATATTTACAGTTCACTATATGTCATAATTTTTGATATTTTATTTTATTTTATTTTATTTTTTGTATCTTCTGTCTTAATAGAATCACTTATTGATTCTATGCTAAAAGCGTTTTCATTTAATATTTCTTCGAAGACGTTAGATGTTGTCGTCGGGAAAACTCATGTGTGAAGAATAGAGCTAGCTAGCATCCCTGCCAAGTGAAGTGCATCGGTGTATCAACATAAAAATAATTTGCTTATCGTGGACTAGACCAGATAAAAGACGGAATATTGTTTGCGAGTTTGCAAATTCGTCTATAAATAATTATTTGTAATAACCGTTATTATGAATTATATTGTTTGTTAATGTATTAAAATATATTTGTGTTAAGAAAGACAACACTCTTGTTGCCAAATATCGTAAACGTGATACATATTGACATTTAATTATCTTCTACGTTTAAATTCAAATTTCCGGTATTTTGAAATCGTTTTAATAATTTCATCTGCACGCGTGTTCCAATTGCTCCTGCTCTACGTGCCTCGAAACTTCAAGTTCAAGCTTCAATCAAGACAAGTTTTTCTTATCCTTTCATCTTAGTTTCACCGAACTCTTAATAGCTTTCCTTGGATGCATAAATGGCAACACGATTAGCTGGTGCTCTACCCACTTAGTTAGGTATTAATTTCAAAACCCTGATTCCATTCATGTATAAAAAATATAAATTTATAAAATATAAATTCTTCTTTATAAATTGCTCTGTTTTTAAGAAAAATTAATTTAATAACTTATTTCTGAACAGTAAAAATCTGTGTACATATGTAATGTGTAATATATGAAATGTGATTATATCTTACAAAATACTAGTCTCTTAAAATACAACAAAGTCAGCGTCACTTTAGAAAGACTAAAGGTCAAATTTATATTACTGGATACGATAAGATTGGTGCCAAGTCTTTGTAACTTCTATTTTGTTTGTAAGCCAGCACGTCTGTAAGGTCAGTATAATAGAAATTTAAAGTATATTTAATCTAAACATTTATGTTTTCATGTTATAATTTGAAGCCATTGTAGAACGAAAGAAGCATGATTTATGCTTTCTAATTTTTATGGTGGTTACAAGAATGATTAAATCTATCAAACCCATACAGAGATTCGTAAGTGAAAATAATAAACAAAATATATTTTTTTCTCTTGGGAACCGCTAAATAACTATCTAGACGTTATAAAGATTTTTCACGTAAAATGTGAAAATATTTTGATGGATAAAAGTATTTTTTATTCTTAATATGAAAATTACTTTGCATGTTGGATACTCAATTTCCATAGTCTTTCAATGCAAGATATTATACAAATACATTTACAATTAGTTTTATTATCAGTGCTTAAGAAATGTAAACTCAATAATCAGATGTTTATCTTGTTTTATAGCATTTGTTTACTTCCATACTATTATTTTTTAACTGATATAACAATACTCTGCCCTGAAACAATTGTGCATTCCTCAGTAGCTAAGATAATATCATTATTCTTTCACAGATATTCCTGAAGAATGGTCCAAAATGTGAATTTAAGACCTGCTTACCAGGAAGTAGATGATTTTAAATTACCAAAGTGTTTTTCATCCAACTGCTTTCGAAAAGCTATCTCGTATAAAGCGAGAAACGACGACATATGTATCGTCACGTTTCCAAAATGTGAAGCTACTTAGACCCAACATATTGTTCATAATATTTTACACAAAGGGAAATCATATGAAAGTTTCTAAGATTTTCAGAAATATTCTCCTTTTATGGAAATGACTGGCCCGGAAACAGTTGCTCGAATGTCTCGTCCTGGAGCAATCAAAACTCATCTGCCCTTTTATTTAAATCCATATTCCCCTGAAGCAAAATACATCTATGTAGCCAGGAACCCGAAGGACACTTGTGTGTCATTTTATTATCACACGAAAATGATTCTGGCATACGAATTTACAGATGGCACGTTTGATGAATTCTTTAATAATTTTATCAACGGTAGTGACGACTGGCTCCCTTTCCTCTATTCTTGCACTACTTAGTTAGGGTCGACCCAGATAGCCCTCGGGTTGGTTAGCATGAAATAAAAAAACGTAAAAAATTTCCTCAAAAAAATTCTTCGAACCTCGTGCCCTCTCCACAAATTAAACAATACCACTTTAATGACGTTATTTATGACCAGATAAGTGAAATCCAATCTTGGTGTAAAAAGTAGTTATCTATGTTATGAGGAAGGCAAGTGTCCACAATTTATTGTGTTGCTTTGCACTATGAGAGAGAGAGAGAGAGGGAGGGAGAGATCGTATTACTTCTTGGACTGTCTTATTTGACCGTTACCCGTTATTCTTATGATGCATCTACAACCATGAGATGCGCAGTGTATTTTTGCACTCAACGGGACGCAAACCATAAACCCACTATTTTACAGTGCAAGCACGCCAAGGAAAAATGTATGGAAGTCAACTGAACCAAAGGTAAAGCACTGTGTTTATATACTTATTATTTATTGAGTTACTCAGTTTCTATTAGAAGCCATTATCAAGATTGAAACTTTTAGTAAATGCACTCAGTCTGTGTGTCTGTGTTTTTCTCGTGTACGTTTAGGCTAATCTCTATGTTGATTATTTTGCTATTCTTTGATAATATATCGCCTTTCGTTGTTTTCTATTCAACCTTTGGCCTTTCTGTTGTTGAACTTAACCTTCTTCACACCGTATTAGTTAGTTTTTTTACAGCGATTTCGGAAAAAACAATCTCTGTGCGACTCTCCTTACATCTTCTAGTCGTTTTTATTATTTCTCAAAAAATTATAATTTTTGAAGTAGGTGGCTGTTTGGAATATATTTGTAGTTTTCATGTAGAATCAGGATATTATTATGATGAAATTCTTTTTTAATTAACCGTTTTAGTTTGTAAGTCGATAGCCATCAATTGTAGCATTTTAAATTTAATAATTCCAGTGTTGTTATAGTGACCCAGTAGTGGTCTGTTGGATTTTTTTTCAAAGTTCAGCATAAAGCAACACACTGAGCTATGCCCGTCACAGGTATCGAATCCGGTTTCTAGCACTGTATATCCGAAAACTTGCCGATCTGCCACTAGGAGAGGGGTTACCATAAAGTAAACAATCCGTTAGATAGACTTGTTATTTCTTTAGCAGAAGAACATGTTGTAGAGCAGAAAACGAATACTTATGATACATCGTTGAAAGATTTGTATCAATCCAAACCGAATCATATATATTTCTGGAACAGACGCAGTTGCTTGAAAACAACGAAGAAAAACTTTAGTGAAATAAGATACCGTTTTTTAAGTAAATAGCCTTTAATTTTTAAAATATCTACGTTAATCTCAAAGGGTAAGCAATCGTATGTTTATAAATAAAAACCAGAAAATGACTGAAAATATTAGTTATTTTTAAATTGGTTGCATCACCATAGTTTGTATCATCGCTTACACGAAGTGTGTTAGTGTGCACAAACGATTCTCCATATTATATTTTCCTTTTGTGAAATCTATATTAGTTAATAGAAAAATTGAAAAAAATTCGATTTTAATCTCTTTCAAAGATTTTGTCTCTGTACAGCGTTGTAAAAATCTTAAGGTTAATAAACATAAAGAAAACATATACATTTTGCGTTGTTAAACTCAAGCACTTATTTGAGTAAAGCTTCGAAAGATGAAAACAAAAAATAAAGAAACTTTTTTTAGCATTTGATAGAGAAAATGTAAACACTACGAAATTAGCCTAAATACTAGCTGGTCAAAAGTTTAAGACCATACTGAAACGAAGTGTTAATCGGTAAACACGTAACAATATTTAGTCGTTTGTGTTCAAGCATTAGCGTTGTCAACATCTCCCACTGACATCTCTTGTGTTACATTAACATGGCAAAGACTAAAAAAATTGACAGAATTTGAACGTGGCAGCAATTTCGAGCAAAGTCTCTCTCAACGTTCCTTCGCTGGTGAGATTGGGTGTAGTAAAACTGGGGTTGCAAATTTCTTAAAAGAGGGATACGGAAGGAGAATTTCAAGAGGTCGGCCCAGGATAATTTCGCCGGCGTTGAACAGGATTCGACGGGTTGTCCGACAAGACACCAGCTGATCGTCGAACCAGATTAAGGCACTTACGGACGCAGAATGCGGCTCAAGAACAATAAGACGCCATCAATAAGAGAACAATAAGAGAAAGGCTTTAATAACCAGCAAACATCTTTAAAGGCCACGCCTCCTTCCATACCACAAAATAGCTCGATTAAACTTTGCTGAGAAGCACCAAACATGGGACATAGAGAAGTGGACGAAAGTTTTGTTCTCTGATGAGAAGAAATTTAACCTGGATCGTCCAGATGGTTCCCAACGATACTGGCACGATAAGAGTATCCCACCGGAGACGTTATTTACACGATACAGTGGAGGGGGGTTCCATCATGATCTGGGGTGCTTTCTCCTTCCACGGAACAATGGAGCTTCAGGTTATACAGGACATGTTTGAGAGAGCATCCTTATTGACTGAAGACCCTCGCTTGTGTAGAAATGACTGGATCTTTCAGCAGGACGATGCTGCAATCTACAATGCGTTCAGGGCAAAGGATATTTTTCATGGCGACTAACGTGATTTTTTTTTTTAACCATCCAGCATGTTCGTCCGAACTGAACTCCATTGAAAATGTTTCGGGGTAGATGGCAAAGAAAGTCTATAGAAATGTACGTCAATTCCAAACAGTGCATGATCTTCGTGAAGCCATCTTCACCACTTGGAATAACATACCAGCTAGCCTTTTGCAAACGCTTATATCGCCCATGCCAAAGAGAATGTTTGAAGTTATTCACTTGACGGCTGTGCAACTCACTACTGAGACCTCTTGTTGGTCATTTCCTGTCCTATTTAGAACTTCTTTTTGATATGGTCTTAAACGTTTGACCAGCTAGAATTTAGGCTAATTTCATAGTGTTCACATTTTCCATATTAAATGCTAAAAAATGTTTATATTTTTATTTTCTTACTTTCATCTTTCGAAGCTCTACTCAAATAAGTGGTTGAGTCTAACAACGCAGAACGGATATTTTTTTCTTTATGTTCATTGGCCTGAAGAGTTTAGTCAGCAGTGTATTTTCGGAATAACATATTTGCTTTGACTACGTATCTAAGCCAATCCAATGTCATCCCCAAGTTTACAAGAAGTTTTCACAGAATTAGTGAAATACACTACGTGTTTTCAACGTTCACAGTTTCACTTCTGTGGCTGTTTATCCATGATAAACTTGGAAAAGGGGATCAAATACGGTATAACTTGTACAATATATTTTCTTTCCTATCATTTTAGAAAAACCCCAGAGTGAATACCAGGGAGGCTGCAAGGTTTATTCCAAATACGTTTTTCAGTATTGGATTTTTGTAAAGTTGTCACTGCATATACGAAAATCACGATTACATGAATTACGTAGTTGAGAATATTGGACCTAAAATACGCAAACAATTATTGACTACTGCTAAATGATGGGTTACTATTACGTCACAAAATAAAGAACTGTAAAGTGATATCGCAAGGAATCCGATATGTTTCAGTCGCTTCGAATATATATTTATAGCGAATATTTACACAATTATCATAAACTACTGTACTGATATAAACATCACTGCCGAAGTGAAGAGATTACGATTTCATTCAGAGCTTATAAATATAAAATGTCATAGTTGGTATTGCCAGGTGTTTGTTTTTAAGGGGGTTATACTTCAGTGACTAATACACCATTTTTAATATGATATATATTCATATATATGTATGCACTTCTGCAACTGCATGTGTTATGGCGAGATCTCATATATGAACAAACTACGTTAAAATAAGTATTCCTGCAATTTGAAAAGTACACTGGATAACAGCTATTATTTTTTTTATTTGAAATTTACATTACAATTATACGCATATAAACTTATTTAAATAACTATTTTATACCTTTTACGTTATATAGGTAGACATGCCGTACAGTCTTGACTGAAATGTAAATACTCCTTGAAATGTGTCTTTATTCTTACTGCATCAATTATCATAAACTGTCGGTTGTTTATTGCTGATCCACAGCTACATTAGTTTTTTCACTCCTGTTGAGTGTTCTTTGACGTGTGTTTAACATTTAGTAGTTTTAGAACAGAAATAAGGTTCCCATACTTACTGCCCGAAACAGTTAAAATTACGACAATGCATTTTTTTGCATTTGATATTCAATTTTGTGTTTATTGCATCACGTTTCAAAGCCGCATATAAACAAATTTTTTTTAAAGCTCAGATAGTTAAAAATAATAATCTACTAAGGAGTAATATAAGGTAAAACGTGATTCAGTGAACAACGCTTCAAATATATACTTTAAGTAAAATTGTTAGAGTGTAGCATTACGGATTGTAAGTTGTTCTTATTTGGTTGATCTTCAGTGTTTTCTCAACCAGCTAGTAAACTTTATAGAACTTAGATTACCATATCTGCAATATTCCACCTTTTCTTATGAACCCTGAAATTGAAAGAACGGCCTTGCTTGCACTAGATAGGACAAATGTCGTGTATTTTAATTTACTCCAACATAATCTTCTTTCGTTTCGTAAGTTATAACTCCACGTTAAACAAAAAATGAACAGTTACATGCGAAATATCACGAGAAAAGATTGAATTATTAACTTTACATAATATCTTAAAACAATTTTGCAAAATATTTAATAATATCAAATGAAGGAGACCGCTATTCCTACAGAATAAAATACAATATAAATAAATCATGAAACGGTAAGACATTTTAGGTGAATAAAATTAGTTTAGTTTGAATTTTTTTATATACGATCTTTATTTTTCTGTTACTTAAAACATGATATCTAAAAAGAAAAACGTTTCAAAGCAGTTTCAAGAAATGTTTTTTATTCCATTTACAAATTTAAGTTGCTACTGTCACAAAAAAATCAAAGGACCAGTAAAAAATAACACAAGGTTAAGCTTTCAAGTATTTCTTTTAACCTAATTTAAGCTAAGTACAACTTATTTTGACATTCATTCCGTACATTGTATCATCAAATCTGATCTTTCGCAAGAAAAGACTCTAGCCACAACTGGTCAATGTCAGTTTCTTGAATTTTTTGGCAAAACTTTGCCATGACTCGTTGTGATTGTGTTGGAGAAAAGTGTTCTTTCCAGTCACCGACAATACCTTTCCTTACTATTTTGATTTCTGACTTTGGATTAAATTCAATGTTTTTCATAAATTTTAGGATGTATTTTAATCCTTCAGAAAGATTCGGATCTTTTATTTGATCGTCGTTGGGATTCAATCCGAAAAAATTTCCAAAATTCTTATTAACAGAGTTCTTCATGTTCTCCACATTAGTCTGACGAATAATTCTCTCCATTAGATTGTCATCCTCAAGTAACATGCGTTTGTGCTCCTGATTTAGAAACTTAGCTATTTTTAAAACATCCGCTTGTGTGTCAGCCTTCATGTTTTCGTAGACGAGAAATAACACGTTTGGATCGTTTCGGTGCTCATACCAAGACAAAAGATGGACAAAGTAATCCCTCAAACCCGTTTCGACGTTGATAAAAAAAAATATCAAAATATTCACCAAATATCCCATCCGGAAACTGATAGAGCGGAAACTCCTTGGTGTGATGGTAAAAAGATACACAACAATCAAAGGAATTTCTGGCCACGAAGATGTACCTGGCCTGGGGAGAGTAAGGTTGAAGACTGAAAGGAAGTAAGTTTTAATTGCTCCGGGACGAGGCATGGTTTCTACAACACCAGGCCCTGTAATTTCAAGGAAAGGACTAAGCTTTTGAAATTCTTCATAAGTTTCTGGTCGGATTCTCCTTTAAAGAATGTTGATTACGATATGCTGTGTCCACGTTGTTCCACACTTAGGAAAAGCTACGAATTATATCATCGTTTCGCGGTTCATAAGAAAGGCTTTACGAAATGTGTCTGGTGAAAAAAGACTTTAGGAATCCTGATGCCATCGACAAGTTGATAGCTGGGAGTCATACGTTCTTGTGTTATAAAATATTTAACAATGTTGTTAGCTGAAAACAAAATTATTGCAAAACAAAATATATATAGTTATTCAGCTTTGTGTTTGGCATTTATTTTCTGAATATATTTTATAATTGACACAAGACCTCGTCGGAAGTTGGATGAAACTGCTAATTACTGTTTGAGGAAAATCAAAATTATTGTACGTTTTACAAATAACCCATTCATTACAACCACGAATCTATCGAGATCATTTAATATAAAAAAAAAAAAAATTAAATAAGAGTGTTGGCCTGATGGAAATATTATCACTAATTGACAAAAAATTCTTTAATATGCTTATTGGTCAATTTTTAATTGTATAAATAGAGGTGTTTTTTTTAATAACATTACATTCCTGAAGGTGACCCATTGATATATATTGAAACATTTTAAATGCGTGAGATTGGAAGTTGTCATATTTTTTAGAATTAAGGCCATTTTCTAATTTAATATGGAACTAGTTGTACCTCAAAAAGGAATCATAAAAAAAGTCTAATTTATGAATTAAAAACTTAAATAGTGTTTAAAAGGTCAATGGCCTTTACAAACTAAAAAACATTTGCAAAATGAACAGTGTCACCATCGCCGATAACACTGTCCAACGTTATGGATAAGCTTTGGGACAAAACATGTCTGAAATGGTGCCGTCGTTGAAACTCGTAACGACAGAAACACAATTAAAGATGGTTTATTGTAATTTGAGTGTCACACAGACAACACTTTGGTGCATCAGTTCCAGACAAAAGAAAACGATGAGTTAAAAATTGTGACCAACACGTAGTCTAGTTAGGACAAGTTCCTTTTTCCGATTCTTATGGAAACAAAATGCACAAAGAAAAATAAAAGGTTTTATTTGAAAACGTTTGTTTTCACGTCGCTCACTCCACGTCGACTGCCAACTGGCACGGAGCCGAGCCTTAAATACAGGACCATAGCTGCAGACAGATTTAGCTACGGTGTTGAAGAGCTTGTTCCTAAGAATACCAACATGGCCTGGTATTCAGAAGAACTGGATAGAAAGAAGTAAGTGTTAAAGAAAAATGGGCCAGTCGGTTTTGAATATCAGTGAGAATAGGGTGAGAACTAACATGAAGCGATTCCAGAGCTAAACAGACAGCTAAGTGTATCGGTATAAATAGTACAGTTCGTGTACTGCATAGCTTCTACGGAATTCGGGGCAAGAGAAATGGTGTACAATTCGGCAGTGAACTTAGAAACTGTAGAGGGGTTGTGCAACAACCGAATCACGGCAAACAATGGCAGAGCCCACAGAACCATCCATCCATTCTCATTTATACAGATGGTTCGAATGACGTTGGGCAAATAGAAGGCGATACGTCATGGTGGGATGAGCTGATCTCTGCATACCGCTATGTCATCCAAAGATAGACCCAATTCATCTAAGTACAACCGTAGATGAAAACTAAAAGGAACAGTGATAGGCTCTCTATTATGTACAAATGTGGCCCACTGAGGAAGAAAAACGCAACCCAATGTGGGATGCTGTGGTAAAGATGGATGTTTTGAAGCATACATTAAACATAGTTGCAAACGACAAAGGTGAAGAGGGGGTTCATATGACTGTGTACAAACTCTGGACTGAAGAAATGTGGAAGGCTCCTGATGTTGAACAGAGTGCAATACTTTCAAGGCTCAAGTTTGGCAGAGCCATAGACCAGAGATTCATAGTCTAGCTTTGATCCAATAAGTGTACCTTACATTTTTAGCACAATTCATCGATTCGCCCCTAAAGAGGTGGAAGAGAGGACACAAAGGATGTTTAATGCGCTTGTATAATGACATGTAGCTGCTTGATGTGTAGAATAAAAGTCAACTTGCGGTCAAATATAAGCCCCAGGAACTTTGCCTCATGGACCACGGGAAGCATAGCTTCACCAATACAGAGTTCAGGATCATGGTAAATACCACGTTGACGGCAAACGTTCATGCAAACAGTTTTGGAGAGGAAAAGGTTGAAAGAATTTGCTCTGGTCAACGTTAGTAAATGATGGAGAGCAGTCTGTAGCTGCCGCTCAATATACCTCACATTTGACGACTGACATGTGATGTGGAAATCATCGGTAAAGAGACCATTTGCAACTGTAGGTTTAGTTGTTCACTCACGCCATTAATCTTTATAATGAAAAGTGTGATACTCAATACACAGCCCGGAAGGACTCCAAATTCCTGAGGGAAAGAATGGGAATTTCGAACCCACACGTTATGCAATCGCCGATTCATAAAAAATGTTTAATAAAAAGCGGTAAATTCCCACACAACCTATACGAGTGGAGGTCTCTCAAGATACCATTCCTCCACGTTGTATCATAAGCTTTCTCAAGGTAAAAAAATACAAGAACAAGACGTTGTGGTTTGGGAAAGGTTCCCTGATTGATGTTTCAAGTCGAATCAGGTTGTCCATAGTGGAACACTCTCTTCGGAACCTACACTGAGTGGGTGAAAAGAGGTTGTTTGATTCGAGGAACTAAAAAAGACAAGCATTAATCATCTTCTCTAAGACCTTGCAAAGACAACTCGTCAAATCAATTATACGGTAGTTCAAAGGAATCGTTTGTGATCTTTCCAAGGTTTGGAAAAAGGAAGTACAAAAGCATGGCGCCAAGCATCGGGAAAACATTCCCGTGCTAAAGATGGTTAAAAACAATCAGAAGAATAGCAAGAGAGGCAGGAGAAAGTAGTGCACCATCTCATAATGAATATCACCAGGTCCGACTGATAAACTGCCAGACCAATGAAGAAGCAAGATTAAATTCCATCAGTGTAAGGTATGCTTATAGTCATAAAGACGATCAGCTGAAATGAAAGAGGCGATTTTTCTGCCCATATTTTCATGGCAAAGTAGATGGGGTATGAAGCAGAAGTGCGAGATGCCTGAGAAAATTGTTCGGCGAAACTACTGGCCATGCTCTGGGTGTGAGTAACTTCCTGGCCATCAGAGAACAAGATTGAAAGGGGGCAGAAAAATACTGGCCACTAATATTTTCAAATTTTTCCTCTATGACCTTGGATCTGGTGGTAGAAGAAATGCTAGAGGTGTATTTAATCCAAGATTCTTCCTGGCTTTCACGTCTGAACTGCTAAGCATGTGCACGGGTTTGCTGAAATGCGATGCGGTTGAAAAGTGTGGGATATCCACGAAAAGTATCCCAAGCCCGTTTTTGAGCATTACTTGTAAAGTGGCTGGCAAAATTCCACCAAGGACGAGGATAATGTCGGAAATGTGTCTAGGTTTTAGGAATAATCTGAGTACCTACGTGGACAATACAGGCAGTTACTGCTGCCACACAGTCATCTATCGATGCTTACATACGATGGCAGGATCAAGTTCTAAGATAGTGGTGAAAGAATGCCAGTTAGACTGGTCAAGCTTCCATCGAGCCACGCGGGTCGGATGTTATCGACCATGGTAAGTCTCTCTCAAAATGATTAGAAAATGATCACTGCCTTGTGGATTACCGTCCAATCCCCAAGAAAAGTAAGTGAAAACTGAATGGGAAGAGATAGAAAGATCTTTAGCAGTAAAAGACAGAATAGGTGCATGAAAATAAGTATAATAACCAGTACTAAAGACAGACAGGTTATGGTTGAAGAGCATGACCCATCCCATCAATATTAACACCACCAAAGGGGATTACGTCAATTAATATCTCCAGTAGTAGAAAGGGGAATAGTGACTGTTCAATTAGGGCATCAAGGTCTGAATGATTCTAGATCTCTCCTGGAGGCAGGTAGAGAGAGCAAATAGTGGTGGTATGACACAAGAACACGTGGATAGCTACAGCCTTTAAGGGTGTATCAAGTGACAAGGGCAGAGTGGGCACACGTTGATCAACCAGCAATGTCACCACACCATGCACTCGTCCATCACATGACCTGTCGTCGGTATACATAGAAATTTGCTGAAGGTAACTGTAAGAAGAAGCACACTGGATGATAAGAATTTATCACATTCTTAATGTCATCGAAATTTGATCAAAAACTTCGACAGATTCATTGGATCAGAATAGCAAGTGCTATTTGTGTGGAGAAGAATGTGCCGGGGTAACCTATTATTTGCGATCACGTTTTTTTCGTCATTGGACGAAGATCTATCAACCTCCATGAATCCTGCCATGAATAGAGTATCTGTGGACAAAGACTTCAATGACTGAGGGCGTGAACAAATGGTTGATTTATTTTTCGGGGCTGCAGAAGAGAATGGACCCGAGGAAACATTTGAAACTGAAGGAAATGAAACTGAGCAGTAAGTTGAATGAGTAGTAGACAGAGATGGAAGTAGACATATATGTGTCAACATTTTTTAATTATGGAGTGCACAAGATTTTTAACATGTTTTGTAAACGACTCTGTTGGAGTCACGGAAAGATCTGTTTGCACTCTCACTGTGGTAGTTGAATGGAGTGCAGCAGCATATATCTAAGACAGAGGTAGGGACAATAATTTCCGAGCCTCTAATTAGGTGATATTATTAACAGCTTTTAAGCGTTGCACCTATTTCGTACCCTAAATAGGAAGAACAGCTGGGTCCATGTTGCACTTGTAAGTGTTGGGGCCTTTTCCACCAGAACGAGCACATACCAAAGAACCAAACCGCTGGCACTTGAATCATCTGAGAGGGTTGGTGGTATGGTAAAGACAAAATAGTTAATTTTGTTAATTATTTTAATAGCACTGATAATTCTATAAGATTTAATTATGAAGTTGTGACAAATGGATGTTTACCTTGAAGTTCAGTTAACCTGATTTGACAGTGGCAGGAGAACAAGGTGATTCAAACGTTAATATCAGAACATTAGTAGGGTCTATAATTCAGTCTTTACGGGTGAAGATTCGACTTATCGTAGTGATGCCTTGGCATGAGACACCAGTGTGGATTTGACTCGAGAATGTTCTTTAAATCTCTTTCTACTATAGCTCTTGTGGAATAATTCAAAGTCGCATGGGGAGTAACCTCAATGGGTATAGCCCTAATGGCTTTTAATTTCAAAAGAAGATTGGAATGTTGTGGTCTCCAATGCGTAACATCTTTACTGACTTTGGGGAGCAAGCAAGTATCTCTATTCTCTTCTGAATGAAAAATGGAGACATCTGCCCCAATGATTTCTCAGATAAGGAATGGAGAATCGGAAATTGAGGTGTAGAATCTGGCGGTAATATTGACTGTACAACAGAGTCGTCCGTGCGTGGTCGTTTTTTCCAATTCTTTTATTTATTTTGTTAGAAAGAGGGATATCCATAGCAAAGAAGCTACATTTCAGTGCCACTGACCACACCAACCATGGATCCCTACTAGGGGACGCACTACATGCCAAACTAGGACACTGCAACAACACCAGTGTTTCGTGAGCACCATACCCAAACACAACCATTAGATACAATGTCCAAAACACCTGTTGAAAATATCCAAAACGGGTACTTTGTTGACTCTAGCCCAAGTGGACCTACCGATTGACCCAAGGGGGCCACACCAAGGCCACCCATCTACAGGAATTCAAGGCCAAAGCGGTGTGTTAGGGCTGATTCTTTCAAACACCAGAACATTTTGCTCCCTTCATGGATCACCATGCACTGCAAACACGTGGATGGATGTTTAGATCCCAGAGGAGGTAAACTGAAAGACCAGAACCTTCCCTGGGAGGTCCCCTCACCACGTAGAGACATACACAACAAGGGTTGGTGGTATGGTAAAAACAAACTAGTTAATTTTGCTAATTACCTTAATAGCATTGATAATTCTATAAGATTTAATTATGAAATTGAGAAAAATTGTTGTTTACCATTTTAGATATTTTAGTGTGTAACGTGTGGATAAATTGAAAACTATTGTGAAATTTTCTCTGTAATCTTTATATTACATCAAAAATTTTGTTACATCTAATGTCAAAAAACTAGTGTTTTTATTCTTATGTGGATAGGAGCCTAAAATGATGTTGTAAACAGGACGATATTAACAATGAGTCATTATTAATTTATCAATTTATTAATTAAACCCAACGTCGTATGAAAAGGTTTTAATCCAGCTGTTTTGAAAGAGCTGTCAAAAACAGGGCTAAGTATTATATTAAAACAAGTGAACAAGAAAAATAATCCTATAGTGAAAAAAATTAAACAACAAATATTTTTCTGCGATAACTAAAAATAGCCAAATTCTTAATAGATTTAAAGATAAAATTTATTTAAAGAAATAATTACACATATATATATATATATATATATATGTATATATAAAATCATGTGAATGTAAACTAGCTTACATAGGAAAAAGTAGAAGAATTTTAAAATTCAGAATGAATGAACATAAAAGTAATTTTAAATGCAAAAATATTATTTTTCATGTTTAGAAAGACATATCGTTGAAACTAAGCACAAAGTTCAATTGGAAGATATTTTTAGCACAACCTGTGAATCTAATTAGTGTGAATATACGTAAATCTATTGAGATAACTGAATGAAGAAAAATAACTTTAAATTATTGAATATGGATGATGAATCTTATGGAAATCTTGTTAGTAGTTAGCGTGAGTTGAGTTTTTTAATATGCAAATTGGTGATGTAATAATTGTATAAAAGACGGTTATTTACGGAATATATTGAGGTCCTGAAAGTGACCTTCAAATACGTCCAAACGTGTGAAGTGTATCAGACTCTTTTCTAGTCTCATTGGGTTTTTACTGATTTTAGTCCTGCACAGTAAGTTACTTTATTATAATTTTGAGATTGGAAACTGTCTAATTCTTAGATTTGTGTATAAAATAGTTTTTATGTGATTTTTAAAAATGTTTAATTTATTCAAAGAAATTTTAAAATGGTAGTGTGTTTTCATTAGTAAGTTAGAATAACTATTCTCACCACCACATCGATAAATATCAATCACTGGAGAATCGACGATAGTGAAACAGATTTTATGATTTCAGACACTTCACTATGGTTGCGTCAAGTTTGAAATGATCACTTTTAAAATTAGTTTATACAGGGTGGCCCGTAAGTCTCTACCGATCCATATATCTTATGCATCCAGTGTATCTGTGGTGTTCCTCCTTCTCGGTGCATAATATTATGCGACGCCATGTTCTGTGATACACTTGTCTCAACACAGCAGGGGTTATTGTTCCAAATGTGGATGAGTAGGGACTTGCGGGCCACCCTGTACATTTAATTTATGCAGATTACTATTCACTTCTAAACATCTACAAATATAGTCGTTAATGAATTATGAGCATAGTCAAATTATAAAGCTAAATAAATATCAACAGAACTTTATCACTACATAAATAAAAACATGCAAACGCACAAACATATATCAGTGTGATATATATAACTAGCTTACATAGTTATTCTTATAACTCAAACAATGAGTAAGTTTATTTAAAAATAAACCAAGGTGAAGATTCATCTACACCTTGCAAAATAGCTACATGAACATAAAATAGATTTCGATGAACAATGCGGGCCATCCCTACCTAAGCATTGCTGCCTGTTCAGAATTAATACATGAACGTATGTATTCCCAATTCGATTTTATTAGTCATTGTTCTCTGGGACAGCAGCAAGTCTTCGGAATTATAACGCCAAAATTAGGAACTCCTCATCTCTCCGTGAACTCAACAGATCTTCCGATGTGTTTTTGCTACAAAAAACAAAACTTATTACTCATAAGAATCTCTAGTAACCTACTCTTAAATCTAAGTACAAACCCAAAGCAACGCAACATAACTTATAAAATAGTTAAGTAGGCAATATAACACTTATAAGAGCGAATACTCCGTGTGAAACTATGTCGTCTCACTGATATTGGTTGACACCATTGTTTTAGTTTGTGTTCAAAGAAGCAGCGGAAAGAAGAACCAGAAATTCAGACTGTGTGCTATGATATTTACAAACAATGCCAGAAGTGGGTCAGTCATAACAGATATGTTGT
The DNA here is from genome assembly GCF_004210375.1 of Tachypleus tridentatus. Lineage (NCBI taxonomy): Eukaryota > Metazoa > Arthropoda > Merostomata > Xiphosura > Limulidae > Tachypleus > Tachypleus tridentatus. The sequence goes on from NC_134825.1 coordinate 92,894,687, forward strand.
TATAAAAGGAAATTACCCACAGTGGCTCAGCGGTATGTCTGCGGACTTACAACGCTAGATTCCGGGGTTCGATACTCGTGGTGGGCAGAGCACAGATAGTCCATTGTGTAGCTTTGTGCTTAACTCAGAAAACAATAAAAGAAAGCACTGATTTGTATTGTAAAGTTTGATGAAGTATTGAAGAGATATTTAAAACTAACTGGGTACCCATCCCTCAGATGGAAGTTATACAAATTCGTGATTTAATTCAAGGTCATTTTAGGACATGGAAAGTTCCTTCACTTATATGTAATTGGAAAAAAATGTCCATAAAAACTGCAAAACAGAAAATGTGAAATCGCAAATTTGCATGACCCCAACAAAACTTCATACCAAATTCGGGGGAGTTTCATGAAGTGAGGACGATATAGTAGACATAAAAATACGCAAAAATGCTCTTAAAAAAAATTGAAACTTTCTTTATGTACTCCCGCATTGGCCTAATAAACCTGCTTACCAATTCTGGTGAAGATCCATCCACACCTTGCAAAATAGCTACATGAACATTAAACAGATTTCGATGAACAATGCGGGCCATCCCTACGTAAGCATTGCTGCCTGTTCACGGGCATGGTACATCTGGCTCACTCCTACAATAAATCATAAATACTACGATACTTATGATACACACTCTTACGTATTACAATTTCAAAACTGAGTTATATTGTAATTAAGATTTAGAAGTTCATTAAATGTTGACATGTTTACCTTATTTACGATATCAACAAGAATGAAACACGCGGTATACTTTATTGACACAAATTTATTTTATGATGCAAACAATAATACAATTAATAATAATGGCTATTTCAATAGTTATTAAAATCTTACAAAAGCCCGGCATGGCCAAGCGTGTTAATGCGTTAGACTCGTAATCCGAAAGTCGCGGATTCGAATCCGGGTCGTATTATACATGCTCGCCTTGCTAGTCCTGGAGGCGTTGTAATATGACGGTCAAACTCTCTAACAAACAATATTAAGTCTTTTATTTAATCAGAAACTTTCTTAATATCCTATCAAGGGTTCACGATAAACGAATTAATTTCGAGGTCACCTAGGTACAATTCATTTAAGGACGAGCCAGCGAGCTCTTCGCTGAATACATACGTGTTATTCACAGCAGAAGTTATATTATGTCATCGTAAAAGTACTAACATCCCAAAGTTAATCGGCTGTAAATAAACGATTGGTACTGTTCGAAATCCATAAACGTTCCTGATGAAATATCTATAGTTTCCTGATTAATAAGCTTTAATTACACTTATAAATTTCGAGATTCAAATAATAGCAGCTGTAGCAAACCAATAATATATAATAATTTTTGTCACCACGCGTTCGTTAATTTTATAAGCATGAGGCACAAAAATACTGATGGTTACTAACGTTCTCATAGTGCATTGTTAATTGACACTCAAGAATTTTCTACATCTTTATGCTTTTTGCCAATAAAACTGATACACACAATTGTCTTTCTTAACAGAAATATACTGAATATCTTATAAACGGTTCAAAATGAGCGAATTAATTCTTTGTTGATACACAAGTACACTTCTATTGACGGGAATATATATATATATATATATATACACTACATGGCAAAACTATGTGGACACCCGATCATCACACCGGTATGAACGTGTGGAACATATCATTCCAAAACCATGGGTATTACTATGGAGATGGTCCCCACTTTGCTGTTTTTACAGTCTTCACTCTTCTGTGAAGACTTTATACTAGATTTTGGAACATGACTGCGGGGATTCGCGCCTATTCAACCACAAGAGCATTGGTGAGATCCGACACTGATGTCAGGCGAGAAGGCCTGGCTCTCAGTCGATGTTCCATTTGATACCAAAGAGCTCTGATAGGTTAAGGTGAGGTCAGGGAACTATGCAGGCCAGTCACGTTCTTCCACACCAACTTCAACAAGTCATGTCTTTATGGGCCTCGCTTTGTACACGGTGACATTGTTATACCGAAACAAAAAAAAGGCCTTTACCAAATTGTTGCTACAAAGTTGGAAGCACACAATTATCTAGAACGTCCTTGTATGCCATATTATTAAGATTTCCTTTTACTGGAACTAATGAACCTACCCCAAACCATGAAATACAGCCCCAGACCATTATTTCTCCTTCACAAAACTTTACAGTTTGCACACTGCATTAAGACAGGTAGCGTTTGTCTGGCATCTGCCAAAACTAGATTCTTCCTTAAGACTCTCAGATAGTGAAGCGTGATTCATCACTCCAGAAAACGCGATTTCACTGCTCCAGAGTCCAATGGCAATGTGCTTTACACCACTGCAGTCGATGGTTGGCATTGAGTGCAGCTTCTTGGCCATGGAAACCCATTTTACGAAGCTCCCGACGAGCAGTTCTTATGCTGACGTTGCTTATAGATGCAGTTTGCAACTCGGTAGTGAATGTTGCAACTGTGGACAGACGATTTTTACGCGCTTGAGCACTCAACTGTCCCGTTCTGTGAGCTTGTGTAGCCTACCGCTTCGTGGCTGAGCTGTTGTTGCTTCTAGACTTTTCTATTATACAATAACAGCACTTACAGTTGACCGGGTTAGCTCTAGCAGGGCAGAGATTTGAGAAGCTAACTTGTTAGAAAGGTTGCATCCTATGACAGTGCCACGTTGAAAGTCACTGAGCTCTTCAGCACGACCCATTCTACTGCTAATGTTTATGCACGGAGATTGCACGGCTGAATGCTTGATTTTATGCATCTGTTAGCAGTGGGTGTGGCTGAAATAGATAAACACACTAACTAAAAGGGGTGTCCATATTCTTTGGCCATGTAGTGTATATCGCGACTATAAATGATAACTATGGAACATGAGTGCAACAAAACTCAGACTATAACAGACTTACTGTTATACGTTCATTTTGATATCTGCGTCTGTTTCAGTCTAATTTGTGAGACAGTTATTGTTGGATGTGTATTGCGCAAGTCCAACTTGTTCTCTAAATTTGTAAACTATTCTCGAGAGCATGAATTAACAATATATGGTTTTCAAAAATACTAGCGTGTATTCGGATATTACTGAACATTCGAGAATTTCGCCTTAAAATTTATATATCAAAGCAGTAAACAGAACGGAATATATCTGGTTTCCACAGTCAGCATACTATAAGCTTCGGAAGCTATAACTGTGTGATAAACTCTTACTAACAAGAAAACTGTAGATATTTCACCAGGGTAGTTTATAGTTTTCGAACATCACTGACTTCGGTGAATTAACTTCGGACATCACTATTTCTACGATAACACTGAATATCTTCATCGATAAAACGTGAGGCCAGCCAAGAAAAGACGGGTAACTAGCTAAGGTGAGGTGTAATAATGTCTATTCAGAATTAATTCGCTCTTCGATAAAATATTCTATTCCAAACCAGATAGGAGACTCAGTATAGTTTGTAAGTTGGTGAATCCCTTGTATATAAACCAATATTTGTAATAGCCGTTATTATGTATAATTGTATTTTTGTTTGTATGTTAGATATATTTGTATTATGGAAGAAACTTGTGTGTATTGATTTTGTTGGTATATGTCATAAATGTGACATATATTGATATTTAATTCATTTCTAAATCAAAAATTTCGGTTATTTAAAATCGTAATACGTTACGTACGTAGCAAAATAAATCAGACTCGTCCGAAATAAATTATAATACGTAACATAATAAATGATTGTGTCGTGTCCGAAATTTGAATTCGCCAACGAGAAAGAGGTTTATTTTGATTGATTGTGTAATTCTATGCATATTAGCAACAGTTTTGACAAATTAAGACATTTACGTCTAATAGAAAAGTGTAAACGCTCTACAAGGGACGACCCAAAAAACTTACGTGGTTGAAAAGGAAGTTGAAACAGTACAGGAAGCGGCTGCTATTTCCGATTATAACACATAAAACCACTGCTTATCCCACTGTGGCTTGAGCTCAGGGTAAGGGATTAAGCCACAAACAAACGATAGTTTTTCAAAGGACGATATTATAGATTTGTCTCAAACATGTTTTTGATCCAACAGCAATCTTGTGAATAATTGTCCTCCTGATAATTGTTACGTATTGTAATTTATCTCGCACATGTCTGTTATTTATTATTGTATGTTCGTTATATCGCAAAGTTTCATATAGCCGGAAATTTTTTACTTTAATATAGAAGTCAAATGAATGCCAATATATATCAAATTTATGATAATTGCTAACAGAACTGATACTTCAAATTTTCTTTTTTTACACACATATACAAATAACAATAAAACTTATAATAATGAGTTATATACAAAAGTGTTACAAACATACAAACTATACCGAGTCTTCTATCTTATCTTCCCGCTGTTTTCAAGTTGACTTTTCTCTGTCGACGATGCCTGATGTCCTCATAGACATACATGTCACAAGGTATTGCACTGAAGTTGAAATGTATGCGATGTTCAAAAGCTACACATGTCCCTGATCAAATATCTATAGTTATTCGTTCATAATCGTTTATCAGAATTATAGTTTTGAGGCTTATAGTATACTGTACTATAACTATAGACAGTTTTCTTGATAAAAAGTACGAATACATGTCACTAAGTAATGAGGAGCTAATGGAAAAAAATAATATTTCAAACAAGTACTATATATATGAAAAAATGCGTAAATGATCATATGCATAGCTTTTTAAATGGGAAAACTGAAGATACAGAGGAAGACAATTTACAATTTAAATCAGTTCAAATAGGAGACTCGTCCGAGATAAATTATAATACTTGGCATAGGGCAGAGAAGATGGACGACAAAGGCAGTTGACGTGAATTTGTAGAAAAGAAGCAAAGCCACTAATGTTCAACAAAGTAATGAATAAACTTTCCATAATCAGAGTCACGGAGTGGCTGGGATCTCTAAATCTATCTGCCTTTGAATTTTCTGTGGAGAGAAACGAGAGTACCTCAAGGAAGTTGAACGTGATTGTAGCTTGAAATTGATGGGAACATGTGATACTCCCATGAAAGTGAGGTGACTTCATGCACGGCGTTACTTGACTTGGTGTGGAGACAAGTTTAAATATAATATGTGGTAACTAGATATTTGAACATAATGTAGAACATTTCGCATATATATATATATTACAATTCCTGGAATAACCGTTGGTCGTTGCTCTGTCTGTTATAAAACTTCTTTCAGGTTATCTTTACAAATTCGACATATTCATTGGATGACTATATTGATCATTTTGCTATTCTTTCATAATGTGTCGCTTTTCGTTTTTTTCTATTCAACCTTTGACATTTCTGTTGTTGAACTTTACAACCTTCTTCACACCGTATTAGTTAGTTTTTTACACGATTTCAAAAAAACAATCTCTATGCGACTCTCCTTTTCCTATTCTGTTCCTGAAAAGCAAAGTCTTCGGAAGCATTTGTTTAATTACATCTTCTAGTCGTTTTTATTATTTCCCAAAAATTTATAATTTTTGAAGTAGGTGGCTGTTTGGAATTTATTTGTAGTTTTAATGTAGAATCAGGATGATATTATGATATAATTCTTTCTTAATTAACCGTTTTAGTTTAAAAGTCGATAGCCATCAGTTGCAGCATGTTTAAATATAATAATTCTAGTGTTCTTCTAGTGACCCAGTAGTGATCTGTTGGATTTATTTTAAAGTTCAGCATAAAGCTACACACTGAGTTATGCCCGCCACAGGTATCGAATCCTGTTTCTAGCACTGTATATCCCCAAACATACCGATGTGCCACTAGAACAGGGGTTACCATAAAGTAAACAATCCATTAGATAGACTTGTTATTTCTTTAGCAGAAGAACATGTTGTTGAGCAGAAAACGAGTACTTATGATACATCGTTGAAAGATTTGTATCACTCCAACCCGAACAAAAACGGCATTCAGGAAGTTGAGACACTAAATGGGACTCCATCATGGGATATACAAAAATCCGAAAATTAAATGTCAGACTAAATTCCGGATCAACAAGAACGCGGTTTTTTTTGTTCAAAATAGCACATTTCATTTGAAAATGATCTAAGGGAAAAAATACAATAAGAGAAAAACCATAAAAGTTATCTAAACTAGACAGGAACATAATATCATTCGAATCCTATATATTTCTGGAACAGACGCAGTTGCTTGAAGACAACGAAGAAAAACATTAGTAATATAAGATACCATTTTTTAAAGTAAATAGCCTGTAACTGTTAAAATATCTACGTTAATCTCAAAGTGTAAGCAATCGTAAATTAGCCTAAATACTAGCTGGTCAAAAGTTTAAGACCAAACGGAAACGAAACGCTAATCGTTAAACACGTAGCGAAATTTAGTCGTTTGTGTTCAAGCCTTAACGTTGTCAACATCTCCCACTGACATCTCTTGTGTTACATAAGCATGGCAAAGGCTAAAAAGTTGACAGAGTTTTAACGTGGCATAATTGTCGAGCAAGGTCTCTCTCAATGTGCCATTGCTGGTAAGATTGGGCGTAGTAAAACTGGTGTTGCAAATTTCTTAAAAGAGGGATACGGAAGGAGAATTTCAAGTGGTCGGCCCAAGAAAATTTCTTCGGCGTTGAGCAGGAGGATTCAACGGGTTGTCCGGCAAGACACCAGCCGATCGTCGAATTAGATTAAGGCCCTTACGTACGCAGAATCTATCTCAGGAATAATAAGACGGCATCTACGAGAGAAAGGTTTTAATAACCGCAAACATCTTTAAAGACCACACCTCCTTTCACACCACGACACAGCTCGGTTAAATTTTGCTGAGAAGCATGGGACGTAAAAAGTGGACGCAGGTATTGTTCTCTTCGGAGAAAAAATTTAACCTGAATGGTCTAGATGGCTTCCAAAGATACCGGCAGGATAGGAGTATTCCACCGGAGACATTTTCTACACGATACAGTGGAGAAGTTTCCATCATCAACTGGGGTGCTTTCTCCTTCCATTGAACAATGGAGCTTCAAGTTATACAGGGGCGTCAAACAGCAGTTGGCAACATTGGCATGTGTTAGAGAGCATCCTTATTGGATGAAGATTCTCGCTTGTATAGAAATGACTGGATCTTTCAGCAGGACAACGCTGCAATCCACAATGTTCGAAGGACAAGTTACATTTAATGGCGAGTAACGTGATTCTTTTGGACCATCTAGCGTGTTCGCCCAAACTGAACCCCATTGAAAATGTGTGGGGGTGAGTGGCAAGGGAAGTCTAGAGAAATGGACGCCAATTCTAAACATTGCATGATCTTTGTGAAGCCATCTTCACCACTTCGAATAATATTCCAACCATCCTTCTGCATACGCTTATATCGCCCATGCCAAAGCGAATGTTTGAAGTTATTTGGAATGACGGTCATGCAACATACTACTGAGACCTCTTGTTGGTTATTTCCTATCCTGTTTAACACTTCTTTTTGGTATGTCTTAAGCTTTTAACCAGCTAGTATTTAGGCTAATTTCATAATGTTCACATTTTCCCCAGTAAATGCTAAAAAAGGTTTATATTTTTATTTTCTATTTTCTTACTTTCATCTTTCGAAGCTCTACTCAAATAAGTGGTTGAGTCTAACAACAAAAAATGGATATTTTTTCTTTATGTTCATTGCCCTTAAGAGTTTGCTCAGCAGTGTATCTTCGGAATAATATATTTGCTCTGACTACGTATATAAGCCAATCCAATGTCATCCCCAAGTTTATAAGCAGTTTTCACAGAATTTTTGGAATACCTCCCGGTTTTTTAACGTTCACAGCTTTACTTCTGTGGTTGTTTATCCATGATAAACTTGGTAAAGGGGATGAAATACGGTATAACTTTTATAAGATAATTTATTTCCTAGCAATTTAGAAAAACCCAAGGGTGAATACCAGAGAAGCTCCAAAGCTTATTCCAAATATGTTTTTCAGTATTGGATTTTTGTAAAGTTGTCACTGCATATACGAAAATCACGATTACATGAATTACGTAGTTGAGAATATTGGACCTAAAATACGCAAACAATTATTGACTACTGCTAAATGATGGGTTAATATTACGTCACAAAATAAAGAACTGTAAAGTGATATCGCAAGGAATCCGATATGTTTCAGTCGCTTCGAATATATATTTATAGCAAAAATTTACACAATTATCATAAACTACTGTACTGGTATAAACATTACTGCCGAAGTGAAGGGATTACGATTTCATTTAGAACTTATAAATATAAAATGTCATAATTGGTATTGCTAGGCGTTTGCTTTTAATGGGGAAAAACTTCAGTGACTAATACACCATTTTTAATATGATATATATATATATATATATATATGCACTTCTGCAACTGCATGTGTAATGGCGAGATCTCATATATGAACAAACTACGTTAAAATAAATATTCCTGCAATTTGAAAAGTACACTGGATAACAGCTATTATTTTTTATTTGAAATTTACATTACAATTATACACATATAAATTAATTTAAATAACTATTTATACCTTTTTACGTAACATAAGGTAAACATGCCGTACAGTCTTGACTGAAATGTAAATACTCCTTGAAATGTGTCTTTATTCTTACTGCATCAATTATCATAAACTGTCGGTTGTTTATTGCTGATCCACAGCTACATTAGTTTTTTCACTCCTGTTGAGTGTTCTTTGATGTGTGTTTAATATTTAGTAGTTTTAGACCACGAATAAGGTTCCAATATTTACTGTCCGAAACAGTTAAAATTACGACAATACATTTTTACATTTCTCAATCAATTTTATGTTTATTGCATCACGTTTCGAAATCGCCTATAAACAAAATTTGTTGAAAGTTTAGATAGTTAAAAATAATAATCTACTAAGGAGCAATATAAGGTGAAACGATTTTGTTTTCAATACGTTCCACTCATGCTGAATGACGTTTGTTCCATGTCAAAAGAGAAAATCGTTTTCAACATAATGTAAATTCAAACTACAATTTACAGGAGTAACCATATCTTAGTTTCTTGTAGTTGGAATCATTTGTTGTTGTTGAATTTCATTTAACTAATTATTATGTCAAAATACTCTTTGATTAAACTCATCAGTAAGTTTTGTGTTAGTAAAATTGTTAGAGTGTAGCATTACTGATTGTAAGTTGTTCTAATTTAGTTGATCTACAGTTTTCTTCTTAACCAACTAGTAAATTCTTTAGTACTTAGATTACCATGTCTGTCATATTGCAGCTTGTCTTATGAACCCTGTCTTATGAACAGTTACATGCGAAATATCATAAGAAAAGATTGAATGATTAACTTTACATAATATATTAAAACAATTTTGCAAAATATTTAATAATATCAAATAACCGAGACAGCTATTCCTACAGGATAAAATACAATATAAATAAAACGTGAAACGATAAGACATTTTAGGTGTATAAAATTATCTTAGTTTGAATTTTTTTTTTATATTTGATCTTTATTTTTCTGTTACTTAAAACATGATATCTAAAAATAAAAACGTTTCAAAGCAGTTTCAAGAAATTTTTCTTTATTTCATTTACAAATTTAAGTTGCTACTGTCACAAAAAAAATCAAAAAACCAGTAAAAAATAACACAAGGTTAAGCTTTCAAGTATTTGTTTTTACCCTAATTTAAGCTAAGTACAACTTAATTTTGACATTCATTCCGTACATTGTATCGTCAAATCTGATCTTTCGCAAGAAAAGACTCTGGCCACAACTGATCAATGTCAGTTTCTTGAATGTTTTGGCAAAACTTTGCCATGAGTCGTTGTGATTGTGATGGATAAAAGTGTTCTTTCCAGTCACCGACAATACCTTTCCTTACTATTTTGATTTCTGACTTTGGATTAAATTCAAGGTTTTCCATAAATTTTAAGATGTATTTTAATCCTTCAGGAAGATTCGGATCTTTTATTTGATCGTCGTTGGGATTCAATCCGAAAAAAATTCCAAAATGTTTATTAACAGAGCTTTTCATGTTCTTCACAATAGTCTGACGGATAATTCTCTCCGTTAGATTGTCATCCTCAAGTAACATGCGATTGTACTCCTAATTTATACGTTTGTATATTTTCGGTGCTCATACCAAGACAGAAGATGGTCAAAATAATCCCCAAAATCCGTTAGGCCGTTTATAAAAATCTCAAAATATTCATCAAATGTCCAATCCGAAAACTGGTAGAGCGGAAACTCCTTGGTGTGATGATAAAAAGATACACAACAATCAAAGGGATTTCTGGCCACGAAGATGTACCTGGCCTGGGGAGAGTAAGGTTGAAGACTGAAACGCAGGTGAATTTTAATTGCTCCGGGACGAGTTATGGTTTCTACAAAACCAGGCCCTGTAATTTCAAGGAAAGGACTAAGCTTTTGAAATTCTTCAAAAGTTTCTGGTGGGATTCCCTTTTTAAGAATGTTCAATACGATATGCTGTGTTCATGTTGTTCCACACTTAGGAAAGGTTACGATGAATATATCATCGTTACGCGGTTTATGAGAAAGGGCTTTACGAAATGTGTCTGGTGAAAAAGCTTTAGCAATCCTGAAGCCAACGACAAGTTGATAGCTGGGAGTCATACTTTCTTGTGTTGTAAAATTTTGAACAATGTTGTTAGCTGAAAGATTGCAAAACAATATATATATAGTTATTCAGCTTTGTGTTTGGCATTTTTTTTTAATATATTATTTTATAATTGACACTAAACACTGTCGGAACTTTGATCAAACTCCTTATTACAGATTGAGGAAAATCAAAATTATTGTACGTTTTACAAATAAGCCATTCATTACAACCACGAACATATTGAGATCATTTAATATAAAAAAATAAATTTAAATGAGAGTGTTGGCCTGACGGAAATATTACCGGTAAATGACATAAATTCTTTAATGTGCTTATTAGTCAATTTTTAATTGTATAAACAACGGTTATTTTTGCAAAACATCACATTCGTGAAGGTGACGCATTGATATATATTGAAACTTTTAGAATGCATGACATTGAAAGTTGGGATATTTTTTAGAATTATGGCCATTTTCTAGTTTAATGTCAAACTAGTTGTACCTCAAAAAGGAATCATAAAAAAGTTCTAATTTATAAATTAAAAACTTAAATGGTGTTTAAATGGTCAATTGCCTTTACAAAACTAAAAACATTTGTAAGGTGTGTTTTGTCACCATCGCCGAAAACACTGTCCAACGTTATGAGTAGGCTTTGGGACAAAACATGTCTGAAATGTCTGAGTTAAAAATTGTGACCAATGCGTAGTCTTGTTATGAGAACTTCCTTTATCCGATTCTTATGGAAACAAGACGCCCAGAGTCCAATACAGGGTTTTATTTGAAAGAGCTTGATTTCACGTTGCTCGCTCCAAGTCGACTGCCAACTAACACGGAGCCGAGCCTTGAATACAGAACCATAACTGCAAATAGAAATAGCTACAGTGTTGACGAGCTCTTTCCTAAGAATACCAATATGGCTTGGTATTCAGAAGAACTGGATAGAAGTAAATGTTAAAGTGAAATGGGCAAATCGGTTTTGAATATCAGCAAGAATAAGGTGAGAACTGACATAAAGCGATTCCAGTGCTAAACAGACAGCTAAGTGTATCGGTATAAATAGTACAGTTCATGTACTACATAGCTTCTACGGGATTCAGAGCAAGAGAAATGGTGTAAAATTCGGCAGTTAACACAGAAACTTTAGAGGGATTCTGTGTGCAACAACCGAATCACTGCAAACAATGGCAGAGGCAACAGAACCATCCTTCCATTCCCATTTATGCAGATGATTCGAAAGATGTTCGGCAAATAGAAGGTGATACGTCTTGGTTGGATAAGCTGATCTGTGGATACCGCTATGTCATCCAAAGATAGACCAAATTCATCCAAATACACCCGGAGATGAAGACTAAAAGGAAGAGTGACAAACTCTATATCATGTGCAAATGTGGCCCACTATGGAAGGAAAACAACCCTATGTGAGATGCTGTGGTGAAGATCGAAGTTTTGAAGCATACATTAAAAACAGTTGCACACTACAAAGGTGAAGAGAGAGTTCATAGAACTCTGTGTACAAACTCTGGCAGAAGAAATGTGGAAGGCTCCTGTGCAGAGCCGAAGCCCCGATGTTGAACAGGGTTAAACACTTTCAACTGAAGACTTGGTAGACCCATAGACCAGAGATTCATAGTCTAGTTTTGATCCAATAAGGGTACCATACATTTCTAGCACGAAACATCGATCCGCCCCTGAAGAGGTGGAAGAGAGGACACGGAGGATGTTTACTGCGCTTGAACATTTGACATGTAGCTGCGTGATGTGTAGGATAAATATAAACTTACGGTCAAATATAAGCCCCGAGAACTTTACCGCAGGGACCACGAGAAGAATAGCTTCACCAATACGGAGTTCAGGATCATGGTGAATACCACGTTGACTGCAAAAGTTCATGCAAATAATTTTGGAGAGAGAAAGGTTGAAACAATTTGCTCTAGTCAACGCCAATAAATGATGGAGAACAGTCTGTACCTGCCGCTCAATATACCTCCTATTTGACGACTGACATGTGATGTGGAAGTCATCGGCAATGTATCCATTTGCAACTGTAGGTTTAGTTGTTCAATCACACCATTAATCTTTACATCGAAAGGTGTAAAACTCAAGACACAGCCCGGAAGGACTCCAAATTACTGAGGGAAAGAATGGGAAAATTTCGAACCCACACGTCCTGCAATTGCGATTCATTAAAAAATGTTTAATAAAAAGCGGTAAATTCCCACACAACCCATACGAGTGGAGGTCTTGCAAGATACCATTCCTCTACGTTGTATCATAAGTTTTCTCAAGGTAAAAAATACAGAAAGATGTTTTCATTTGAGAAAGGTTTCACTGATTGATATTTCAAGTTGAATCAGGTTGTCCATGGTGGAACACTCTCTTCGAAACCCACACTGAGTGGGTGAGAGGAGGTTGTTTGATTCGAGGGACCAAACAAGACGAGCATTAATCACCCCTCTAAGATGTTACAAAGACAGCTCGTGAAGTCAATTAGACTTTCCAGGATTGCAAAAGGAAGTACAATAGCATGGCGCCAAGAATTGGGAAAACATTCACCTGCTAGAGATGGTTAAAAACTATCTGAAAAATATCAAGAGAGGCAGGAGAAAGGTAGTGCACCAGCTCATAATGAATATCACCAGACCAATGAAGAGCAAGATTAAATTCCATCAGTGTAACGGATGATTATAGTCATAGAGACGATTAGCTGAAATGAAAGAGGCGATTGTTCTGCCCATATTTTGATGGCAAAGAAGATGGGGTATGAAGCAGAAGTGCTAGATGTCTGAGAAAATATTTCGCCGAGACTAATGGCCATGCTCTGGGTGTGAGCAACTACCTGCCCATCAAAGAACAAGATTTAAAGGGAGGCAGAAAAATACAGGCCACTACCTTTTCAAATTTTTCCTCTATGACTTTAGAACTGGTGGTATAAGAAATGCTACAGGTGTATTTAATCCAAGATTCTTTCTGGCTTTCACGTCTGACTTGCCAAGCATGTACACGGTTCTGCTGAAATGCGATGCGGTTTAAAAGTGTGGGATATCAACAAAAAGTATCCCAAGCCCGTTTTTTTTCTTGTCATGTGGCTGGCAGAATTCCACCAAAGACGAGGATACTGTTGGAAATATGTCGAGGTTTTAGGAATACGCTGAGTATATAGTCAGTTACTGCTGCCAGACATTCATCTCTCGATGGCTTATACACCGTGGCAGAATCAAGTCCTAAGGTAGTAGTGAAAGACTAGTGTAAACCTGGTCCAATTTCCATCGAACCACACGGGTCGGATGGCATCGAACACAGCCAGTCTCTCTCAATATGATTAGAAAATGATTACTGCCTTGTGGTTTACCGTCGACTCTCCAAGAAAAGTAAGTGAAAAACTGAATGGGAAGAGATAGAAAGATCTATAGCAGTAAAAGACAGAATAGGTGCTTGAAAATAAGTATAAGAACCAGTACTAAAGAGAGACAGGTTATGATTCAAGAGCATGGCTCATCCCATTAATATTAACTCTACCCAAAGTGGATTATGGTAATTAATATCCCCAGTAGTAAAAAGGGGAATAGTGACTGCTCAATGAGGGCATGAAGTCTGACTGATTCTAGATCTCTTCTGGATGCAGATAGAGAGAGCAAATAGTGGTGGTACGACACATGGATGGCTACAGCCTTCAAGGGTGTATCAAGTGACAAGGGCAGAGTGGGCACACTCTGATCAACGAACAATGTCACCACACCATGCACTCGTCCATCACATGACCTGTCGTCGGTATACAAAGAAATTTGCTGAAGGTAACTGTAAGAAGAGGCACACTGGATGGTAAGAATTTATGATATTCTTAATGTCATCGAAATTTGATCAAAAACTTCGACAAATCCATTGGATCAGAGTGGCAAGTGCTATTTATGTGGAGAAGAATGAGGCGGGGAAACTGTTTGCGACCACGTTTTTTTTCGTTATTGGACGAAGATCTATCAATCTCCATGAATCGAGGATTTGTGGACAAAGATTCTAATGACTGAAGGCGTTAACAAATGGTTGATTTACATTTCGGGGCTATAGAAGAGAATTGACTCGAGGAAACATTTCAACCTTAAGGAAGTAAAACTGAGTAGTCACTGGAAGGAGTAAAACAGACAGAGATGGAAACAGACATAGATGCGTCAACTTTTTGAATTATGGAGGGCACAAGATTCTTAACATGTTTTGCAAACAACTCTGTTGGAGTCACGGAAAGATCTGTTTGTACTCCCACTGTGGTAGTGGAATGGAGTGCAGCAGCATATATCCAAGACAGAGCTGGGGACAATAATTTCCGAGCCTCTAATTAGGTGATATTATTAACAGTCTTTAAGGGTTGCACCCATTTCTTGCCCTAAATAGGAAGAACAGCGTGATTCTAGGTTGCACTTGTAAGCGTTGTGGCCTTTACCAATAGAACGAGCAGATACCACAGAACAACAACATGACTTTTTTCAACGACCATACTGCTGGCACTTGAAGCATCTGAGAGGGCTGACGGTATAAGAAAGACAAACCAGTTAATTTTCTTAATTATTTTAATAGCATTGATAATTTTATTAGATTTAATTGTGAAATTGAGACAAATGGTTGTTTACCTTCCAGTTCAGTTAACCTGATTTGACAGTAGCAGGAGAATGAGGTGATTTAAAGGTTAATATCAGAACATTAGTAGGGTCCATAATACAGTCTTTACGGATGAATATTCGGCTTACCGTAGTAACGCCTCAGCTGGAGACACCAGCGTGGATTTCTGACTCGGGAATGTTCTTTAAATCCCTTTCAACTATAACTTTTCTGGAATAATTCAAAGTCGCATGGTGAGTGACCTCAATGGATATAGCCTTAATGGCTTTTGATTTGAAGAGGAGATTGCTACGTTGTGGTCTCCAGAGCGCAACATCTTTACGGACTTTGGGTAGCCAGCAAGTCTCTTTAATCCCTACTGAATGAGAAATGGAGACATCTGCCCCAATGATTTCCAGATAAGAAATGGAGAATCAGAAATCGAGGCGTACAATCTGGCTGTAATATTGACTGTACAACAGAGTCGTCTGTGCGTGGTCGTTTTTCAAATTTCTTTTATTTTTATTTATTTTGTTTGAAAGAGGAATATCTATAACAAAGAAGCTACATTTCAGTGCCACTGACCACGCCAACCATGGTTCCCTTCGAGGGGAGGCACTACAGTGCCAAACGAATACACAGCAGCAAAGCCAGTATTTTGTGAGCACCATACCCAAACACCAGCATCAGATACAATAACCAAAACACCTGTTGAGAAGATCCAATACTGGTACTTTGTTGACTCTAGCCCAAGTGGAATAACCAAATGACCCAAGGGGGCCACTCCAAGGCCACCCATCATCAGGAATTCAAGGCCAAAGCGGTGTGTTAGGGCTGATCCCCTCAAACACTAGGACATTCTCTTCCCCTTCATGGATTACCACGCATGGCAAATACGTGGATTGATGTTTAGATCACAAAGGAGGTAAACTGGAAGAACGGAACCTTCCCTGGGGGTCCCCTCAACAAGTACAGGTACACACACCGAGGTATGGCGGTATGGTAAAGACAAATTAGTTAATTTTGCTAATTACCTTAATAGCATTGATAATTCTACAAGATTTAATTATGAAATTGAGACAAATGGTTGTTTACCATTTTAGATATTTTAGTGAGTAAAGTGTGGATAAATTGAAAGCTATTTAAACCTTTCACTGTTATCTTTATATTACATCGAAAATATTGTTATACCTAATCTCAAAAACTTGTGTTTTTATTTTTATGTGGATAGGATGCTAAAATGATGTAAACAGGACAATATTAACAATGAGTCATTATTATTTAAACACAAAGTAGTTTAAAAAGGTTTTAATTTTTCTGTTTTAAAGAGTTGTTAAAACAAGTAAACAAGGAAAATAATCCTGTATTGAAAAACATTAAAAAACAAATAAATGTTTTTTGCGAGAACTAAAGATAGCCAAATTCTTAACAGACTTAAAGATAAAATTTATTTAAAGGAAGAATTTTATATATATAAAATCATGTGACCGTAAACTAGCTTACATAGGAAAAATTAGAAGAAATTTAAATTTCAGAATCAATGAATATAATAGTAATTTTAAATGCAAAAATATTACTGATTCATGTTCAAAAAGATATTTCAATGAAACTAAGCATTAAGCTCAATAGGAAGAACTTTTTTAGCACAACCTCTGAATCTTATTTCTATGAATATACGTAAATCTATTGAGATAACTGAATGAAGAAAAATAACTTTAAATTATTGAATATGGATGATGGATCTTATGGAAATCTTGTCAGTAGATAGCGTGAGTTGAGTTTCTTTAATATGTAAATTGGTTATGTAATAATTGTATAAAGGAGGGTTATTCTCGCAATATATTAAGGTCCTGAAGATGACTTTCATTCACATCGAAACATCTGTAGTGTATCCGACTGTTTTCTCGTCTCATCAGGTTTTTGCTGATTTTAATCCTGCACAGTAAGTTACTTTATTATAATTTTGAGACTGGAAACTGTGTAATTCTTAGATTTGTATATAAAATAGTTTTTTATGTGATTTTTAAAAATGTTTAATTTATTCAGAAAAATTTCAAATGGTGGTGTGTTTTCATTAGTAAGTTAGAAATGATCACTTTTAAAATTAGCTTATACATTTAATTTAAGCAGGTTAAATATTTACTTCTAAACATCTTCAAATATAGTCGTTAATGAACTATGAGCATAGTGAAATTATACAGCTAAATAAATATCAACAGAACTTTATCACTAAATAAATGAAAAACATACAAACATAGAAACATATATGAGTGTGTTATATATAACGGCTTAACTTTTAAATAATCTAAAACTAGATTAAACTCCTAAGTAAATCTAACCAATATTATTGAAAATTAGTGTCAAATATAATTATACACTGAAATACGAACAATCTGTCGTAGGCTTTTTTAAAATTAATGTCTTTTAATAGGTTAGTAAGAGTACTTATCGAATACTTTCAAACTAAATTTAGTTTACGAGAACTACAATGTAAATTTAAACGAAAAGAAATTAAAATCTAAGGATAAATTCCGGTTAAGAACCCTTCTTGTTAAGCTTCGTTTCTTCCAAGGGTCTGTCTTCATTTCGACGACGTTTTCAAAACTGAGTTATATTGTAATTAAGATTTAGAAGTTCATTAAATGTTGATATGTTTACCTAATTTATGATATCAACAAGAATGAAACACGCTGTTTTCTTTATTGATACAAATTTATTTTATGATACAAACAATAATACAACTTATAATAATGGCTATTATAAATAGTTATTAAAAACTAACAAACAATATTGAGCTTTCTATTGAATCAGAAACTTTCTTAATATCCTATCAAGGGTTCACGATGAACGAATTAATTTCGAGGTCACCTAGGTACAATTCATTTAACGACGAGCCAGCGAGTTCTTCGCTGAACACATGCGTGTAATTCACAGCAGAAGTTATATGATGTCATTGTAATAGTACTGACGTTTTAAAGTTAATCGGCTAAAATTAAACGATTTGTACTGTTCGTAATTCATAAACGTTCCTGATCAAATATCTACAGTTTCCCGATAAATAAGGTTTCATTACAGTTATAGATTTCGAGATTTAAATAATACCAGCTGTAGTAAACCAATAATATATAATATTTTTTGTCACTTTGTGTTTTTTAATTTTATAAGCATGAGGCACAAAAATAATCATGGTTACTAACGTTCACAAACACACATAGTGCATTGTTAATTGACACTCAAGAATTTTCTACATCTTTAATGAATAGGTGGGTCTCCAGTCTGTTATGTCACGTTTGAATGTAGAAGATAATTAAATGTCGATATGTATGAACTCTATGCATTTTGTTAATAAAATTGATACACACAATTGTCTTTCTTAACACAAATATATTGAATATCTTATAAACGGTTCAGAATGAGTGAATTAATTCTTTGTTGATACACAAGCACACTTCTATTGACGGGAATATATATATATACAATACATGGCCAAAACTATGTGGACACCCTATCATCACACCCATTTGTGCTTGTGGAACATATCATTCCAAAACCATAGTTATTAGAATGGAGTTGGTCCCCACTTTGCTGTTATACAGTCTCTACTCTTCTGAGAAGGCTTCATACTACATTTTGGAACATGACTTTGGAGATTCGCGCCTATTCAGCCACAAGAGCATTTGGGAGGTCCGGCACTGATTTAGGCGAGAAGTCCTGGCTCGCAGTCGATGTTCCAATTGATATCAAAGAACTCGGATGGGTTGAGATGAGGTCATGGAACTGTGGAGGTCAGTCAAGTTCTTTCCCACCAACCTCGGCAAATCATGTCTTTATGGGCCTCGTTTTGTGTACGGGGGCATTGACATGCTAAAACAAACTGTTGCCACAAAGTTGAAAGCACACAATTCCCTAGAACGTTCTTGTATGCCACAATATTAAGATCTCATTTCACTGGAGCTAAAGAGCCTAGCCCAAACCATGAAAAACAGCCCAAGACCGTTGTTCCTGCTCCACTAAACTTTGAAGTTGGCACTCTGCATTAAAGCAGGTAGAGTTTGTCAGGCTTCTGCCAAAACCAGATTTATCTTTGAGACTCATATAATGAAGCATGATTCCTCACTCCAGAAAACACGTTTCCACTGCTCCAGAGTCGAATGGTGTTGTGCTTTACACCACTCCAGTCGACGCTTGGCATTGTGTGCAGCTTCTTGGCCATGGAAACCCATTTAATGAAGCTCTCGACGAGCAGTTCTTTTACTGACGTTGTTTATAGATGCAGTTTGCAACTCGGTAGTGAATGTTGTAACTGTGGACAGACGATTTTTACGCGCTTCAGCACTCGGCTGTCGCGTTCTGTGAGCTTGTATGGCCTACCGCTTCGTGGCGACGTTTCTACTATACAATAACAGCACTTACAGTTGAATGGGACAGCTCTAGAAGGGCAGACATTTGACGAGTTAACTTGTTAGAAAGGTAGCATCCTATGACAGTGCCACGTTGAAAGTCACTGAGCTCGTCAGCACGACCCATTCTACTGCTAATGTTTATCCACGGAGATTGCACTGCTGAATGCTTGATTTTATGCATCTGTTAGCACTGGGTGTGGCTGAAATAGCCAAACACACTAACTAAAAGGGGTGTCCATATTCTTTGGCCATGTAGTCTATATCGCGACTATAAATGATAACTTGGAACATGAGTGCAACAAAACTAAGACTGTAATAGACTCACTGTTTTACGTTTATTTTGATATCTGCGTCTGTTTCAGTTTAATTCGTGAGACATTTATTATCGGATGTGTATTGCGCAAGTTCCACTTGATCTTTAAATTTGTAAACTATTCTCGAGAGCATGAATTAACAATATATGGTTTTCAAAAATACTAGTGTGTATTCGGACATTACTGAACATTCGAAAATTTTTCCTTAAAATTTATATATCGACGTAGTAAACAGAATAGAATATATCTGGTTCCTACAATCAGCATACGATAAGCTTCGGAAGCAATAACTGTGTGATAAACTCTAACTAATAGGTAAAGTGCAGATATTTGACCAGGGTAGTTTATAGATTTCGAAAATTACTAACTGCAGTGAATTAACTTCGGACGTCAGTATTTCTTCGATGATACTAAATATCTTCATCGATAATGAAGCAGGATTGAGACTATTGAGATTTAATAGTGCAACATTAATTTGTTGATTTTATGCTCCAACACAAGTTTTCTACTTGTAAAAACCAGACAAGTGGTTTTATAAGACAGCTTATCGTGTAGTTATGAAAATTCTTACATTTTGAAATCATAGTAATAAATAAGTCTTAGAATTTTCGTTACGTTTTATGTAATTGTAATTTTATTACGATCAGAATAAAATGTGGTTTATTCTATTCCAAACCAGGTATAAGACTCAGTGTAGTTTGTAAGTTGGTGAAATCCTTGTATATAAACCAATATTTGTAATAACCGTTATTATAAATTATATTTTGTATTTAATTGATTTATGAATTAAAAATTTCGGTTATTTAAAATCGTAATGCGTAACGTACATAGCAAAATAAATCAGAGACTCGTCCGAGATAAATTTTAACACGTAACATAATAAATTGGAGGGTCGTGTCTGAAATTTGAATTCGCCAACGAGAAAGAGGTTTATTTTGATCGATTGTGTTATTCTGTGCATATTAGCAACAGTTTCCCCAAATTTAGACATTTACGTCTAATCGAAAAGTGTAAAAGCTCTACAAGTGACGACACAAAAAACTTACGTGGTTGAAAAGGAAGTTGAAACAGTACAGGAAGCGACTGCTATTTCCGATTATTACAGATAAAACCACAGCTTAACCCATAGCTATACGTATCTTACGTCATACAATGGCGACTCAATCATTGTTTTTGGACGGTATATTGCCTTTAGACTCGAGTGGTGCCACTGATGAGTGTCTGTTATTATTCAGGGTATTGAGGGTGTTTTTTTAACAGTCCTCTATATAATATGTAGTTAAGATCAGACCTAGTTTCAGGACCAGTTGTGATTAAAGTAAACCCTGCTGTGCCAGTAGAGGGTGAATCATTATTGCAAGGAAACGATTTGACTGTGAGAAAAGTTGTTACCGAATCCAAGACAGTTAGCGAGCTGATCAATGTGTCATTTAAGAATAATGTTATTGTTGAGGAGAATCCAGGCGTATTTCCCTCGTGTGCTATGGCTTGAGCTCAGGGTAAGGGATTAAGCCACAAACAAACTATAGACAGTTTTACAAAGGACGATATTATAAATTTGTCTCAGACATGTTTTTGATCCAACAGCGTTTTTGTGAATAATTGTCCTCCTGATAGTTGTTTCGTATTATAATTTATCTCGCACATGTCTGTGATTTATTATGTTATGTTCGTTATATCGCGCAGTTTTATATAGCCGGAAATTTTAATTTTATTATAGAAGTCAAATGAATGCCAATATATATCAAATTTATGATAATTGCCAACAGAACTGATACTTGAAATTTTCTTTCTTAACACACGTACACAAATAACAATACGACTTATAATAACGGTTATTAGAATAATAAGTTATATACAAAAGTTTTACAAACATACAAACTATACTTAGTCTTCTATCTTGTCGGTAATTTAATATTTTATCGGCGGTTTGTGAGGAGCGAATTATATATTGATATTGTTACACTTTGCTTAATGGCTAGCTTCACGCTGTTTACAAGTTGACTTTACTCTATCATACTAATGTCAGAAGGTATTGCACTTAAGTTGAACTGTATGCGATGTTCAAAATCTACACATGTCCCTGGTCGAATATCTGTAGTTTTCCGATTCATAATCGTTTATCACAGTTATAGTTTTGAGGCTTATAGTATACTGAATGTGGCTGACAAATAATATTCTGTCTCTTCTGACGTCTTGTAAACCACCTGTTTTTTAATTTTACTATAAAAATTCAAAATTTATTTCAAATTCCGACGTATTGTGAACTATAAATGCAAAGTTTTGATTTTTTTACACATAATCATAAAACCTTTTATGTGTAATTGTTTTACACGTTTTGATAATTTTAAATTTCTTTATCTTTAGTTCATAAATGTTATTTATTTTCCAAAAATTATTACTAATGAAATCATCACACAAACACAAGTACAACATTGATTAGCTGTATTAAAGTTCCAGGTTTTATAAATTGAATTTACACAGTTTATGTAACACAGATAAGTTGTTTGTTTCTCAGTTCATATTTACTGTATTATAGGCCCCCCGCTAGTACAGCGGTATGTCTCCGGATTTACAACGCTAAAATCAGGGGTTCGATTCCCCTCGGTGGGCTGAGCAGATAGCCCTTTGTGGCTTTGCTAAAAGAAAAACACAAACACACTGTATTATAGTGTTTTACTAACACAAATATTTGTGAAAACTAGACAAGTGGTTTTATAAGACAGCTTATCGTGTAGTTATGAATCTTCTTGCATTTTGAAATCATAGTAATAAATAAGTCTTAGAATTTTCGTTACGTTTTATGTAATTGTAATTTTTTGTTATTTGCCAAGTTTTATTAGTTCTCAAGAAGTGCAGTTTTATATGGTTCTTGGTAATTGATATTTTTCTTCCGTTTATCTATAATCGTGTAGGTTGCCAATATCTATTAATTGGACAATGTAGCTGTAACTTTGCTCAGGTTACTAGACCAGACTTTGTAGATAATGGGACATTTCCAATTAGCACTCAGTCTTAGTGGTGATAATTTGCTCATTATATGTATATACATATGAATCTGGTTATTTCAATTTTACGTGAACCATGAATTTAGTGAGTGGCACACATAAACTCTGCTAAAAAGGAGCTTTGATTCAATGCTTTGTTTTCTGTATTATAACGCAACAACCTGTGTTTGTGATGACTTACTAGGCAATATCTTTCATTCATATTATATTTTATATTTTTCTGAAGAGTTTTGTATATGTATAAGAAGGTCTGGAAATATTGTATTATTCGGTGAGGGGGTATGGCGGTTAAAGCGCTCGATTAGTAATTCAAGGGTCGCTGGTTCGAATCCCCGTCACAACACGGAGGATCTCCCTTTTAGCCGTAGGGGCGTTATAACGTTTCAGTCAATCCCACTTTTCGTTGGTAAAAGAGTATCCCAAGAATCGGCGGTGGGTGGTGATAACGAGCTGCCTTCCCTCCAGTCTTACGCTGCTAAATTAGGTACGACAAGCGTAGATAGTCCTCAAGTACCTTTGCGCACAATTAAAACAAAAGAACCAAACTGTTTACTTGCAGCAAACCGTTTTTACTGTTACTAGTTATATGTTTCCGTGCAGAATGCCCCCCAGTGGTTCAGCGGTATGTCTTCGGACTTACGCCGCTAAAAACCGGTTTTCGATACCCGTGGTGGGCAGAACACAGATAGCCTATTGTGTAGTTTTGTGCTTATTTCACAGGTGAACCTGACGATGACCGAAGAAGGTCGAAACGTTGTTCGCTCTTTTATGTAAAATATTTTCTCAACCCAAACGAGCCGTTTTTGCATATGTATTTCTCTACAAGTGGGTTTTCTCGACATCACCGTGTAGAATATTACCTTTACCAACTTTTAAGAAAAATTCCTAACAACGTAGGAATTCTAATTGGAAGAAATACCCACACACATGTCATTTGAGAATTTATCAATACGAAAATGATTGTACTATACATAGGCTCCTCCTTTATATATATATTTGCTATATAACATATTCATACATTAGTGCCATCTGTTGGTGTAAGGACGATCTTAACGTCGGTCTAGCGCTCGGAGATACTTTTACCACCATGGAGCAATCATTCCAACTTTACTGGCCCCATAATTAGAGAAACTGACAAGACTGGTATGAATTGACAATATGTATTATAAAAACATAAGAAATGGTAATCAGTGATGTCGAGAAACCCACTTGTTGAGAAATTTATATGCAAAAACGGCTCGTTTGGGTTGAGAAAACATTTTACATAGAAGAGCGAACAACGTTTCGACCTTCTTCGGTCATCGTCAGGTTCACAAAGAAAGAGGTAACTGACCGGAAGCTGACCACATGTTTGAAAGGTGTTGTGTAACTGTGTGTCGAAATGTAGAGGGCGGTATTAGATTTTTGAATATATAATTTTATTTTAATTTTTTTTATTATATAATAAAAAATTATATAATTATATAAAAAAAATATTATATAATATTATATATTATTATTTTCGAACACTGCAAGTCAAATAAACACAACATAACTATAGAAAACACTCAAATACTAAATAAAGAAACAAACATAAACAAACGCAAAATCAAAGAAGCCTTACTTATACAACAACTTAGACCCAAAATAAACCAATATAAAGGAACGCCTTTATACCTATATTAATATAATAAAAAAAAATAAAATTATATATTCAAACATCTAATACCGCCCTCTACATTTCGACACACAGATACACAACCCCTTTCAAACATGTGGTCAGCTTCCGGTCAGTTACTTCTTTCTTTGTGAACCTGACGATGACCGAAGAAGGTCGAAACGTTGTTCGCTCTTCTATGTAAAATGTTTTCTCAACCCAAACGAGCCGTTTTTGCATATAAATAAGAAATGGTAACTTATCAAACGACTATAGTGAAATTGTTTAAAAAAAGAAGAAAAATTAGTAAAACATATTTTCAAAAATTAATTTTGATGTAAGAATGGCGATTCCTAAAAGTGCATAGAAAAGGCAAGAATGAATAGACAAATCATACACATATCACTACATAAGTAACTAATAAGTACTGTGTCAGTGTGACAATGGTTATTAGTCACTCTAAAACTGTATACTAATATTCTGTTTAAATGCTTTTATTCAAAACTGAATTCACGAATTGGGTAATTTGTTGTAGATAATAAAAGTTATTCCTGAAAAGATTTCTCTACTTATGTAGTAGCGTTTGAATGGTTTTTGTGTATTTTTACCTACCTGTTTCTGTTATTTTTTACATTGCTATCATAATGTTTTCATTACTATTTTTTCATATATCAACCATAGTACAATTTCTATATTCAGCACCGTCGAAAACTTTAGCCTAATACCAGAGTTCATCATGTTGACTTGGATACGACAATCATATTAACGGTGCATATCAGCAATTGCCATGAACAGTTGTTATGTCGTGAACCGGATAAAGCAAATTAATTGTATTTTTTATTATTATTATTTAAGCGTTTTCTAATCGTATTTTAGGGTAGAAATTAACAACACAACATAGTTATTTTATTTTATTTTTAACACTGGGTATGTAATGTAATTCTCTCAGAAGTAATAATTTTAAAAGCTGTTTGCACTTTCAGATCTTCACATTTTAACTAAATTTCCAAGAAGACAGACAGAGTTTTCAACTGTACGATCACAAGCTATGCACGCATGTGTAAGATGGTTTGACTACTCAAATGTTTCCATAATTCATGAAGAACCCTACACCCTTGCCAACTAAGAAGTCTGTTCATAATAGCACGTTATTCAAGATGCTATTATTATAGAACAATACTGGATCAGTAAAAACTAAGTTTGAGTCAAGAAAATGACTGACAAACTGGACACAGTATGTAATGTACAATTACAAGAAATTCATTAAATGTAGATACAAAAGAACAAGAATCTTTACAAATGATGTTAGCTATAAAAATAAATAGAATACTGTTAAACTGTTCGATTCGAGAGTTCAACAAGAAATGTTATAAAAGTACCCTCTTATCTGAAAGGAAACATCGCTTTCCTTTTCCCTGTGTCGTTATCACTTGACTGGGCACTCTTTCTCTCTCTTGACGTCCCTGCCTGGGACAGCGATAGATCTTAGAATTTACAACGCTAAAATCAAGGGTTTGATACCCCTCGATCGACACAGCAGATATCTCGGTGTGAGTTTGTTAGAAGAAAACACATACGTAAATACCCTTTCTCCATATTCGTCAGGTTTTAACCAATGGATAAGCGAAAGGATCGTTAACGTTTTCATCCCTATCCAAGATGGTGGCACTCAACCTGGTAAAGAGACGTCAGACAGATTCAAAGAAAGCATTAACATTTTTTTCTGAATCGTGTATTATGTGTCATATATACATACATATTCAGAATTAAATAATAAATTTGGAATTAACATTAATATTGGAAAGATAGAAACCTGTGATTTATTCCCATACCACACCCATTTCGAAACATAAAGGCATTTTTAAAATATGTTAGTCATAACCTTGGAAATATTACTTTATTCGCTGTTTCCTCTTATTTCAGGCGGACAGTAATAGTTCAGAAACGTATTCGAAGTGCATCCCCTCTACTCCTGACTCGCCCCTAATCGCCATACATTTTCTTACCACTCACATGAATTGTTTTAAAGCCATGAAATTAACATTCAACAGGTAATTACTTTCGCTATTAAAGCTTATACAAGATATGGTTTACTTTGTAAGCTAGAACAAAAAATCCAAACAATAATATTTAAATAGTAATATATATCTTAATCAAAAACTTTTATTTAAATTTTGAAACGATATTTGGAGTAGAATCAGATGTACAAAATACAGTAGACAAAGTCAGGTGTCACAACGTACTGGCATTCTTAATAACACTCCACAACAAAGTTTTTGCTTCTTGAACACTGTTGGGTGTTTCTTATAGATTTATGGCTGCTGATCACGAAAATCACATCCAAATTTGCCCATCACGTACCGTTTCATCGAAATATTCAGTTTTACCAAGACATTGCTACGATGGGAAAACGATATCAGTGCAACTGGAATCTGTCAATGCTTGCTGACTACTGTTGGACACTGCAACATGATGCACCGGACATTGAATACAAACGAAAATCAGGAACAAAACACTTTTAATTACGTTGAACTTAATAGCGTATCAGAAACATAAATGCAATTAAATACGTTGTTGCCAGTAAACAGTTTACTGTCTATTTCTCAGAGTTCATAATTGATGAAGCAAAACCAAAACTATATTTGTGTATACCCACAAATACCTGTCACAATTACCAAAAACTTCTCAGGAAGCAAAACTTTTCAAAAAAATTGTTGTGCAGTGTAACCATTTAATAAGACAAAGTCATGTATCACACCGTACTGACATTGTTAATAACCATTTAATAAGTCTGTTTGTTTGTTTTTTAAATTTCGCGCAAAGCGACTCAAGGTCTATCTACGCTAGCCATCCCTAATTTAGCAGTGTAAGACTAGAGAGAAGGCAACTGATCATCACCACCCATTCTTGGGCTACTCTTTTACCAACGAATAGTGGGATTGACTGTAACATTATAACGCTTCCAATGCTGAAAGGGTGGTCACATTTGGTGTGACCGGGATTCGAACCCGCGACCATCGGATTACGAGTCGAACGCCTTAACTCACCTGGCCGTGCCGGGCCCTATTTAATAAGACAAATTCAGATGTCATGTCGTACTGGCATTGTTAATAAACATTTTGGCTCTAATCTTTTGACCTAGCGATATTGAAAATACCCAAATACTTTATCTGTTATAAAAGGTACAAACCATGAAGGAGTTTCTACTTTTAGTTTTCAGATGTAGTGATTTCAATGAAGGTATGGTATTTATAGGTAGTTTTTGTTGTTGTTTGTATATGTTATAAAGGCTTTATAAATATTGTTGTCTGACTGTAGAATACATTCCACTTTGGTTTGTTTGATACTACCATAAACTCGAAAATAATCATATTTAAATACGTTGATTGTTTGCTTGAGAATTTTGAGCGAAAATACTCAAGCATTATTATTTGATAAACTCCAGGGAAAGCATTCAGTAAATAGCATCCAACGTCAACTCTTGAGTTACTCTGAACTTCGTCATGTCTCTTATGGTATATCAACCTCATGGGCTACTGCTGCAAAGAGCGAGTTTTTGAAAACATATTCATGAGGTTCACAGTTTTGTTACTTGTATCAACCTGCAAGCACCAGACTCTGTCTGAATAAGTTTACCAGATATTTATTTCATTTATTGCATATAAAGTATTTCAAAACTAATACTTCGTTAATAGATAATATTTGGTTTAAAATATCTACGAATTTCTTCATTTTTGTACAGTCATAAACGAAACAATATTTCCTCTACGGTACGTACGTACATACATATTATGAATTAAGTGGTCTCATTTGTTAAAATCAACTGTACGAAATTTCTATTTCTTCAAGCCGAAGAATCTGACTCAAGTAAGAATTATATATTTAAAAACGGCTGGTATGGATGGCGAAAGCACATCGTAGAGGAGCGAACAACGTTTCGACATTCTTCTCTCCTCTACTAGTGTTTTCTCTACTCATACCAGCCGTTTTTAAACATATAATTTTCTCTACAAGTGGGATTTCTCGTCATCTCGGATTAAAGTAGGAATTATTGACGCAGAAAACCTTAGTCAAGGGATTTTCCTTACAAATACTTAAATAGCTGCTCCACTGTTCTGTAAAAA
Source organism: Tachypleus tridentatus (assembly GCF_004210375.1). Taxonomy (NCBI): domain Eukaryota; kingdom Metazoa; phylum Arthropoda; class Merostomata; order Xiphosura; family Limulidae; genus Tachypleus; species Tachypleus tridentatus. The sequence continues at coordinate 92,923,343 of NC_134825.1, forward strand.
TACTCATATCGTCTTTCGAAAAGCCTCCCAAGCATATTTCCAGAAGATTTAAACTTATTAGGTAAAATGAGGTTTAAAAGTCATATTTTTTTTAATGTAATTGCATAAATAAACATTTTTCTGTAGTTTATTTTTACAGAAGTACTAGAGTAAGATTTAAATCTCAGTTGAAATGCACAATAAAAATATATACTGCGGGTCTTTTTAACATTTTCATGACTATGCATTAAACAAGACATTAAAAATGAAATTTAAAATAGTACAACGTTTTGATTTCTTGCGTAATATTTAACATATCGACAATATGATTTTCACAATATCAATGTTCATAGGTGAGGCAGTAGTAAATTTATGAACTTAAAACACTATAACCTGAATTCGATTCTCTGCGTTGAACACTATAACATCACAATATTCAACTGACCAAGTCACGGTGATTTTTTTTGTCACAATAACTTTAACATAACATGAGAACTAAATAAAATAAGAAACACGTTTTAGAACAAAATATTGTTTGTTTGTTTGTTTTGAATTTCGCGCAAAGCTACTCCAGGGCTATCTGCGCTAGCCGTCCCTAATTTAGCAGTGTGAGACTAGAGGGAAGGCAACTAGTCATCACCACCCACCGCCAACTCTTGGACTACTCTTTTACCAACGAATACTGGGATTAAAACACCCCACAGCTAAAAGGGCAAGCATGTTTGGCGCGACTGAGATACGAGAACAAAATAAACAGTGATTGTTATAAATAATTTACGTCCTATAAACAAAACAACAGACAAAAATTGTTTTCACAATAACACTTGTTTTGGGCACATTTATCAGTGTCTGTATTATAATGTGTTCCTCTCATGTAACACACATTTTTTTGTATATTCTAGAGACTAATGGTTTGCCTTCGCAAAGAGAGAGTTATTCTATGTAATAGATAAAGATTTCATTGTTATCCATGCTATGCAAATTATATTCATTTATAATTTATTAAATATTCGTCCATCTATACTGCAAGCCTAAAACTTTGTTTTATAAATTCATTTATAATTTATTAAATATTCGTCCATCTATACTGCAAGCCTAAAACTTTGTTCTTAAATCCCCACTCCCATCTGCACCTAATAATCATTGAGAATGGAAAAACGTACATTAATTTTTTACCTATAATTTATTATAGACCAAAGTATAGCTGTGCTCTTTGTAATAAATTATCGTTACTTAGGCCATTTCGTGCAATTTAGTTAAGTCCTCTTTCTTTTAGTAAAATATTATACTGGAAGAACGAGGATAAGAGGTCATCAGTAAAGAATTTATTTTAATTTAAAGAATTGAAGTTTAATTTAAAATAAGAGACGTTCACAAAGGGCGGAATTTTATTTATCAAAACAAGCCGTGTCATAATAATACTAACAAATGCTCATCAAGGTCATAGTTCCCGTTCAGAATGGGGTGTATAAAACAGGAATCATTTCTGGTCGTAATACCCGTTCAGAATGATGTTTATAGAACAAATATCACTTTTGTGATATCCATATTCATATTCTTTGGCCATGTAGTGTATATCGCGACTATAAATGATAACTTGGAACATGAGTGCAACAAAACCAAGACTGTAATAGACTCACTGTTTTACGTTTATTTTGATATCTGCGTCTGTTTCAGTTTAATTCGTGAGACATTTATTATCGGGTGTGTATTGCGCAAGTCCCACTTGATCTCTAAATTTGTAAACTATTCTCGAGAGCATGAATTAACAATATATGGTTTTCAAAAATACTAGTGTGTATTCGGACATTACTGAACATTCGAAAATGGGTCGTGCTGACGAGCTCAGTGACTTTCAACGTGGCACTGTCATAGGATGCTACCTTTCTAACAAGTTAACTCGTCAAATGTCTGCCCTTCTAGAGCTGTCCCATTCAATTGTAAGTGCTGTTATTGTATAGTAGAAACGTCGCCACGAAGCGGTAGGCCACACAAGCTCACAGAACGGGACAGCCGATTGCTGAAGCGCTTAAAATTCGTCTGTCCACATTTACAACATTCACTACCGAATTCCAAACTGCATCTATAAACAACGTCAGCAAAGAGGTAATTAATCTTGATTGGTTTTTTTTAATTTCTAACAAAGCTACTCGAGGGCTATCTTTGCTAGTCGTCCGTAATTTAGCTGTGTAAGACTAGAGGAAAGGCAGCTAGTCATCACCACCCACCGCCAACTCTTGGGCTACTCTTTTACCAACGAATAGTGGGATTGACCGTCACATTATAATGCTCCCACGGCTGAAAGGGCGAGCATGTTTAGCGCAAATACATAGAGAGCAACAGTATGTTATAATCAATGTTTAATGTGATTCACTGAAAAATACAAATGTCGTACGTTTTCACAGAACTTTAATTTTATTATTAAATTTATTATTAAGTTTATTATTAAATATATGTATTTTTTTAATTACAGTATAATGGTTATATTTAGCAATTTGTAAAAGTGAACATTAATTATTATAATTACTAAACAGTCAGTCTTTGAGAAATATACTTGGTAATTTTATATATTTCCTAAACCAATATGAGTTGTGGCACTTTGGACTATCACGCTTTATTTCGAAGATCTCTGCTCTACTGCTACATTGCAATACAGTACTTATATAGTGTTAGTCTAGAAATGTGTGAATGTATATAAAGTTCTAAAAGATGTAGAAAGAAACACGTAATGTTCTTTTCAAAGAGACTAATGAGCAAAGGTCATCGATTGATGTCTTGACATCATTGTCCAGACTGATTCTAGAAGGCCTCTGCAATTCTTAAACTTCTGTTTCCAAATTGTATGCACGCTATTTGCTATTATTACCTTAACTTTAGATAATTTGGAAATTCTAAATAATAGCCTTGATAACCTGTGTGCCTGTAGGTGAGGTTAATATCTCCAAGCTTTACCTTTAATCACGTTTTGTCACAAATAACTATGTATATCGTAAACATCAGATATGGGTTCGTTAGTTTTATGAACTTAGAAACGACGTATAGAAATTCTGATGTTTGTGTTTCGTTATATATAGTCTGAAAGCTGTGGTGTTATATATTTGTAATCAGTAACTCTTTCATTTATTTGTAGGGATGATTATTGGTTATGTATGATTTGTGTGTTTTACAGAACATTGAAAGAAGTTATGAACAGTTCAGAAATGTATTCCATACTTTCACAAGTTTTATATACATTTGGAGGTAATTTATTAATTTTATTACAAATAATGATTTTAATATAATGAAATATATACGTTGACGTCTCATATTGTCGCTGTGTATTTGTTAAAATCCTATCGTTATAATATAAAATAAGTATATGTGAAACTGCGCCTTTTGTAAAACGTGGAAATTATTTTGTCACGAATTAGTAATTATACAATAGTGTTATTGTATAATAACCATTTTATTGACGAAGTAAACTGTTCTATAAAATATAAGTTTTAATTATTGCATGATAATGCTTTTTAGGGCTATTTAAACATACAGACATGTATTGTGTGCGTCGTAAAAACGTGTATAATTATGTTATGTTAAATATTGTTTTTGATAATTTATTATATTTCTGAAAATCTTTAATGATTTGAATAAGATATAGTACTCTTAGAACAGGAAATTTAATTTACTGATGAATTAATATGAAACGTTCTTTCTAGGAAAAATTGTTTGTAATTGATTTACCGTTAAGCATATTTTTTTATAAATGAATTGTTATTAACCACCGTCTTTAGGGTGATTTATTTATAAATTATTTAATTAGCTATTGAATTAGTGATTAATTATATTCTTGTTGAGACATGTACTGAGAGAGTCACAGTTGCCTAGAAACAAGTCCTCTACTTTCTAGTAGGATGATTTAATTATGAATTAATTAATTAATTAGTGTTTACTCTCCTTTTTAGGATTAACTAATCAATTTTCGTACTTTTTAAGGTGTTTTAATTTTAAAAGATTTAATTAACTAATTATAATTAATTAAGTTAAACATTCTTTTTATGACGACTTAATTAATAATTTTCGACATGATGATACAGATACGAGTCATAGTCGCCTGTCCTGGAGAACTATAAACACGTGACGTAATTATCCGTTATGGCCATCTGTTAAGGAGTATCTAAACAAGTATTTCTTACGATATGCCCTCTGATGACAACTTTAAATATCATGGCGGCTTAGCAACGCGTCATTGACGACGTACCTCTGTTTACAACTTTTGAAACGACGATTTTACATCCGTTCCTTTTGACCATCCTAGAGATGGTCCGTGTCACACCAATGGCGGCCTAGCAACGCGTTCTTAACGACGTACTTTTGAAACTGTGATATCGTCATCTTTGACGACATTATTCTTCTCCCCTCTCTTGATGCAGTCAACCAGCGCACTTCTGGCCACAGTCCACGTTCAGAATGATAACTATCCTTCTTGTTTTTTTTTTTTAGTTTTATCGTGTCAGTTCCATGATATTGACGTGTTGGGCTGAAAACCTGTTACATTCAACTGTTATTTTTAGTTTTTAGTCAATGTTAGTTTTAACACTCCTGATGTTAAAAAGTTTTCTTTGGGTCAAAAATATTATAACAAATCCGCAAAGGTTTCCTATAAACAACACTCCAATATCAACGTTCTTAATTTATTAATAAAATATTCTGGAATACAACTGTTGTTCAACATAAGGGTTACTCCTATATTTTTCTCATCTTACTTGCTCATTTTACGCGAGAACTATATAAAGGGTTATTTGCATTTTACAAAAAAAAGTGGTATATGCTAATAAAATGACGTGACGCAGCAAGTACAAGCCATGTTACCGTGGGCAAACTTATTTAAGACTTATATATTTGATTATCACCGAAGTTCTTAGCGTCTTGAATAATTAATTTAGTGCATTGTTTTGAAACCTATTGCTGTAAGAGGCTATAAATCACAAAGTTTAAGAAAAAAATATCTCCAAAATAGTTATTGCAATACAAAGGGGTATACCTCTTGGTACAGTTTACAATATCATGAAGCATGATTGAGAGTTGATAAAGGTTCATTGTCAGGGTTTTGTGAATAGAATGAACTAGGAATGTCCAACAGCGGGTTTCTGTGGCTTGTTGGCGATAAATTTGAACTACAAACGGGCAGCGCACAGTCCACAGGGAAATGATGGAATACAAAAAATTTTTCTCAAAAAAGACACTCCAAAATTATTTGACCACCTATTAGCCATATTTAATTTATTTCTATACTCTGGATGCATCATAGTTTTTTGGAAGCAAGCTAATATTTTAATGTTCCACAAACAAGGAAAACCAGCCAATAAACCATACAGTTATCGACCAATTAGCCTGACCAGCTGTGTAGGCAAAATTCTCTACATTTTTGGAGATTAATTCAAAATTACCAAAAGAACAAAACGGATTTAAAAAATATAAACAAACAACAAATCATTTAATTGGATTAACTGAAACAATAATAAACAGCTTTAATAAAAAATAATGCACTGTCGCCTGCTACCTCATTATATAGAGAAAGCATTCGACACTGTATGACACAATGGTCTTCGGTTCCGTATGTACGAAATGGGACTACCGCGTGGAATTATTCGCTGGTTATCTAACTTTGTGGAAAATAGAAAATGTAAAATAAATGTAGATGGTACGTTTTCGGAGTTCTTCACTCCAGAAGGTGGCGTCCCTCAAGAAGGGTTGCTAGTCCTATTTTTTCCTTACTACTGAGTTTCTAGGGAATTCTGTGCACTCCATGATCTTCTTTATTTGTGGTCCAACGAAGACACCAGCTTTGACCTTTTGCCTTAGACAGCTTATGGAAGAACTCTCAAAGGTACTTGAAGCCTGCAAACTCCTTGTCAAGAGCTGAGATAATTGTTTCATAAGACCCAATTTTATGTGCAATGGTGGGAACAACACCTCCTTGAGGTCCACTAGCGGCTCACACTTGACATTGCTCCTCCCCTCAGAGAACTCGGTCCGTTGTAACCAGTGCTTGTTGTTGTAGTGCGTTGCAGTGTCCCTGCTGTCCCAAAGACAAAGATTACAGGGAAACTTGGTAAAACCTTCTTGAAGACCCATAAGAAATGCCACTATTTTGAAGTCTTCGATAACCTCTCAGCCATACTCATCATACTTCAAGGCTTCTAGCAAGGTCTTGACGCTGTTGTATTCCTCTTTGAGGTGCACCGAATGAGCCAGGGGAAGAGACTGATACTCATTCCCGTTATGGAGCAGCACAGTTTTGAGACTTCTACAACATTCTAGAACGTTCTTGAAAATTCTTATAAGTTCGAGAAAATTCTCTATCATTTCTTCAGCATTTACTCTACCTTATCAAAAGTCCATTTAGGCTGTGTGTGTGTGTGTTTTTCTATAGAAAAGCCACATTATGCTATCTGCTGAGCCCGCTGAGGGGAATCAAAGCCCTGATTTTAGCGTTGTAACTTCGTAAACATACCGCTATACTAGCGGGGGTCCCATTTAGACTGATTCAATTATTTTAGAATCCAATTCACAAGACAACTAAATTTTCTTTGTCATGTTTTCTCACAACAAAAATCACTTATGTTACCCCGTGGTTTATTAATTTTCTGAATAAGCTGCACTTTACTTCACTTTGCTTATTTAGTTCTTAGCTTGCACTCGCTTGGTTTACCACTGACGCCTTGCACGATCATTAAACTGTACGAATGGCGCTGATTTAACAACACTCAGTTAAGGTAACGAAAAATATAGCATGTTCGAGAAATGCGATGTGAACACTATTAGTTTAGCTTCAACAGCAATGTAATTGCAAACACAACGTAGAACTATTACCAACTTACGTAACCAAACTTGTCGTAACTATCGCCTTTAAATGATTAATTTTTAACTCTGTTGTTACCCCAGTGGCACAGCGGTATGTCTACGATCTTACAGCGTTAAAAACTGGGTTTCGATACCTGTGGTGAGCAGAGCACATATAGTCCAGTGTGTAGCTTTGTGCTTAATTCAAAACAACAGCAACAACTCTTGTTATGAAAAAGCCAAACAATTATTAAACATTAACTCATAACATAAATTAAATAATAACGCCGACAAGAAACAGTGTTATCGACATTCGCAATCTATAAATTCATAAGCCTCCTCTCAAAACTGAAATTTCTACTCACAGTGATGCGTCTCTAGAACGTTTGCCAAGATGTGTTGTTCATGAGTGAACCACCATCTTTTGCGAAAATTAACGTATCATATTTCGCACTTGTGGATTTCAAACTAAGCACGATCGACAATGGAGGATGTAGTTTTTCAAGGACTACACAGAGTCTCATACAACGTTTTCATAAAGTTTAATTAACCCACAATACGTCAAAAATTAATTTGTTCGAAACAACTACGCTCTAGTTGTAGGCAAACTAGAAAAAATTTAGCTACTTGATAGGCTAAATGGCTAGGTCAGAAAAAAGGTGCAGTCGTTGATAACTTTAAAGTACTGACCAAAGGAAAGATAACAGTGCACAACAAATTTTTGAAAAGTTTTGGTTGCTAAAAAGCGAGACATATTGACCGACACCAATCGTCCTGTAAAACGTCTACAACATCTAACTTCTTGTTAAAGTGCTACTGAGGCAATGCTATATTCCGAACAATACGTATAAAATATATGGTCTATATTAATCCAATGAAAAGCATTTGTGTGTGCAAGTCACTTTTATAGCCTGCTGAGTCAATCTGGCTCCTGCCTGCCCAGGCATGCCTGGGCTGCATACTTTAACAGAACAGCTTCCAACCTGGCCTGATTTCATGCCTAAACATGCCTAGACTGCACAAAACATTGTTCATAAGTTTCTCAGAAACAACAATTTTTGGACACAACTATAAGAAAAAACATGACAAAACTGAAGATTTCCATGAAACGGTACGTGATGGTTAAATTTGGATGTGATTTTCGTGATCAGCAGCCAAAAATCTATAAGGAACACCCAACAGTGTTCACGAAGCAAAAACTTTGTTGTGAAGTGTTATTTAAATTCACCGCTTCCAAACAGTTTATTATGGTAACTTTTCCATAAAAACAAATAGTCCCTTTACCTTAGTCTGGTAGCATGTTACTTTTTGTTGTCGTGTGTTTCTGTAACAATCCGGAAAAAAAAAAATTGTAGACACAATACAGATATGAAATACCACCAACGAAATAAAACTCAAATTATTTTATAAGTTGAACAAAATAGCCAAAAACATACCTTCCCATTTCGTTCACGCAATCTTTGTTTTAATTTGTAATGTTGTAATTTATTGATTAATTTGTAAATAAAGGAGATAGAATTCATTGATTGAGTGTAAATAAAATGAATTTTGTATAGATTAATTGAAAAATGATATGTAAATCAGCACGTCATGAAAAGTGCAGGTCAGTTTTTTTTGTTTTGTTTTTTGTTATTTTTCACGTAGCACTACCCGCAAGGCCACAGCTATGAAGACAACGAGTAGTTTCATCAGTAATAATGAGGTTAAACTGTAACGTTCTTTGATAAATATTTCGCTTTGCATCTTTCGCCTATCTGCTCCATGGATAGCTTATCCAGAGAATTTATATTTCGCGTTTCATTGTCACACAAACACTCTCCTCACTTTTGGTAGATGGAGTGCGTTAGAAGATTGTCTGTAAAATCTTACTACTTGATCGGAAAATAATAACCTAAAATTTTATTAAGGTGCTGTTTGCTAGCACCTATCCTCTCTGTAATTGGGATGATCATGCACATGTAGCCTTCATATAGGTTTGTACAAAATTATCAGAAAAACACATTCTGTTCCATTATAGTTAAGTGGATCCCACAGTACAATCAATCCCTAAATCCGATTGGCTACATATTTTAAAGTGCATCATGAATAAAGTGATTCGTAATATAGTTCACCAAGAAATTTCACAAATTTTGTAATAAAACATAAAAGCAAAACCCATCTTAAAAAGCGGACTTATTCTTGAAACAATACTCGAGACTTTTATGTCAATAGAAGCCCGGCATAGCCAGGTGGCTAAGGCGCTCGACTTGTTAACCTGAGGGATATGAGTTCGAATTTCCGTTACAACAAACATGCTCTCCCTTTCAGCCGTAGAGGAGTTATAATGTGACAGTCAATCCAGCTAATCGTTGGTAAAAAAGTAGCCCAAGAGTTGGTGATGACTACCTGCCTTCCATCTAGTCGTACACTGCTAATTTAGGGACGGCTAGCGCAGATAGTCCTCGTGTAGTTTTGCGCACAATTCAAAAACAATAAAATATATCTCAATGGCTAAGACTGCTAAAATGTTTGATAAGAGATAAAAAGTTGATTTTCCGATTGTTAGACAAATTTCACCCAATTGTTTTTGATATTGTTATTCTTATTAAGCATTTTTCACAAACTTACTGAAAAAAAACGGATTTGCATATTGTATTCAAACCTGAGAAACCTACTAAAAAACTCCTAATTAGTCATAGGACTACTTTTATGTGGATTCTTTAAAGAGAAGGAGAAAGTATATCAGTTTTCTTTTATCGCTTCTGGCTAAGCTACTCTTTAAAGCCATTCAAGCACTAAAGCCAACAACAAAAACGAATAGGTACAATAGGTACAAAAGTATTAGGATAAAGGCAATAATTAAATTTCATGCTGCTTTCAAAAAACAATGGAAGGTAAATCACGGGTGAAACATCAACATTTTATTAATATTCATATTTAGTACAACAGAAACTCGGTGAAAATTCTTGAGCTCAACAAACTGTTAATATTTTCTTTGTCACCATTTTGCTTTAACAACTGCAGACATTACTGCAATATCATTAATCAAAGTTTTACTCAAATGTCCCTAATATACTTCTGTAAAGTTTCTTTGAAAGTAACGATTGAATGTTCAAGTTTTTGATCTATCAAATCCCAGATCTACTCAATTTGGCTGAAATTTTTAAAAGCAATTGCATCACTTGAATGACTCCAGCAACTTCTTTCTTAGCCATGTATTTTTTGCATAGGCTGGATCAGTGTTTGAGGTCGTTATGTTCTTGATAGTACAACCACTGAGTATTCCATGACGGTTCACTAACTGATGGTACTTGCACCAACCGCCAACTCTTGGGCTACCTTAATTTAATGGAATAATTGGATTTGACAAACAATGAATGTCTGGGATTCATAATCAGAGTACGCCAATCTCTACTATTGTTGTTAATTGATATTCATACAACCTGACAAAAGTCATAACCTTCTACAATTTGCTCTTAATATACCAACAAAATGTCGATTCACAAATGCGAAAAAAATTATATAAGTTTGTTTATAGAGCGAAGTCTCTGGTTTGATTTTTTTACTAAAACAACAAGTTTAATAAGATGTTGAAAGTGTGTTAAAGTCGCGACCACTTCACTTATATAGCTTCCGTGTTTACAATGTTATGAAGAAATACGTCTCTGATTCGAATTCTTTCAAATTAAAACGCTGTTGTTTGTTTTTTAACTTTGTTAAAGATACAATACATTGATCCCAGATTATTAAAATACTGCTTGCAATTGTTTAAATTTAATGACTTATTTATTTATGAGTGAATATTCACAGACACCTGCATATGGTATACGCAGAAGACTGTGCCAACAAAGACGATAGAAATATTATTTACTTAAATCGACTAGCTTAGTTAAACCGTATCGGAACTAGAAAGGTCGAGGCGACCATCCATCTTCCAGTGGCTAGATCTGAGACATCGGCATTAATGAAGTAACACGTTTCTCAACTAAGTAAATGTTTTAAATACCTAGGAAATACTAAAACCACGTGGTTACCTTGAGGCTACGCCACAATGTCGTACAAAACAAACTTGCATGGAGACTCTACCATGAAATAAAATTCTTAATTATGATTGCAATTCCTTAGTCATTTGCTAATAAGTGATTTAATAATTTCTTTGTTTGTCTAAATATTGAACACTGTATATTGTTTTATATTTTTATCACGGTTAATAAGCAGAGGTCACTGCTTCACGAAAGTTCCGGCGTAGAGTTCAGAAATGAAGTTTCTTAGTCTTTTGTTGCTGTTGCTTTCAAGCACAAAGTTCCACTATGGACTATCTTAACTGTGCATACCGAGGGTATCGGAAAATGATTTTCAGCACTAAGTCTATAAACCCTTAGATTTACCACTTAGATATCAAAGGAAAATCTTTTAGTCAGTAGTTAGTGTTTTACTTTAAAATAAAGACTATTAACACTTTTTTGTTCATAAATGTGATCAAATAGAGGGCGAGAATTTGAATTCATCCTTATACAAAAACTGGTAATCTGAACCCTATGAACCTTAAATGTGTACAAAAATTGTTTGAATTAAACAAAGAATTCGGAATACATCAGAAATTTTAGCAAAGACATGCGACCTTCTACATCATATTATGTTTTATTAATCTCTCAAAAAATTATAAACAACAATATTTGAAAGTGACTTTCACTGGTTAAGATATGATTAGTCGTGTACAATTATGTCGGTTATCGATTTAAGAATATGAAAAACTTTACGATGAGAAGAGAAAAGTATCTTATTCTTACTATTTTCCTTTTTCCAAGTTTCCTTGACATTTTTTCATTGGATTCTGGCGTTTTCAGAAACCTCATCGTAACTTTACCTATTTGCCATCAAGACTAGAGTAAACACAACTCTCATGTATTATCCCAGTATACAAATGATTACTTTAGCACTTCCTCACATTCACAATGTCCCTGCTCTACACCTCTTGAATGCTTCGCATAGCTTCAGTGGCACTTTTCCTTTTCTGAACTCGTAAAGCATTATACAACTTGTGCTCGTTTGACATTTCCATGATAATTAGGGCTTGTAACATAAATAAAACAAAAACTAGTAAGGAAACGAACTGGCTTACACTTAATGCTATCAAGTCATCCCATATAACTTATATGACTCTAAAAATAGCTTAATTTAGCCACTAAATATGTATTTACACTTACCTTATCCCAAACTACGGCATTACTGATGGGATGACCTGATAGTTTGAATTTTCTCTCTGATTCAGAAATTGGAAGGAGCTCCAAATTATTACATTATGGATTATGATTTCAAATAGACGAAAACCGAGTTAAACGATAATTTAAATTTAGACGTTAATTAAACGTCGAAATGTATCAAATTTATTATATTTGCCAACAAGACTGATATACACTGTTTTTTATTAATACAAATTTATTTTAACATACAAACAATAATACAATTTATAATAACGTTAATTACAAATTCTGGATTATATATAAAAGTTTTACAAACTTGCAAACAGTACTGAATCTTTTATCTGATCTTGACCTTTCTTGATATCCTCTTGAGATATCACTATTAGTGAATTAATTTCGAGTTTATATAGCTCCAATTCACATAACGGAAAGCTAGCAAACTCTTCGCTGATTACATAACAATTACAAATCCAGTTATTCACTGACGAAGGTACGTAATATTTTCGTAAAGACAGTTCGATGTTAATTTGCTGAAGTCAAACAATAATGTTTGAAATCTGTAAATGTTTCTGGTGAATATTTGAAGTTCTCGATTAATAAGCGTTAATCACAGTTATTGGTTTCGAAGTTTATGGTACATTAATTGTAGCAAAACAGTAACATATACTGCGTTATTTACCTTTTATAATCGTAAGGCGATACTCTAGAAATTTCATCTAAAATAACAATACTGGTATTTACACACACGTGTAAGTAGTTGAAACTTATTTCCACAACTTTAATAAACAGGCAGGAATTTCACAATACGTATTTAACAGTGTAAGTTACTCACAATTCTAAATATATATTTAACTGAAACAATGTGTGTGTTTGTGTGTTCTTCTTATAGCAAAGCCACGTAGGGCTATCTACTCAGCCCACAGAGGGGAATCGAACCCCTGATTTTAGCGTTGTAAATTCGGAGACATACCGCTGTACTAGCGGGGGGCTAACTGAAACGAACAACCATGTTAAAATAAATATATATATTGTCTGAAATATAGATTCTGTGAAATTATACAATTTTGGGTTGTTTTATAAATTTATATTTCTTTCTATTGTTTTTTTGGGATGAATATACCTCACATACAAATGAGGCTAAACTGAAAACTATTATAAACCTTTCTTTGTAATCTTTAAATTACATCAAAAATTTTGTTACACCTAATCTCAAAAACTAGCGTTTTTATTCTTATGTGGATCGGATGCTAAAATGATGTTGTAAACAGGACGATATTAACAATGAATCATTATTAATTATGCAGAAAACAGTATAAAAAGGTTTTAATCCTGCTGTTTTAAAGAGCGGTTAAAAACAGGGCTAAAAGCATTATGTTTGTTTTTTGGGAAGGTAGCTAGTCATCACTACCCACCGCCAACTGTTGGGCTACTCTTTTACCAACAAATAGTGGGATTGGCCGTTACATTATAATGCCCCTACGGCTGAAAGGGCGAGCATGTTTGGCGCGATGGGGATGCGAACCCGCGACCCTCGGATTACGAGTCGCACGCCTTACGCGCTTGGCCATGCCAGACCAAGCATTATGTTAAAACATCTAAACAACAAAAACAATACTATATTGGAAAAAGTAAAAAACAAATAAATATTTTTTTGCGATAACTAAAGATAGACAAATGGTCTTAAAGATAAAATTTATTTAAAGGAAGAATTTCATACATTTAAAATCATGTGAATTTAAACTAGCTTACATAGGAAAAACTAGAAGAAATTGAAAATTGAGAATAAATGAACATAAAAGTAATTTTAAATTCAATAATATTACTTTTTGATATTTAGGAAAACATATCAGTGAAACTAAGCACAAAGTTCAATAGGAAGAACTTTTTTTAGCACACTCTGTGAATTTCATTATTATGTGTGTTTTTGTGTTTTTCTTTTAGCAAAGCCACAAAGGCTATCTGCTCAGCCCACCGAGGGGAATCGAACCCCTGATTTTAGCGTTGTAAATCCGGAGACATATTCATTATTATGAATATACGTAAATCTATTGAGATAACTGAATGAAGAAAAATAACTTTAAATTATTGAATATGGGTGATGGATCTTATGGAAATCTTGTCAGTAGATAGCGTAAGTTGAGTTTCTTTAATATGTAAATTGATTATGTAATAATTGTATAAAAGAGGGTTATTTTCGGAATATATTAAGGTCCTGAAGGTGACCTTCATATACGTCAAAACATGTGAAGTGTATCAGACTATTTTCTAGTCTCATTGGGTTTTTGCTGATTTTAGTCCTGCACAGTAAGTTACTTTATTATAATTTTGAGACTGGAAACTGTGTAATTCTTAGATTTGTGTATAAAATAGTTTATAATGTGATTTTTAAAAATGTTTAATTTATTCAAAGAAAATTTCAAATGGTGGTGTGTTTTCATTAGTAAGTTAGAATAACTATTGCCACCACCGCATCGATAAATATCAGTAGTTGGAGAATCGACGACAGTAAAACATATTTTATGATTTCAAACACCTCACTATGGTTGCGTCAAGTTTGAAATGATTACTTTTAAAATTAGCTTATACATTAAATTTAAGCAGGTTACTATTTACGTCTAAACATCTACAAATATAGTCGTTAATGAATTATGAGCATAGTGAAATTATAAAGCTAAATTAATATCAACAGAACTTTATCACAAAATAAATCAAAAACATACAAACACACAAACATATATGAGTGAGTTATATATATATAACGGCTTAACTATTAAAAAATTTGAAACTGGATCAAACGACTAAGTAAATATAACCAATACTATAGAAAATTAGTGTCAAATATGATTATACACAGAAATACGAACAATCTGTGGTAGGCCTTTTTTAAATTAATGTTTTTTAATAGGTAAGTAGGGCTTGGCATGGCCTAGCGCGTAAGACGTGCGACTCGTAATCCGAACATGCTCGCCCTCCCAGCCGTGGGGGCGTTATAAATTATGGTCAATCCCACTATTCGTTGGTAAAAGAGTAGCCCCAGAGTTGGCGGTGGGTGGTGATGACTAGCTGCCTTCCCTCTAGTCTTACACTGCTATATTAGGGACGGCTCGGTGCAGTGGGCTAACAACCTACTCACTTAAATACTTGTTGAAGAATCCGCAAGCGATTACGGCCCTATGTTCCTAAATGGAATCTAATGGTGATAACTAACTAACCATAGGTAAGTAAGAGTACTTATAGAATTCTTTCAAACTAAATTTAGTTTACGAGAACTACAATGTAAAGTTAAACGTAAAGAAATTAAAATCTTTAAAAACCTCTAAGGATAAATTTCGGTTAAGACTCCTTGTTGTTAAGCTTCGTTTCTTCCAAGGTCTGTCTTCACTTCGACCACGTTCAACTCAACTTTATATCATGGATAACATTCTAATGTTTTAAATGGCATATATTGGCCTATAGTGCGATTGACTTTCGGTGAAAATGCCTAATTATCTCAATGATGAAGAGATCACGTGATACTGTATATGTCGAACAGAATAAACTGTTTATGTGATTCTGCGTATACATAAAAATACACGGGTACTCGGTGCTAAAAGTAAATTAATTTTACTTTACATTTTGACTAAATTTGTGCACTTTAAGTTAACAGCCGAATATTGAAGAGTTGATAATATTCTTGTTAAGATCTTTTAATTCTGCATTTTTAAATTTATTATTAGTATTTTACAAAACGCTCAAATTTTGCGTAGATATATATTAATAAGCGAAACGTGTTTGTAACGGTAAGTGTAATTTTTTAATAAAAAAAGAAACACTAATTAATTTAGGTTATTGGATTTATTGTTGTTTTCCACTTCAATAAATTCATATTATTTTTCTAAGAGAAACGAACTGAGAAATCCCCTTAGAAAATGCATTCAGACTTAGTTCATATAAAATCTCGTAGATGGCAGTGTTTGAATTTTTTATTTTGTCCACTTGCACTGTCAAGTTATGAATGTTTTCGCTTTTAATAAGTTCCGCACTTCTACCTGCTTTCATTATAGGACTGAACAACTTATTAGCTTTGTTATTAGGTGTGTATGCATGCAGTATCACGCATTCAGATCAATATGAAAAGATACTATTTAATGACTTATATTTGACAATATCCTCAAAGGAAATAAAATTGTAATAAATATTTGGTGCGTAAGACGAGTTACAGCTTTATCTTTATAGATACGTGTACTGGCGTAAAAGTACTAGATGTTAATTCTTGCCTGTACTGTTATATAAGAATGATCAAAGTGTTATTCCTACATCTACTTCCTTTCTTGTAAAGCTTTTTGTTTCTTTACTTGTTGGCTATATTCTTGTGCGCCAGCAATACCAAGCGTGGAACGCACGTATTCCCAATTCGATTTTATTAGTCATCGTTCTCTGGGACAGCGGAAAGTCTTCGGAATTATAACGCCAAAATTAGAAACTCCACATCTCTTGGTGAACACAGCAGATAGCCCGATGTGCTTTTGCTACAAGAAAAAAACAAAAAACTTATTACTCATAAGGATCTCTGGTAACGTTCTCTTAAATCTACGTATAAGCCCAAAGCAATGCAACATAACTTAAAATAGTTAAGTACACAATATAACACTTATAAGAGCGAATACTCCGTGTGCAACTGTGTCATCTCACCGAAATTGCTCAAAGAAGCAGCGGAAAGAAGAACCAGAAATTGAAACTGGGTGCTCTGATATTTAGAAACAATGCCAGAAGTGGGTCAGTCATAACATATATGTTGTTATAAAAGGAAATAGCCCCCAGTGGCTCAACGGTATGTCTGCGGATTTACAACCCTAGACTCCAGGTTTCGATACCCGTGATGGGCATAGCACAGATAGTCCATTGTGTAGCTTTGTGCTTAACTCAAAAAACAATAAAAGAAAACACTGATTAGTATTGTAAAGGTCTGATGAAGTATTGAAGAGATATATGTAACTAACTGGAGTACCCATCCCTTAGATGGAAGTTGTACAAATTTGTGATTTAATTTAAGGTCAATTTAGGACATGAAACGTTCCTTCACTTTTATGTAATTGAAAAAAAAATGTCCACAAGAACTGCAAAACATAAAATGTGAAATCGCAAATTTGCATGACCCCAAAAAACCTTCATGCCAAATTCAGAGAGTTTCATAGAGAGAGGACGATATATTAGGAACAAATATACGCAAATATGCTCTTAAAAAACCCCACAAAACTGAAATTTTCTTTCTGTTCTCCCGCATTGGCCTAATAAACCTCCTTACCAATTCTGGTGAAGATTCATCCACACCTTGCAAAATAGTTTCTTGAACATAAAACAGATTTCGATGAACAATGCGGAGCATCCCTACGTAAACATTGCTGTCTTTTCACACGTATGGTACATCTGGCTCACTTCTACTATGACTCGTAAGTACGACGATACTTTTGATATACACTCTTACGTATTACGATTTCAAAACTGAGTTATATTGTAATTAAGATCTTGAAATTCATTAAATGTTGATATGTTTACCTAATTTACGATATCAACAAGAATGAAACACGCAGTTTTCTTTATTGATACAGATTTATTTTATGATACAAACAATAATACAATTTATAATAATCGCTATTATAAATAGTTATTAAAAACTAACAAACAATATTGAGCCTTCTATTTAATCAGAAACTTTCTTAATATCCTGTCAAGGGTTCACGATGAACGAATTAATTTCGAGGTCACCTATGTACAATTCATATAACGACGAGCCAGCGAGCTCTTCGCTGAACACATGCGTGTTATTCACAGCAGAAGTTATACAATGTCATCGTAATGTACTATCGTACCAATGTTAATCGGCTGAATATAAACGATTTATTTGAAATTCATAAACATTCCTGATCAAATATCTATAGTTTCCCTATTAATAAGCAATAATTACACTTTCGAGATTTAAATAATAGCAGCTGTAGCAAACGAATAATATATAGTATTTTTTGTCACCTTGCGTTCGTTAATTTTATGAGCATGAGGCACAAAAATACTGGTGGTTACTAACGTTCACATGGTGCATTGTTAATTGACACTCGAGAATTTTCTACATCTTTAATGAATAGGTGAGAATTTTGCATCCTACATATTATAATTTATACCGGACGATTTTCCAATTCATTTATTTTATTAAGATTTCAACTTTAATTGAGTAAGAATTTTGTCTTTCATTCAGATCTCGACCATGGACCCCAGTCTGTTATGTCACATTTGAATGCAGAAGAAAAATAAATGTCGATATGTATCAACTTTATGCTTTTTGCCAATAAAATTGTTACACACAATTATCTTTTTTAACACAAATATATTTTAATTCAACAATACAATTCATAATAATGATTGTTACAAACAATGATTTATATAAAAAAATTTTACAAACTTATAAACGATACTGAGTCTTCTATTTGATCTGGAAATGAATATCTTATAAACGGTTGAGAATGAGCGAATTGATTCTTTGTTGATACACAAGTACACTTCTATTGACAGAAATATATATATATATATACACTACATGGCCAAAACTATGATTTGATGGGTTGAGGTGAGGTCACGGAACGGTGCAGGCTAGTCAAGTTCTTCCACACCAACCTCGGCAAATCATGTCTTAATGGGCCTCGCTTTGTGCATGGAGGCATTGTCATACTGAAGGGTTTTTTCCAAACTGTTGTCACAAAGTTGGAAGCACACAATTCTTTAGAACGTCCTTGTATGCCATATTTTAAAGATTTTCTCTCATTGGAACTTAAGAACCCAGCCTAAACCATGAAAAACAGCCCCAGACCATCATTCCTCCTCCACAAAACTTTAAAGTTGGCACTCTGCATTAAAGCAGGTAGCGTTTGCCTGGCATCTACCAAAACTTGGTCTTGAGACTCTCAGATAGTGAAGTGTAATTCATCATTCCACAAAACGCGTTTCCACTGCTCCAGAGTCCAATGGCAGTGTGCTTTACACCACTCCAGTCGACGCTTGACATTGTGTGCAGCTGCTTGGCCATGGAAACCCATTTCATGAAGCTCTCGACGAGCAGTTTTTATGCTGACTTTCCTTATAGATGCAGTTTGCAACTTGGTAGTGAATGTTGCAACTGTGGACAGACGATTTTTAACGCGCTTCAGCACTCGACTGTCCCGTTCTGTGAGCTTGTGTGGACTACTGCTTTGTGGCTGAGCTGTTGTTGCTCCTAGACCTTTCTACTATACAAAAAATAACAGCACTTACATTTGACCGGGGTAGCTTTAGCAGGGCAGAGATTTGACGAGCTGACATGTTAGAAAGATAGCATCCTATGACGGTGCCAAGTTGAAAGTCACTGAGCTCTTCAGCACGACCCATTCTACTGCTAATGTTTGTCCACAGAGATTGCTCGACTGTATGCTTAATTTTATGCACCTGTTAGCAGTGGGTGTGGCTGAAATATCGCGACTATAAATGATACCTTGGAACATCAGTGTAACAATACTAAGATTATAACAGACTTACTGTTATAGGTTTATTTTAATATCTGCGTCTGTTTCAGTTTTTTTTTTCATGAGACGTTTCTTGTTGGATGTCTTTTGCGCAAGTCCCACTTGTTCTCTAAATTTGTAAAGTATTATCGGTAGCATGAATTAACAATATATGGTTTTTGAAAACACTAGCGTGTATACGTACATTACTGAACTTTCGAGAATTTCGTGAAGTTCATAAAGCGAGGCAGTAAACAGAACAGAATATTTTTGGTTCCTACAGTCAGCATACTATAAGGTTCATGGTCAAGTGTGCTAAAGCGTTAGACTCATAATTCAAGGGTCGAGGGTTCGAATCTAGGTCGCACCAAACATACTCGCCCTCCCAGCCCTGGGGACGTTATATAGTTACGGTCAATCCCACTATTCGTTGGTAAAAGAGTAGCCCAAAAGTTGGCGGTGGGTGGTGATGACTAGCTGCCTTCCCTCTAGTCTTACACTGCTAAATTAAAGACGGCTAGCACAGATAGCCCTCGAGTAGCTTTGTGCGAAATTCAAAACAAACAAACAAACTATAAGGTTCGGAAGCTATAACTGTGTGATAAACTCTCACTAATAGGAAAACTGCAGATATTTGACCAGGGTAGTTTATAAATTTCAAACATTACTGACTTCAATGAATTAACTTCGGACATCAGTATTTCTACGATAACACTGAATATCTTCATCGATAAAACGTGAGGCCAGCCAAGAAGAGACAGGTCACTTGCTGAGGTTAGGTGTAATAATGTCTATTCATAATTAATTCGCTCGTCGATAAAATATTCTATTCCCAATCAGACAGGAGACTCAGTATAGTTTGTAAGTTGGTGAATCCCTTGTATATAAACCAATATTTGTAATAACCGTTATTATGTATAATTGTATTTTTGTTTGTATATTAGATATATTTGTCTTATGAAAGAAACTTGTGTGTATTGATTTTGTTGGTATATGTCATAAATGTGACATATATTGATATTTAATTCATTTCTAAATCAAAAATTTCGGTTATTTAAAATCGTAATACGTTACGTACGTAGCAAAATAAATCAGACTCGTCCGAAGTAAATTTTAACACGTAACATAATAAATTGAAGTGTCGTGACCGAAATTTGAATTCGCCAACGAGAAAGAGATTTATTTTGATCGATTGTGTAATTCTATGCATATTAGCAACAGTTTTGACAAATTAAGACATTTACGTCTAATAGA
Source organism: Tachypleus tridentatus (assembly GCF_004210375.1). Lineage (NCBI taxonomy): Eukaryota > Metazoa > Arthropoda > Merostomata > Xiphosura > Limulidae > Tachypleus > Tachypleus tridentatus. The sequence goes on from NC_134825.1 coordinate 92,944,086, forward strand.
AAAGTGTAAACGCTCTACAAGGGACGACCCAAAAAACTTACGTGGTTGAAAAGGAAGTTGAAACAGTACAGGAAGCGGCTGCTATTTCCGATTATAACACATAAAACCACTGCTTATCCCACTGTGGCTTGAGCTCAGGGTAAGGGATTAAGCCACAAACAAACGATAGACAGTTTTTCAAAGGACGATATTATAGATTTGTCTCAGACATGTTTTTGATCCAACAGCGATCTTGTGAATAATTGTCCTCCTGATAATTGTTACGTATTGTAATTTATCTCGCACATGTCTGTTATTTATTATTTTATGTTCGTTATATCGCAAAGTTTCATACAGCCGGAAATTTTTACTTTAATATAGAAGTCAAATGAATGCCAATATATACCAAATTTATGATAATTGCTAACAGAACTGATACTTCAAATTTTCTTTTTTAACACACACATATACAAATAACAATAAAACTTATAATAATGAGTTATATACAAAAGTGTTACAAACATACAAACTATACCGAGTCTTCTATCTTATCTTCCCGCTGTTTTCAAGTTGACTTTTCTCTGTCGACGATGCCTGATGTCCTCATAGACATACATGTCACAAGGTATTGCACTGAAATTAAAATGTATGCGATGTTCAAAATCTACACATGTCCCTGATCAAATATCTATAGTTTTTCGTTCAAAATCGTTTATCAGAATTATAGTTTTGAGGCTTATAGTATACTGAATCTGGCTGACCAATAATATTCTGTCTCTTTTGGCGTCTTGTAAACCACCTATTTTTAATTTCACAGTGAAAATGCAAAATTTATTTTAAATTGCGACGTATTGTGAACTATAAATGCAAAGTTTTGATTTTTTTACACATAATCATAAAAACTTTTAATGTATAAATGTTTTACATGTGTTAATGATTTTAAATTTCTTTATCTTTAGTTCATAAATGTTAATTATTTTCTAAAATTATGACTATTGAAATGATCATACAAACACAAGTACAACACAGATTAGCTGTATTAAAGTTCCAGGTTTTATCACTTGAATTTACACAGTTTATGTGACACAGATAAGTTGTTTGTTTCTCAGTTCATATTTACTGTATTATATTGTTTAACTGATACAAATATTTGTAAAACCAGACAAGTGGTTTTATTAGACAGCTTATCGTATAGTTATGAATATTCTTACATTTTGAAATCATAGTTATAGATAAGTCTTAGAATTTTCGTTACATTTTATGTAATTGTAATTTTTATTTGCCAATTTTTATTAGTTCTCAAGAAGTGCAGTTTTAAAGGATTCTTGGCAATTGATGTTTTTCTTCCGTTTATCTATAATAGTGTAGGTTGCCAGTATCTATTAGTTAGACAATGTAGCTGTAACTTGCCTCAAGTTACTTGACCAGACTGTGTACATAATGGGACATTTCTAATTAGCACTCAGTCTTAGAGGTTACAATTTGCTCATTATACAAATCTGGTTATTTCTATTTCACTTGAACCATGAATTTAGTGAGTGGCACACATGAACTCTGCTAAAAAGTAGCTACGATTCAATGCTTTGTTTTCTGTATTATAACGCAACAAACTGTGTTTGTGATGACTTAGTAGGCAATATCTTTCATTCGTATTACATTTTACATTTTCCTGAAGAGTTTGGTATATGTACAAGAAGGTCTCGAAATATTGTATTATTTGGTAAGGGGGTACGGTGGTAAAAGCACTCGATTAGTAATTCAAGGGTCTCTAGTTCGAATCCCCATTAGAACAAAGATAATCTACCTTTTAGCCATAGGAGCGTTATAATGTTCAGTAAATTCCACTTTTCTTTAATAAAAGAGTATCCCAAGAATTTGCGGTGAATGGTGATGACGAGCTGCCTTCCCTCCAGTCTTACGCTGCTAAATTAGGTACGACAAGCGTAGATAGTCCTCAAGTACCTTTGCGCACAATTAAAACAAAAGAAGCAAACTGTTTACTGGCAGCAAACCGTTTTTACTGTTACTAGTTATATATTTCCGTGTAGAATGCCCCCCAGTGGTTCAGCAGTATATCTGCGGAATGACACCGCTAAAAACGACTTTCGATACCCGTGGTGGGCAGAGCACAGATAGCCCCTGTGTAGTTTTAAGCTTAATTCAAAAACAACAACAACCATGTAGAATATTACCATTACCAACTTTTAAGAAAAATTCCTAACAACGTAGGACTTCTAACTGGGAGAATTACCTAGATACATGTCATTTGAAAAATTTATCAAAACGATAATCATTGTACTCTGCATAAGCTCCGCCGTTATATATATATATATATATTTGCTATATAACGCATTCATACATTAGTGCCACCTATTGGTGTAAGGATGATCTTTACGTCGGTCTAGCTCTCGGAGGAACTTTTACCTCCATCGAGCAATCATTCCAACTTTACTGGCCCCAAAATTAGAGAAACTGACAAGACTGGTATGAATTGACAATATGTATAATCATTGAATTATAAAAATATAAGAAAAGGTGACTTATCAAACTACTATAGTGAAATTGTTTTAAAAAAGAAGATAAATTAGTAAAATATATTTTCAAAAATTAATTTTGACGTTAGAATGGCGATACCTAAAAGTACATAAAAAAGGCAAGGATGATAAGACAAATCACACATATATCACTACATAAATAACTAATAAGTACTGTGTCAATGTGACAATGGTTATTAGTCACTATAAAACTGTATACCAATATACAGTTTAAATGCTTTAATTCAACACTGAATGCTCGAATTGAATAATTTGTTGTAGATGAAAGTTATTCTTGAAAAGATTTCTCTACTTATGTAGTAACGTTTGTATGTTTTTGTGTATTTATGCCTATTTGTTTCTGTAATTTTTACATTGCCATCATAATGTTTTCATTACTACTTTTTCATGTGTCATATTTATTTTATTTTATTTTTACCATTGAGTATGTAATGTAATTTTCTCAGAAGAAATTAATTTTAAAAGCTATTTGAACTTTCAGGTCTTCACATTTTAACTAAATTTCCAAGAAGACAGACAGAGTTTTCAACTGTACGATCACAAGCTATGAACGCATGTGTAAGATGGTTTGACTACTCAAATGTTTTCCATAATTCATGAAGAACCCTACACCCTTGCCACCTAAGAAGTCTGTTCATAGTAGCATGTTATTCAAGATGCTACTATTATAGAACAATACTGGATCAGTAAAAACTAAGTTTTAGTCAAGAAAATTGCAAACAAACTGGACACAGTATGTAATGTACAATGACAAGAAATCCATTAAATGTAGATACAAAAGAACAAGAATCTTTACAAATGATGTTAGCTATAAAAGAAATAGAATACTGTTAAACTGATCGATTCGAGAGTTCAACAAGAAATGTTATAAAAGTACCCTCTTATCTGAAAATAAACATCGGTTTCCTTTTCCCTGTGTCGTTATCACTTGACTGGGCACTCTTTCTCTCTCTCTTGACGTCCCTTACTGGGACAGCGATAAATATTAGGATTTACAACGCTAAAATCAGCGGTTCGATTCCCTCGATTGACACAGCAGATATCTCGGTGTGACTTTGTAACAAGAAAACATACACGTACATACCCTTTCTCGATATTCGTCAGGTTTTACCCAATGTACCAGCGAAAGGATCGTTAACGTTTTCACCCTGTCCAGGAGGGTGACACTCAACCTGGTAAACAGAGATCAGACAGATTCAAAGAAAACATTAATATTTTTTGTGAATCGTGTATTATGTGTCATATAAAAATACATATTCAGAATTAAATAACAAATTCAGAATAAACATTAATATTGGAAAGAAAGAAACCTATGATTTATTCCTATATCATATCAATTTCGAAACATAAAGGCTTTGCATTTTTAAACTATGCTAGTCATAACCTTGGGAATATTACTTTATTCCTCGTTTCCTCTTATTTTAGATGGACAGTAACAGTTCCGAAACGTATTCGAAGTGCATCCCCTCTACCCCTGACTCGACCCTAAACGACATACATTTTCTTACAACCACAAAATTAACATTCAACAGGTAATTACTTTCGCCAATAAAGCTGATACAAGATATGGTTTACTTTGTAAGCTAGAACAAAATTCCAAACAATAAAAGTTAAATAGTAATATATACTTTAATCACATCTTACGGGCATTGTTAATAACACTCCACAACAAAGTTTTTGCTTCTTGAACACTGTTGGGTGTTCCTTATAGATTTATGGCTGCTGATCACGAAAATCACATCCAAATTTGCCCATCACGTACCGTTTCATCGAAATATTCAGTTTTACCAAGACATTGCTATAATGGAAAAACGATATCAGGGAAACTGGAATCTGTCAATGCTTGCTGACTACTGTTGGACACTGCAACATGATGCACCGAACATTGAATACAAACGAAAATCAGGAGCAAAACACTTTTAATTATGTTGAACTTAATAGCGTATCAAAAACATAAACGTAATTAAATACGTTATTGTCAATAAACAGTTAACTGTCTATTTTTCAGAATTCCTACGCGATGAAGCAAAACCAAAACTATATTTGTGCATACCCACAAGGTACCTGTCACTATCAGCAAAAACTTTTCAGGAAGCAAAACTTTTCAAAAAAGTTGTTGTGCAGTGTAACCATTCAATAAAACAAAGTCAGGTATCACACCGTTCTGACATTGTTAATAACCATTTAATAAGTATGTTTGTTTGATTTTTGAATTTCGCGCAAAGCGACTCAAAAGCTATCTACGCTAGCTGTCCCTAATTTAGCGATGTAAGACTAGAGGGAAGGCAACTGATCATCACCACCCATTCTTGGGCTACTCTTTTACCAACGAATAGTGGGATTGACTGTCACATTATAACGCTTCCACTGCTGAAAGGGCGAGCACATTTGGTGCGACCGGGATTCGAACCCGCGACCATCGGATTACAAGTCGAACGCCTTAACCCACCTGGCCAGGCCGGGCCCTGTATAATAAGACAAATTCAGGTGTCATATCATACTGACATTGTTAATAAACATTTTGGCTTTAATTTTTTGACTTAGCGATATTGAAAATACTCATATACTTAATCTGAGGCACTTGGTTTTGCCTTCGCGAAGTGAGAGTTATTCTATTTAATAGATAAAAATATCAATGTTATCCATGCTATGCAAATTATATTCATTTATAATTTATTAAATATTCGTCCATCTATACAGCAAGCCTAAAACTTTGTACTTAAATCCCCACTCCCATCTGCACCTAATAATCATTGAGAATGGAAAAACTTACATTAATTTTCCACCTACAATTTATTGTAGACAAAAGTATAGCTGTGCTCTATGTAATAAATTATCGTTACTTAAGCCATTTCGTGCAATTTAGTTAAGCCCTCTTTATTTTAGTAAAATATTAAACTGGAAGAATGAGGATAAGAGGTCATCAATAAAGAAAGAGTCGTTTAGTTTAAAATAAGAGACGTTCACAAAGGACGGAATTTTATTTATCAAAACAAGCCGTGTCATAATAATACTAACAAATGCTCATCAAGGTTTGATGATGTGGCAAAAAAATAGACATCACTTCTGACCACAGTTCCAGTTTAAAATAATGTGTATATTGCAAGCATCACTTCTGATCATAGTTCCCGTTCAGAATGGTGTGCATAAAACAGGCATCATTTCTGACTTGAGTCCTCGTTCAGAATAATGTAAGTAGTAAAACCCGTCTCTAGGGGGTTAAGTAATCAAAGATGACATGTGAGGGTTGATGTCATCAAAGAAATCAAACAGGGTCATTTATGCTGTGAGTAAACGTTGATTACATTACTGTCTTGATAACACCATAATTGGTTAGGAAGAAGAGATTGCCACTGTTTTAAGGAATCGTCACATATTATTCTGTAAACAATTAGTTTACTAATATTCAAAATAGCAAAACTTAGTATAATCATTTTTCATTTCATGTCATATCATAAAAATGAAACACATAAAACTTTGCATTCATAATTCTATATTATTCAAACCCACTACTAAATAGACATAAATTAAAAATTATATTTGAGTTGAGTAACATTTCAGTCAAATTTCGACACTGTTATATTCGTAATTGTCATAGCTAATATAATTTGATGCTATACAAAGGGGGATATTGATACACACGACAAATATCATTTCTGAGTTGACAAAGTCTATTTCGCATTACATATCTGTTAGCTTTACCATATTTAGACAGTATTCAATATTTAAACAGTTGTCAAAGGTATCCTATACCTTTCACCCCCAAGAATCAAAGTGATGCAGTGTCATTACATTGAAGAAAAAATGACAAACCAGTCCATAAATGTAAGTATATCGTTACGTACATTTCTTCATTATATATCTAATTTATGTGTTTCTTTGACATAATAATGGTTATTTTTAATCATGTTCATTATATTAATAAATAACGCTGATATAATTCACTAATTATATTTTATTATATATTTTAAATTATTGTAAAGAATAGAAATGCTATTGGCAATAATGAAAGGGTGAAAAAATATTAAATTCATCAGTGACAAAGAACTTGTAAAACAGAAAAATGACAGTTAGGTTCTTCTACTATTGTACAACATGAAGAAGCATCTGATTCGTCTCATGCATATCCTATTGGGAATGACCGTTACATCACACAACTACTTACGATAATAAATTAAATATTCATATTTGACAGTTCATGGACTTTGAAAACGAAAAACTATACCCAACCAGGAAAGTATCACTTTTCTTCAACAGAATGGGAGTAATTTAAACAGTGGATCTCAAAGCATTAATTTTAATGTTTCGTGAACTTTTAATAGAAAGAGCAAATCATTCATTTATTATTTTTAGTTGTAGCGATAATAACTTACGAGATAAATTACATATAAGTGAAAGAGTACGTGTTTTGTATAACTTAATGTTAATCGGTTTACAATCACTTTGTATTCAACATTCATACAAATACGAGATCTCATAGTTTTACTGTTGATATCGACGAACAACTGTACATATATGGTTAAATTAGAGGGTTCGGCTGGGTACAGTGAAATATATTAACCTGGTTTATTTCTTCATTCACTATTTTAACAACGTTATATTTGCTATTTGCCATAATTATTGTCACGCATGCTGAATACAATTTTCATTTCGTTCTAAGTCGACATTATGTTGAACACGTATACTATAACTCATGTTTTATCATTGAGAATTACGTGTTAGAAAAATACAGTTTAATTAAATAAAAAAGTTGCATTTAACTGAAATGTATCACCACAGTGATCCATCTATTTTTAGTATATTGTAAATACATAGAGAGCGACAGTATATTATAATTAACGTTTAATATGATTCACTGATAAATATAAATGTCCTACATTTAAACAGAACTTTAATTTTACTCTAAGTAGACCGAAACTCTAACAAAGTATTTCTGACGACATGCCCTCTGATGACAACTTTAAGTATCGCGGCAGCTTAGCAACGCTCCCTGACGACGTACCTCTGTTTACAACTTTTGAAACTATGATTTTTCATCCGTTCTTTTGACCACCCTAGAGATGGTCTGTGTCACACCAATGGCGGCCTAACAACGCGTCCCTGAATTTTAAAACTGTGATATCGTCATCTTTGACGACATTATTCTTCTCCCTCTCTTGATGCAGTCAACCAGCGCAGAATGATATGTATAAACTAGCCATCACTTCTGGCCACAGTCCACTTTCAGAATGATAAGTATTCTTCTTATTTTGTTTTTTTTTTACTTTTATCATGTCAGATCCATGAAATTGACGTGTTGTGCTGAAAACCTGTTACATTCAGTTTATTTCCACATATCAGTTTCTATTTGGCAATTAAAAATGATTTTAATGCCGCAAGTCCTAATATAATATTATAAATTTCACCTAATACAATTAACGTCAATTTCATGACCTTCGGAGGAAAATAGGCCCGGCATGGCCAAGCGTGTTAAGGCTTGCGACTCGTAATCTGAGGGTTGCGGGTTCGCATCCCGTTCGGAGCCAACCATGCTCGCCCTTTCAGCCGTGGGGGCGTTATAATGTGACGGTCAATCCCACTTTTCGTTGGTAAAAGAGTCGCCCAAGAGCTGGCGGTGGGTGGTGATGACTAGTTGCTTTCCCTCTAGTCTTACACTGTTATATAAGGGATGGCTAGCACAGATAGCCCTCGAGTAGCTATGTGAGAAATAAAAAAAAAATCGGAGTAAAATTTTTGAGGGTAGAAAGAACTAGAGTATTCATGACAGAAAAAACGTTGCTTTTATTAGACAACCGTTTGGGTTCGTTCGGTTTTCTTTTAGAACTTTCCTGTAATGATCATAATTCAAAGCGTTCAAAGCTACATCAAATGTCAATAAGATCATTTGTGAAGTTTCTGGGAGTTGATACTTTGGAGCCACAAATGGATCTGGTGTTGTTGGCACTGAAGTTGCTGGAAAGGAAAATAATTTTAGAAATATATATATATATATAAAAGATGCTTATTGCTTATCACAATTTGAAAATTATTCACTTGAAATATGTTATAAAAATTATGGTTTGCTCTAAAATCGCTGACACTGTGAATTTTAAAGTATCGCTGCTGATAATCTTTTATACTTCAGTTAATAAAAACTTTCAATATACTTTGGTGCAAATTTCTTACAGTTGAGAGATCTGATTGTGATTCACTGTTCATCACTTTATTATGTGAACAATGATGGAAAAACTGAAAATACAATTTAAGAAAGATTCACTTGAAAGGTTTCTTGCTAAAGGAATTACTACCATCTAGTTTAAGCTTTCAATTTTTCATGATCCAAGTCGACAAACGTATTGGAACTTTTGACAGTTTGTTTTTGCCTACAAGCTATTTAACCTCTAAATTTATACAAATGAAAATAAATATTTAAACAAAAGGAGAAAAGCGTATTAACTTGCTTGAAATGAACTCTACAACACTATTATCCTATAAAAATATGGCATACTTGTAAACACGCATAAACATATATTTAAAAAAGAAATGCTACTTTTAACTCTACTAAAATTAACAAGTTTTCTTTGGGCCAAAAATGTTATAACAATTCCGCAAAGGTTTCCTATAAATAGCACTCCGATATCAACGTTCTTCAGACATGGACATTCCTTGAATTTATCAATAAAATATTCTGGAATACAACTGTTGTTCAACATACGGGTTACTCCTATATTTTTCTCATCTTCCTTGCTCATTTTTCGCCAGAACTATATAAAGGGTTATTTGCATTTTACAAAAACGTGGTATATGCTAATAAAATGACGTGTCGCAGCAAGTAAAAGCCATGTTACATCGGGGAAACTTATTTAAGACTTATATATTAGATTATCACTGAAGTTCTTACCGTCTGGAATAATTAATTTAGTGCATTCTTTTGAAACCTATTGCTGTATGAGGCTATAAATCACAAAGTTAAAGAAAAAATATTCTCTTCAAAATAGTTATTGCAATAAAAAGAGGTATACCTCTTGGTACCATTTACAATATCATGAAGCGTGACTGAGAGTTGATAAAGGTTCATTGTCAGGGTTCTGTGTATATAATGAACTAGGAATGTCCTACAGTGGGTTTCTGTGGCTTGATAACTTCGAACTACAAACGGGCAGCGCACAGTCCACAGGGAAATGATGGAATACAAACTATTCTTGTCAAAAAAAAGGCACTCCAAAATTATGTGACCACCTATTAGACATATTTAATTTATCTCTATACTCTGTATACATCAGAGTTTCTTGAAAGCAAGCTAATATTTTAATGTTTCACAAAGGAGGAAAACCAGCCAATAAACCAAACAGTTATCGACCAATCAGCCTGACCAGCTGTGTAGGCAAAATTCTTGAAAGAATAATAAGCAATAAACTCTCCACATTTAGGGAGATTAATTCAAAATTACCAGAAGAACAAAACGGATTTAGAAAATACAGACAAACAACAGATCATTTAATTAGATTAACTGAAACAATAATAAACAGCTTTAATAAAAAGAATGCACTGTAGCCTGCTTCTTCGATATCGAGAAAGCATTCGGCACTGTATGGCACAATGGTCTTCGGTTCCGTATGTATGAAATGGGACAACCGTGTGGAATTATTCGCTGGTTATCTAACTTTGTGGAAAATAGAAAATGTAAAATAAATGTAGAGGGAACTTTGTCGGAGTTCTTCACTCCAGAAGCTGGCGTTACTACTGAGCTTCTGGGAAATTCTGTGCACTCCATGATCTTCTTTATTTGTGGTCCAACGAAGACACCAGCTTTGACCTTTGCCTTAGACAGCTTATGGAAGAACTCTCAAAGGTACTTGAAGGCTGCAAACTCCTTGTCAAGAGCTGAGATAATTGTTTCATAAGACCCAATTTTATGTGCAATGGTGGGACCAACACCTTCTTGAAGTCCACTAATGGCTCACACTTGACATTGCTCCTCCCCTCAAAGAACTCAGTCCGTTGTGACCAGTGCTTCCTGTTGTAGTGCGTTGCAGTGTCCCTGCTGTCCCAAAGACAAAGATTACAGGGAAACTTGGTAAAACCTTCTTGAAGACCCATCAGAAATGCCACTATTTTGAAGTCTTCGGGGATCCCATTTAGGCTGATTCAATTATTTGAGAATCTAATTGAGAAGACAAATAAATTTTCTTTGTCATGTTTCCTCACAACAAAAATCACCTATGTTACCCCTTGGTTTATTAATTTTTTGAATAAGCTGCACTTTACTTAACTTTGCTTGTTTAGTTCTTAGCTTGCACTTGCTTGGTTTATCACTTAGGTCTCGCACGTTCTGTAAAGTGTGCAAAAGGCGCTGATTTAACAATACTTAGTTAAGGAAACGAAAAATATAGCATGTTCGAGTAATGTGACATCAACAGTATTAGTTAAGCTTCAACAGTAATGTAATTCCAAACACAACGTAGAACTATTACCGACATACGTAACAAAACTTGTCATAACTATCGCCTTTAAATGATTAACTTTTAACTCTGTTGTTATGAAACCGCCAGTGGACTTACAGCGCTAAAAACTGGGTTTCGATACCTGTGATGGGCAGAGCACAGATAGTCCATTGTGTAGCTTTGTGCTTAATTCAAAACAACTCTTGCTATGAAAAAGCTAAACAATTATAAACATTAACTCATAATATAAGTTAAATAATAACGCCTACAAGAAACAGTGTCATCGACATTCGCAATCTATAAATTCATAAGTCTCCTCCCGAAACCGAAATTTCTACTCACAGTGATACGTCTCTAGAACGTTTGTCAAGACGTGTTGTTCATGACTAAACCACCATCTTTTCGAAAATTAACGTATCATATTTCGCAATTATAGATTTCAAACTAAGCACGATCGACAATAGAGGAAGTAGTTTTTCAAGGGCTACACAGAGTCTCATACAACGTTTTCATGAAGTTTAATTAACCCACGTCAAAAATCAATTTGTTCGAAATAACTCCGCTCATGCAACATATAGGCTAAATGGCTAGGTCACAAACAAGGTGCAGTCGTTTAAACTTTAAGGTCTATATTAATCCAATGAGAAGCATCTGTGTGTGCAAGCCACTTTTATAGACTGCTGAGACAGTGTCAAGCTGGCTCCTGCCTGCCCAGGCATGCCTGGGCTGCATACTTTAGCAGAACAGCTTCCAACCTGGCCTGATTTCATGCCTAAACATGCCCAGACTACACAAAACATTGTTCACAAGTCCCTCAGAAACAACAGTTTGTGGACACAAATATAAGAAAAAACATGACAAAACTGAAGATTTCCATGAAACGGTACGTGATGGTCAAATTTGGATGTGACTCTCGTGATCAGCAGCCAAAAATCTATAAGGAACACCCAACAGTGTTCAAGAAGCAAAATCTTTGTTGTGCAGTGTTATTTAAATTCACCACTTCTAAACAGTTTATTATGGAAACTTTTCCATAGAAACAAATAGTCCCTTTACCTTAGTCTGGTAGCATGTTACTTTTTGTTGTCGTGTGTTTCTGTAAAAAACCGGAAAAAAAAAGTGGTAGACACAATACAGATAAGAAATACCACCAAAGAAATAAAACCCAAATTATTTTATAAGTTGAACAAAATTGCCAAAAACACTCCTTCCCATTTTGTGACGTAATCTTTGTTTTAATTTGGAATGTTATAATTTATTGATTAACTTGTCAATAAAGGAGTTAGTATTCATTAATTGAGTGTAAATAAAATGAATTTTGTATAGATTAATTGAAAAATGATATGCAAATCAGCACGTCATGGAAAGTGCAGGTCAGTTTTTTTTTGTTATTTTTCTTGTGGCACTATCTGCAAGACCACGTCTATGAAGACGACGAGTAGTTTCATCAGTAATAATGAGGTTAAACTGTAACGTTCTTTCACAGATATTTCGCTTTGCATCTTTCTCCTATCTGTTACGCGGATAACTTATCCAGAAAATTCCTGTTTCGCGTTTCATTGTCACACAAACACTCTTCTCACTTTTGGTACATGGAGTGCGTTATAAGACTGTCTGTAAAATCTTACTACTTGATCGGAAAATAATAACCCAAAATTTTATGGACTTGTTTATGGACAAATCTATGCTGTTTGCTAGCACCTATCCTCTCTGTAATTGGGATGATCATGCATATGTAGCCTTCATATAGGTTTGTACAAAATTATCAGAAAAACACATTATGTTCCATTATGGTTAAGTGGATCCCACAGTACAATCAATCCCTAAATCCGATTGACTACATATTTTAAAGTGCATCATGAATAAAGTGATTCGTAATATAGTTCACCAAGAAATTGCACAAATTTTGCAATAGAACATACAAGCAAAACCCATCTTAAAAAACGGACTTGTTCTTAAAACAATACTCGAGACTTTTATGTCAATAGAGGCCCGGCATAACCAGGTGGTTAAGGCGCTCGACTTGTTAATCTGAGGGTTACGAGTTCGAATTTCCGTAACATCAAACATGCTCTCTCTTTCAGCCGTAGAGGCGTTATAATATGACGGTCAATCCAGCTAATCGTTGATAAAAGAGTAGCCCAAGAGTTGTTGGTGGGTGGTGATGACTACCTGCCTTCCCTCTAGTCGTACACAGCTAATTTAGAGACGGCTAGCGCAGATAGCCCTCGTGTAGTTTTGCGCACAATTCAAAAACAATAAAATATATCTCAATGGCTAAGACTGCTAAAATGTTTGATAAGAGATAAAAAGTTGATTTTCCGATTGTTAGACAAATTTCACCCAATTGTTTTTGATATTGTTATTCTTATTAAGCATTTTTCACAAACTTACAGAAAAAAAATGGATTTGAATATTGTATTCAAACCTGAGAAACCTACTAAAAAACTCCTGATTAGTCATAGCACTACTTTTATGTGGATTCTTTAAAGAGAAGGAGAAAGTATATCAGTTTTCTTTTATCGCTTCTGGCTAAGCTACTCTTTAAAGCCATTCAAGCACTAAAGCCAACAGCAAAAACGAATAGGTACAATAGGTACAAAGTATTAGGATAAAGGCAATAATTAAATTTCATGCTGCTTTCAAAAAACAATGCAAGGTAAATCACGGGTGAAACATCAACGCTTTATTAATATTCATATTTAGTACAACAGAAACTCAGTGAAAGTTCTTGAGCTCAACAGACAGTTAATATTTTCGTTGTCACCCTTTTGCATTAACAACTGCAGACACTCTTTCAGATATTACTGCAACATAATTAATCAAAGTTTTACTCAAATATTCCTAAGAAACTTCCGTAAAGTATCTTTGGAGTTTCACTCAAATGTCCCTAATATACTTCCATAAAGTTTCTTTGGAGGTAACGATTGATTTTTCAAGTTTTTGATCTATCAAATCCCAGATCTACTCAATTTGGCTGAAATTTTTAAAAGCAATTGCATCATTTGAATGACTCCAGCAGCTTCTTTCTCAGCCAAGTTTTTTTTCCATAGACTGGATCAGTGTTTGAGGTCATTATGTTCTTGATAGTAGAATCCCTTAACAATAGTTCAACCACTGAGTATACCATGACGGATCACTAACTGATGGTACTTGCACCAACCGCCAACTCTTGGGCTACTTTAGTATAATGGAATAATTGGATTTGACAAACAATGAATGTCTGGGATTCATAATCAGGGTACGCCAATCGCTACTATTGTTGTTAATATTCGTACAACCTGACAAAAGTCATAACCTTCTAAAATATCGCCTTGATATACCGACTATATGTCGATTCACAAATGCGAAAGAAATGATATAGGTTTAATTATAGAGCGAAGTCCCTGGTTTGATATTTTACTAAAACAACAAGTTTATAAAGGTGTTCAAATTGTGTTACAGTCGTGACCACTTCACTTATATAGCTTACGTGTTTACAATATTATGAAGAAATACGTCTCTGATTCGAATTCTTACAAATTAAAACGCTGTTATTTATCTTTTAACTTCGTTAAAGATACAAGACATTGATCCCATATTATTAAAATACTGCTTGCAATTGTTTAAATTTAATGATTTATATATTTATGAGTGAATATTGACAGAAATGTGCATTTGGTATACTCAGAAGACCATACCAACAATGACCATAGAAATATTATTTACTTAAATCGACTAGCTTAATTAAACCGTATCGGAACTTGTTTGACTAGAAAGGTCGAGGCAACCACCCATCTTCCATTGGCTAGACCTTAGACATCGGCATTAATGAAGTAACACGTTTCTTAACTTAGTAAATGTTTTAAATACCTCGGAAATACTTAAACCACGGGGTTACCTTGAGGCTACGCCACAATGTCGTACAAAACAAACTTGCATGGAGACTCTACCATGAAATAAAATTCTTAATTATGTTTGCAATTCCTTAGTCATTTGCTAATAAGAGATTTCAGAATTTCTTTGTTTGTCTAAATATTAAACATTATATATTGTTTTATATTTTTATCACGGTTAACAAGCAGATGTCACTGCTTCACGAAAGATACGGCGGAGAGTTCAGAAATCTAGTTTCTTATACTTTTGTTGCTGTTGCTTTGAAGCACAAAGCTCCAGAATGGACTATCTTAACTGTGCATACCGGGGGTATCGGAAAATGATTTTCAGCATTAAGTCTCTAAACCCTTAGATTTACCGCTAAGATATCAAAGGAAAATCTTTTTAGTCAGTAGTTAGTGTTTTACTTTAAAATAAAGACTATTTAAACTTTGTTGTTCATAAATGTGATCAAATAGAGGGCGAGAATTTGAATTCATCTTTATACAAAGACTGATAATCTGAACCCTAACAACCTTAAATGTGTACAAAAATTGTTTGACTGTGAACAAAGAATTCAGAATGCATCAGAAATTTAACAAAGACATGCGACCTTTCACATCATATTATGTTTTATTAATCTCTCAAAAATTATGGACAACAGTGTTTGAGTATGATTTTCACAGGTTAAGATCTGAGTAGCCGTGTACAATTATGTCGGTTATCGATTTAAGAAAATGAAAAACGTTACGATGAGAAGAGAAAAATATCTTATTCTTACTATTTTTCCTTTTTCCCAGTTTCCTTGACATCTTTTCACTGGATTCTAACGTTTTCGAAACGATTTCTTGTTTTGATATTTTTTAACTTCAAGAAACCCTATCGTGACTTTACCTGTTTGCAACCAAGACTGCAGTAAACACGATTCTTATGTATTATCCCAGTGTACAAATGATTACTTTAGCAATTCCTCACGTTCAGAATGTCACTGCTGTACACCTCTGCTAGCTTCGGTAGCACTTTTTCCTTTTCTGAACTCGTAAAGTATTATACGCCTTGTGCTACATGAACACCTCCATGATAATTGGGGCTTGTAAAATAGATAAAACAAAAACTAGTAAAGAAACGAACTGGCTCACACTTAAAGTTATCAAGTCATCCCATATAACATATATGACTCTTAAAATAGCTTAATTTAGCCAATAAATATGCATTTACACTTATCTTATTCCAAACAACGGCATTACTAATGGAATGACCTGTTAGATCGAATTTTGCCTCAGATTCAGAAATTGGAAGGAGCTCCAATTTATTACATTATGGATTATGATTTCAAATAGAAGAAAATCAAATAGAGTTAAATGATAATTTAAATTTAGACATTAATTAAACGTCGAAATGTATCAAATTTATTATATTTGCCAACAAGGCTGATGTACACTGTTTTTTCATAATACAAATACATTTCAACGTATAAGGAATAATACAATTTATAATGACGTTAAATACAATTTCTGAATTATATATAAAAGTTTTACAAACTTGCAAACAATATTGAATCTTTTTCTGATCTGGACCTTTCTTGATATCATGTTGAGGGTTCATGATTAGTGAATTAATTTCGAGTTAATATAGCTCCAATTTACAACGGAAAGCTAGCAAACTCTTCGCTGATTACATGACAATTACAAATCCAGTTATTCACTGACGAAGGTACGTAATATTTTCGTAAAGACAGTTACGTTCGATGTTAATTTGCTGAAGTCAAACAATAATGTCAGAAATCTATAAATGTTGTTGGTGAATATCTGAAGTTCTCGATTAATAAGCGTAAATCACAGTTATTGGTTTCGAAGTTTATGGTACATTAATTGTAGCAAAACAGTAACATATACTGCGTTATTTACCTTTTATAATCGTAAGGCGATACTCTAGAAAATTCATCTAAAATAACAATACTGGTATTTACACACACAAGTAAGTTGTTGAAACTTTTTTCCACAACTTTAATAAACAGGCAGGAATTTCACAATACGTATTTAACAGTGTAAGTTACTCACAATTTTAAATATATATTTAACTGAAACAAACAACGATATTAAAATAAATATATAACAGTAATTTGATAACACATGACATTCATATAAATAATCTTTCAGTTACAAGTGCTATGTTGTTGCCATTTTTTTTCAACAGTTGGTCGTTCAAGCTAATATCTAGAAATGCAAACAAGCCAATCACAGTGCCCACTAAAACATATAGACAGACAAACTGTTAATCGTAAAATTTATTGGTACTCATCACAGCATTATTTAATAATATTTACTATTCTTGATTTCGTAACAATATGATCTAAATTGTCTGAAATATAGATTCTGTGAATTTATACAATTTTGGGTTGTTTTATA
Source organism: Tachypleus tridentatus (assembly GCF_004210375.1). NCBI lineage: Eukaryota > Metazoa > Arthropoda > Merostomata > Xiphosura > Limulidae > Tachypleus > Tachypleus tridentatus. The sequence continues at coordinate 92,961,306 of NC_134825.1, forward strand.
AATTTATATTTGTTTGTATTGTCTTTTTGGGATAGATATATCTCACATACAAATTTAATATCATATAATAAAGTGGGACTGAATTCTTATGAAACAAAGTATACTAAAAATAAAGGACATTCTTTCTGATGCTTAGGCCGTCGAATAATCCAACACTTCTTGTTGAATCTTTTGATATATATTTAAAACACTTCTAGGGATGAAAACATAAATTAATTACATTGCACGTAAAAAGAATCGCCGGTTTAGCTGTCGTGCAACACAGTTTGTTATGTTACCATAATGAAAACAAAGACTTCTCTCACAGTTACTATTTGCAGTGTTTATGTACGCCACTCATAAAATTTAGGGCTTTACAAAAAAGAAATACCATTTTCGTTTATAACACGTATATAATTCTCTATGTAAAAATGCTAACTTTGTATAGTGAGATCAGGATTTCTGATATGTTTCATTTTACTTATTACTGGAAAGCTATCACCCCTGCCACTGAGTTCTAAGTGGAAATGTCCCATTCTTCACATCGTGAGGTCGAATAATCTGAGGGAAGCTACAGCTATCTTGTCTGACATCTAGAAACTGGAAACCAACACGATTGCGGATAAACAACATAAGATATCAATTTCCAAGAAACTTATAAAAACTGTAATTATCGAGAACGAATAAAACTTGGTAAATAACAAATAATTACAATTACATAAAACGTGACTAAAATCCTAAGACTTGTTTACAACTATAATTTCAAAATGCAGAATATTCATAACTGTGATATGAAGATCCAGGACAATCTTTCACCCAAATATTTTTTTACATGTAATCTACCGCTTTAATTTATTTTTTATTACGTTTTTACACATATCTTGAACATCTGTTGTTTTTTTTTGTTTCAAGGTAAGAATTCAATTTCGCCAGGAAAATTACTTCAAAGAATGTTTGTTCTCAAGTGAGAATATAACTAGGTAGGTAATTTGCTAATTATAGCTTGTATTTTTCAAGATGAGAAATTACACATTGTTGCAAAAACGTTTGGCACTTTGTTGTATAAAATTGAGGTCTTATTAGGAATAAATGGTTCTATTTTAATGAAACAGTTGCTAAACACATTTTTCTGAAGAATACAAGAGTTGGTATGTTGGTATTTGTTGTTTTTAATTTCGCGCAAAGTTACTCGAGGGCTATCTGCGCTAGCCGTCCCTAATTTAGCGTTGTAAGACGAGAAAAAAGGCATCCACTCATCACCACCCACCGCCAACCCTTGGGCTACTCTTTTACTAACGAATAGTGGGAGTAAACGCAACATAATAACGCCCATATGACTGAAAGACCGAGCATATCTGGTGTGACGGGCTCAATACAAGAGACTAAACATTTTCATGAAATCACCAGAAAATACAAAATACATTGATATTAAAAAAAAACAATTTTGTCTGAATACAAAAAAATAAAAATATGAAAATTTAATTAATGTAAAGAAAACATAGAACAATTACCTACAGTTGAAACATCATTAAAAATGTTCTTGAATATGTATAAACATTAGAGAAATTTTGGTGATCGACTTCATTTAATTACCGTATTCAACTTTTATATTTATAATTTTTCACAAAATATGAATCGTATGCTTTGACAAAGAAGCGCCAAATTTTGCAAAACTCTATTTCTACAGTGATCATGGAGGTTAGACATTGTCTTCTATCCTTTATGACTACACAATAAGATGTTTTATAAAACCACTTGCCGTGTTACTTACAAATATTCGTACTTCTAAAACAGTATAATACAATAAATACTCCATGAACTGAGAAACAAACCACGGATTTGTATTTCATAATCTGTGTGAATACAGTTTACAAAACTTACATTTTAATACAGTTAATTTGTGTTGTATAAAAAGTTTTCTGTGAAGATTTCAATAATCACAATATCTGGAAAATAATTTCAACTGAAGATAAAAAAATATAAAACTATTGACACGAATATGATCATGTCTTAAACTAAAACAAAACTTTATATGTATAGTTGATTATATGTCATAATATTTGATATTTTATTTTTTTATGTTCTGTATTAACTAAAAATTCTGTGCTAAAAGCGTTTTCGCCTGATTTAATATTTCTTCGAAGAGGTTAGATATTGTCGTCGGGAAAACTCACGTGTGAAGAATAGAGTTAGCTGGCATTCCCGCCAAGTGAGGTGAGTCGGTGTATCAACATAAAAGTTATTTGCTTATCGTGCACTAGACCAAATAAAAGACAGAATATTGTTTGCGATTTTGCAAATTTTTTGTCTATAAATAATTATTTGTAATAACTATTTGTAGCAATCGTTATTATGAATTATATTGTTTTTTAATGAATTAAAATGTTGTGTTAAGAAAGACAACAATGTGTTGGCAAATAACGTAAACTTGATTCATATTGACATTTAATTAACTTCTACGTACAAATTCAAATTTCCGGTTATTTTAAATTGTTTTAATAATTTCATCTGCACGCGTGTTCCAATTGCTCCTGCTCTACGTGCCTCGAAACTTCAAGTTCAAGCTTCAATCAAGACAAGTTTTTCTTATCCTTTCAACTTAGGTTTATCGAACTCTTAATGGCTTTCCTTGGATGCTTAAATGCCAACCTGCTTAGCTAGTGCTCTACCCACTTAATTAGGTATTAACTTCAAAACCCTGATTCCATACATGAATAAAAATACGAATCTCATATCTTTTTTTAACCTCTTCAAAGATATCGCTTATGCACTGCACCAATCACAGTGGCACGGCTCACCTTTGTCCGTTTTTGGAAACGACCTCTTATATATATATATACATACACTTTCTTCATGTGAATAACCAATCAAACACTCGGAATTTTCTCGTAGAGATTCCGCAGTCATGGTTTGTTTTGTTTTTGTTTGTTTTGGAATTTCGCACAAAGCTACTCGAGGGCTATCTGTGCTAGCCGTCCCTAATTTAGTAGTGTAAGACGAGAGGGAAGGCAGCTAGTCATCACCACCCACGGCCAACTCTTGGGCTACTCTTTCACCAACGAATAGTAGGATTGACCGTCACATTATAACGCCCGCACGGCTGAAAGGGCGAGCATGTTTGGCGCGACCGGGATGGAAACCCGCGACCCTCAGATTACGAGTCGCACGCCTTAACACGCTTGGCCATGCCGGGCCTCCGCAGTCATGGTTAAATGCTTGTTATTTTCAACCAATAAAATAAGGAGGTAGGCTATGTGTTTAGTCCGCTCGAATTTTCGTATCGTTTAGGACTGAAATATCGCTAAGTTCCTGAGCTTATTAAATTGCAGTGGAATTCTGCGGTATCCATATAGTAATTTATGATTTCTTGGCTATTCAACTACATATATAAAACCGAAAAATTATTTATATAGTAATTTATGATTTCTTGGCTATTCAACTAAATACATAAAACCGAAAAATTATTTCGTTCCAAGGACAAACTTATTTCTGAACAGTAAAAATCTGTGTACATATGTAATGTGTAATATATGAAATGTGATAATATCTTACAAAATACTAGTCTCCTAAAATACAACTGAGACAGCGTCACTTTGAAAAGACTAAAGGTCAAATTTATATTACTGGACACGATAAGATGGGTGCCAAGTCTTTGTAACTTCTATTTTGTTTGTAAGCCAGCACGTCTGTAAGGTCACTATAATAGAAATTTAAAGTATATTTTGTCTAAACATTTATGTTTTCATGTTATAATTTGATGCCATTGTAGAACGAAAGAAGCATGATTTATACTTCCGAAATTTTACGGTGGTTACGAGATTCATTAAATCTTCCAAACCCATACAGAGATTCGTAAGTGAAAATAACAAACAAAATATAAAGTTTTCTTATGAGATTCGTTAAATAACTATCTGGACATCATAAAGATTTTGCATGTGAAATGTGAAAATATATGATGGATAAAAGTATTTTTATTCTTGAAGTGAAAATTACTTTACATGTTGGATACTCAATTTCCATAGTATTTCTAGGCAAGTTTTTATACAAATGCATTTACAATTAGTTTGTTATCAGTGCTTAATGTAAACGCAATAATCAGATGTTTATCTTGTTTTATAGCATTTGTTTACTTTCCATACCATTATTTTTCAACTAACATAACAATACTTTGCCCTGAAACAATTCTGCATTCCTCAGTAGCTAAGATAATATCATTATTCTTTCACAGATATTCCTGAAGAATGGCCCAAAATGTGAATGTAAGATCTGCTTACCAGGAAGTAGATGATTTTAAATTACCAAAGTATTTTTTTTTTCCAACTGCTTTCGAAAAGCTATCACGTATAAAGCGAGAAACGACGACATATGTATCGTCACGTTTCCAAAATGTGAAACTACTTAGACCCAACATATTGTTCATAATATTTTACACAAAGGGAAATCATATGAAAGTTTCCAAGATTTTCAGAAATATTCTCCTTTTATGGAAATGGCTGGCCCGGAAACAGTTGCTCGAATGTCTCGTCCTGGAGCAATCAAAACTCATCTGCCCTTTCATTTAAATCCATATTCCCCTGAAGCAAAATACATCTATGTAGCCAGGAACCCGAAATGAGCACTGGAACGACTCTAATGTTTTGTTTATCACATACGAAGACATGAAGGCTGACAGGTGAGGTGTTATCTTAAAGATAGCCAGTTTTCTTGGTAAAAAGTACGAATACATGTTACTATGTAATGACGAGCTAATAGAAAAAATAATTTTTCAAAGAAGTACCAAATATATGAAAAAATACGTAAATGATCATATGCATAGCTTTTTAAATGGGAAAAGTGAAGATACAGAAGAAGACCCATACATTCCCGAAGGAATCCAGCATATCAATCAATATATGAAAACCAATAATATTAAATCTCCTGAAGAGGTCAACTTTGTTCGAAAAGCAGTAGTGGGAGATTGGAAAAATCATTTTACTCCTGAACAGTCTAAGATATTAAAAGAAAAATTCCAAGAGAAAACAAAAGGAACAGATATAGCTAATCTTTAGCCTGATTTACATAACGATGTGAAAGATACAGCTATATGAAAAAATGTTTGGAAGATAGACGACCTTTCGCTTCAGAGAACAAGATATTCTTTCTTACTGCTATAGAAAGTCTTGTTTTTGGAAATGGAATATTTTAATTATTTTTCTAAGAATTTTTTTATTGTCAGAACATACTGATCACTTTATTTTTAACCTATCGTCTTCTAAGTTATTCTTTTCCAAAGAGCTAAAACGGAGCTCATAATTCTTAAAGAAATAGTACTGTACTTAACATCATATGCCTTTTTTGTCGACTTAATTTCCTGAATTTTCTTGATGAATATTGTTTTCATCACAAAATTTCAACACATATTACAAAAGTAAAAGATCTATCACTTATGTAAGGTTTGCAGTTGCAGTCTTTTAGTGAATAAATTCATGTAATTGGAAAACAACAATGTTGCGTTTTTTCTTCACTTTCACAGTTTCAAAAGTTTATTTAGAACCTAAACTTAAATGTTGCATTTTGTCGATTGAAATTTGGAATATACAAATGGACTGAATGTGGTCAGGAGAAGGTCTTCCCGTCTCTGACTTGTGTTTATTTTCCTGGGAAAATAAACGTAAAGAAAGGAAGCATTTTATTGATGATGGAACAAACTACATGTTTTCGGTGAACCACCCACAGTCTTAAAGGACTTTACTCACTACAACCATCCTTTCTTCCCCTACGTCCCCAAACCAGAGACGACTCCGAATATGACCAAGCTTCCGCCCAGCCTAACTTAGACATTTCGTCCTTAAGACTATTTTACAATTGTTAAGATGCTTATGCTCACGCATTCTCTCTTCTTTTTTTCATCTCTTCTTAGGGTACGTTTCAGTGGGTTTTCTCGGGATGATTCCATTACCTCCCTTCTCCCCACAGCGAACCTTTTTTTTATGTATAGGATTTATAGATCCCTGTTTTGAAAATGGCCGTTTCCTTAGTTAGCTAATTAATTTAATCTAAACTGAATCAGTTGTCTTGAAATGGTCGTTTACATCTCCACCAGATCCCTTTCAAAATTTGATCAAAGAATTAGCCTGTAGGGTATAATTTCATCTTTGTCCCAGGTCTTCTTTGTTTCATTGTACATGAACCAAATTGTTAGAACTATTTTAAACTTGTTTCTTTTGTTGTAGCCTAGGTACATTTCAACAACGATTATTCTTAACATATATATATAAAAGGACTTCGGTTGCAACTAATATCCTCTTCAAGATTTTGCTAAACCCAATAATTTTATCATTAATCACACCCTTTACCACGCGCGAGGTGAAGAGAAACAACAGATTCTGATCGTCTGTTGCTATATTTCAGAATTAAAGTTTGTTGGGACGTGAAAGATTTGAAAACCTAAACATCTATAGAAGAAGACAGTCCAATGTTCTATTGAAATAGTGTTCCATCATGAATAAGATAATTTCCTATGTTTAAAGATCTTTATTAACGTAGATTTCTGTTTATCAAAACAATAGATTATTGTGCATTTCAATCTGTGTTACACTATTCATGTTTCAGGGTAAGGCATAAGTTCACCGTTGATTTACGTTATCAATTACAATCGTTTTCACGATGTGTCAGATGTCAAAATAAAGCATGTTATCTTCTTTAAAATCACCATGAACCGACTACAATCAAAGGATGGATTCTTGATTGCCTTAATGTGTGTGTTTTCTTATACTAAAGTCACATCGGGCTATCTGCTGAGCCCACAGAGGGGAATCGAAACCTTGATTTTAGCGGTATAAATCCGGAGACATACCGCTGTACTAGCGGGGGGCGACTGACTTAGTTACAGGTAAAAAGAGAAACAAAATGCGCTTCCTACTTTGTTTCCGTGTGTGTATTATAAGAATAGAACATTATTTCTGCTGTTGTGATTTCGCAGCAACCACTGTGGCTTCTATAATTTATATTTTCAAGCATATTAAAACAAGCTTTTAGTCGTTCTAACAACATTAGCTGAGTACGATTAATTTCACTTAATTAAATATTTATAAGCAAATCTGGATATTGTTTTTTCAATTTGTAGAAGCCACCAAACTGGAAATACTTCGACTGCGTATCTGTGATGTTTGACAAAGTTTCTGTAAAGTTAAACATTACACATGTCGCACGAAAATCAAAAAGTATGTGTACATGCTGTTTAATTATTTTTTCTGTAGGCAGTATACTTCAAACAATGTTCTCGTTAATATTTTCAGTTCATGTATGGGATGAATTAATTACCTGAAAGAGTGAAGTAATTTTGCATGTAAACATCAGTACATTTTATTGCATTTTAACTTTAATGATTGACTTTTGTTTCTATATTGCATTATGAAATGTATAAAAAACAAAATTTTTATTTTCTTTGTTTCTGATCGAATAAAAAGCTACACAATTGGTTATTTGTACTGTGCTCCTCAAGGGTTTCAAAACCTGACTGTTGACGTTATAAGTCTCAGAGAGATTAAACATTGAATAATAATAATGAAACTATTTAATATCAAGTTACTTTACCACTATGTTGCTATTTAATTAAACCCTGTGAACGGTAACGTTATACAAAAATACTTACGAATAACTGAATGAGACACGAGTCACATTGAGGTAGTTTTTTCAGTATCTATTCTGTATGTTGAAGATGCTTTGCTGTTAATAAATTCAGCATGACATAGAATTGAAAATCAGTTGTTTACAGATGAAACACGGTAGAATGCATTTATGTATACACCTATAATCACGTCCCTCGTACAGCGGTAAGTCGGCGGATTTACAACGCTACAATCAGGGGTTCGTTTCCGCTCGGTGGACTCAGTAGATAGCCCAATGTGGCTTTGCCATAAGAAAAATACAAAAACACATACTCTTCAAAATAGACTTTCTAACATAACGTCGATTAATAAGCTGCTAGTATCTCATTGAAATATATGTTTTGTTCGAAACAACAAATCAACAGTGTGTAAAACCACAGTTTTTTTTATTTTCGTGCCATATATCTAAATCTTTTGTGTGTGTTAGGCTATCTGTTGAGTCCACCGAGGTGAATCGGACCTTGATTTTAGTCTTGTAAATCCGTAAACTTACCGTAGGACAAATCTTTTATGTAAAAAAAAATACATGTGTAGAGTTTCCAGAGAATTGGGATAGTTTCTTTCAAATGTATTAAAAGCGCTTTAGAAGTTGTTAGGGTTGGTGTTTTGTATAAATACAAAAAATAACACCTCATAGTTTACTTCGAACTATTTCTTTAAGTAAAATATATGTATATGCAAAGCTGGAGTGGCTGGAACGACTCATAGTTTGGATTTACTGGAGATTCATACAGAGCATAACGATTACTTATATTGTGCATGCTTTGGGGGTTGGAAATCTTGTACATTGATACTCTGCAGTTATCCCTCAGGAATTTAAAAGAGTGAAACTGTATTCTTAAGAAAATAAAAATATTTTATTTCATTATAATAACTAAACATTTATGGACACAACTGTAGCTTGTAGAGGCAGTATGAATTATAATACCTACAGGGCATAATTAGTTTTTCACTTTCCAGAACTGTGACCTGTTTCAACTTCTGACTTCTGGCTGAATGTTCGACATATGAAAATAATGATTATTTAATTTTTATTGAGAAATTTGTTCTAAATAACTACTTTATTAACATTTCTTCAAAATTTAATTGCATTATAATAAGAAAATATACAAAAAATGTGTTTTTTCTAGTATTCTACGAAAAACCACATATTTTGCGAATATCTTATCAAAACCATTAAGTGTTCTTGATTAGAATTTGGACTTCGTAAATTTTGAACTTATGTTCAGATCTGCTGCTTTATAAAGTAAAAATGATGTACTTTTACATTAGAACGCTACTCCTCTTTCCAAACTAACTACCTTGGCAGTAATTTACGTCTTATATCTATAAGATTTAGTATTGTTTATAAAATATTTGTATACAAATTATTATTTGTACTAAATATTTGCAATAACAGTTATTATAAATTGCCATATTGTTTATACATTAAAATATATATTTGTGTTAACAAAGAAATTTGTGTATATCAGTCAAGATGAAACCTTGTAGAAAGGACGGCAACTGCCTGTTAAAGAGATACAATTGTAGAAAGTCTTCCGCATTTCGAAACGTTCTCCTCTACTCTTGTGTCTCCACAACAAGCAGTTGCCGTTCATTTTACAAAGTTTCATCATTAATACTCTTTATCAAAGAATATCAGAGTTGTTGGCAAATATCATAAGTTTGATATATTTCGATATTTAATTAAGTTCCAAATTCTATTTACAATTTAAGTCAGTTCAAATAGGAGACTCGTCCGAGATACATTATATTACTTGACATAGGGCAGAGAAGATGGACGACAAAGGCAGTTGACCTGAATTTGTAAAAACGATGCAAAGCCACTTATGTTCAACAAAGTAATCAATAAACTTTTTATGATCAGGGTCACGGAGTGGCTGGGATCTTTAAATCTAACTCCCTTTGAATATTCTGTGTAGAGAAATGAGAGTACCTTAAGGAAGTTGATCGTGGCCGTGGCTTGAAATTGATGGGAACATGTGATGCTCGCATGAAGGTGAGGTGACTTCATGCACGGCGTTACTTGACTGGGTGTGGAGACAAGGTTAAATATAATATATGATAACCAGATATTTGAACATGATGTCGAAAATTCCGAATGTATATATATTACAATTCCTGGAATACCCGGTGGTCGTTGCTCCGTCTGTTATAAAACTTCTTGCAGGTTATCTTTAAAAAATCGACATTTTCATTGGATAATTAAAAGCGCGCCAAATGTGAGCAGGCTAAACAATATTCTAAACCAGATGTAATTACCGACATGACATCTATAATTACTTCTGAAACTGAGCAATATTTTGGTTTCTCCTGTAATGCAAGGCATGGCGAAGTGGTTCAGGCGCTCATTCATAATTCGAGGGCCGCGGATTCGAATCCTTATCGCACCAGACATGCTCATTCCTTCCGACATGGTGGGTTTATAATGTGACACTGTCCCATTAATCTTTGGTAAAAGAGTAGCCCAAGAGTTGGCGGAGGGAAGTGACAACTAACTCCCTTTCCTCTAGTCTTACTCTGCTTAGTTAGGGACTACTAGCCCAGATAGCTCTCGGGTAGGTTAACACGAAATTAAAAAAACGAAAAATTTACCTCTAAAAAATTCTTCGAACCTCTTGCCCTCTCCACAAATTTAAACCATACCACATTAATGGGCCCGGAATGGCCAAGCGTGTTAAGGCGTGCGACTCGTAATCTGAGGGTCGCGGGTTCGCATCCCGGTCGCGCCAAACATGCTCGCTCTTTCAGCCGTGGGGGCGTTATAATGTGACGGTCAATCCCACTATTCGTTGGTAAAAGAGTAGCCCAAGAGTTGGAGGTGGGTGGTGATAACTAGCTGCCTTTCCTCTAGTCTGGCACTGCTTAATTAGGGACGGCTAGCACAGATAGCCCTCGAGTGGCTTTGTGCGAAATTCAAAAACAAACAAATCAACTACTTTAATAACGTCATTTATGACCAGATAGGTGAAACTCAAGCTTGTTGTAAATGGTAGTAAGTTATGTTATCAGGAATGCAAGTGGCCAAAATTTATTGTGTTGCTTTGCACTGTTGCCGTCCCTAATTTTTAAATACTAGACCAGAGAGAGAGTGTATTACTTCTTCGACTGTCTCATTTGATCGCTACCCGTTATTCTTATGAAGCATCTACAACCATGAGATGTGCAGTGTATTTTTGCAGTCAACGGGTCGCAAACCATAAACCCACTATTTTACAGTGTAAGCACGACAACAAAGGATGTATGGAAGTCAACTAAACCAAAAGTAAAGCACCATCTTTATATACATATTATTTATTGAGTTACTCAGTTTCTATTAGAAGTTATTATGAAGATTGAAATTTTCAGTAAATGCACTCAGTCTGTGCGTCTGTGTTTTTCTCGGGTACGTTTAGACTAATCTCTATGTTGATCATTTTTCTATTCTTTGATAATGTGTCGCTTTTCGTTTTTTTCTGTGCAACCTTTGACCTTTCGGTTGTTGCATTTTCAACCTTCTTCACACCGTATTAGTTAGTTTTTTTACAGCGATTTCGAAAAAAAAACAATCTCTATGCGACTCTTCTTTTCCTGAGAAACAAAGTCTTCGCAAGCTTTTGTTTATTTACACCCTCTGGTCGTTTTTATTATTTCCCAAGAATCTGTAATTTTTTAAGTAGATGGCTGTTTCGAATTTATTTGTAGTTTTAATGTAGAATCAGGATTACTATGATGTAATTCTTTCGTAATTAACCGTTTTAGTTTATTAGTCGATAGCCATCAATTGTAGCCTGTTTAAATATAATAATTCCAGTGTTGTTATAGTGACCCAGTAGTAATCTGTTGGTTTTATTTTGAAGTTCAGCATAGATCAATACACTGAACTATGCCCGACACAGATATCGAATCCGGTTTCTAATACTGTATATCCCCAAACATACCGATGTGCCACTAGAAGAGGGGTTACCATAAAGTAAACAATCCGTTAGATAGACTTGTTATTTCTTTAGCAGAACATGTTGTAGAGCAGAAAACGAGTACTTATGATATATCGTTGAAAGATTTGTATCACTTCATCCCGAACAAAAACAGCATTCAGGAAGTTGAGACACTAAATGGGACTCCATCATGGGATATACAAAAATCCGAAAAATAAACGTGAGACTAAATTCCGGATCAACAAGAACGCGGTTTTTTTGTTCAAAATAGCACATTTCATTTGAAAATGATCTAAAGGAAAAAATACAATGAGAAAAAAACCATAAAAGTGATCTAAACTAGACAGGAACATAATATCATTCGAATCGTATATATTTCTGGAACAGACGCAGTTGCTTCAAAACAGTGAAGAAAACTTTAGTGATATAAGATACCATTTTTTTAAAGTAAATATCCTTTAATTTTTAAAATATCTACGTTAATCTCAAAGGGTAAGCAATCGTATGTTTATAAATAAAAGCCAGAAAATGACTGAAAATATTAGTTGTTTTGAAAGTGGTTGCATCACCATAGTTTGTATCATCGCTGACACAAAGTGTGTTAGTGTGCACAAACGATTCTCCATATTATATTTTGCTTTTGTGAAATATATATTAGTTAATAGAAAAAAATTCGATTTTAATCTCTCTCAAAGATTTTGTCTTTATACAGTGTTATGAAAATCTTAAGGCCAATGAACATAAAGAAAACATATACATTTTGCGTTGTTAGACTCGAGCACTTATTTTAGTAGAGCTTCCAAAGATGAAAATACGAAAATAGAGAATAAAGAAAAACTTTTTTTAGCATTTGATAGAGAAAATGTGAACACTATGAAATTAGCCTAAATACTAGCTGGTCAAAAGTTTAAGACCATACTGAAATGAAACGTTAATCGGTAAATACATAACGAAATTTGGTCGTTTGTATTCAAGCATTAACGTTGTCAACATCTCCCACTGACATCTCTCGTGTTACATAAACATGGCAAAAGACTTTTTCAAACAGAGTTTCAACGTGGCAGAATTGTCGAGCAAGGTCTCTCTCAATGTGACATCGCTGGTGAGGTTCGACGTAATAAAACTGGTGTTGCAAATTTCTTAAAAGAAAGATACGGAACGAGAATTTCAAGTAGTCAGCCCAAGAAAACTTCTTTGGCGTGAGCAGGAGAATTCGACGGGTTGTCCGGCAAAACACCAGTTGATCGTCGAACCAGATTAAAACCCTTACGAACGTAGAATGCAGCTCAAGAACAATAAGACAGCATTTACGAGAGAAAGGCTTTAATAACCGCAAACATCTTTAAACAGTGATGTCGATAAAACCCACTTGTAGAGAAATATATATGCGAAAACGGCTATGTAAAATATTTTCTCAACCCAAACGAGCCGTTTTTGCATATAAACATCTTTAAAGGCCACGCCTCCTACCACACTACGAAACAGCTTGGTTAAATTTCGCTGAGAAGCACCAAACATGGGATGTACAAAAGTGGACAAAGGTTTTTTCTCTGATGAGAAAAAATTAACCTGGATAGTCCAGATGGCTTCCAACGTTACTGGCATTATAAGTATATCCCACCGGAGACATTTTCTACATGATACATTGGAGGGGGTTCCATCATGATCTGGGGTGCTTTCTCCTTCCATGGAAAAATGGAGCTCCAGGTTGTACAGGGGCGTCAAACAGCAGCTGCATTAGCATGTTGGAGAGAGCATCCTTATTGACTGAAGGCTCTCGCTTGTGCAGAAATGACTGGATCTTTCAGCAGGAAAACGTTGCAATCCACAATGTGCGCAAAACAAAGAACTTTTTCATGGCGAATAAAATATTCGTTTGGATCATCCAGCATGTTCATTCGAACAGCACCCCATTGAAAATGTTTGGGGGCTAATGGCAAGGAAAGTCTATAGAAATGGACGTCAATTCCAATCAGTGCATGATCTTCGTGAAGCCATCTTCACCACTTGGATTAACATTCCAGCCGGCCTTTTGCAAACGCTTATATGCAAGTACTCCTTGAAAGTCTTCATTCTTACTGCATCAATTATCATAAACTGTCGGTTGTTTATTGCTGATTCACAGCTAGATTAGTTTTTTCACTCCTCTTGAGTGTTCTTTGATGTGTGTTTAATATTTAGTAGTTTTAGGCCAGGAAAAAGGTTCCAATATTTACTTCCCGAAACAGTTAAAATTACGATAATACACTTTTTAGATTTGTTAATCAGTTTTATGTTTCTTGCATCACATTATAAAACCGCATATAAACAAATTTTTTTGAAAGCTTAGACAGTTAAAAATAATAATCTACTAAGGAGTAATATAAGGTAAAACGAGATTCAGTGAACAACGCTTTAAATATATACTTTAAGTAAAATTGTTAGAGTGTAGCCTTACGGATTGTAAGTTGTTCTTATTTGGTTGATCTTCAGTGTTTTCTTAACCAGCTAGTAAACTTTATAGAACTTAGATTACCATGTCTGCGATATTCCAGCTTGTTTTATGAACCCTGGTATTCAAAAAACTGCCTTGCTTGCACTAGATATGACAAATTTAGTGTATTTTAATTTTCTCCAACATAATCTTCTTTGCTTTTCGTAAGTTATGGTCTTTTCTCTACGTTAAACAAAAAATGAACAGTTACATGCGAAATATTACGAGAAAAAATTAAAATTATTAACTTTACATAATATCTTTAAATAATTTTGAAAAAATATTTAATAATATCAAATGAAAGAGACAGCTATTCTTACAGAATGAATACAATATAAATAAAAGGTGAAACGGTAAGATATTTTACGTGTATAAAATTAGCTTAATTAGATTTTTTTTATATTTGATCTTTATTTTTCTGTTACTTTCAAAGCAGTTTGAAGAAATGTTTTTTTATTCCATTTACAAATTTAAGTTGCTACTGTCACAAAAAAATCAAAGGACCAGTAAAAAATAACACAAAAAGGTTAAGCTTTCAAGTATTAGTTTTTACTCTAATTTAAGCTAAGTACAACTTAATTTTGACATTCATTCCGTACATTGTATCATCAAATCTGATTTTTCGCAACAAAAAACTCTGGCCACAACTGATCAATGTCAGTTCCTTGAATTTTTTGGCAAAACTTTGCCATGAGTCGTTGTGATTGTGCTGGAGAAAAGTGTTCTTTCCAGTCACCGACAATACCTTTCCTTACTATTTTGATTTCTGCCTTTGGATTAAATTCAATGTTTTTCATAAATTTTAGGATGTATTTTAATCCTTCAGGAAGATTCGGATCTTTTATTTGATCGTCGTTGGGATTCAATCCGAAAAAACTTCCAAAATTCTTATTAACAGAGTTCTTCATGTTCTCCACATTAGTCTGACGAATAATTCTCTCCATTAGATTATCATCCTCAAGTAATATGCGTTCGTACTCCTGATTTAGAAATTTAGCTATTTTTAAAACAGCCGCTTGTGTGTCAGCCTTCATGTTTTCGTAGACGAGAAATAATACGTTTGGATCGTTTCGGTGCTCATACCAAGACAAAAGATGGTCAAAGTAATCCCCAAAATCCGTTTGGCCGTTTATAAAAATCTCAAAATATTCATCAAATGTCCCCTCTGGAAACTGATAGAACGGAAACTCCTTTGTGTGATGGTAAAAAGATACACAACAATCAAAGGGATTTCTGGCCACGTAGATGTACTTGGCCTGGGGAGAGTAAGGTTGAAGACTAAAAGGAAGGTGAGTTTTAATTGCTCCGGGACGAGGCATGGTTTCTACAACACCAGGCCCTGTAATTTCAAGGAAAGGACTAAGCTTTTGAAATTCTTCAAAAGTTTCTGGTGGAATTCCCCTTTTAAGAATGTTGATTACGATATGCTGTGTCCACGTTGTTCCACACTTGGGAAAAGTTACGATGAATATATCATCGTTTCGCGGTTTATAAGAAAGGGCTTTACGAAATGTGTCTGGTGAAAAAGCTTTAGCAATCCTGAAGCCATCGACAAGTTGATAGCTGGGAGTCATACTTTCTTGTGTTATAAAATATTGAACAATGTTGTTATCTGAAAGATTGCAAAACAAAATACATATAGTTATTCAGCTTTGTCTTTAGCATTTATTTTTTGAATATATTATTTTATAATTGATACTAGACACCGTCGGAAGTTGGATAAAACTCTAATTACAGATTGAGGAAAATCAAAATTATTGTACGTTTTACAAATAAGCCATTCATTACGACCACGAATATATTGAATTCATTTAATATAAAAAATACATTTAAATGAGAGTGTGGGTCTGATGCAATTATTATCAGTAAATGACATAAAATTCTTTAATATGCCTACTGGTCAATTTTTAATTGTATAAATGAGGGTTATTTTTGCAAAATATTACATTCGTGAAGTTGACACATTGATATACAATAAAACATTTAGAATGCATGAGATTGGAAGTTGTCACATTTTTTAGAATTACGGTCATTTTCCAATTTCATATCGATCTGGTTGTACTTCAAAAAGGAATCATAAAAATGGTACTTCATAGCTTCTACGTGATTCAGGGCAAGAGAAATGGTGTTCAATTCGGCAGTGAACACAGAAACTGTAGAGGGGATTCTGTGTGCAACAACCGAATCACGGCAAACAATAGCAGAGCCAACAGAACCATCCTTCCATTCCAATTTCTACAGATGATTCGAAAGATGTTCGGCAAATACATCTTGGTGGGGTGAGCTGATCTGTGGATACCGCTATATCATCCAAAGATAGACCAAATTTATCTAAATACACCCGGACATGAAGACTAAAAGGAACAGTAGCAGACTCTCTATTATGTAGAAATGTGGCTCACCATGGAAGGAAAACATAACCCCATGTGGGATGCTGTGGTAGAGATCGAAGTTTTGAAGCATACATGAAAGATAGTTGCAAACGACAAAGGTGCAGAGGGGGTTCATAGGACTCTGTGTACGTACTCTGGACTGAAGAAATGTGGAAGGCTGCTGTGCAGAGCCGAAGCCCCTGATGTTGAACAAGGTTCATCACTTTCAAGGCTTGATGTGTAGAATAAAAGTCAACTTACGGTTAAATATAAGCTCCAGAAACTTTGCCTCATGGACCACGGAAAACATAGCTTTACTAATACAGAGTTAAAGATCAGGGTGAATACCACGTTGACGGCAAAAGTTCATGCAAACTATTTTGGAGAGGGAAAGTTTGAAACAATTTGCTCTTGAATTGAGGTCTTCCAAGATACCATTTCTCCACGTTATATTATAAGCTTTCTCAAGGTAAAAAATAGAGAAACAAACGTTTTCGTTTGAGAAAGGTTTCCCTGATTGATGTTTCAAGTCAAATCAGGTTGTCCATGGTGGAACACTCTCTTCGAAACCTACACTAAGTGGGTGAGAGGAGGTTGTTTGATTCGAGGAACTAAACAAGACGAGCATTAATCATCGCCTCTAAGGTCTTACAACGAAAGCTCGTCAAATCAATTAGACGGTAGTTCAAAGGAATCTTTTGTGATCCTTCCCAGGTTTGTAAAAACGAAAGTACAAAAGCATGGCCCATGCCAAAAGCATGGGAAAACATTCTTGTCATGTGGCTGGCAGAAATCCACCAAGAACGAGGATACTGTCGGAAATGTGTCGAGATTTTAGGAATACGTTGAATACCTCCCTGGACAATACAGGCAGTTACTGCTGCCACACAGTCATCTATCGATGGCTTACACACGATGGAGAGATCAAGTTCTATGAGAGTGGTGAAAGAAGGCTAGTTAGCCTGGTCTAACTTCCATCGAGCCACGCGGGTCGGATGGCATCGACCACGGCCAGTCTCTCTCAAAATGATTAGAAAAACATCACTGTCTTGTGGATTATTGTCAACTCTCCAAGAAAAGTAAGTGAAAAGTGAATGGAAACAGATAGAAAGATCTTTAGCAGTAAAAGTCACAATAGGTGCATGAAAATAAGTATAAGAACCAGTACTAAAGAGAGACAGGTTATGATTTAAAAGCATGACCCACCCTATCAATATTAACACCACCCAAAGGGGATTATGGTAATTAATATCCCCCGACAGGTAAAAGGGGAATGGTGACTGCCAATTATATCAGTCTAACTGATTCTAGATCTCTTCTGGAGGCAGGTAGAGAGAACAAATAGTGGTGGTACGACCCAAGGAAACATGGATGACTACAGCCTCCAAAGGTGACTGTAAGAAGAGACACACTGGGTGGTAAAAATAAATCACATCCTTAATGTCATCGAAATTTGATCGAAAACTTCGACATTTCCATTGGATCAGTGTGGCAAGAGCTATTTATGGGGAAAAGAATGTGGCGGTGAAAACGACTGTTTGCGACCACGTTTTTTCGTTATATGACGAAGATCTATCAACCTCCATGAATCCTGCCATGAATCGAGTATCTGTGGAGGAAGATTCCAATGATTGAGAGCGTGAACAAATGGTTGATTTACTTTTCGGGGCTGCAGAAGAGAATGGACCGGAGGAAACATTTGAACCTGAAGGAAGTGAAACTGAGCAGTCACAGGAAGGAGTGGTAGAGACACAGATGGTAGTAGACATAGATGCATCAACTAGTTAAATTATGGAGGGCACAAGATTCTCAACATGTTTTGCAAACAACTCTGTTGGAGTCACGGAAAGATCTGTTTGTACTCCCACTATGGTAGTGGAATGGAGTGCAGCAGCATATATCCAAGACAGAGCTGGGGACAATAATTTCCGAGCCTCTAATTAGGTGATATTATCAACAACCTTTAAGCATTGTACCTATTTCTTGCTCTAAATTAGAAGAACAGCGTGATTCTATGTTGCACTTGTAAGCGTTGTGGCCTTTACTACCAGAACGAACTCATACCAAAGAACAACAACATGACGTTTTTGAACGACCAAACCGCTGGTACTTGAAGCATCAGAGAGGGCTGACGGTATAAGAAAGACAAACGAGTTAATTTTCTTAATTATTTTAATAGCATTGATAATTTTATTAGATTTAATTGTGAAATTGAGACAAATGGTTGTTTACTTTCCAGTTCAGTTAACCTGATTTGACAGTAGCAGGAGAATGAGGTATTTTTAAAGTTAATATCAGAATATTTGTAGGGTCCATAGGGTCTTTACGGGTGAATATTCGGCGTATGGTAGTAGTACCTTGGCTAGAGACACCAGCGTGGATTTTGGACTCGGGAATGTTCTTTTAATCCCTTTCAAATATAAGTCTTCTGGAATAATTCAAAGTCGCATGGGGATTGACCTCAATGTGTATAACCCCAATGGCTTTTGATTTCAAGAGGAGTTTGGTATATTGTGGTCACCAATGCGCAACATCTTTACTGACTTTGGGGAGCCAGCAAGTATCTCTATTCTCTTCTGAATGAAAAATGGAGACATCTAACCCAATGATTTTTCAGATAAGGAATGAGAATCAGAAATCGAGGTGTAGAATCTGGCTGTAATATTGACTGTACAACAGAGTCGTCCGTGTGTGGTCGTTTTTTCCAATTCTTTTATTCATTTTGTTAGAAAGAGGGATATCCATAGTAAAGAAGCTACATTTCAGTGCCTCTGACTACACCAACCATGGATCCCTGCTAAGGGACGAATTACATGCCAAACTAGGACACTGCAGCAACACCAGTGTTTCGTGAGCACCATACCCAAACACAACCATTAGATACAATGTCCAAAACACCTGTTGAGAATATCCAAAACTGGTACTTTGTTGACTCTAACCCAAGTGGACCAACCGAATGACCCAAGGGGACCACTCCAAGGCCACCCATATTCAGGAATTCAAGGCCAAAGCGGTGTTTTAGGGCTGGTCCCCTTAAACACCAGGACATTCTCCTCCACTTCATGGATCACCATGCACGGCAAACACGTTGATGGGTGTTTAGATCACAGAGGAGGTAAACTGAAAGAACAGAACCTTCCCTGAGAGTTCCCCTCACAACGTACAGGAATCCACACCGACGGGTGGCGGTATGGTAAAGACAAGCTAGTTAATTTTGCTAATTACATTAATAGCATTGAAAATTCTATCAGATTTACTTATGAAATTGAGACAAATGGTTGTTTACCATTTTATATATTTTAGTGAATAGAATGAGGATAAATTGAAAACTATTGTAAACATCTCTCTGTAATCTTTATATTACATCGAAAATTTTGTTACACCTAAATCTAAAAAAACTGGTGTTTTTATTCTTATGTGGACAGGATGCTAAAATGATGTTGAAAACAGGAAGATATTAACAATGAGTCATTATTAATTAAACACAAAGTAGTATAAAAAAGGTTTTAATCCTGCTGTTTTGAAAGAGCTGTCAAAAACAGTGCTATAAGTATTATGTTAAATCAAGTAAACAATAAAAATAATGCTATAGTGAAAAAAATTAAAAGACAAATAAATATTTTTCTGCGATAACTAGAGATAGCCAATTTATTAATAGATTTAAAGATAAAATTTATTTCAAGGAAGAATTTCATATATATAAAATCATGTAAATGTAAACGCTTCCATATGAAAAACAAGAACAAATTTAAAATTCAGAATGAATGAGCATAAAAGTAATTTTAAATGCAAAAATATTACTGTTTCATGTTTAGAAAGACATGTCAGTGATACTAAGCACAAAGTTCAATAGGAAGAACTTTTTTCAGCACAACCTGTGAATTTAATTAGTATGAATATACGTAAATGTATTGACACAACTGAATGAAGAAAAATAACTTTAAATTATTGAATATGGATGATGAATCTTATGGAAATCTGGTCAGTAGACAGCGTGAGTTGAGTTTCTATAAACTGTGTAATTCTTAGATTTGTGTATAAAATAGTTTTTATGTGATTTTTAAAAAATGTTTAATTTTTCAAAGCAAATTTGAAATGGTGGTGTGTTTTCATTAGTAAGTTAGAATAACTATTGTCACCACCACATCGATAAATATCAGTCACTGGAAAATCGACGACAGTAAAACAGATTTATGATTTCAGACACTTCACTATGGTTGCGTCAAGTTTGAAATGATCACTTTTAAAATTAACTAATACATGGTGGCTCGTAAGTCCCTACCAATCCATATATCTTATGCATCCAGTGTATGTGTGGTGTCCCTCCTTCTCGCTGCATAATATTATGCGACGCCATGTTCTGCGAGACATTTTTCTCAACATAGCAGGGGTTATTGTTCCAAATGCCGCGGTAACAGCTGCCTTCTACTCATCTTTACTATTATAACGTTGTTTAAACAGAATGTGGATGGGTAGGGACTTACGGACCACCCTTCACATTTAATTTAAGCAGATTACTATTCACTTCTAAACATCTACAAATATAATTGTTAATGAATCATGAGCATAGTGAAATTATAAAGCTAAATAAATATCAACAGAACTTTATCACTAAATAAATAAAAAACACACAAACATATATGAGAGTGTTATATGTACATATATATAACGGCTTAACTTTTAAATAATATGAAACTAGATTAAACGCTTAAGCAAATCTAACCAATATTATACAAAATTAATGTCAAATGTGATTACACACAGAAATACGAACAATCTATTGTAGGCCTTTTTTAATAGGTTAATAAGAGTACTTATAGAATTCTTTCAAACTAAATTTAGTTTACGAGAACTACAATGTAAATTTAAACGTAAAGAAATTAAAATCTTTAGAAACCTCTCAGGAAGAACTTCTGTTAAGAATTCTTGTTGTTAAGCTTCGTTTCTTCCAAGGGCCTGTCTTCACTTCGACGAACTTCAACTGAACTTTGTATCATGGACAACATTCTAATGTTTTAAGTGGTATATATTGGCTGATAGTGATATTGAATTTCGGTGAAAATGTCCAATCATCTCAATGATAAAGAGGTCACGTGATACTGTATGTATCAAATAGTTATGCGTGATTCATCACTCTAGAAAACGCGTTTCTACTGCTCCAGAGTCCAATGCAGTCGACGCTTAGCATTGTGTGCAGCTGCTTGGCCATGGAAACCCATTTCATGTAGCTCTCGACGAGCAGTTATTATGCTAACGTTGCTTATAGATGCAGTTTGCAACTCTGTAGCGAATGTTGCAACTGTGAACAGACGATTTTTACGCGCTTCAGCACTCGGCAGTCATACTCGGTAGCTTGTGTGGCCTACCGCTTCGTGGCTGAGCTGTTGTTGCTACTAGACGTTTCTACTAAACAATAACAGTATTTACAGCTGACCGGGTCAGCTATAGCAGGGCAGAGATTTGACGAGTTAACTTGTTAGAAAGGTTGCATCCTATGACAGTGCCACGTTGAAAGTCACTGAGCTCTTCAGCACGACCCATTCTACTGCTAATGTTTGTCCACGGAGATTTCACGGCTGTATGCTTAATTTTATGCATCTGTTAGCAGTGGGTGTGGATGAAATAGCCAAACACACTAACTGAAAGGGGTGTCCACATTCTTTGGCCACGTAGTGTGTATCGCGACTATAAATGATAACATAGGGAAAAAAGTGCAACAAAACTAAGATTGTAACAGACTTACTGTTATACGTTTATTTTAATATCTGCGTCTGTTTAAGTTTAATTCGTGAGACATTCATTGTTGGATGTGCATTGCGCAAGTCCCACTTCTTCTCGAGAATAGTTTACAAATTTAGAGCAACAATATCATATATTGTGAACTATAAATGCAAAGTTTTGATTTTTTTACACATAATCATTAAAACCTTTTATGTGTAATTGTTTTACACGTGTTAATAATTTTAAACTTCTTTATCTTTAGTTCATAAATGTTATTTATTTTCTAAAAATTATGACTACTGAAATGATCACACAAACACAAATTGGCTGTATTGAAGTTCCAGGTTTTATCTATTGAATTACACAGTTTATGCAACACACATAAGTTGTTTGTTTCTCAGTTCATATTTATTGTATTACATTGTTTAACCAATACAAATATTTGTAAAAACCAGTCAAGTGGTTTAATCAGACACCTCACCGTATAGTTATGAACATTCTTACATTTTGAAATCATAGTTATAAATAAGTCTTAGAATTTTCGTTACATTTTATGTAATTGTAATTTTTTGTTATTTGCTAAGTTTTATTAGTTCTCAAGAAGTGCAGTTTTATATGGTTCTTGACAACTGATATTTTCTTCCGTTTATCTATAATCGTGTAGGTTTCCAGTATCTATTGATTAGACAATACAGCTGTAACTTGCCTCAGGGTACTTGACCAGACGTTGTAGATAATGCGTGTTTTTGTGTTTTTGGAATTTCGCACAAAGCTAATCGAGGGCTATCTGTGCTAGCCGTCCCTAATTTAGCAGTGTAAGACTAGAGGGAAGGCAGCTAGTCATCACCACCCACCGCCAACTCTTGGGCTACTCTTTTACCAACGAAAAGTGGGATTGATCGTGACATTATAACGCCCCCACGGCTGGGATGGCGAGCATGTTTGGCGCGACTCGGGCGCGAACCCGCGACCCTCAGATTACGAAGCGCACGCCTTAACGCGCTAGGCCATGCCAGGCCCTGTAGATAATGCGACATTTACAATTAGCAATCAATCTTAGTGGTGATAATTTGCTCATTATATATATAAATCTGGTTATTTCTATTTCACGAGAACCATGAATTTAGTGAGTGGCACACATGAACTCTGCTAAAAAAGGAGCTATGATTCAATGCTTTGTTTTCTGTATTATAACGCAACAAACTTTTTTTGTGATGTCTTACTAGGCAATATCTTTCATTCGTATTACATTTTACTAAGTTGAAGAATTTTGTATATGTGTGAAAAGGTCTCGAAATATTGTATTATTCGGTAAGGGGGTATGGTGGTTATAGCATTCGATTAGTAAGTCGAGGATCGCTGGTTCGAATCCCCGTCACAAGAAAGATGATATCCCTCTCAGCCGTAGGGGCGTTATAATGTTCCAGTCAATCCCACTTTTCGTTAATAAAAGAGTATCTCAAGAATTGGCGGTGAGTGGTGATCACGAGCTGCCTTCCCTCCAGTCTTACGCTGCTAAATTAGGTACGACAAGCTTAGATAGTCCTCCCGTAGTTTTGCGCACAATTAAAACAAAACAAGCAAACTGTTTACTGGCAGCAAACCATTTTTACTGTTACTAGTTATATGTTTTCGTGTAGAATGCCCCCCGAGTGGTTCAGCGGTATGGCTGCGGACTGACACCACTAAACCCGGGTTTCGATACCCGTGGTGGGCAGAGCACAGATAGCCCATTGTGTAGTTTTGTGCTTAATTCAAAAACTACAACAACAGTGTAAAATATCACCTTTACCAATTTTTAAGAAAAATTCCTAACAACGTAGGACTTCTAATTGTAAGAATTACTTACATACTTGTCATTTGAGAATTTATCAATACGAAAATGATTGCACTCTACATAGGCTTCGCCTTTATATAAATATATATTTGCAATATAACGTTTTCATACATTGTCATCTCTTGATGTAAAGATTATCTTAATGTCGGTCTATCGCTCTGAGGTACTTGTACCACCATGGAGCAATCATTCCAACTTTACTGGCCCCAAAATTAAAGAAAGTGATGAGACTGGTATTAATTGACAATATATATAACCATTGAATTTTAAAAATTTAAAATTATAAAACATATTTTGGAAAATTAATTTTGAAATACGAATGGCGATGCCTAAAAGAACATAGAAAAGGCAAGGATGAATAGAAAAATCACACACATTAGTACTGTGTCAATGTGACAATGGTTATTAGTCACTATGAAACTGTATATCAATATACAGTTTAAATGCTTTTACTCAAAACTGAATTCATGAATTTAATAATTCGTTGTTTTTAAAAGTTATTTTTGAAAAGAATCTTTACTTATGTAGTAACGTTTGTATGGTTTTTGTGTATTTATACCTACCTGTTTCTGTTATTTTTTACATTGCTATCAACCATAGTACAATTGCTAAATTCAGCACCGAGTAAAACTTTAGCCTAATACCAGAGTTCATCATCTTGACTTGGATACGACAATCATATCAACGGTGTATATCAGCAATTACTATAAACAGTTGTTATGTTGTGAACGAGATAAAGCAAACTAATTGTAGTTTTTTATTATTATTTAAGCGTTTTCTAATCGGATTTTAGGGTAGATATTAACAACAACATATTTATTTTATTTTATTTTTAACACTGGGTATGTAATGTAATTCTCTCAGAAGAAATTAATTTTAGAAGCTGTTTGCACTTTCAGATCTTTACATTTTAACTAAATTTGCAAGAAGACGGCCAGAATTTTCAACTATACGATCACAAGCTGTGAACGCATGTGTAAGATGGTTTGACTACTCAAATGTTTTCCATAAATCATGAAGAATCCTCCAACCTTGCCACCTGATAAGTTTGTTCATAACAGCATGTTATTCAAGATGCGATTATTGTAGAACAATCCTAGATTAGATGAGTTTGAATCTAGAAAATGGCAAACAAACAGGACAGAGTATGTAATGTACAATGACAAGAAATCCATTAAATGTAGATACAAAAGAACAAGAATCTTTACAAATGAAGTTAGACAAAGAGTACAGTGTACGTACTTATATTGTTAGCTATAAAACATAGCACACTGTTAAACTGTTCGATTCGAGAGTTCAACAAGAAATGTTATAAAAATACCTTGTTATCTGAGAGGAAACATCGGTTTCCTTTTCCCTGTGTCGTCATCACGTGACTGGACACTCTTTCTCTCTCTATTGACGTCCCTTGCTGAGACAGCGGTAAATCTTAGAATTTAAAACGCTAAAATCAGAGGTTCGATTCCCCTCGGTCGATACATTTGGTGCGACCGGGATTCGAACCTGCGACACTCGCATTACGAGTCGAACGCCTTAACCCACCTGGCCATGCCAGGCCCTATTTAATAAGACAAATTCAGGTGTCATATCACACTGGCATTGTTAATAAACATATTGGCTTTACTTTTTTGACTTAGCGATATTGAAAATCCTCATATACTTTATCTGTTATAAAAGGTACAAACCATGTAGGAGTTTTTACTTTTAGTTTTGAGGTGTACTGATTTCAATAAAGGTATGATATTTACAGGTAGTTTTTTGTTGTTGTTTGTTTATGTTATAAAGGCTTTATAAACATTGTTGTCTGACTGTAGAATACATTCCACTTTGGTTTGTCTGATATCATCATAAACTTGTAAATAATCATATTTAAATACGTTGATTGTTTGCTTGAGAATTTTGAGCGAAAATACTCAAGCATTATTATTTGATAAACTCCAGAGAAATCATGCAGTCAATAGCATCCATCGTCAACTCATGAGTTACTCTGATCTTCGTCATGTCTCTTATGGTATATTAAACTCATCGGCTACTGCTGCAAAGCGCGAGTTTTTGTCATTGAGATTCACAGTTCTGTTACTTGTATCAACCTGGAAGCACCAGATTCTGTCTTAATAAGTTTACTAGAATTTTATTTCATTTATTGCATGTGAAGTTATTCAAAACTAATACTTCGTTAATAGAAAATACTTGCTTTTGAAATATCTCCCAATTTCTACATTTCTGTACAGTCAAACACGAAACAACGTTTCCTGTACGTTCATATTATGAACTAAGTGGTCTCATTTGTTAAAATCAACTGTACGAAACTTTTTAACATATTTAACATATCGACGATATGATTTTCACAATATCAATGTCTGCAGGTGAGGCACTAGTAAATTAATGAACTTAAAACACTAAAACCTGAATTCGATTTTCTGCGTTCTACACAATAACATCACAATATTCAACTGACCAAGTCACGGTGCTTTTCTTTTTGTCACAATAACTCTGACACAACATGATGACTAAATAAAATAAGAAACACGTTTTAGAAGAAAATATTGTTTATTTGTTTGTTTTGAATTTCGCGCAAAGCTACCCGAGGACTATCTGCGCTAGCCGTCCGTAATTTAGCAGTGTAAGACTAGAGGGAAGGCAGTTAGTTATCACCAACCACCGCCAACTCTTGGGCTACTGCTTTACCAACGAATAGTGGGATTGATCGTCACATTATAACGCTCCAACGGTTGAAAGGGCGAGAATGTTTGGCGAGACAGAGATTCTAGAACAAAATAAACATTGATTGTTAAAAATAATTTACGTTATATAAACAACACAAACAGACAAAAAGTTGTATTCACAATAACACTTGTTCTGGGCACATATGCAGCATCTGTATTATAATGTGTCCGTCTCATGTAACACACATTTTTTTTTGTATATTCTAGAGGCAACTGGTTTTGTCTCCGCGAAGTGAGAGTTATTCTATGTAATAGATAAAGATTTCAATGTTATCCATGCTATGCAAATTATATTCATTTATAATTTATTAAATATTCGTCCATCTATACTGCAAGCCTAAATCTTTGTACTTAAATCCCCACTCCCATCTGCAGCTAATAATCATTGAGAATGGAAAAACTTACATTAATTTTCTACCTGCAATTTATTATAGACCAAAGTATAGCTGTGCTCTGTGTAATAAATTATCGTTACTTAAGCCATTTCGTGCAATTTAGTTAAGTCCTCTTTCTTTTAGTAAAATATTATACTGGAAGAATGAGGATAAGCGGTCATCAATAAAGAAAGAGTCGTTTAATTTAAAATAAGAGACGTTCACAAAGGACGGAATTTTATTTATCAAAACAAGCCGTGTCATAATAATGCTAACAAATGCTCATCAAGGTTTGATGATGTGGCCAAAAAATAGATATCGCTTCTGACCACAATTCCAGTTTGAAATAATGTGTATATAGCAGGCATCACTTCTGATCATAGTTCCCGTTCAGAATGGTGTGTATAAAACAGACATCATTTCTGGTCGTAATCCCCTGTTCAGAATAATGTTTATAAAACAGACATCACTTTTGGCTTGAGTCCTCGTTCAGAATAATGTGAGTAGTAAAACCCGTCTCTCGGGGGTTAAGTAATCAAAGATGACGAGGATATAATTACGTTGCTAGATCGTCATGACAGGTGGCTTTGTAAGGGTTGATGTCATCAAAGAAATAAAACAGGGTCAGTTATGCTGTGAGTAAACGTTGATGACATTACTGTCTTGATAACACCATATTTGGTTAAGAAGAAGAGATTGCCACTACTTTAAGGAATGGTCACATATTGTTCTGTATACAATTAATTTACTTATATTCAAAATAGCAAAACTTAGTATTATCATTTTTCATTTTATATCATATCATAAAAATGAAACACATAAAACTTTACATTCATAATTCTATATTTTTGAAATCCACTACTAAACAGACATAAAGTTAAAAATTATGTTTATGTACAGTAATATTTCAGTCAAATTTCGAAGTGCTATATTTGTAGTTGTCATAGCTAATATAACTTGACGCTGTAGAGAGGAAGATTTTGGTACACATGACAAATATCATTCCTGAGTTAACAAAGTCTATTGCACATTACACAGCCGAATCTAGTAGCTCGACCATATTTAAACAATTGTCAATTCATTTATAAATATCCTACATCTTTCATCACCAAGAATCAGAATGATACAGTGCCATTACATTGAAGAAAAAATGATAAACTAGGCTATAAATGTAAGTATATCGTTACATACATTTCTTCATTATATATCTATTTTTTGTGTTTCTTTGGCATAATAATGGTTATTTTCAGTTATATTCATTATATTGATAAATAACGCTGATATAATTTACTAATTATATATTATTTTATATTTTAAAGTATTGTAAAGAATAGAAATGCTGTTGGCAATAATGAAAGGGTGAAAATATTAAATTCATCAGTGACAAAGAACTTGTAAAACAGAAAAATGACAGTTAGGTTCTTCTACTATTGTACAACATGAAGAAGCATCTGATTCGTCTCATGCATATCCTATTGGGAATGACCGTTACATCACACTAACTACTTACGATAATAACTTTAATATTCATATTTGACAGTTCAAGGACTTAAATTCATTCAGTAGCTGTTCTGGTGATGCCACAAGGAAAGGATAATGCTCCATAAGTTCATTGACAGGAGTGTTGTCAATGATCAGTTTCCTACGATCATGCGGAGTTTTGTCCATAAGCAAGTCCACTTTACAAAGATCACCTGTTTTTCTGAAACAGACGGGTTTTCATCCATTCCTTGTGTTTTTCGGTGGTATTGCTTAAATCCATATAGCCTCTGTTCTGAGATGTGGTTTGGAGATGGGGTTTTATCTGTTGCAGTTTTCGTCTTTATCTTTCTTTCTTGGACTATAGGCAATGATGAATCATTTTGCTTTCTGTTATTCTGGAATTTCTGACGAAGCCTCATTCTCCACAGCTCCTGCAATTAGAATTGACAGAATTAGTTCTATTGAGAATAAACAACAAAACTGCCCTGGCATAACTATAATTATTTTAAACATTATTTCTTTTAAACCACTTTGGCAATTTTCCGGTTTAATCTGAGAAACTGAAAGTCATTCACATATTGGTTAATAAATCAATTGTACGAGTTAATCTTGACAATGTATTCTTTTTAGCGTCAAATTAGTTGAGTTTCATTAGTTGAGTCATGTTACATCGTATACAAACAAAACAAATATTTTAAAGTATCAAAATAGTATTTCCCACAGCTCCTCCTTGGTAGATGTATGTACTTGTGTGTATTTTAAGATATTTAACTTCCCACAAAATTTTCACTGTTTCTTCACTAATATTATGCAACACAAAAATGCCATTTTATTTATTTTGTAACTAATGAACATATTTCTTGCAGAATACATTTACACCCTTACAAGTAGTGATATGGTAATTCCTGTTATGCACTTTAGAACGAATTTTATCGGGCTCATTGGCTTTTGGGCTCATAAAGTCAAATGTATAGACAAAAGAATATATTTGTG
Organism: Tachypleus tridentatus; assembly: GCF_004210375.1. NCBI lineage: Eukaryota > Metazoa > Arthropoda > Merostomata > Xiphosura > Limulidae > Tachypleus > Tachypleus tridentatus. Next base: position 92,990,829 of record NC_134825.1, read on the forward strand.
ATGAAAATATATTTCACAATAAACATAACATAATGCACATGTGGATAGTACTTACACGAACACCTTGGGGTGTTATATTTGAGGCATCTGACAGCTGAGGATAGCGCTTAAATATTTCATACACTACTTGGTCATACTGCCTTGAAGTGGAATATCTGGAAAATAGAGGTTGGGCAGGCTATCAAGTACAGATGAAGATATCTGAAGAGATATAAGTACACGCTTGTAATCAGAAATGGTACACATGGTATTCACTGCACAGCACTTACAAAGTACAGTTGGAAACCTCAGTGCAGACTGCATCCAGTAAATGGAAGCGATCTTCTTTCTCAACAGGCTTCCCTTGCGACAGCAGCAAAGCAGTAGATCTAGGCAGACTTGACAAATTTTCCAGCTTAAAGGGTACTGGCCAAGGCTTGAATATTAAGATACTGACCACGGAAAATATCAAATAGTTCAAAACATTTACAAATTGGGGTTGACTGATTAAGGCCTTATTGTCTCAAGTGAAAGATGAAACTATTTTTTCAACAGATTGAAAAATCTGTTTGACATTCATTAGGACATATCCTACCATGATGATATGGACTGAATTTGTTCAGTACTGGGACCGGGTGAAGTTGCACTCTGCTTGCTTGAAGGTATTTCAGGGTTCGGTGGATTCTGGTTAAAAATAAATTTTTAATGGGTCTAAATATGTAATAAAAAATTAACAACCGTAATTGTGCCATGTTGAATAATGTATATTGAACAATTTTACTTCTTTTCTTCGGAATAAAGTTTCCGCAGAGTGATTTCCAATGACTACATAAATGATTATAATCACTCAAATTTAACTGGGTTGTGCATTCTTATAAACGACTTACCACAACAGCTATCTGTTCGTCAGAGGCCCCAGCATTATAAACCAGAGAAACGCACAACTTTGCTCGTGGTTTTGGAATGTCAGACCATTGAACATCCACCCAGTCCTGCCAGTCTTCCATCTACACTTGAGATGACAAGTTGGTAGCATCTACATCCAGATTTAGGTTGTCAGAAATCTTACTGGGCAACAATCCCAGATTATCCACTGACACCACAATTTTTTTGTCATTGTTGGTAATGTGATAGGATAAAGCCATCTCTCTGGAATCTAAAGGAATGGTACTGATCAAAAATGATTTATAAGTATACACATGCAGAGAAGTTGTCATTGAAGAACAACTACAAAACAAAGATATATTAAATTTCCATAAATTTAACATCAGCAGGACTGGTATAAATCAGCTAAATAAGTAATTTGTTTTTTTTCCTAACAAATAGTAGCCTTTAACAGGTGAAAGCAAATATAAGTAGTCTGACTTCAATAGATAGTGATGATAGTGGTAATTTTGGTGCAAATATGCATGATACATATTAATATGTTCTCTCTGTTTGAAACTTTTGATGAAATGTGTCACAAAAAGGCAGAAACAAGTTTACATAAAATATCTCAAATCTTTTGATGAAATTTGTCATTGGAAGGTACACACCAAGTTACATAAAATAGGTTAAAATATACCACTGATTACCGAGTTCTGTTTAAAATATGTCATTATTCAGTCGCCACGAATGTAGTGATGTAGGATGATCATATTTTCACCTTTGTTCACATGACAAGGCGATGGGTAATGATCATAAAGATCTGGGATGCTCAGGAGTTCATAGCTTCTGATTCGCTCTACAATGTAAGCATGAAGATGCCTGTGATAATTAACAGTTTGGTATCTTTGACAATACAAAAAAGGTTTTCTCAAAGAACAAAGCAACAGATCGCTGAAAAAATTGAAAACTGTCGAATTCATAGCCACTGACAACCACTGTACCTGTGTTGTATGTTAGGCAGTTGACTGTACAACCTGATGCTTTAGTGACAAAATCGCCTTTCCCAACAAATGCACTGACAAGGTTTCGCTCTTCTCCGAGTGAATTCACAGGCAATCTGACAGGATTAATCAGGTAAAAGGCATCTATTTCAAGAAATCCATTGCTTTCCGAATGTGAACAGAGCTTATACCGGTGTCTCATTGCCATTGTTTTGGCTAGATTCCTCTTGTTTTTGGTACGTCTTGTAACATCAACAAAAACCTATGTTTGGCCTCAAATCTCGTGGTCCACACATTCCTCAGTGGACCAAATCTGCGGGTCATCTCTAGGTAATGCAAAGTAAAATGTCCCTTTGGCTTAAGAGTTCTATTTGGAAATTCCTTTCACATAATTTAAGAATTCAATGCTTGCATATGGCATTGATGGACACATTATCAATTCTACCATATCCAGCAGAGCCAACAGAACTTCCCATTTGTTGTTGGCTTCTGGCACTACATCACCCACCAGTAATGGAAATAACCTTAAGAGGCACAAAACTTGCACAGCTTTTTGCTTAATGTGTACAGACTCTCTCAAAATAACAAGCTCAGGCCTACTGATTTTATAAGTTCCTTTGTAGTGGAACTCCTTCACTCTGCCTGCAAGGTACTGAAGGCTGAAGTATCCAGACAAAACATACTGATCTATGAGTAAAACTAAAATTTCTCACACCAAGCCAGATTCAAAAACGTCATGTAATATATCAGGTGATAGAGCATTTGCCACATGAAATTGCTGCAGAACGTTCAGGGATGATCTTTTTTTAACCTCATATTACTTGACAAAGTCGGTTCAGTTTCGACCATTGCAACTTCGTAATTATAGGATGCAATAGATCTCTCTGGACATTTTGAAATATCAGTCAACTTTCTTAAATCATCCCGAGTTGTTATGCAGAATATACATGATCTGTAAGCAGAAAATGATTCAAGAAACCCTCCAATAGCATGGCTTCCCAAATTATCTGCAACAACAACAAGAGATGCACTTCTGAATTTGAATGTTCCCTCTGGTTTGACAATATCAATACCGATGTTTTCAAGAACAGATAGTTCTTCAATCAAAGGTCTCATCACTGTATTTAGCCCATGTTTTTTTACATTTTGGCTCTTCACCAAGATTGTTAAAAATATAAAGTGAAGCTGAGATCTCAAAGCAGGTTCAATATTGCCTAACTGATAGTAGAAAGCAGCATATTTGTAAGCAGGAGCTCGTATTCCAGCCTGGTTCACAGCTGTAAACTCATCAAAATAGAGAATGATTTGAAGGGCAAGGGGAGTTTCTTGCCAGAATGGATGATTTTTGAAATGTTTATCATCAACGACATCTAGAAGACAATCATCAGCTAACTGGCGAGGATAAACAACCTGGTTAAAAATATCATGTTTAAGCAAACACTTCAGAGTATCTAATAAAGAAACATACTGCATTGTGTCGTTTGCCATCACCAGCAAGTCCCAGGTCATACTCAACAGGTTTTATAAATGTCAAATTATCTTCAATGTAAGACTGGAAATTATTGTGGTCAGTGAAATTTTCAATCATGGAATGAAAGTCAAGACTTTCTTTCTTGCACGTTTTCATCACTGTAACTATACTATTTCTAGAAACACCCTCACTGATCAATGTTCTATATATAGGTTTGGAATAAATGTTCATCTTTGGTAGCCATAATAGAACAGGACAACTTTAAAAAAATTACTTATAGTTTTGTAAGTATATTTTTCATTTTCATGCAGCTGCAGAATTGTTTTATCTGAGGTTCTTCGCTTGTCTATGACAACCATCTCCTTATTACCATCAACTGCCTCATCACTCTCAGAGTTTTTATACCTCTGTTCCATAAAGTACTCGGCACATTCACCACCAGCTTCATTATCATGCATACTGGTAGTAGCAAACAATCCATGCTTTTTATTTATGTCTTTTAAAACATCTGATGCTTTTGAATAGTCTTTCACATCCATTAACCTCACATAGGACAACAACTCCAGGCTCACGCTCATGAACCAAAGAAAAATGTGAAAGAAGCTTGGTAAAATGCCTAACCTTATAATTAAATGTAATGCAAGGGAAAATATTGAAAACGTTTGACTGATCTGGCATGTTTAACTTCAAAGTTTACCAAACTTCACAGTGTCGATTAATAAATATCATGCAAGACATGCGTCGAAATGTCACGGGTTTTCATTCTGGAACATAAAATGTATCATTTATTTAACAAAATTTAATGATAAATTTCAACAATAACAACTAGCAAATGTCGGTCGCCCGCGAACCGACGGTGTATCCTTGGACTTGCCCTCAATCTAGCGAATAAAAACGTACTTAAAAATGAAAATTCTTGCCACAACCCACCCGGTGTGGCCAAAAACAGTCATTGGCCAGACCTCAACCTAACTAACATATTCACCAAATTGGACAGAATTCCGAAAGAAATTGTGGACTGTAGAGTGAACACAAGGAAATCTCTGCAGGAGCATACGCATGCTGATGCGTGATCCATAGTATCCCCCGATTTTCGTAAGGATATACAATTTTTATTATTTTAACTACACAACTCGGTTGCTCATGACTTGATGCAATATATCCAGGATCCTACATTTCTCTCTCCGGTATGGATTATGGGAGGGACCCAAAGTGTGAGAAAGTTCCCTGGGAGCAAAGAAGGGAGAGGGGTTGGGGGAATATTTTGCAGGTTCACAGGCCTTCTATTCATAGTGTACGGCCTGGCGCTGGTTCCTATCTCGCACCATTCGATTTTAAAGTATAAAGTTTAAACATTTAAATACATTTTGTACCTAAAAGAGATTTTTAGATAGTTTGCAATATTAAATTAAAGAAACACACATTAAACACAATATGTTTCACTTTTTTGCTGTTTTCAAATGATTTGTCGTGCTGCCCCCATTTGTATCTCCATTGTTGGCTGTGTCAGTGGATCCTGACATAATACACACGTCGCATAAAGTGTGTACGCTTTAGCATTTGTAGCTCTGCTGATGTATTAAAAATAAGGATTTATTATTTACGTATGTTATCTTTCATTATCAAAGGTTTATAAAATAATAACAGACGAGGTCCCTTTTAATGAGTATACAACTTTCATCTGTGTAGCGGTGGCCGTAACAAATCGTTTTAGCAGCCACGTAGTTGGCGCTAAATTTGACAGAGCAGCAACATGGATCATTGAGGGCTTTTGATTCTACCACAGAATATGCATTCAAGATACCAAATATGTGGATTTGTGATGTCAAGACTGGGGAATGTTTTGATTTCATACTTGCTTCAAAGCATTACCTAAATATAAATATTCCTACTCTACTACTACTAGACTACAGCAGTACAGCCCTACACAATGTAACGGGCAACCATCCTTGTTTACACGTAACGAGTTGCTCAAATACAAAATACATACGGATGGATTCACTTCAGCTAATCTAGGAATTTAAACATTCGTATTCTTATATTGTTTTATTGAAACACAGTATAGGAAAATAAGACATAAACGAATAATATTCACCTGGATTTCTTCTTTCTGTTATCTGCGCGGTTGCATGACAATAGTGCAATGTTTGTACAAGTTTCAGTTATTATAAATTCTATAAACGTCAAATGTAATTCTCCAATGTGCGACAGAATATTGCTGTGTGTGATTTCTCCCCCCCCCTTTTTGGGTTTATAGTGTCATCCCCACCTTCGGCTGCCGCAAAGGATTGGACCGTGCCGTATTCACTTCCCCCTTGTGTATGTATTGTTGTATGTGAGCCCCTAAATCCCCACTCGACCACCCTGAGGAATGATCAATCTCTCTCCACAAATAACACCTACAACCCTCCTTACACAAGGAACTCCCGCCTTCAGATAAACTCGACCTGGTACATCCCCCTGGAAAAGAGATAGTCTCGCTCGCGCCTAATGCAGCTGCTTTCCATTTGTACTCGATTTGCGCTGCGGATCACTAAACGAATCGGATGCATTTCCCGGGCGTGTTGTGTCAGCTCGAGTGTTAACCACGTGGGGAAAGCTTATTTCAGTCATAACTTAGTTCGTTGTGGATTGCAATAATAAATGTACTGATTATTGGATTTCATATTCGAATATTCCAACACACGTACACAACAATATAAAAACACAATTGTCAAATAAAACAGTGAAGAAATAGTAGTATTCGATAAATAAGATTTATTTAGGTAGTATTTATTTTGTGTGAAAGAAATTTATTACCCCCCCAAAAAAGTAAATAAATAAATTATTGCAAAGTTTAACCCTGGTTACGTTTCAATTGTTGCATTTATGGAACAAAATGTATGTATACAGTCATTTGTTTGAACTGCACCTTAATGATATAAGAAACATCAAGAGTGTCAGTTCATGAGTTAATGCTGACTATGGTGTTGGTTTTCCTGACCACAAAGTTGTCCTTAAGACTAGTATAGCAGTGCAGCTATGAAATAGTCAAGGTAACTTGGAAGTGGTCAAACAGACTGGAACATGATCATTCTGACTGGGAAGTAATCAAACTGACTAATTGCTTAAATTGACTAAGAGGCTGTCAAACTGACTAGTAATAGATCATCGTTACTACTTAATAGTCAATATCATATCCACGATTACAAAATGATAGTCATCTTGCTTATTGATACATTTCAGATAGTCAATTTGACAGCGATCACGATATTTCTAAAGCAGAAAAGAGACGTGACTATGCCCTGGTAGTCGAAATGAACAACTTTTATTTAGAGTGTAAGATTATAGTTCTACGTACGTGAACGGAAAAAAAAAAAAAAAAACGAACTGATCGCAGGAGAGCTAAAACGAAGGAAGAAAAGTCGAAAGGTAAAGAAAGTAATTTTTTCTAGGAAGGTTATAAGTAACTCGATTAAGTGGAACTTAGGAGTTAGTTTTGAGTGCCATTATGGCACATGAGATTAAAATTAACAGGAGGAAATCGGTGCATACCGATATTCCTGAAGGAGCCCTGCCGCACGATGTTATCAATGCGGTAAAAGAAAATGTAGGCCCCGAAGCGGCTGAGTGCCTCCCACCGTTAGGATGGAAAAAGATGTGTTGTACGTTTTCATCGTACAACATCACAGTTAAAGCACTAAGTATCGTGTTTTTTACCTTTAAAGGTAAAGATTACAAGTATGTACCGGCTAGTGTCCAACGTAACCGTATTTAGAATTAGGAACTTACCACACGAAGTTCCTAATGAGTATCTAGCAAGTTCCCTAATGAGTTATGGAAAAGTGTTAAATGTGATAAGAGAAACTCACATTAACACAAAGGTTTTTAACGGAGCCAGAAGAGTACGGATCGACATGTCGACCCCGATACCCGACTTTTTGTACATCGGCCAGTTAAGGGTAATGGCAAATTACCCAGGAGTGAAAAGGCTGTGTGCAAAATGTAAAAAAAGAAGGATACTTAGCGGCCGATTGTACAGCCATTTTGTGCCCTAAATGCGACGGAGTCGGTCACCCACTCAGTGAATGTAAAAACGGGTGTAGAGAATGTGGAGGAGATCACCTCCACAAAGTGTGTAATAATAAATCTTTCGCTGCAAATTGGGTGCGTAGAAAGATCAAGTTGAAAAAGTAGTTGAAGAATTCGTGAAAGATATGGTTGAGAAAGTTCTAGAAAACGAAGGTAACAATATGGACGTGGAAGAAGAAACAGAATAAGTAGTAGAGAAAGTAGATGAAAACGTAGTAGAAAAACAAGAAACAACCAAAAAGGAAGAGAAACAAGAAACAACGGAAGAGGTAAAAAAATCGACAAAAGTAAACATGAAACAAAAACAAGTATCTACCGATGGGGAAAAGAATGTGGATGTGAAAACAACATCAGAAGTGTGTTCAGGAAAAGAATGGCTGATTCTAAAGAAGAAGAAAAAAGAAAAACAACAGCCAAAAAATTCAGTAGATAAATACAAGCAAAGCTTCTTGCCAAAGACCTTCTACTGTCGGAGTCATCTTCGGTAAGCGAGGAAGGTATGGAAGAAGAAACCAGAACGAAAAGGTCACGGTCAGCAACATCGTCCAAAAAGAATACCAAAAAGTACAAAAGAAATGTAAGTAGGTAATTATTTATGCAGTCGTAGGAGCCTCATTGTTTAAATTTAAATTGTAATTAGCCCAAATTTCCTTTTTTCTTTCCTTTTTAATCTATTTCTCACTCTATTTATTGACTTTCTTTGCAACTTAAAATAATAACTTTAAATACTCAAGGTTTCCTAAAAACTTTAAAACAACGAATGGTAATTGATATGATGAAGAGAAATGGGGCTGACATTCTGGTGGTACAAGAATGTCATCTCAATAACGTTCGTCAGATCAGACAATTTAATAAGAATCATAATGTCCTATCGTCATTGGGAAAACCTAATAAAGCAGGCGCAGGTATTATAATATGTAAAAATTACACGGGTAAAGTTAAAGCTGTAAGACACGATTTTTATGGTAGGTTAATATATATAGATATATAACATAATAGCCAAAAAATGAGATTAATTAATGTATATACCCCAGCAGATCATACTATTAGAGCGGTTTTTTATAAGAACCTGAAACAATACCTACATACCACAAATGAAATTATTCTAGTGGGGGATTTTAACTGAAAGGAAGAGAGTTTTAATTGCTCCGGAACGAGGCATGGTTTCTACAACACCAGGCCCTGTAATTTCAAGGAAAGGGCTAAGCTTTTAAAATTCTTCAAAAGTTTCTGGTGGAATTCCCCTTTTAAGAATGTTGATTACGATATGCTGCGTCCACGTTGAACAGGGTCCAACACTTTCAAGGCTGAAGTCCTGGCAGAGCCATAGATCAGAGATTCATAGTTTAGTTTTGATGCAATAAGGGTACCATAAATTTTTAGCATGGAACATCGATCCGCCCCCGAAGAGGTGGAAGAGAGGACATGGCGAATGTTTAATGCGTTTGTACATTTGACATGTAGCTGCTTGATGTGCAGAATAAAAGTCAACTTACGGTCAAATATAGGCCCCAAGAACCTTTCCTCAGGGATCACGGGAAGAATAGCTTCACCAATACAGAGTTCATGATCATGGTGAATACCACTCTGACGGCAAAATTTCATGCAAACAGTTTTTTGGAGAGAGAAAGGATGAAACAATTTGCTTTAGTCTACGTCAGTAAATGATGGAGAGCAGTCTGTAGCTGTCGCTCAATATACCTCATATTTGACGACTGACACGTGATGTGGAAGTCATCGGCAAAGAGGCCATTTGCAACTGTAGGTGTAGTTGTTCACTAACGCCATTAATCTTTATAATGAAAAGTGTGATACTCAAGACACAGCCCTGAAGAACTCCAAATTCCTGAGGGAAAGAAAGGGAAAGTTTCAAACCCACACCTCCTGCAATTGCTGATTCATTAAAAATGTTTAATAAAAATCTGTAAATAACCACACAACCCATACGAGTGGAGGTCTCGCAAGATACCATTCCTCCCCGTTGTATCATAAGCTTTTTAAGGTAAAAAATACAGAAACAAGACATTGTCGTTTGGGAAAGGTTTCCCTGATTGATGTTTCAAGTCGAATCAGGTTGTCTGTGGTGGGACACTCTCTTCGGAACCTACACTGAGTGGGTGAGAGGATGTTGTTTTATTCGAGGAACCAAACAAGACGAGCATTAATCACCCCCTATAAGATCTTACCAAGACAGCTCGTCAAATCAATTAGATGGTAGTTCAAAGGAATCTTTTCTGATGCTTCTAAAGTATAGAAAAAGGAAGTACAATAGCTGGCACCAAGCATCGGGAAAATATCCTCCTGCTAGAGATGGTTAAAAACAATCAAAAGAATAGCAAAAGAGGCAGGAGAAAGATAATGAATATCACAAGGTCCGACTGATGTACTGCCATACCAATGAAGAGCAAGTTTTAATGTCATCAGTGTAAGGAATGATTATAGTCATAGAGACGATCAGCTGAAATGAAAGAGGCGATCGTTCTGCCCATATTTTGATGGCTAAAAAGATGGAGTATGAAGCAAAAGTGCTAGATGCCTGAGAAAATCTTTCGCGGAGACTACTGGCTATGCTCTGGGTGTGAGCAACTTCCTAGCCATCAGAGAACAAGATTGAAATGGAGCAGAAGAATACTGGCTACTAATTTTTCAATTTTTCCTCCATGACTTTGGAACTGGTGGTAGAAGAAATGCTAGACGTGTATTTAATCCAATATTTTTTTCTGGCTTTGACGTTTGACCTGCCAAACATGTGCATGAGCCTGCTGAAATGCGATGCGGTTTAAAAGTGTGAAGTATCGACGAAAATTATCCCAAGCTCGTTTTTAAGCTTTTCTTCTCATGTGGGAAGCAGAATTCCACCAAGGACGAGGATACTGTCGGTAATGTGTCGAGGTTTAAAAGTGTGGGATATATATCGACGAAAAGTATCCCATGCTGTTTTTGAGCTTTTCTCGTCATGTGGCTGGCAGAAATCCACCAAGAACGAGGATACTGTCGGAAATGTGTCGAGGTATTAGGAATACGTTGAATACCTCCCTGGACAATACAGGCAGTTACGGTGAAAGAAGGCTAGTTAGCCTGGTCTAACTTCCATCGAGCCACGCGGGTCGGATGGCATCGAGCACGGCCAGTCTCTCTCTTAGAAAAACATCACTGTCTTCTGGATTATTGTCAACTCTCTAAGAAAAGTAAGTGAAAAGTGAATGAAAACAGATAGAAAGATTTATAGCAGTAAAAGACAGAATAGTTGGTGAAAATAAGTATAAGAACCAGTACTAAAGAGAGACAGGTTGTTATTCAAGAGCATGACCCATCCCATCAATACAAGCACCACCCCAAAGGGGATTATGTCCATTAATATTCCGCCAGAACAAATAGTAATGGTACGACCCAATGAAACATAGATGGTTACAGCCTCCAAGGGTGTATCAAGTGATAAGGACAGAGTGGGCACACGCTGATCAACTAGCAATGTCACCACACCATGCAGTTGTCCATCACATGACCTGTTGTAGGTATACAAAAGAATCGTGACTGTAAGGAGTGGCACACTGGATGGTAAGAATCAATCAAATCCTTAATATCATCGAAAATTTCGACAGTTCCATTGGATCAGAGTGGCAAGTGCTATTTATGTGGAGAAAATTGTGGCGAGAAGACCTACTGTTTGCGACCACTTTTTTTTTCTTTATTGGACGAAGATCTATCAACCTCCATGAATCCTTTCATGGGTCGAGTGTCTGTGGACAAAGATCCTAATGATTGAGGGCGTGAACAAATGGTTGTTTTACTTTCCGGGGCTGCAGAAGAGAATAGACCCGAGGAAACATTTGATCCTGAAGGGAGTGAAACTGAGTAGTCACTGGAAGGAGTAAAACAGACAGAGATGGAAACAGACATAGATGCGTCAACTTTTTGAATTATGGAGGGCACAAGATTCTTAACATGTTTTGCAAACAACTCTGTTGGAGTCACGGAAAGATCTGTTTGTATTTCCACTGTGGTAGTGGAATGGAGTGCAGCAGCATATATCCAAGACAGAGCTGGGGACAATAATTTCCGAGCCTCTAATGTGATATTATTAACAGCCTATAACAGTTGCACCTATTTCGTGCCTATATAGGAAGAACAGCGTGGTTCCAGGTTACCACCAGAACGAGCACATACCAAAGAACAACAACATGACGTTTTTCAACGACCAAACCGCTGGCACTTGAAACATCTGAGAGGGTTGGCGGTGTGGTAAAGACAAACTAGTTAATTGTGCTAATTATTTTAATGGCATTGATAATTCTATAAGATTTACTTATGAAATTGGGACAAATGGTTGTTTACCATTTTAGATATTTCAGTGAGTAAAATGAGGATAAATTGAAAACTATTGTAAACCTTTTTCTGTCATATTTATTTTACATCGAAAATTTTGTTATACATAATATCAAAAACTAGTGTTTTTATTCTTTTGTGGATAGAATGCCAAAATGATGTTGTAAACAGGACGATATTAAAAATGAGTCATTATTAATTATCCAGAAAACAGCATAAAAATGTTTAATCCTGCTGTTCTAAAGAGCTGTTAAGCATTATGTTAAAACATGTAAACAATAAAAATAATACTATACTGAAAAAGTAAAAAACAAAAAATATTTTTCTGTGATAACTAAAGATAGTCAAATTCTTAATGGACTTAAAGATAAAATTTATTTAAAGGAAGAATTTCATACATTTAAAATCATGTGAATGTAAACTAGCTTACATAGGAAAAACTAGAAGAAATTGAAAATTGAGATTAAATGAACATACAAGTAATTTTAAATGCAATAATATTACTTTTTGATATTTAGGAAAACAAATCAGTGAAACTAAGCACAAAGTTCAAAAGGAAGAACTTATTTTAGCACAACCTGTGAATTTAATTACTATGAATATACGTAAATCATATTGAGATAACTGAATGTAGAAAAATAACTTTAAATTATTGAATATGGATGATGGATTTTATGGAAATCTTGTCAGTAGATAGCGTAAGTTGAGTTTCTTTAATATGTAAATTGATTATGTAATAATTGTATAAAAGAGGGTTATTTTCGCAATTACGGTCCTGAAGATGACCTCCATATACGTCAAGTGTATCAGACTCTTTTCTAGTCTCATCGGGTTTTTACTGATTTTAGTCCTGTACAGTAAGTTACTTTATTATAATTTTGAGACTGGAAACTGTCTTATTCTTAGAATTGTGTATCAAATAGTTTTTTTATAAGGGTTTTTTTTAAAATGTTTAATTCATTCAAAGAAAATTTAAAATAGTTATTTGTTTTCATTTGTAAGTTAGAATAACCATTGTCACGACCACATCGATAAATATCAGTCACTGGAGAATCGACGATAGTAAAACAGATTTTATGATTTCAGACACTTCACTATGGTTGCGTTAAGTTTGAAATGATCACTTTTAAAATTATCTTATACATTTAATTTAAGCAGATTACTATTTACTTCTAAGCATCTACAAATATATTCGTTAATGAATTATGAGCATAGCGAAATTATAAAGCTAAATAAATATCAACAGAACTTTATCACTAAATAAATCAAAAATATACAAACACACAATCATACATGAGAGTGTTATATATATATATGTATAACGGCTTAACGTTTAAACAGTATGAAACTAGATTAAACGCATAAGTCAATCTAAGTAAATCACTAAAATACGAACAATCTATCGTAGGCCTTTTTTAAATTAACGTCTTTTAATAGGTTAGTAAGAGTATTTATAGAATACTTTCAAACTAAATTTAGTTTGCGAGAACTATAATATAAATTTAAACGAAAAGAAATTAAAATCTAAGGAAAATTTTCGGTTAAGATTTTTTTTCTTCGTTTCTTCCAAGGGCCTGTCTTCACTTAGATGACATTCAAATCAACTTTATATCATGGACAATATTCATATTTTAAATGTCATATATTGGCCCATAGTGATATTGACTTTCAGTGAAAATGCCTATCATCTCAATGATGAAGAGGTCACGTGATACTGTATATGTCGAACAGAATAAACTGTTTATGTGATTCTGCGTATACATAAAAATACACAGATACTTGGTTCTAAAAGTAAATTAATTGTACTTTATATTTTGACTGAATTTGTTCAGTTTAAGTTATAACACCGAATATTGAAGAGTTGATAAGTTTCTTGTTAAAATATTTTAATGCTGTTTTTTCAAATTTATTATTATTATTTTACAAACTCTCAAATTTTGCATGGATATATATCAATACGCGAAACGTGTTTCTAACAGTAAGTATAATTTCTTCATAAAAAAGACACTAATTAATTTAGGTAATTGGATTTATTGTTCTTTTCCACTTCAATAAATACATTTTTTTCTTAGAAAAAGAACTAAAAAATCCCCTTAGAGAATGCATACAGACTTAGTTCATATAACATCTCCTAGATGGCAGTGTTCGAAATTTTCATTTTGTCCACCTGCACTGGCAAGTTCTGAATGTTTTCACTTCTAAACTCATTAAAAGTTCTACCTGCTTCCTATATAGGAATGAACAACTTATTAGCTTTGTTATTAGGTGTGTATGCATGCAGTATCACGCATTCAGATCTATATGAAAAGATACTATCTAATTTTATATGAACTAAGTCTGAATGCATTTTGTAAGGGGATTTCTCAGTTCGTTTCTCTTAGAAAAATAATATGAATTTGTTGAATAGACTAGTATTTTTGAAAACCATGTGTTTTTAATTCATGCTCTCGAGAATAGTTTACAAATTTAGAGAACAAGTGGGACTTGCGCAATACACATCCAACAATAAACGTCTCACGAATTAAACTGAAACAGACGAAGATATCAAAATAAACGTATAACAGTAAGTCTGTTACAGTCTTAGTTTTGTTGCACTCATGTTCCAAGCTTATCATTTATAGTCGCGATATACACTACATGGCCAGTGAATATGGACACCCCTTCCAGTTAGTGGGTTTGGCAAGTTCAGTCATACCCACTGCTAACAGGTGCATAAAATCAAGCATACAGCCGTGCAATCTCCGTAGACAAACATTAGCAGAAGAAAGGGCCGTGCTGAAGAGCTCAGTAAATTAAATGTCTATTCGGACATTACTGAACATTCGAAAATTTCGCCTTAAAGTTTATAAATTGACGTAGTAAACATAACAGAATATTTTTGGTTCTTATAGTCAGCATACTATAAGGTTCGGAAGCTATAACTGTGTGATAAACTCTCACTAATAGGGAAACTGCAGATATTTGACCAGGGTAGTTTATAGATTTCGAACATTACTAACTTCAGTGAATTAACTTCGGACTACAGTATTTCTACGATGACACTGAATATCTTCATCGACAAAACGTGAGGCCAATCAAGAAGAGACGGGTCACTTGCTGAGGTGAAGTGTAATAATGTCAATTCATATTTAATTCACTCGTCGATAAAATATTCTATTCCAAACCAGATAGGAGACTCAGTATAGTTTGTAACTTGGTGAATCCCTTGTATATAAACCAATATTTGTAATAACCGTTATTATGTATAATTGTATTTTTGTTTGTATGTTAGATATATTTGTCTTATGAAAGAAACTTGTGTGTATTTATTTTGTTGGTATATGTCATAAATGTGACATATATTGATATTTAATTCATTTCTAAATTAAAATTTTCGGTTACTTGAAATCGTAATGCGTGACGTATGTAGCAAAATAAATCAGACTCGTCCGAGATAAATTATAATACGTAACATAATAAATTGAAGTGTCATGTCCGAAATTTGAATTCGCTGACGAGAAAGAGGTTTATTTTAAACGATTGTGTAATTCTGTGCATATTAGCAAAAGTTTCAACAAATTAAGACATTTACGTCTTATCGAAAAGTGTAAACGCTCTTCAAGTGACCACCCATAAAACTTACGTGGTTGAAAAGGAAGCTGAAAGAGTACAGGAAGCGGCTGCTATTTCCGATTATTACAGAAAAAAACACTTTTCATAAAAAGAAATTTTACCATCTCAGCAAACACCAGTATTTGTACAATCCATTAACGATTCTTCTAAAAAATCCAGCATATCTAGTTCGAAATAATCTTAGAGTCAGGATAAAACTTCATCAAAATCATCATGGCCAGTCAACCATTTTTGTAAGAAATTTGGTCATGTCATGTCCTATTGTTGACGTTTGAAAAAGAAAAACAAGATGTAACAGGGGCGACTCAATCATTGTTTTTGCAGGGTATATTGCCTTTAGACTCGAGTTATGCCACTGATGAGACTGTTATTGTTCAGGGTAGTGAGGGTGTTTTTTTTAACATTCCTCGATAAAATATTTACTTGACATCAGACCTAGTTTCAGAACCAGTTGTGGTTGGAGTAAAACCTGCTATATCAGTTGATGGTGTATCGGTATGGCAAGGAAACTATTTGACTGTGAGAAAAGATGTTACCAAATCCAAGACAGTTAGAGAGCTGATCAATATGTCATCTAAGAATGATGTTATTGTTGAGAAGAATGCAGGCGTGTTTCCCTCGTGTGCTGTGGCTCGAGCTCAGGGTAAGGGATTAAGCCACGAATAAACTTGTGCTTAATTCAAACCACTTTGTTACACTTTTCTTAATGGCTAGCTTCACGCTGTTTAAAAGTTGACTTTTCTCTGTCGACTATGCCTGATGTCCTGATTGACATACTAATGTTAGAAGGTAAAGCGCTCGATTTTGTAATTTAAGGGTCGTTGGTTCGAAACCGCGTCACAACAAAGATGATCTCACTGTCAACCGTAGGGGCGTTATAATGTTTCAGTCAATCCCACTTTTTGTTTGTAAAAGTGTATCCCAAGAATTGGCGGTGGGTGGTGATGACGAGCTGCCTTCCCTCCAGTCTTATGCTGCTAAATTAAGGACGAAAAACGTAGATAGTCCTTATTTTTTACTGTTACTAATTATATGTTTCTGTGTAGAATATTACCTTTACCAATTTTTAAGAAACATTCCTAACAACGTAGGACTTCTAATTGAAAGAATTACCTACATACATGTTACTTAAGAATTTATCAATACGAAAATGATAGTACTCTGCACTGGCTCCGCCTTTATATATATATATATTTGCAATATAACGTATTCATACATTATGCTATCTCTTGGTGTAAGGATGATCCTATCGTCGGTCTGGCGCTTTGAGGTACTTGTACCATCATGGAGCAATCATTCCAAGCTTACTGGCCCCAAAATTAGAGAAACTGACAAGACTGGTATGAATTGACAATATGTATAATCATTGAATTATAAAAATATAAGAAATGGTTACTTAGCAAACTACTATAGTGAAGTTATTTTAAAAAAGAAGATAAATTAGTAAAACATATTTTCAAAAATTAATTTTGACTTTAGAATGGCGATTCCTAAAAGTACAAAGAAAAGGCAAGAATGAATAGACAAATCACACACATATCACTACATAAGTAACTAATAAGTACTGTGTCAATGTGACAATGGTTATCAGCCACTATAAAACTGTATACCAATATACAGTTTAAATGCTTTTACTCAAAACTGAATTCACGAATTGAGTAATTTGTTGTAGATAAAAGTTATTCTTGAAAATATTTCTCTACTTAGGTAATAACGTTTCTATGGTTTTTGTGTATTTATACTTATATGTTTCTGTAATTTTTACATTGCCATCATAATGTTTTCGTAATTACTTTTTCATATATCAACCATAATACAATTTCTATATTCAGCACCGACGAAAACTTTAGCCTAATACCAGAGTTCATCATCCTGACTTGGATACGACAATCATATTAACGATGTATATCAGCAATTGCCATGAACAATTATTATGATGTGAACTAGATAAAGCAAACTAATTGTAGTTTTTATTATTATTTAAGCGTTTTCTAATCGTATTTTAGGGTAGAAATTAACAACACAACATAGTTATTTTATTTTATTTTTAACACTGGGTATGTAATGTAATTCTCTCAGAAGAAATTAATTTCAGAAGCTGTTTGCACTTTCAGATCTTCACATTTTAACTAAATTTGCAAGAAGACGGCCAGTGTTTTCAACTATACGATCACAAGCTATGAACGCATGTTTAAGATGGTTTGACTACACAAAGGTTTTCCATAAATCATGAAGAACTTGCTACTGATAAGTCTGCTCATAATACCATGTTATTCAAGATGCGATTATTGTAAAACAATACTGAATTAGTAACAACTGAGTTTGAGTCTAGAAAATGGCAAACAAACTGGACAGAGTATGTAATGTACAATGACAAGAAATCCATTAAATTTAGATACAAAAGAACAAGAATCTTTACAAATGAAGTTAGCTATAAAAATAAATAGAATACTGTTAAACTGTTCGATTCGAGAGTTCAACAAGAAATGTTATAAAAGTACCCTCTTTCTGAAAGGAAACATCGGTTTCCTTTTCCCTGTGTCGTTATCACTTGACTGGGCACTCTTTCTCTCTCTCTTGACGTCCCATGCTGAGACAGCGGTTAATCTTAGGATTTATAACGCTAAAATCGGGGTTCGATTCCCCTCGGTCGACACAGCAGATATCTCGGTGTGACTTTGTTATAAGAAAACACACACATACATACCCTTTCTCGATATTCGTCAGGTTTTTCCCAATGGATCAGCGAAAGGATAGTTAGCGTTTTCATCCCTGTCCAGGAGGGTGACACTCAACCTGGTAAACAGAGATCAGACAGATTCAAAGAAAACATTAACACTTTTTCCTGAATCGTGTATTATGTGTCATATATAGATATATATTCAGAATTAAATAATAAATTTAGAACTAACATTAATATTGGAAATATTGTTCTCGTATGTTTCTTTCATGTGTGCTGCATGGCCAACAGGTATTGAAGGGTGAACGTTGTCATTGTGTAACAGAACAGCTTTGAGGTTTAACATTGATGAATCAATAAACAGACGTCACTCTTGCGGGTCACGGTCACAAACCAAAGCAGAAAAAAATCCTTCGATGTCAACTGGTGCAAAGAATTTGGTTAAAACACGTTGTCGGCTTCAAAAAACAGAAATTGTCGTACCAGGTGACAGCAAAGACCATTCCTGCAGTCTCGAACCCAGCAATTTGGCTTTTCCTTTTGACAGACCCAAATTTCTGACCAGATTATTTAATTCTGACTGTGTTATGAGATGTAAATCGCCTGATGAGCATGGTTCAAAATCCGAATCAATGTCACTGCCAGTTCCCTGCATTGCAGTTTCTTCATTTGGTTCGTCTTAGGTCCATTTCTCTGGTGGTTTCGATATTGGAAGACTGTCGTCATGTGGCACGGGTCTCAATGCTGAAGGCAGATTAGGGTATTCAATTGACTTCTTGTTCTTGGCAGAGAAACCAGACACATTAGTCAAACAGAAGTAACAGTCCGACACCTGGTCTTTCTGTTCTCGCCATATCATCGAGACAGCAAACGGCATTGTCTTTCGAGTGCCTCTGAGCCAAGCTCTCAGACAGACAGCACATGTCGCACAACAAATGTGAGGCGCCCATTCCTGGTCTTCATCACCAATTTTACAGCCGAAGTACAGATGATATGCTTTCTTCACAAGAGCAGTCATTGAGCGTCTCTGATGAACAAGCGTATACTCGCCACAAATATAGCAGAATATATCGGGGCTGTTACGACATTGACAAGACATATTGACCGACACCAGTCGTCCTGTAAACACGTCTATAACATCTAACTTACTTGTTACAGTGTTACTGAGGCAATGCTATATTCTGAAACAATATGCACACACTATAAGGTCTATATTAATCCAATGAGCAGCATCTGTGTATGCAAACCACTTTTATAGCCTTGACACTGAGACAGTGTCAAGCTGGCTCAGGCATGCCCAGGCATGCCCTGGCTGCATACTTCAGCAGAACAGCTTCCAAACTGTCCAGACTGCACAAAACATTGTTCATAGGTGTTTTACAGAATTGAAAAGTTTTGGATACAAATATAAGAAAAAAACATGACAAAATTGAAGATTTTGATGAAACGGTACGTGATGGGCAAATTTGGATGTGACTTTCGTGATCAGCAGCCAAAAATCTATAAGGAACACCCGACTGTGTTCAAGAAGCAAAAACTTTGATTTTGCAGTGTTATTTAAATTCACCGCTTCTAAACAGATTATTGTGGAATCTTTTCCATAAAAACAAATAGTTTCTTTACCTTAGCCTGGTAGCATGTTACTTTTTGTTGTGAAATACCACCAACGAAATAAAACTCAAATTATTGAACAAAGTTGAACAAAATAGCCAAAAATACTCCTTCCCACTTTGTTCTCGTAATCTTTGTTTTCATTTGTATTGTTGTAATGTATTGATTAACTTGTAAATAAAGGAGTTAGTATTCATTGAATGAATGTAAATAAAATATATTTTGTATAGATTAATTGAAAAATGATATGCAAATCAGCACGTCATGAAAAGTGCAGGTTGTCATGGCAACCGTCTTTTGTTGTTGTTTTTCTTGTGGCACTCATCCGCAAGACCACGTCTATGAAGACGACGAGTAGTTTCATCAGTAATAATGAGGTTAAACTGTAACATTCTTTCACAGATATTTCGCTTTGCATCTTTCTCCTATTTATTACGCGGATAACTTATCCAGAAAATTCCTGTTTCGCGTTTCATTGTCACACAAACACTCTTCTCACTTTTGGTACATGGAGTGCGTTATAAGACTGTCTGTAAAATCTTACTACTTGATCGGAAAATAATAACCCAAAATTTTATGGACTTGTTTATGGACAAATCTATGCTGTTTGCAAGCACCTATCCTCTCTGTAATTGGGATGATCATGCATATGTAGCCTTCATATAGGTTTGTACAAAATTATCAGAAAAACACATTATGTTCCATTATGGTTAAGTGGATCCCACAGTACAATCAATCCCTAAATCCGATTGACTACATATTTTAAAGTGCATCATGAATAAAGTGATTCGTAATATAGTTCACCAAGAAATTTCACAAATTTTGCAATAGAACATACAAGCAAAACCCATCTTAAAAAACGGACTTGTTATTGAAACAATACTCGAGACTTTTATGTCAATAGAGGCCCGGCATAACCAGGTGGTTAAGGCGCTCGACTTGTTAATCTGAGGGTTACGAGTTCGAATTTCCGTAACATCAAACATGCTCTCTCTTTCAGCCGTAGAGGCGTTATAATATGACGGTCAATCCAGCTAATCGTTGATAAAAGAGTAGTCCAAGAGTTGTTGGTGGGTGGTGATGACTACCTGCCTTCCCTCTAGTCGCACACTGCTAATTTAGGGACGGCGAGCGCAGATAGCCCTTGTGTAGTTTTGCCCAAATTTCAAAAACAACAAAATATATCTCAGTGGCTATGACTGCTAAAATGTTTGATAAGAGATAAAAAGTTGATTTTCCGATTGTTAGACAAATTTCACCCTGGGAAACCTACCTAAAAACTCCTGAGTAGGTCATACGACTATTTTTATGTAGATTCTTTAAAGAGAATGAGAAAGTATATCAGTTTTCTTTTATCGCTTCTGGCTAAGCTACTTTTTAAAGCCATTCAAGCACTGAAGCCTACAGCAAAATCGAATAGGTGAAAAATAGGTGCAAAAGTATTAAAATAAAGGCAGTAATTAAATTTCATGCTGCTTTCAAAAAACAGTGGAAGGTAAATCACGGGTGAAACATCAACATTTTATTAATATTCATATTTAGTACAACAGAAACTCAGTGAAAGTTCTTGAGCTCAACAAACAGTTAATAATTTCTTTGTCACTCTTTTGCTTTAATAACTGCAGACACTCTTTCAGACATTACTGCAACATAATTAATCAAAGTTTCTTTGGGGTTTTACTCAAATGTCTCTAATATACTTCCGTAAAGTTTCTTTGGAAGTAATGATTGATTTTTCAAGTTTTTGATCTATCAAATCCCAGAACTACTCAATTTGGCTGAAATTTTTAAAAGCAATTGCATCATTTGAATGGCTCCAGCAGCTTCTTTCTCAGCCACGTTTTTTTTTTTTCTCTATAGACTGAATGAGTGTTTGAAGTCATTATGTTCTTGATAGTAGAATCCTTTAACAATAGTACAACCACTGAGTATACCATAACGGATCAATAGCTGATGGTACTTGCACCCACCGCCAACTTTTGGGCTACTTTTGTTTAATGGAATAACTGGATTTGACCAACACTTTCATCGTGCACCAACGGCTTTAAATGCAGAACATGTTTTACTGTAATATGATGCAAACAATATTTGTCTGGGATTCATAACCAGAGTGCGCCAATCGCTGCTATTGTTGTTAATTGATATTCATACAACCTGACAAAAGTCATAACCTTCTAAAATTTCGCCTTAATCGACCGATTATATGTCGATTCACAAATGCAAAAGAAATTATATAAGTTTGTTTATAAAGCGAAGTTTCTGGTTTGATTTTTTACTAAAACAACAAGTTTATAAAGGTGTTGAAAGTGTGTTACAGTCGCGACCACTTCACTTATATAGCTTACGTGTTTACAATGTTATGAAGAAATACGCCTCTGAAACGAATTCTTCTTACAAATTAAAACGCTATTGTTTATCTTTTAACTTTGTAAAAGATACAATACATTGATTCCAGATTATTAAAATACTGCTTGCAATTGTTTAAATTTAATGACTTATTTATTTATGAGTGAATATTCACAGACACCTGCATATGGTATACGCAGAAAACTGTGCCAACAAAGACGATAGAAATATTATTTACTTAAATCGACTAGCTTAGTTAAACCGTATCGGAACTTGTTTGACTATAAAGATCGAGGCAACCATCCATCTTCCAGTGGCTAGATCTGAGACATCGGCATTAATGAAGTAACACGTTTCTCAACTAAGTAAATGTTTTAAATACCTAGGAAATACTTAAACCACGGGTTGTGGTATAGCTACCACAATGTCGTAGCTATACATTCAAATCAAACTTGCATGGAGACTCTACCATGAAATAAAATTCTTAATTCTGTTTGCAATTCCTTAGTCATTTGCTAATAAGATATTTCAGAAATTTTTTGTTTGTCTAAATATTGAACACTGTATATTGTTTATATTTTTTATCACGGTTAATAAGCAGGGGTCACTGCTTCACAAAAGTTACGGCGGAGAGTTCAGAAATGAAGTTTCTTAGTCTTTTGTTGCTGTTGCTTTTAAGCACAAAGTTTTAGTATGGACTATCTTAGCTGTGCATACCGAGGGTATCGGAACCTGATTTTCACCATTAAGTCTATAACCCTTAGATTTACCGCTTAGATATCAAAGGAAAATCTTTTTAGTCAGTAGTTAGTGTTTTACTTTAAAATAAAAACTATTTAAACTTTGTTGTTCATAAATGTGGTCAAATAGAGGGCGAGAATTTGAATTCATCTTTATACAAAGACTGATAATTTAAACCCTAATAACCTTAAATGTGTACAAAAATTCAGAATGCATCAGAAATTTAACAAAGACATGCGACCTTTTACATCATATTATGTTTTATTAATCTCTCAAAAAATTATAAATAACAATGTTTGAGAATGACTTTCACAGGTTAATATCTGATTAGTCATGTACAATTATGTCGGTTATCGATTTAAGAAAATGAAAAACGTTACAATGAGAAGATAAAAGTAACTTATTCTTACTATTTTTCCTTTTTCCAAGTTTCCTTGACATCTTTTCACTGGATTCTAACGTTTTCGATATGATTTCTTGTTTTGATATTTGTAACTTCAAGAAACCTCATCGTAACTTTACCTATTTGCCATCAAGACTAGAGTAAACACAACTCTCATGTATTATCCCAGAATAAAAATGATTACTTTAGCACTTCCTCACGTTCAGAATGTCACTGCTGTACACCTCTTGAATGCTTCGCATAGCTTCAGTTGCACTTTTCCCTTTTCTGAAGTCGTAAAGTATTATACGCCTTGTGCTCCTTTGACACCTCCATGATAATTGGGGCTTCTAAAATAAATAAAACAAAAACTAGAAAAGAAAGGAACTGGCTTACACTTAATGCTATCAAGTCATCCCATATAACTTATATGACTCTGAAAATAGCTTAATTTAGCCAATAAATATACATTTACACTTACCTTATCCCAAATAACAGCATTACTAATGGAATGACCTGATAGCTCGAATTTTTTCTCTGATTCAGAAGTTGGAAGGAGCTCCAATTTATTACATTATGGATTATGATTTTAAATAGAAGAAAATCGAATAGAGTTAAATGATAATTTAAATTTAGACGTTAATTAAACGTCGAAATGTATCAAATTTATTATATTTGCCAACAAGACTGATGTACACTGTTTTTTCTTAACACAAATATATTTTAACATACAAACAATAATACAATTCATTATAACGTTAATTACAAATTCTGGATTATTTATATAAGTTTTACAAACTTGCAAACAATATTGAATATTTTATCTGATTTGGACCTTTCTTGATATCCTCTTGAGAGTTCACAATTAGTGAATTAATTTCGAGTTGATATAGCTCCAATTCACATAACGGAAAGCTAGCAAACTCTTCACTGATTACAAATCGAGTTATTCACTGATGAAGGTATGTAATGTTTTCGTAAAGACAGTTACGTTCGATGTTAATTTGCTGAATTCAAACAATAATCTTTGAAATCTATAAATGTTTTCTGGTGAGTATCTAAAGTTGTCGATTAATAAGCATTAATCATAGGTATTGGTTTCGAAGTTTATGGTATATCAATTGTAGCAAACCAGTAACATATACTGCGTTTGTTACCTTTTACAATCGTTAGACGATACTCTAGAAATGTTTCTAAAATAACAATACTGGTATTTACACACATATGTAAGTTGTTGAAACTTATTCCCACAACTTTAATAAACAGGCAGGAATTTCGCAATACGTATTTAACAGTGTAAGTTACTCACAATTCTAAATATATATTTAACTGAAACAAACAACGATATTAAAATAAATATATAACTAATTTCATAACACATGACATTCATATAAATAATCTTTCAGTTACAAGTGCTATGTTGTTGCCATTTTTTTTCAACAGTTGGTCGTTCAAGCTAATATCTAGAAATGCAAACAAGCCAATCATAGTGCCCACTAAAACAAATAGACAGACAAACTGTTAATCGTAAATTTATTGGTACTCATCACAGCATTATTTAATAATATTTATTATTCTTGATTTCGTAACAATATGATCTAAATTGTCTGAAATATAGATTATGTGAATTTATACAATTTTGGGTTGTTTTATAAATTTATATTTGTTTGTATTGTCTTTTTGGGATAAATATTCTTCACATACAAATGAAATATTATATAATAAAGTGGGACTGAATTCTTATGAAACAAAGTATACTAAAAATAAAGGACTTACTTTTTGATGCTTAGGTCGTCAAATAATCCAATACTTCGAGATGAATCTTCTGATATGTATTTAAAACACTTCAAGAGATGAAAACATAAATAAAATACATTTCACGTGAAATGAATTGCCGGTTTAGCTGTCGTGCAACACAGTTTGTAATGTTACCATAATGAAAACAAAGACTACGCTCATAGTTACTTCTTAGCAGTGTTTATGTACGCCACTCGTAAGATTTAGGACTTTAGTACAAAAAATACTATTTTTATTTATAACACGTATATAATTCTGTATGTAAAAATGCTAACTTTGTGAAGTGAGATCACCTTTTGTGAAATCGGTTTCATTTTACTTATTACTGGAAAGGTATCACCCCTGCCACTGAGTTCTAAGTGAAAATATCCCATTCTTCACACCGTCAGGTCGAATAACCTAAGGGAAGTTACAGCTACATTGTCTAACAACTGGAAACTGAAAACCAACACGATTGCAGATAAGCCACAGAATATATCAATTTCCAAGAAACTTATAAAAACCGTATTTATTGATAACGAATAAAACTTGGTAAATAACAAATAATTAAAATTACATGATTTCAAAATGCAGAAATATTCATAACTGAGATATGAAGATCCAGGACAATCTCTCACCCAAATATTTTTTTATGTGATCTACCGTTTTATTTATTTTTATTACTTTTTTACATATAACTTGAATATCTGTTTCTGTGTTTCAAGGTAAGAACTTAATTATGTCAGGAAAATTACTTCGAAAGTGTGTTTGTTTGCAACTGAGAATTTAATTAGGTGGGTAATTTGCTAATTATAGCTTGTATTTTTCAAGATGAGAAATTACACATATCGCAAGAAAGTTTGGCACTTTGTTGTATAAAATCAAGGTCTCATTAGAAATAAATGGTTCTATTTCAATGAAATAATTGACAAACAACATTTTTCTGTAGAAAACAAGAGTTGGTTATTGTTTGTTTGTTGTTTTCAATTTCGCGCAAAGTTACACGAGGGCTATCTGCGTTAGCCGTCCCAAATTTAGCAGTGTATGACTAGAGGAAAGGTAGCCAGTCATCACCACCCACCGCCAACCTTTGGGCTACTCTTTTACTAACGAATAGTGGGATTGAACGTCACATAATAACGCCCCTATGACTGAAAGAGCGAGCATATCTGGCGTGACGGGGATTGAAACCCGCAACCCTCAGATTAGTAGTCGCGTGCTTTAACCACCTGGATATGCTGGACTGAATACAAGAGACTAAAAATTTTTATAAAAAAGACCAGAAAATACAAAATACATTTATATGACGAAAAAATAATTTGACCAAATACAAAAAAATAAAAATATGAAGATTCAATTTATGAAAAAAAAACTTAAAACAATTACCTACAATTGAAACATGGTTAAAAAAGTTTTTGAATATTAATATAAATTAAAGAAATTTTGGTGATCGACTTCATTTGATTACCGTATTCAAGTTTTCACAAAGTATGAATCGTATGCTTTGACAAATAAGCGCCAAAATTTTGCAAACCTTTGTATTTATGAATAGAAATGCTATATCAAAAGTTAGTTTCCTTAAAAGCGAGAGTCAATGATCGTGGAGGTAAGACATTGTCTTGTATCCTTTAAAACTACACAAAATATCTGTTTTATAATACCACTTGGCATGTTACTTACAAATATTCGTACTTCTGGCCCCCCGCTAGTACAGTGGTATGTCTCCGGATTTACAACGCTAAAATCAGGGGTTCGATTCCCCTCGGTGGGCTGAGCAGATAGCCCGATGTGGCTTTGTTATAAGAAAAACACACACACACTCGTACTTCTGAAATAGTATAATACAATAATTTGGAAAATAATTTCAACTGAAGATAAAAACTATCAACACGTCTATGATCATGTTTAAAACAAAAACAAAACTTTATAGTTCACTATATGTCATAATTTTATTTTTTGTTTTGTATCTTCACTCTTAACAGAAAAATAAGTGGTTCTATTTTAAAAGCGTTTTCGCTTGATTTAAATCAATGTGTAAAACATGATTTTACACGTTACAGTCATAACAAGAGATGTCTTATACTTCTTGCCTAACATCCCAGTCGCATCAAAGATACTCGTTCTCTCATTCGTGGGGGCGTTATTATGTAACGGTCAATCCCACTATTCTTTGGTAAAAAAGTAGCTCAAGAGTTGGCAGTGGATGGTGATGACTAGCTGCCTTCCCTCTAGTCTTACACTGCTAAATTAGGGACAGCGAGCACAGATAGCCCTTGAGTAGCTTTGCGCGAAACTCAAAATAACAAATAACAAAATCTTGCCTAAAAGGTAAAGGAACATTCCAGGAAAGAGGGTGCACACTGCAAACGTTAGAAAAAACAGTTACAAACATATGTTATTTAGAAGTTCTATGTACTAAATAAGTAATATTTTTGGGGAAATCTCAGTTGATTTTGTGATAATTCTCGCACTCGAAATAGATCGAAAGTCAGAAAAGTTCCAGTTATAACATTTCGTATGCTGAGCAGGAGAGTGAACACATACTCCTTCTTTGGGAAATATTAAGAAAGGCGAGAAAGAATTATGGTGTTGATTGTGATATTTTAAATATTTCATTGTAGTAGTCATCATGTTCATAAACTAAAGTTGCATATGAATAATTTGAAAAAGCTAAAAATTTTCATTTTAGATACTTTGAGCGCTACCACAATTACAATATTCGCTTTGACGGATTATTTTGAATTAATTATTAATTTCATTAATACGATGCCAAATATGCTTCTGTTGCTTTTAATATGATGCTGTAAAAGTCTATAATATAAAATTTAAAGAAAACAATACCGCATTCAATGTTTTTGTTATGAAATTAGTGCAAAACTTTTGCTATTCAGTAATGACTATAGTAAATGTTTTATTTCTAATTTTTGAACAATTCCTAAATTCACTAACGCAATGTAAGAGTTATCATTTCTTTAATATAACTTTTTTGCTTGAATAATTACGTCTTTATCAAATTAAAACGATATGGAACCAAAAGGTAAACCCACTAATTATTGTAAGCATCGTTGTTCGTCGTTAGAATATAATTGATTTTTTTTTTTGCTCGTTGAATTTAGTGTAAAGATACTAGAAGGCTACCTGCGCTAGTTGTCCCTTATTTTGAAGTAATAGACTATAAGGAAGTCTATTATATAGACTAGTTTATCAGCTAGTCAACATGACTTAGCGTCAATTCTTGGGATACGCTTTGCAAACAAATAATAGGATTGACCGTATTATTATAACCCCCACTCTACAAAGCTGAAAGGGCAAGCATGCTCAGCGACAAGTTCAGATCCCACGATTCTCACATTGTGAATCGAGTACTCTAACTGTCAAGTATATGCAGATCAGAATATCACTGAAAATCTCATTCTTACTACCTTAAATAATTTTATTTATGAATAATAAAATATGTCCTTCTAAAAAGAGATCCATCATAGGTAAAGTAATGTACAAAATACTGCTAAAAATAAAAAAATGTTAAAAAGTGTCTTAATAGCAGTTTTATCTCAGTTAATATAGCAATTACGTGGCAAAAGGGTACTTACAGGTTAAATTCATTTCGCAGAAGGCACAAAAATATTTTAACTACAGGAAGATTGATGTCAAACATGGGGCAATCCTACGATTTTGAGATAAGTCCTGAATACGAGTTTTTTGTTGTGAGAAGGAAAGAATAAGTTAATTCAAATTATTACTTGGTGCAGTACTTACTTGGAAAGGAAGATATTCTAGGTCAATTACTCGAAAAAATGTAGAAACAATATTACCATAAAAGACAAAATATAATTTTTTAAAGTAAGTTTTGAAGTTTATCAACTACGACTTCGTATATCTAACAACATTATAAAAATTCAATTGTTATTCAAGCATTAAAGATTCTATAAAAAAAAGGAATTTTGTTTTTAGTAGCTTTGATATTTCTCGAATGAATTGATTGAAATTGTAAATAATTTTAGGCTTTTTTGTTTTAATTCAAATTTAATATTGACAAAAAAGTCTTTACTTGTCACACCTTCCTATCTGACAAAATCATTAATGTAAATAAACTGGATACGGATATGACAGGGTGATCCAACAGTTTTAATATAATTTACTAAGGTTTGCTGTGCTAAGTGTTTATAAAGATAATCAACAACAATAGCAATAAACTTTTTGTTATCGTCCTTGGTAAGTTCTTCCTGTTTTTTATTACACAAAAGTGCCTTCAAAATTAAATTTACTTTTGTTATTGACGCAAACTAATCTTAAATTTCTCAATTTTTGTTATTTTCAAGTACTGAAAATAATTGCTAAACGAGGGCGCTACAAAATTCGTGGCGATTTAATTTCTGTTAATGTTTCTTCTTTGACCTTATTCCCCAGTGACACATCAGTATGTCTATGGAATTAATACGGATGGAAGACGAGTTTCAATACACGTGGTGGGTAAAGTACAGATAGCCCATTGTGTTGCTTTGTCTTTAATTCCAAATAATAAATCGATGACATAATATATTTACAGTAAACATGATTTTTGAAAGATTTCCAGGTTAAAAATAATGATAAAATGATTCACGACAATAATGTGTAAACAAGGGGATGAAAGTATTTAATGATTTATCTTGAAAAAATCGAGAAGTGTCAAAATGTTTACAGGCGTTTTGATATAATAATTTATTGCTTTTCTACCCGCATATTTCTAGTGGTTATACAAAACTGAATTTTACCCTTGCTTCAGGAAATTTCCAGAACACAGATATTCACGTTTTCGTGTACTTGATACCTGGAAAGATTAAGAAAAATTGTGACTTACAAACAAAACCTTTAAACTTTTCTGCCTATTCCCAATTTTACAACAAGTATTGTACTTTTACAAATATACGTTTTCACATTTTATTTGTCAAAATCAAAAACAAATGATCACTGTAAATGCACCACAGCGTCACTTGTTAAACAATGATTGTACGCAAAATAAAACTATGTAAACATGGTTGTAAAGGATTACTCTAAATTTAATTTCACGTAGCTCATTACGAAACCATTGAACAATGACCAATTAAAGAATTGTTGGAAGGGTCTTTAGTTCAAGACGTAATGCCGCTAAATATGTTTCAAACTTTCATATGGGGGTCCTTCATGAATTCGGCAATTAGTCCATTTATTTGCTCAAATAACTGAAAACAAAACAACTCGTATTTTAACAGTAAAGAAAGTTAAATGTTACAATAATTAGTTTTTACAAACAGAAGTTAAGCTTTTTGTTTGCCTCATTCCTCCCCTCCGATCGCGCTCTGGCTCAGCGACAACATTAAGTCTTATAACACTAAAATTCAGGTTTTAGTAGTCGCAATGGGCATAACCTCATTGTGTAGTTATGTGTTAACAACAAACACACAAACCTATCTGGTTACTCAGAAAGGCTTCCTAATCAGTACCTTATGGTAGACGAAATATGTACCTAAAATTGTTTTCTACAAACATCCGTTTTTAGGACTGCAAAAAGTAGTAATAAAAATCCTGTGCTGATTATTATGAGTAGAGAAACTGTAAATAGTCGAACAGACCTCCTGATCGTACAATCAGAAGGCGTTCTATGTATTTACGAACTTTTAAATATATGTAAACTAGTAAATATATGTAAAGTAATTTAACAGTTATTTCTACCAAAGCTCATTATAGTAGCATAAAAGAAAACTTCCCAAAACAGAATTTGTAGCAAATAAATGTCAAAGCTGTTAACTAACTATTAATAAAATGAACTAAAACATTATACAATGAAAGTCAATAGAAATATTTCTCTTGCATCTCCAAAGTCACAACACTAGCTGACAGATATCAGATGGAAATGCAGTTGAAGTAAGATTTTGTCTGAAACAGCAGTTCACAACATTTTTCTCTTCACGAATCTCTTGAGTTATAACAACTTTCGCAGCTAGCTTTCTTTAAGCAGTAATATTTAAAAAACAACAACTTTTGAGCGTGTTAAATTTATTTAAAATAAAAAGTTTTCTGTAACGCATACTATGTAATACGTTTACCTGTCATCACTTTCCTACCAAGTGAAATCTAAATATAATTCTTGAAAGATTATAAAAAAAACAACATTTAACTAGAACTTATAAGACTTCTGAGCTTGTTTTGAGGAGCACAGGTTACAAAGTGCGTTAAAGTTTGGTTCAACGAAAAAGAGATGTAGTTTTAAATCTGGCTTTGCATCAAGTTATTTCATCTTATAAATATTTTAATAAATTAGAAGGAAATTAAAATATTAGTAAGAACTGTAGAATCAGAAAAGTGGAAAAGACGCTATTACCAAGTTTTTCTTGCAAGTCCCACAGAATTGTGTGTCGAGCTCCTAGGAGTTCGCGAACCACGTATTCGGAAACTCTGGTCAAAACATGGAACCTTTTCACGTGTTTCTTTATGTGAGACAATCGGGGAATAATTAACAAAATATAATAAAAATGATTCACAGAATTGATGTAAGGAGCTTTGAAAAAATAGTTAATTCTCAAATAATCGATTCGTAATTAATGCAAATTCTTTCTATAAAGACACAATAATTGTTTTGCATTACGCTAATACCCAGTAATTAAACCACATTATCGAAATTGCCCAGTCAAATGATGACTCTGTATTTATTTTTGCAAACGTTCAAAGCAAGAACTAGATAGTGCAAATAACGTTACATTTGTTCAAGAAAAGTGTACGTTACCAATGTGCGCTGTATTTTAGTGAAATAAATCGCCAACAATTTCTATACATTTTTGACATTTGTTAGTTTGTTTTCAAGTATCTACATATATAATTTCAAACAAATAATATTTTATTGTTATAAAGGTGGCTAGGGCGCTCGACTCGTAATCTTAGAGTCACGGGTTTTAATCCCCGCCACACCAAACATGCTCGCCATTTCAGCCGTGGGGGCGTTATGATGTGGCCTGTCAATCTCACTATTCGTTGGTAAAAGAGTAGCCCAAGAGTTGGCGGTGGGTGGTGATGACTAGCTGCTTTTCCTCTAGTCTTACACTCCTAAATTAGGAACGGCTAGCACAGATAGCCATCGAGTAGCTTTGCGCGAAATTCGAAAACAAACCACACAAACCACCTCTTCTCTTCCTTTTTTAAGAAATATTTATTACAACATGTTCTAAGTTTAAACATGTTTCGGTAAAATTTGTGTTAAGCATTTATATTTTGTTTTGATGCTGTTGTCCATTTATATGTACATTGTTTGATACAAATGTACTTCAGCTTGTTTTTCCCAGTACTTTTCTGTATTCTTTGAAACACAAAGAAGTGATATAAGTTTATTGTTTTGGTAACTTGGTTTAACAATTTTATATATTTTCCAAAATTAAACAATGTAGATGATGATAATATTGATGGCTCATTTCTCTCACACTTTAGTACAAGTTTTAATTTAGTTGCGGATCGTTTCACGCATTGATATATAAATATTTATGAATCATTGAGTCAAAATTCACAGTTAGAATTATATATATCCTTACCTGAGCTTATACACAGCGTTGTAATCACTGTAATTAGAACTGGTATTCTGGAGTTAATTTTATGTATAACTGTTATCCAATAATATTCCAATAACGTTAATTATTGTTAATTAAAAATATGTATGTTTTCGAAAGCAAGAGGATTAATAGTGTCTTGCACTGACACAAAACTAGTACGTCGAGATCCTACAAGTATTCTTATAAGGTTCTTTATGTAAATGATAACCTAGAAGCGACACCTACCGACTCACTGAAAGCCTGGGAAAAATACACCCTATCATTTAGTTTTGATAAAAAAGGAGGAAAGGGAAGTCCTGTTACTTATTATTTTACAATCCCTATTTGTAGGTTTTTAAATTCTCATTTTTTTATTTATCTTCTTTGCCAGCATTTTAATGCTCGACTATGAGGAAAAGATTACTTGATCAAACTAACTTTATACATTGTAATGGTGATAAAAGTTGCTAGCAACTAGCTTTACGGTTCATAAAGATTTGCTACAGCTATTGAATATTTGATCTCACTACTTCGAGATGTAAAATACTAAGCTTCAGCTAGACGTCATTTTAGTGATTTTTTTAAGAATATAGCAAACATTTATAGTTTCTGTATAACGAAATGTTCTCTATATAATGCATAAACTAAGACACAATCATCACTAAGCGCGTATAAAATTTTACCAGTAGCAAAGTATAGTAAATGTGTATTGATTTTATTTTTCCTCCTTCACCTTATAGATAATATAAGGGTCGGCTTCGTAGAAACACCGACTGTATAGTGTACAAAGCATTGAGTTGCAATTATCTAATGTTTATCTATTACACAAACCTGAGAATTTAAACTTCGTAAAAGTTGTTTTGGTTTTAATAACGGATATTCCATAATTCACTTTCACATATTTTGAAACTAATATTATTTTGTTTCTATCACGTAAGGATTTCTTACAAATCAGAAAGATAAAAAAAGACTTATTTTTAACGATACCTGTGTTAGTAGCATCTGTAGAGCGTAGATTCTCCAAGCTGAAACTAATAAAATCTTATGTACGAAGTACAATGGTCGAAGAATATTTGGTATCATTAGCTATCCTTTCAATAGAAAAGGAATGAGCTGAAAAATGTGATCTTTATTCTCTTTCGAACGACTTTGCAGTCAAGTAGCGAAACATTTCACTGATGTAATTCATTTTCTCTGGTCCATTAATTTCTTTCTTTGACTTCCTTTAATTTGTTACTATAAATCTTCTACAAATTGTCTTTTGTTACTAAATAGTTTGTGATTATTTTTAGTAAAGAGTTCAATTATGTCTATATACTACTAAAGAGTTAATTTATGATCATGTCCATATACTACCAAAGATCTCATTTATGTTTATGTCAATATGTTTTCAGTTAGTCAATTTAATTTTCAATTGTAAAAAATATTATCTGTAACTTCTGTTATGGCTGGGTCCCTCTCTGGGGCAATGGTAAGTCTTCGGATTTACAATGCTAAAATTAGAGGTTTGATTCCCCTCGGTGGACACAGTAGGTCGCCTGATGTAGCTTTCTGTAAGAAAACACACACTGTTATGGCTGGACCTTCTTTGAGCATCGCACTTGCTAAAGCCGACACTGATGCCAACTGCAGTTCATTCGATAAGTCAATTACCTTGAGGGTAAAAAATTAAAGAGTCTTAACCGTGTCCTATTGTATCATTTTACCAAATCTTTAACTTGTGTTCTCTTGTTCTCAGAATATAGCATAAATAAAACAGAGGCCTGTATTCTATGAATCATCTTAATATAGCCCTGTGCCATTCTTTTTCTCAAAAGAAAATAAGTTAAGATTTCAACATTTCCATTCTTGAAATGTTACTGGTACCCATTTTCTTAACCCATTCCACCATTTTCTCTCTTTATAAAAAATAAACATGTTTTGAATGCTCTCAAACATTCTATTAACTTTACTACATTTTGAAAGGATAAAAACTAATTTAATCATAAATAATATAATTTAATAATATAAATTATAAGTCCTGCTTGGGATAAAGATATAATAGATAAATATGTGTGTGCTTGTACACTTGACAGTCAACCTGTTTTCATGTGCAATATTTATCTAAAAGATGCATGATATCTTTAAACCTGTTGTATAAACAACAAATTTATATTTTCATTGGCCATGATCAGGCTTATAGGTATGGTATATGCGAAGAAATGTAGATAAGTGAATGAATGCTATATAGCAATTGGATTGACTGACATCAAGCCTCTAGTCTGGTTGTCCTTTTGTTTGATAATCGCCAAAGTAATGCTTGAATACTAACTCACTTCAGCAACTTTAAAGATCTGTATCATTATTAATGCAAGCTAGACATATGAAGGCTGTATTTTTACCACTTCCTCCGAAGAGAATATAAAATTATGCAACCTACTTCTTCTAGGGCATTTCTTCACTATGTGAACGTATAATTACTATACTTGGTTTCATTAAACTCTTACGTAAGGTACAGGAGTCAGGTACTGAAATTTTTCTGTATTGCAATAAAAGTTATTGTAATTTATCAATGTAATTTGTCTTCTGGGTTAGCTAGTGTCACTGTACTGTTCCAACTTGATGTTGAAACTAGAAGACTTTTTAAAATTTACTTAATGATTATTGGGTTGTTGTCCAAATAACTGAGAACATGGTTAGTCCTTTAGCCTGGAAAACCAACTTCATTATTGAAATTTCATAAGTTGCTAAAACATGGGACGAATAGTGACACCATCTTTTCATTGTCCTTCATAACAGTTCCATTAAATAGACACTACTTTTAAAATTTACTCTACAAAAAAATCAAATATCCACTTTGTCAGAAAATTAGTTTGCCCAGTAGTTCACAATTATAAAAGGTTTAAGTTGAAAAGTTTTAATTATTTAAATAAAGCAAACATAATTTTTCCTTTAATATTTACGCTGTCTTCACTTTTATTATTCTTTGAAAATTGTATAAGAAGAATCATGTTAGTATAATAGGTCTACTAGATTTTTTCTGGAAGTACTCAGCAAAATTGCTAGGATTTTAAGATATATGGACACCAACTACTGTGTTGCAATTTGTCAATTATAGGCTAGTTATGGCTTTCTGATATACATATTCCAGTAGTTCCACTTTCTTTTACAGTTATATATTTACAGTTATACTATTTTTGTATACTGAATTAATTTGTAGTTGAGAGAGTTCATGCTATTCATTTGCAAGATACATTTGTGTTATGGCACTGTTCATTTGTAATAAAAATTATACAACGGGTAATTATATTTTGTTCACTGCCCACTGAGAAATACCTTTATCTAAATTGTAAAAGATGATATGCAAGTTACCCTCGTGATAAGAAATTTATTTAAACTACATTGTAAAAATTCAATTTTAAAATGGAAGTTGTTTTTAAATCATTATTTTATGGGTTTTTTATTTAAGTTCTAAAGTTTAATGTAAAAAAGTTCTCTGATGGGACACTAAAAAGCCTTCGAATTTACAGTGATTTTAGAGCCAGAGGTTTAGTTCCCTCAGATAACCTGAATTCCTAATTCCAACAGATAACCTGAAGTGGTTTTGCTGTAAGAAGAAACCCACATAATATAAAATAAGTAGTAGTTTAATATTGATACGAACAATAAAACCTTCATAGCCACCATTGAGAAAAATAAAAATTCCAAAACATACTTATTTTCACTGACACTTATAGCTATTACTCGACCACCATAGTTTCTTGTTTATTAACCATCTAAGCATTGGTCAGATATTTTCTCGCTCGTTCCAGCCTTTCATATCCCACTCTATTACCCTTAGCAATATTTGTCTCGTGATACTCTCCACCTATGTCATTGCACTCACTCTTCTGGTATTATATATAAGTAACTCATTCAGATAATTTTATCACTTTTATTCGAAAAAGCGTCACTAACTAGTTTCTCAGTATTACGATCGTTTGGAGACACGTTGAACATTATCTTGCTACCTCATTAATTTTTGTAATGATAATAATTCAACATTTTTTCTTCTTCCGATTGTAAGCCAATTACGGTATGAATTCTCGGATTATTATTTCTAAATTAGAGGTAAATTGGGTCTCTCCTCTCCTACACCTGATATATAGTATTGCACATCAATCAGGAGAAAGGTCACTTTTGGTTGATATTGCCAATGATCTTATTCGTAGTGAGATGGAGACATATATGTAGTAATTCTCCAAGGGACTCTCTCTCTAAAGCTACAATTAAGGTAAATCTTCTAAATTCTGGAGATACTTTAGATTTGCTTTTCCTGTGCTTTCTTTTATCTTTTATTTTCAACTTCCTTATTTGGATAGTAGTAACTTTATGAATCCGCAGCGCTAGACTCCGGGACTCAGAACACCAGGGTGGATAGATATAGCAGATGGCTTGATGTTGCTTTGCTCTACCAAAACAACTTATATGATGGCTGAAAATCCTGGAAGTGATTTTTGTCAGCACATGGATACTGTGGTTCATGCTGGAAGCTTTACGTTTTATTTACGTGAAAGGATAGCTAGGTCTTAATCGACACGTTGTCGGATCTTTGTGATTTAGCCTATTAACATCAGGTATATTTCCGACTTTCAACTAATACATTTGCTCTTCGAATTTTGGGGTTCACCTATATAGATCTGTGCCTTCTGATGAGATAGAGTACGTCTCTTGACTAACAACTCAAATTTATCATTTCCTTTTTATTCCCTTCATTTTGTCAGAAGACTACCAGAATCACTAGCTTCGTTGACGACGAGCTGAATCCCTTGTTAGCATGTATGTGTTTAATTTGTGGCATTTAAATTCTTCCCAACTGTTGTTAGAATCTCAAATTTTATTGATTCCTATAGAGGTCATAGTTCTATCTCTATTTGTAAGTCTCGACTCCCGAGATTAGCCTCTTGGTATACTGCACTCAGAAAAGAATCTGTCTATATCCAAGATTTCTGGGCTCAGAAATTTTTCAAGTTATTAGGTTCTTGATTCACATATCCCTCACTTTTACTCACCCAACCTGTAGGATTTTCTTCTCTCGCAGTTCATTAAAATTTGGAATTTAATTCTAGTGTTATCTGAGTTTGGTTGATCTTGGGATGGTGAAAGAGTCGGAGCATTTCTTTAGAATTTTTATTACTGTCATTTATTAGGCTTATGAACTCCAGTCATCGGTCTTCTTTGTGTATATGAATGCACAGATTTTCCATGGTTCACAAGTTATTCATTTCTCAATCTGTGTTGATATTTTAACTGTGATTGTAGCTGTCTAACTTGGTTGTAATCAGTTTCTATCCTACCACCACTCGGCATTTGTGGAAAAAAGGATAAGGTACTGCAGTTCTGGATCTTTCCGTTTGGACTCGCATAAAGCTTTACATGGATTCTGCCATATTGCATGAGTTTTCTTGTCTCCTTCATCCCATTATAGTGTGTACAACACTATTATATAGACGATTGGTTACTGCTGGTACCATCTAGTCAATTGTTAGACCATCAGACCCTGAATCTACTTTCAAATACAACCCAGGCAGGCTTATCTTTTCATACTGTGACATTTGTCATCAGCCTGTATATTTTTTTTATATTTCATCTCATTTCTCAGTCGGACTCAACCTTTTCGCATTCTGCTAAACATTGTAAAATATTACATCACATTTTTGTTCACCTCTTATAATCCAATTGCACGGATGGTTCTTTTCTCTTCGGGAAACGTCGACATCACTCGAATCCTTCGTGACTTTGAAACAAGAACATAAGTGAATTTTATTAGACTTTAAGCAATTAAGGATCATACTCATCTTGTTTTCTACTGACAACAATCAGCCTATAATGGATAGCGAGGATTTCATACACAATGTTTTCATTTTTCTTGCTTTCAACAGGCAGGGCCTCATGATCTGGGCTTTTTAAAAGATAAATTGTCAGGCTTCACTCTGACTAATCCAGGCATGCTGTTTAGGCCTGCTACCACAGGCATCATCTGTAGAACATGACAAGCTAGAAGGATGATAAGATAGAACTAGACCTAAGAAAGGAGGTCCAAAATTCAAAAATAAGGAAGCCTAAAATACATGCCATTTATTGCAATCCAGACAGATTCTTTTAAAAAAATAAATGTTGTATTACAAGATCAGTGATGTCGAGAAACCCACTTGTTGAGAAATTTATATGCAAAAACGGCTCGTTTGGGTTGAGAAAATATTTTACATAGAAGGTCGAAACGTTGTTCGCTCTTCTATGTAAAATGTTTTCTCAACCCAAACGAGCCGTTTTTGCATATAAAGTTGTATTACAAGGTTCCGTTGGATTGGTTCTCATTTTGCAACTTAATTAGTGGTCATTAGATCACCCAACTAATGGCAATTTGGTCATTCCAGTGCCTCATTTTTGAGCTTTTGCAATAGCTATTTTCCGTTTGTACAGGATGAAACTACTACTATAAACTTTCCCTTTGCTTCATATTTTATTCTTCTGATGTGTCCAGTTCTTCTACTTTTTTAGGCTCTTGCGGCGAAGGTAGCCATGATCTGATATGGTACACCTGACTATCCAGAAACTCAAGCTAGTCTTTCATACAGCATGGAGATTTGTTTTCTAAAGTTGATATGTATCTACTTCTATTTCAACTCAGTCCAAAAGACACTTTTATCAATGTTAATGACATGAATATCAGCAATGTTGTATTGAGAAGAGGTTTAATCTCTTTTTACTAGTGGGATCAACTATAACTCGTTTGTGACTTTGCTTGTTGACAGCGATTTTTGCACCTTCCTTAATTGCCAATGTTTATTGCACCTTTATTAAATAACATTCGATTATCGCGAATACATATTTCTGAGTCCTCAACACTCTTCAAATTCCTCACATCCTTTTGTGTAACTGGTCTTAAATGGCCATTCCAGTTATATACCAGATAGACTAGGGTTACATGTTTGTGACCTTATTCTTACAAGCTATGTGACTCCTTTATCTACAGGTTTATTTTTTGTTGCTGATGAACTAAAGACATCACCAGTTGAAGTGATATGTGTTGTTTGTCCATATCCATATATCATTTTCTCGTTCTCTCTACGTCCTCAAACCACTTTTTCTTACCAAACACTTTGTAGGACAAGAGGTGGTTTCAAACCTTTTCTCTGATTCATCCGCTCACTCTTTCGTTCTATGTCCAGTCAGATTTCTATCTTGATCATGCTCAGTGTTGGTCTTGAAAGTTTTGTTGCCTGCATTTATATCTTTAGAGATACTAGACAACGCTTTTTATACTGGGGTCTATTTGAATGTGAGATATTTCCTGTGATATTTTATTTTTCTATGTTCTTAGCAGTTTGGTAAACTTACCCACTAAAGGTCTTTCTGCAGATTGGTATGTAGACCTCCCTTAGTACCTTTGTCTCATATTATTTGCCTTGTTTAGTAGTCCCTTTGTCTGAGGATTTTTCCTGCTTCGTTTAGCTATCCTAACCATTTATACAAATTTCCCAGAGAGATGAGCATATTTATTTATACCTTTCATAGTCCCTTACCTTGTTTTTACAGGATTCCATTTTGTGACGAGTGTTGCCCACACAAGTGTGCTTTTATAAGACCAGTTTTACACTGTCAACAACTATTTCACTATAATTAATATTTCTTGAAACATAAGACCACCAAGTGGAATTACCATAATATGCTGAAGCGATACTCGTGAACTATCGTGAGTAATGCAAATGAGAATCCTACCCATCTATGCTGATCATTAAGTTGAATAAATTGGGGTTGGTTTGTTTTTAAGGATTGAGGAAACTTGTTTAACTTATTGCACTGTTTCTAGAGAACTGTTGCTCATCATTCCCCTCCCGAAACTTTAATAGTGTAGCTAGGGAATGGTTACTACACCTAGTTTCCATTCATTGAGGTGGGGAACAGACGTTTCCTCCAGAGTGTCAGAGTGAATTACTCTATTCTCAAAGAAAAGGGAGAATTTGAGGGGTACACCAGTCTCCACAGGAGTCTACTTTTAATACCAGTTCATGTTTTGAGCTCAGCTATCCAGTTGAGGTCTGCCTTTTTGATGAATACTGGTTCAGTACATTGTTCATAGAAGGAGATGCACTACCTCCTCATAATTTTGAATGTAAAGTGGTCTTTTTCTTGGTTGAACACAGTTTCGCGTCCTCTCCATAATCCTGAGAGCAAATGAAATTCTTCTTGCTTACTAATTTGGGAAGAGAGGATATTATGTATTACAATTTATGTCGTACGTTACGAATTACGATTTTCAATAGTAAGAAATTTTAATTTTAATTTAAAAGTTAATTAACTTTCAATATATATCAAATTTATGATATTTTCCAACAACACTGATACACATTATTTTCCTTCTTAACAAAAATATATTTTAATATGCAGAAATCAATACCATTTATAACAATAATTATTGGTAATAGTTATTACAAATGATGGTTTATATGGTGGTTTTACAAAATTACAAACAA
This sequence comes from Tachypleus tridentatus, assembly GCF_004210375.1. Lineage (NCBI taxonomy): Eukaryota > Metazoa > Arthropoda > Merostomata > Xiphosura > Limulidae > Tachypleus > Tachypleus tridentatus. Next base: position 93,031,719 of record NC_134825.1, read on the forward strand.
TATCTGTTCTGGAATGGAATATTTTATCATTGTTAACAGAAAGTAAATTAATTCTTTGTCGATATATATGTTCACTTCTCTTGATAGCTAGCTAGTTTGAAGCACCCTTAAAGTTTCACCGACGACAATATTTAATGTCCTTGTAGAAATGCTAACATCCAAAGTTAATTCACAGAAGTTGAAAGGTTTACAATGTTTGAAATCTATAAATGTTCTTGGTCAAATTCTGTAGTTTTCAAGTTAATAAGCGTTAATCACAGTTATAGTTCCGAGGCTTATAGTATACTGATTGTAGCTGACCAATAATAAACCGTCCCTCGGTGCGTTGGTTTTATATATCAATCACGCGAAATTCTCGAACGTTCAATAGTGATCGAAAACACGTAAACCACATATTGTTAATTCTTACGCTTGAGAATCTTCTACAACTTCAGAGAGCAGGTGGAACTTGCGCAATACACACTCATCAATATATGTAACATGCATAAAACAAATGTAGGTATCAAACTAAACGTATAGTGGTAAATGAGTTACAAGGATGAATGTTCATAATTTCAGACGAGAAGAGATCTGTTTCTTTGGATGAGTATGGCATACGTGATCCCATAATTTGAGAAGGTTTGTCGATTTCTGTGTTGCTTACTTTCTTGTCGTGATTCCAGTGCTTTAGAATGCATCATTATATGGTTACAGGTCGGTATTCAATTGATACTGTATGTTTGTGTATATATAGTGAAATTAAAAAATTATATCTAAATAAATAATCAGTGATGTCGAGAAAACCCACTTGTAGAGAAATATATATGCAAAAACGGCTCATTATTGGAGAAACAAGTAGAAAAATGGAAACCAAATTCAAAGAACATAAAAAGTCACCTTTACACGTTTTCGAACACTGCAAGTCAAATAAACACAACATAACCAGAGAAAACACTCAAATACTAAATAAAGAAACAAACATAAACAAACGCAAAATTAAAGAAGCTTTACTTATACAACAACTTAAACCCAAAATAAACCAATATAAAGGAACGCCTTTATACCTATATTAAACATAATAAAATAAAATTATATATATTCAAACATCTAACACCGCCCTCTACATTCCAACACTCAGTTACACAACCCCTTCCAAACATGTGGTCAGCTTCCGGTCAGTTACCTCTTTCTTTCTTTGTGAACCTGACGATGACCGAAGAAGGTCGAAACGTTGTTCGCTCTTCTACGTAAAATATTTTCTCAACCCAAACGAGCTGTTTTTGCATATATATATATCTAAATGAAGTTAAATAAATAAACAAAATAATGAGGAAGGGCTGCGTTAAAAACAACAAATCCCAACCTCTGATTAATTATATTATAACCATAACATTTTCTAGCCATAAACCAAAACGTATTAACATTATTTTTTAAAAAATACGCTGCACATTTTTTTTTAAAAAAAGGATCTTAGGGTACAAACTACAACGTGGGATTATAAAATTATTCTAAGTTTTGAAGATCTTAACCTGTTCTTGTAAGATAATCTCTCCATATCTGAAATCATCCTAATGGACTTATCAACCCTTCTCAACAAGTGAGAGTCAATATTCTTTCTTATATACAAGGACACCAAACTACACCCATTATATAGTATTCAGTTTTGTTAGGAGTTAATTTACTTACTTTGTCTTGAAATCAGTCTCTCTGTAATACATCAAAAATTCCTTTAGCTTTACAAATTTGCAATAGGGCAGTGTGTCATTGGTTTGAATGACTTGTCCACTATTATGCCAAGATATTTTTCTTAATTTATGCTTTTGAATGGGTTCTAACGTATATATTAAACAAAATTCATATTGTGATAATTCACATAAATTAAGTTAAATTTATAATAAATGAAGGTCATTTGTCAAATGTTTGTTCAACTTACCAATTGATCGAAGTTATTGTTTAGTGCCTCAATACAACAATAAATATCCAGAATTTAATGTTATTTGAAAGTTTTAAAAATATACAAATTATGTCCCTATTTATAATGTGTATTTAATGCAAAATTCCAAACAATGATTAATTGGGCACTCTTCTAGTAACAAAGGTCCAATTTGGTTTTATCTTTTTAATAACAAACTTTTACTTTTTCATCCAGCTACCCTAAAATCAAATTAAGTATTCTCTCTGCAACTTCTACCAATGTGATTTTCTTAGCTTCTCTTATGCGTAGTCCCTTATCAAAAACCTTTTATAAGAACTTACTTACTCCATATGCACACCTTTTCATCATCCAGGTAAGTAATATTCTCAAACTAGTTTGAAGCTATTTAAATGAAGAGTCTCTTTATCCATATACTTGTTTCAGTTTACATTATGTGGAATTATAGAAGTGAATATTAATTGTTATAACTTTATATGTATCGTGTGTAATGAAAAAAATCACTTCTGCAAAGTTTTACTCAAAAGAACAAAAAATTATAGTCTGGTAGTTCTGTTATTTGGCTTTTTTATAATTAATATTAATTCAATGTAATTTATCAAGTGCTTTATCTTTAATGACAATTACTTAATATTTAGGAATCTTGGGAAAAACAACTTAAAACTTGAAGATAATTTATACTGGTACACATAAATGTTGGTTTTTCGAAATTAATATGCACATTTCTTTCTCGTGATTAATTTCCTCTTAACACTTACAGTAAGTTTTGATTAAGACTTATTTTTAATTTTGGCTTTTTTATTGTTAATTTAAAATTGCCATAAATGATTTTCCATCCAGTTTACCAGCTGACCTAGAATATGTTCATCGGCTTTTCACCTCTTGGCCAATAATTTCTACTTCTAAGTGCAGAATTATCTCCGGCAATTTCAATATAGCTTTTATAATTCCATATTAACTATTTTAAGTTGAAGATAACATTTAACAGATAGCATGAATTTTAATTAGAAATTTAAAATTTGTTTTCAGAAGACATTATTTCTCTTTCTTGAAATAATACATAATTGCCAGTGGTTAAAAATAGACACAAGAGTTAATGTTTAAAGTTGCTTCTTAAAATAAATGCAGATAATAAGCATGTTGAAGCAAATCATATTTTATTCTGAAGATGTAAGAGAATTGTATGTATGTATATATATATACTGCTGGCCAAACTCTTAAGGCCAATGAACGTAAAGAAAAAATATGCATTTTGCGTTGTTAGACTCAACCACTTATTTGAGTAGAGCTTCGAAAGATGAAAATAAGAAAGGGGAAAATAAAAATAAAAAACGTTTTAGCATTTAATAGGGAGAATGTGAACACTATGAAATTAGCCTAAATACTAGCTTATCAAAAGTTTAAGACCATACCAAAAAAAAGTTCTAAACAGGGAAGGAAATGCCCAACAAGAGGTCTCAGTAGTGAGTTGCACAGCTGTCATTGCGAATAACTTCAAACATTTGCTTTGGTATAGTCGATATAAGCATCTGCAGAAGGCTGTTTGGAATGTTATTCCAAGTGCACTGTTTGGAAATGACGTTCATTTCTATAGACTTCCCTTGCCATCCACCCCCAAACATTTTCAATGGGCTCAGTTTGGGCGAACACGCTGGATGGTCCATAAGAATCACGTTATTCCCCATGAAAAAGTCATTTGTCCTGCAGATATTGTGGTTTGCAGCGTTGTCCTGCTGAAAAATCCAATCATTTCCACACAAGCGAGGGTCTTCAGTCAATAAGGATGCTCTCTCCAACATGCCAACGTAGCCAGCTGCTGTTTGACACCACTGTATAATCTGAAGCTCCATTGTTTTATGGAAGGAGAAATCACCCTAGATCATGATGGAACCTCCTCCACTGTGTCGTGTAGAAAATGTCTCCAGTTGGATATCCTTATCGTTCCAGTAACGTTGGAAGCCATCTGGACCATCCAGGTTAATGTTTTTCTCAACAAAGAACAAAATCTTCTTCTATTTTTCTACGTTCCATGCTTGCTGCTTCTCACCAAAGTTTAACTGAGTTGTTTCGTGGTGTGGAAGGAGGTGTGGCCTTTGAAGACGTTTACGGTTTTTAAAGCCTATCTCTCGTAGATGCCGTCTTATTGTTCTTGAGCTGCATTCTGCGTCCGTAAGGGCCTTAATTATGGTTCGACGATCGGCTGGTGTCTTGCCAGACAACCCGTCGAATCCTTCTGCTCAACGCCGGCGAAATTTTCTTTGGTCGACTACTTGAAATTCGCGTTCCGTATCCTTCAGGGTCTTTTAAGAAATTTGCAACAGCAGTTTTACTACGCCCAATGACACGTTGAGAGAGACCTGCTTTTGCAGCTCGACAATTCTGCAACGTTCAAACTGTCAACCTTTTGGCCTTTGCCATGTTTTTAATCAATGTAACACAGGAAATGTCAGTGAGAGATGTTGACAACGCTAATGCTTGAACACAAATGACTAATTTTCGTTACGTGTTAACCGATTAACGCTTCGTTTCAGTATGGTCTTAAACTTTTGACCAACTAGTATTTAGGCTAATTTCATAGTGTTCACATTTTTCCTATTAAATGCTAATTTTTTTTTATTATTTTCCCTTTTCTTATTTTCATCTATCGAATTTCTACTCAAATAAGTGGTTGAGTCTAGCAACGCAAAATGCATATTTTTCTTTATATTCATAAGTCTTAAGATTTTGGCCAGCAGTGTATGTGGTCAAGAAAAGTGTGAAATTTATGAATTAGCTTTTCAGGAGGAGTTAAGTATACATTTTCTGTAACGCAATTACCTAATAAATTAGTGCTTTAAACTAATTCTATCGATTATGGTCACGTTGAGACATGTCAATATTTGACCTATATTCTATTGTTTTGATATCATGGCGGCCAAGAAAGCACCTCTAACAATGCACCCTCTGGTCACATTTTTAACGCTGACATGGCGGCCTAGTAACGTGCACTCTGGAGTCGGTATGTTACGAAATAATTTACGTTATAGTAACATTCTGGATGTTTGGTTGTGGTTTGTTGTAAATTTCGCGCAAAGCAGCACGAGGGCTGTCTGTACTAGCCGTCTCTAATTTAGCAGTGGAAGATTTGAGGAAAGGCAACTGGTCATCATCAACCACCGTCAACTCTTGGGCTACTCTTTTAGCAACAAATAGTGGAATTGACAGGTCACAGATGAAAGAACGAGCATGTTTGGTGTGACGGGGATTTGATCCTGCGACCCTCAGATTATGAGTCGAGTGCCTTAACCACCTGACCATGCCAGGCCCATTAGGGAGGAGTACTTTGATTTCTTCTCACCTGGCGATCCGCCCTTAAGGCTGGATCCTTTGGACATTAAAGTGCAGGGATAACTACTACAGCAGGTATAGCAAAAATATTTTAGTGCTTCAATTTATGTGAATGTGGGCTTCCCCAGTTCAAAAAATGCGTTTTGATGATGGCTAATATTTGTATATTATTCATTTACATTCAAAAAGTGTTTTTTATTATTTCATTGTCCATTGTTTTCTTAAGTAGCTTTGTGTGCTCATTAATTCTAGCATACCTAAGCTCTAGTCGTTTTAAACACGTTCAACAAATGTTGTTGCACAGGGTGTCAAGATAGCAAAGAGGCTCTAGCCATCATGGATCAGTTTCTTTCTTGTTTGAATTAAAAAGAGTGTGTAATTTGCTGTCAGTACTTTGCTACCCAAATTATTTTGTAATTTTTAATGTATCGTCACGTGATTGATGCATGTCGGTGAGTTCTGTATATCGTTAATCTAATTTTATGTCAGTGCTGTCTTTTTAGAAACTGTTACCATGCTTTGTTGGTCATTCTGAAAAACATATTACTTGTCCACTGTGCAGTTTTGCTGAAGTTGATAACTGGTCTAGTTACTAGAATGCTTAATTGTGGAAACGAATCTAGCCTTCTTGAGTGTCTCTGTCTTGGACCAAAGTTGTGCCCGGTGACTTTCTCATGTTTAATACTCTTTCTCACAAGCAATGTGTTACAATTACAATCATGGGAGCTGGTAAGAGGAGTAGCGTCCCTTACTACCCAATCTTTCAAGATCCCACCTCTTTGTAGTAGCTCTGTAACCATAACTAAAACATTCAAAAACAGTACTGACACTGTAGACTACAGCTATTAAATATGGAACTGAGAAATGACAATTAACATCTTAATAGTAATATTATGCAGCTCTCTTTCATATCAAATAAACCTTTGTTGCTAAGGCCTTAGGGTCCTCTATCATAACTTGTCAAAAGTACATACATTCGGGGTTCCCGAGCAGCATAAACGTTTCGTTGGCCCTCATATACAATTTTTAAAGGTTTTTGAAGGCCCTCGTACTGTTTCAGTCTTTTAAGGGGCGCCAGACTTTTGAACTTCGTTATTGGTTTCTTCTCATAAAAACAGATCTCTGAATAGCCTACTCATGTGAATTTCCCACTAGGCTACAGAGTGAGTCAATGTAAATTGTTAGTAGTAGTATGCATTAACCTGTAAAGCACATGTAATTTTTGTCTTTGATGGCTTTATTGTCTGTAAATTGGAGAAAATATATAATCAAATGTAAAGAGAGACGGCCAAAACGCCAAACCAACTGTAAAACTCTTCTCCAACCAGTTTGAACAGCTGTAATAGACGTAGCATTTATCTTTTTAGTCATCTGCAATTTTTTTTTTAATGTAGGCAGTGTAGCAGAAGACGCTTGCTCATTTCGATAATGAGAACCGGTTTCTCTTGTTGTCACAAAGTCAGTGTAAGTGTGCACTGTAATGTTGAAAGTACAACTCTATGAGTGAAACTCTTCACAAAAAAAACTATAAATTTATCACAACCAATAGTTTTTAAAGTTAAGGTAGGATTTTGGTGGTTTAAGCAACAAATGTATTATTTCAAATATGAAAAACACAAAATAAACGTTTCTTGAATATGGTGATTAGCTTTAGAGCAGAAATTAAAACTGCAACATTTCAGCTCATAGCAGCAGACCATTTTCAAACAATATATGACTAACAACAAATCTAATTATCTACTGAGAGTTTCATCTCTTAATAATCGTTTGTTTGTTGAATTTCACGCAAAGGTACTTGAAGGCTGTTTTTGCTATTAGTTCCTAAGATTTTAACTAGAGACTAGAGAAAAGGCAGGCAGTCACAACACCCAATGTAAACTGATGCCTGACCAGATAATGAGATAGAACGGTAACAGTAACTCTTATAGCGCAAAATGTAGATTAGGGTGTGTTTTTTTTTTCGGGGAGGATGTGTCATGAGTCTCAGATCCACAGTCAGGTACACTATGCACTGGGCCGAGCTCGGAAAATAAAAAACGACTTAATAAGTTTAACACCTTTAGTAACATGAACCACGATAGTTGTTCATAATGAGGATCTCAAAGATTTACACAAAACCCTATTAGAACGCTTAGGCGAAAAGTGCCTTAAACAGTAAAGTTTCAGTTCAAACAACACTTTAAAACCTTTAATATTCAGTGATAAAGCTGCACACATAGAAAATTATGCAAAACGAACACATGTTAATACTTAATATCTACAGTAAATCATAATGAACCGTATCAGCTAGCTACTAGTTTATTATCATTACAATGTATAAGTTGGCTACCATATCAAGTAATCTTTTGCCCATAGTTGACAATACAGAATCCAGCAAACAAGTTTAAAAACAATTTAAAAAGCTGTAAATCTTTTCTTTTAATTTATCTTGACACAAATTTCCAAAAAAAAAGTTTCCTTCTCTGCTTGGGTTACACATTTCTTTCAGTTGTATTGTATGTAGAGTTCGCTCCTCTACATAAAAAAAAAAAAAATTATCAACCCAAACGGACTGTTTTTACATATATATTTTTCGTCATTGTTCTGGAATTCACTGTCAATAATATACACCTTTTTACATACATAGGTGTAATCTTATCTTAGATATACTTCCGAATGGTTCCCGAATTAAGAGTAACAAATTTATTTCTTTTTTGAAGTTCATATATCATGCTATGTTGTTGTCTACAGAGTGCATAATTCTTCTCTTGATTCATGGCATGCACATGTTTTACTGACATGACGACATTACAAATTGTAACAACGTTAAACATCCCATATGTAATGCAATTTTAGTGTCTACTGACTGACTCACAGACAACGCACTAATGTATAGTGGTTCGAGTGGTTAAAAAGTGACCCTCCAGGCAGCCTCCGGCCCCATTTTGGGGAAATAAAATTGAATTATAATTAAGAAAAGGGCGTTAATATATATGCTTATGAAAGGTTTCAGACAGTTGAAAATTATCTGATGCTAGCCGTGGTATGATATACAGATATATATGTACAGTAAACAATTGTATAAATTATGTAATTTTAGCTCGTCGTGATATTCTGCTATATTACATCATAACCGTAATAAATCTGTTGCAGTATTTATCCATGACATCTCTCTACTGTTAAATGTAACCCGATGACGCACTTTCATACCTTTAACATCACAACCAGTTTGAAACAACTTTTGTGACATCATCAATAAGTCTGTTATAGTAATGAAAATATTTTTCCTTTTTTTGCTGAGTGAATTCATGGCTAAAGTTAAACGAAAGATGGCGTTAACATCGCAAGCGAAATAGACATAAAGTACATACGAGTAGTTAGTAAAGCTATCACAGAAACACTGTTACAAGAAGTAGATTTATAAAAGTATAGTAAAACAATTAGCATTTTTCGACGTGATTAGTTCGTATTCAATATTGTCGTTACCAGAGAACACTCAAGACGAAACAGCGGATATGACAATTAAAGTGAGTATCTGTAATTACAAGTTATACAGTTTTGATTGAGTTATTGAAAAAAAGCAGTATCTATCATGTAACTTTGCACTTAAAAATTGATTTATTTTATATACAGTTTCATAAATTTTAGGACAATAGAAAGTTAACTTGTTTTAAGCACCTTTCTTGTCATGTACAGATAAGTAAATGCACTTTGTTGTTGGTTTTTATGTGTTCTTAAGATCTTTACTGAATACTGAGTTTCAAAGTTCTATTACTATACATTAATGTTTAGTACTGATAAACACATTTTACATCATTTTTTTAAAATAATATAATTTTATTTAGAGCTGAGCTTGGCCTGTGCTAATGTATCAGACTGTCAACACAAAATAGTGCTCCGTCTTTGGATCCGTGAGTGTATGGTAAGAGCGACAGTAGAATTCCACTATTAACTTAGAGTAGGCCAAGAATTGGCGATTTCTGCTCTTGACTAGTTACCGTTATTCTAGTTTATTAGTTTAAAATTAGGGAAGGCTAGTGAAGACAGACCTTGTGTAGCTCTGCATGAATTTACAAATAATCGAATGTGAAACTTTACTCTTCGCATCCACTGTTTTCAGAGCACAATAAAGAAGACTATCCGATTTCAGGATTGATGGTTTTAAACCTAACTTCTGTTTAGTTATATAACAGAAATGTATATGACCTTTGATTTTAAAACTTTCCATTTGTAGTTTGTGTGAAGCACAAACCAATGCAAAATCTAGTGTCACTTATGTGTCATTATGATTATACAAGCAGACGCACCTGTTGAATGCAGAGTTTTGCGTTTCGCCAATTATAAGCGGACACATAGACTTTTGACAAATAATGGTTTATTTACTTATTATATTAGACTTGCAATTCTTGCCGTGGAAATATCATATTAACAACTTAGTTAAGAGCATATTAAAGTAAAAACAAGAATGTAACATTTTTGATAACAAAAAACTGTTTTATATAGAAAAGCCATTATGATAAAAATATACAATTTATGTAAAATAATTAACTAATACATATCATAAAGCAACGTGCCGCGCACCCACAGCCACTAGGTAAAAGGCGCGTTTGCATCTCAAAGAGCCACGAGCCCTGAACCTTTGGATTCACAATTATAATATGATAACCACTTGGTTAAGCCCAGCTTCACAAAGTTGTTATAGTATAACATCCGTGATTTCAATTTGACTAAATTTCTAGATTTCTTGAATGTAAATATACTGTACAGATAACATGCTTAATAGTGACTAGGATAAAACAACCCCCCACCACCACCAAAAAAAAAAGGAATCTACTTATAAATCTTACATAATGTTTAGTCTTAATATCAATCGTTAGCAATCGTCATTGTAGTTTCTCTCCATACGGATCCGTGACAAGAATTTCAGCGTAAAATTAACGTATTTCAAGGTCTTCTGTTGAAGTCTACAAGGTTACCAACAGCGTGTCAAACCACTTAAAATTTAGCAGGTGCAGTGGTCAAGTCTATGATAATCATGTATTTCCTTGTATAAGCAGCACACATACCTTTATCGTTTAAGAGAATACTGTGCTCGTTACGCAAGAAATTCGCTTTAAGTTCCTAAAATAACTCGTTTTTCGACTTATCAGTTTTCTTCTTATCTGAACTCATGAAAAAAGTTGCATTGTGCTGTTGCGGTTTAACAATGTTTTAATCAAGTATTTTAAAAACAGTTTCCAAAGAAGTTTGACGTTTCAGCAATGCTATAAAACCCAATGTTTTCAATCAGTGTTTTTTTGCAATATGTAACTAAACTCCTATAAGAAAAACGATATATGTGTGAAAACAAGGATGACGAAATTCAACAAAGTGTTGTACACTTGCTTCAGATTCTTATCCATAAACCACGAGTGACGTACTTTTCATATTACTAAATTAATTAGTAATAGTGCTGTTATACTATCTATACTGTAAATGTTGAATATGTAGCCACAGGTATTGACTATCGTTTAAAATACAGTGCTGAATTTCTCTTCTGCGTACTGAAGACCCTTTGGCTACTTACTTTTTTGATATACGGTTCCAGCTCAACTGTTGACATTGTGTCGTGGTGTAAGTGTATAGAAGTCACTTACCCCCCTCACCCTACCCTCCCGTCATTGACAAATAGAAGCAAATGAAAACTTGGCTAAGTCTACGATTGGGAATATACTTTAGTTACAGAGAAGGACTTGAAACGTTCTGATAGACCCAAAAGAATAAAACATTTCAGGCCTTGTTTTCAGTTTGCATTCGGAGCAGAAATCAATTTCGTCCCTCTTCGTTTTAGAGTATTTTATGTATTAGTGAATTAAACAACTATGTCTTTATAATAATATGTATCTCTAGGATTTTTTTAACTAACTATCTAATATCAAATATAAACTAGTTGGTTCACATGAATATTTTGTGTTATCCATTGAAATGTGTTAACCAAGAAAAGTTTCTGCTAGAACTGTCCAGTTCAGGAATTTAATAAAACATTTAACAGTACTTCTAAACTACATTTTTGCATAAAACAGAATAAAAAAAAACTTTTAAAAATAATAACATATTGAACTGAACATATAAACAGAAAGTATTAAATATAACAATATTATAAACAGATACAAAATGCTTTATATATATTTATATGACGTAGTATTGTATCACGGATAGCTGGCAAGTCATCGCTGCCAATTGAATCAGCTGAATATGTCAGACAGCATAGGCGAGCATAATTAATTTATCTGTAACAATATATATATAACAATTATACATATATATACAAAACTATGCAAAATGTGATTCCATATAAATGAATATAATTTATATTTTCTATTTAAAATGTGGCGACTACCTCTTTCCGTAGACTTGATATCTACTTTAAACATACAAGATAATGTAACGTTAGAAATTTATAGAAACAAAAAATTAATTTAATACTCAAGCACTAGCCGAGATATTTAAGCAAAAGATTGTTTTGTTTCTCAACAGGTTTGGTTAGAAATTGATTGTTACTCCTATTGTTATCCGTACTTTAAAAACTAAAACTATTCTTGGAAAACTTACTACCAAGACTTATTTATGTACAAAGCTCCATGAAAACTAACTTGATGATGTTCAAATTGAATTATATCACTTTAATGGCTTTGTTTTATGTCTAGCACATCGAATTTCTGCTTTGCCTTTTGTCGATTACTGTACTGGTGCGCCCTCTACCGGGAGGGTTTAATCGTCCATTTATCAGATATTTCGACCCGCCTCCTGGCTATACACCTGATCTAGATAACAACAACTACCAAGGTTATATACGAATTTATGGAATCAACCCTCGCATGACGTTTGGTCCTGGTAGTCTTACTCTACGAAACACTCAGATGATCAATCTCTCAACTGCATCAAACAACTTGTGATATAGTATCTCAGTTTAGTACTGTTGTGTCACATTATGTATAATGAGTTAGAATTATAATTATTCATCGTTCCAGTTCATTTTGTTATGAATATTATTATGGAATTAAAGCTTTCATTTAGAAGTACATTAATATTTTAGCGTCTATGTTTGTTCAACTGGATTGAATAATTAAAATAGTCTATTTGAGTAAAGGAATTACTCGTAATGATATGACACTTTTGTTTAGTGGCGCTCTTATTTGTTTCATCATACTAAATGATGTAAAAATATATAATACTTTGCTTACTAAAAGATTTGTCGACACATTGACCTCAGAAGTGGTACAGTTAGACAAGTTACTTAGTTTCGAGTTGTAACCAGTTTAAGATTTCTACTTTGTGATTTTGTAACTATTTAACATATTTTCCACACTTTTTGGCTTTTCTAAAGTGGGCCTATTCATGAGAAAATAGCCTTACGAAACTTGAATAAAAAATATGAGCTTCTAATATATGCTTTGTTGTGTTTTGAATTGCTTTTATAAACATACACAAAATTATCATTCACAAATGAAGTTTCAATTAATGCTTTTGATCAGTGTATGTGTATTTTTCTTATAGCAAAGTAACATCGGGCTATCTGTTGTGTACACTAAGGGGCATTGAACCCTTAATTTTTACGTTGTAAATCCGAAGACTTACCGCTGTCCCAGCGGGAAACTTGATCAATCTATGATAACTGTGATGACAAGAAATTTCGACCATTCAAGCATGAGAAATATTTTATGTTAATTGAAACCAACATTCTACAAGGGTTTGTTTTCGTTAACAAAATAAAGAAAAATTTGATTGAAACTTCAAGTATTTTGGAATTATTGAAATTAATGTTATCAGCTTTCAATAGAGGACGCTGTTTTGTAATAGTCACTTTAATGGTTAGAAAGCGTTAATAAACATCGATCCTTACACGGAGGTTATTATTTTTAAAAGTTAAACCACTTAGTGGCTGTTCTTGTTGACAAATTTTAATACTCTTAATCATGTATAATTTGTGTATAAATGTAAAAACACTTCATGGGAAGAATTACTTGGTAACTGTCATAGTTGTTAAGTTTCTTGTAATTTAATATCTACCTATAATAAAATTACGTTTTCGTGTAAAAGTTTATTCTAAGAAGCAGCCAGTTTGTCTGTCCAAGTTTTTCTTTGATTTTATTTTTGTGAAACTATTTAGCATTACTAAACGTATAAAACTTCACTGGAATGTTTGAATAATCAGTCTAGATTTTGGGTTGTTAAAAAAAGGTAAAATGATTAAAACACAAAGTAAACCCTGATTAACTAAAATATAATGCACAATTTTGTACAATTAACAATGTATAACTTTTGCTTTATTTAAAATTACCATATATGCGATAAAATATATATAACTCGAAGAAGATATGAACTTTTTAGATACGCATTATTTAAAAAAAAGAAGAAATAGAGTAAAATCTACAATTAAAAAAAATACAACGCTAAAATCAGGGGTTCGATTCCCCTCGGTGGGCTGAGCAGATCGCCCTTTGTGGCTTTGCTATATGAAAAACACTCACAAACACACACAATTAAAATGTAAAGTACAATTAGAAGAGTAATGTGGAACCAGTACAGTAATAATCGTAATGTACAAACAGTAAAATTAAAAATATGTTGCACATTCTGTTTAATTCATAACATAACGTTTGAACACAATATTTCAATCCAAAAATATTGACGAACAAAGTAGTGCTATGAGGCTGAATTTACAAAAACAGAATTTTAATTATAATTAAGTCTACAAGATGCATGTGAAACTTTGTCTCAAGCTTGCGTATATTAATTAAGTTAACATAATTGAGAACTTCTGAACAATAAGCTGCATATTGTTCAGTGAGTGATGTATGTTGTATTAAATTTGAATAAACTTACAATAATTTTAAGTACATGTTTTACTCGAATATTATAAGCTTCAGAAAAGAATGTGTAATAGTAATCGAATCACATTTTATTTGTTGTCCTCCACGAGGTGGGTACAACACAGAAGAGTTCTCTGCTCAATAACAAAGAGACAAATAAAAATTTATTATATGCCAGTACCGACAAGCTTTTTGCTTAATAATAGGGCCTATGAGTGTAGTGTAAAGTACATATGTCGTGTATATTAGCTAAACGAATTTAAAAAATAAACCAATCTGATCTGGGCGACAAAGTCTTAGTTTAAACAGTATGTTACTTATTTGAGTCCTTTATGAGAAGTTAAATCTTAAGGCGTTGTTGGGCTGTTAGTAGATAAATATGCAATGGTGTAGTACTACTAAATTTTATAGTGACAGAAACCGTCAAGTTTGTTAGATGTGTCACGTTGTCATCAAGGTAGAAACCTCGTATTCAAATTCTAATTTTCATATTTGTGAGCCACTTTAATATATACTTATATATATATATATAAAGTACTAATTATTTGAAGCTACTTACATTAATAATAAGCCTAATACTGAAAACAAGCAAACTTAGAATCACATAAAGACGCATTTTAGTCCTTTTCAATTCCTCCTTCAGAAACAATTGCAAACAGCATTAACAGTTTTAGGTTTTATATTTTACAGACCTACTGCTCTGTTAACACAAATGACTAATAAAACCTTTGTAATATATTATGTAAATAAAGAGACTTTAAGAATATGGATATTATAATATAACATCATAATTGTAAAATGTATTTCATTTAGTGCTTTGGTGCCATATTTGAGTATCTTAACAATCACGTAATGTATGATTAACATATTACACCATTTTAACACTCCAGCATTTGTGTTTCAGCCTGAACGGTTCTACAGTGCCTGTTTCTTTGTTTGTTTTTGAGATTTGCACAAAGCTACACGAGGGTATCTGCGCTAGCCGTCCCTAATTTAGCAGTGTACGACTAGACAAAAGGCAGCTAATCATCATCACCCACCGCCAACTCTTGGGCTACTCTTTTACCAACGAATAGTGAGAGTGACCGTTACATTATAAGGCCCCCACGGCAGAAAGGGCGAGCATGTTTGGTATGACCGGGATTCGAACCCATGACCCTCATGTTACGGGTCGAACGCCTTAACCCACCTGACCATGCCGAGTCGTCTACAGTACCTGACGCCAGATCTTGAGGGAGAGTAACAGACTGTGTGATGGGCAGCCTGAGAGAGCTTTACTGATGGACCTGGGGGGTCACAACTTACTAGAGTGTTCTCTGAAAGTGTGCTTAAGAAAGACGTTTAATTTAGGGTGTAAACTGAAAAACTTAATTTTGTTTGGGCATTTTTAATTTTTGAAATGTCGTGATTAAGCTATAATTTCAGGTGCCAGATAAGCAGTATTACATCCTTGTAAATATGCATAATCGAATTAATTAACAGAACAGTGTGTAGCAGTAAATTCGCGCGTGCTAGCTCGCATTAAAATCTAATATTTCTATTGGTTAATTGAGCAGTAATATTTTAACGTCTATACTGAGTAGTCTGTTTGTTTTTTGAATTTCGCGCAAAGCTACTCGAGGGCTATCTGCTTTGTTTGTTTGTTTGGAATTTCGCACAAAGCTACCCGATGGCTATCTGTGCTAGCCGTCCCTAATTTAGCAGTGTAAGACTAGAGGGAAGGCAGCTAGTCATCACCACCCACCGCCAACTCTTGGGCTACTCTTTTACCAACGAATAGTGGGATTGACCGTCACATTATAACGCCCCCACGGAACATATTAAGTTAATTATTTAGTTCTCCGTGGCTGATAATGCAATCCATTTCATCTCAATACAAATTCAAACACACGCCTAAAAAATCGATAAATAGGTCTAAAGTTTAACTTTGCTTCATAAAAAGGCACGAGCTTATCTGCTACACAATAACATTACGCGAAAGAAAATAATTGCACCTGCCACTTGATATTCAAATACGATTTAGACATATATTCTCCAAGGAAATCATAAAAAATGTAGGTACCACTTCTTGATACCATTATGCAAAATCATGCGCTATTTGATAACTATTACACATTTTCAAATATCTCGATACAGACACCTAAAATCTACTATTAGGCCTAATGTTTAAATACGAGTTTAATTTATAAGGTAATAAAATATTGCACCATTTCTGTTATTACTGTTTGTCGACCCGAAGGTTTGTTAATACTTTAAGGGAGAGTAAAAAAAAAGAGGTGATACCACTAAAGAGGGAAAGAGAAATATAGGTGAAAACGCTATAAACGAAAACAGTTAATTTTTTTTATGTTTCTGGATACCATGATCTACTAATCATTATTTTATAACGTTATTTTAACAGGAGTTTGATCAAGAAGAAACTCAAGATGTTAGTCAAAGATGACGAGTAACCAAAAAGGAAAAACATTCGTGCAATGAATGTACTGTATAGAGATATATATACGTTTTTACATTTATTTACTCTAAATTAAAATACAAAAACTTCATATTGCGTTTTTGTTTTATTCATGTCCAGCTACATAATACATCAACACCATTATTTTAAGGATTTATCTATTTAAAGCTTATTCCTTTAGCGCGCGCACACACACACACATATACTACTCCACTTAACTTTTAATGATGCTGCGTATGTGAAAAACATCTTTAGGCTTTGGCTCATTCGCATAAGCTTCATATGCGGTGGGCAAGGATTTTTTCTCGTCTTTATCCATATTTTTAAATTCTAAATAACATTTCAGTAGTCAAATACATTTAGTGCATACATCTCACTCGCAGCACGAGTTTTTCCACTAGTTATATAATAGAGAAGAAAATTGTTGATTTAGATATAGTGTTTGTTAGATTTTGTAGGCAGGTATTTATTGTTTTCAACTTGAAGAATTAAATGTTGTTAATCTAAAATACTTATAAAGTAATCATGAGCACTTCTTCAGTCAAACACGAAAAGTTTGAAGTTTTGTATGTCTTTGTTCCTAAATAAAATAGTTTAATGTATTTTCAGGTAAAATATTTATATAATTGAACTTTTAACAGCCTTAAATACGATATAACCAAAAAACGAGTCATTTTTAAAAGAAGCTTCACTCGATTTAAGACTAAAATAGATAATTTAAGACAATGACCATAATAAAAAAGAATAAAAAGCGACTACTAACTTCATTTCTAAATATGCTAACCATAAGTAATTTAAGTATACAGGGTGTGGAACTTTTAAAGTTATTTAAGTTTAGATCTGCTCTACTTGGAACAGTAATTTCCCATTTCATGCTATAATAACCCCGAACTACCAGACAGTTAAATGTGTTGAATTTTGTGAAAAGCTTTTAAGATGAAGTTTATTGCATATTTTATTTTTAACTTTTTGTTTTCTTTTCGAAACTTTTGCTATATAAAAACCTATTTACTTAAAAGTAAATTTGTGCATCCACAAAAGCAGAAAAACCTTGAATTTAAATTTATACAGAAAGTTAATAATACATTATAAAAGCGATTTACATATGTTAATACAGTGCTGAATCGTCTGGATGTCAGCCACATGTTTGAAAATTATAAATTTGATTAACGGCAAACTCTCGACTATACATTTATAAGAATGCATTTATGGCTGGAATAATGTTGTAACAGATTTTTTATCCGAGGAAGGATATTCGTATAACGAGAGTATCAATTGCTGTAGAGGCAAAGGATTCAATATTTCGAAAAAAGAGAGCCTTCAGTATTATTTATGGGAAAATAAAGTGTTTAGGATAATAACAGGGTATGAAAACACTCTAATTTAATCAGGCTATTGTTATGAAAGTGATCCCTTCGACTATAAAAACGCCATAGTGTGAGCTGTACAATCTCATGGTGCCTTTAACAGTGATTCGAAATTTATGAATTATCATAAATCAAAAATTATATAAGCTTCCTCTCTAAAAATCATATGAAAGAAGAATAAATCGAAAAAGAAAACTCAGCAATTGGATTCAAGCTTTTAATTATATTAAGGTAAGATCATATTATTCATTTTTCGATTACTCTCCTTATTTTCTCTCATAAAACTATATAATGACATATTAATTCAAATTCAATACTTTAACATGAAAACACACATAAAATAGTTGAAATGACGTGGAAAATTTAATATGTTTGTTAAGAAAACCAGATGTAGTTCAAATTTAAGTTAGTTTTTAGTTCAGCAAGACAGTACCGTGTGAAATTGGGCAACCGGTCTACTTCGTCTAAACTTTTGAACATATCACATCGTGTTTAATTTATAGAGAAATTTTTGGAGGGCGTTGCTCGGGTGGAGTCTCCCCGTGACATATATTTGACTTAAGCTTTCATATGTAATCTGCTACAGTTCATTGTCCTGGTATTACATTAAAACTGTGCAACAGTTAACAACTTTGATCTATGCCTTTTTAATTTTCATTGAAAACAAAAAACTTTACACTCAAGTAAAACTACCTTCATTTGTAAAACATAAGTAATAGAATGACGGACAAACTTTATTTTACGCTGTTGTAATTGTCGTTCTTAGTTGGTTATTGTTAATTTTCTAATCATTGTATTTCCTGAACTCAAAAGTGCTCGTGATGCTCGGTCTTAAGCTTTGTTTAACCTACAGAAATTACTTAATATTTCATAAGGAAATAAAATTTTTAAAAACAATACAAAACTAATTTAGAAAGAATGTTCTTTCAAGTTTTCAACAAGCTTACTAGTTGTGGCCTCTGCATGAACTAATTTTTTACATGTTTTGTTGAAAATAAGGTTCAATAAAACAGATAACACTGAACCAAATATATAATTATCAGCGATAATCCACAATTCTTTGTTGCCCAGTGAAGTCAACTGAGCCATTTCATCAACTCTTTTCTATTCACCTAAATTTAATAAAACATTTTCAAGTTAACATAATAAGTTTCCGCTCTTTTCTTTTTCTTGGAAAATTCGCGTGCTTCGCAATATACATGACATTTCCCATTTATGTAAACAATTTCAGAATAACTGTAATTAATATATTGTGATTTAAATAAAATACCTAGCCACGGATGATGTATGAAAGGCAAAATAATATATTGTTACAGTCACATAAGATTTATTAGCTTCCATCTGAATAGCTGAGGCTGCTCTTAGGAAACATCACAAATATATCCTTAACTTCAAAATGAAAAATCTGCAAAACGTTTAATTTACGTGTTAAAAATAACAACAAGAAACAATTTTTAATTAGTAGATATGTTTTTTTCCGTTTTGCCTATCTATGTGCTCCCCGCTAGTACAGTCTACGGATTTGCACCGCTAAAATCAGTGGTTCGATTCCCATCGATGGGCTCAGCAAATAGCCCGATGTGGCTTTGCTATAAGAAAACACACCCACATACCTATATAATTTTTAGTATAATATGGATTATTTCGTCAGTGAAATAAATCTTTCTGGCTTTGGTAACGTTTAGTGTATCCGTTTGTTTAATGAAACTTGTAAAAGAAAAATATCTGTCTGTGGAAAACATTGTGTGAATAACGAAAAAAAATATTTGTTAAAACTTCGATAACTGAGCAATAACATGTGCCAGAAATCCTGTAACACATAAATCCTGTATCTTATCAGAAGCGTATCTAAAGGGTCCGGCCTCCCTGAAAAATCTAGCCATATTGACCACATATTACTTTTCAGCTTTATATAATAAACTCGTTTTGCATAATTTGATAAAAAATAAAACTTCTATAAACATTATTATATTTGAATGATTTATTTTAATGACCATTTTATTAAGTAGTTAGAAAATTTCACTTTTTAATTTACTGGGCCTCCTGAATTTTTTCTCCCGCGAAAGTGGAAAACATAACTACGCCACTGTACCTGTTAGTATTCGGTCCGTATTAAATCCAGAGTTTATAGTAGTTAGATGTTACAATGATGAAAAAAACATATATGTATTACCAAAGGGAGAGAGAGAGGGGAAAAAACAACTTAAAACTAATGTAAAGTGAATGCTGCAAAATTAAAGTTTGATCAAAAGGAACGTAAGCAGAATAAAATATATTTAAAATTAATTACCATTCTTACTACACAGCGTCGAAAAGCTAGACTATTTTCTTTTTGCCAGCTAGACTGTGAAATTCCTGTACTCTAATAGTAAGTACCTTGTTCGTTTTCTCATAGACTGTTAACCTTATTGTGATCTTCTGCTAGTATATTTCGAATTGTAGAATATTATTCTGTATTTGGCGTATCTTCTCATGCATTTTAAAGTAATTAAGTTCAAGGACCTTAATGGCGCAGGTCAACTTCAGGATCTATAACGCTAAAATTCAGGGCTCTATTCCCCCCATCAGGAGAAGAGCAGATGCTCCTAAGTCACACGTTGCTGCTTAAGCAGTGTAGATCTTATTTTGTATGTATATTTTGTGCCAAAAGAAATTTAGGTTTCGGCACAGAAACAGAAATAAACTTCTCTCATATATATGTAAAAACGGCTGGTTTGGATTGAGAAATTTTTATGTAGAGGAGCGAACAACGTTTCGACCTTCTTCGGTCATCGTCAGGTTCACAAAGAAAGATAAAGGTAACTGACCGATAGCTGACCACATGTTTGAAGGGGGTTATGTAACTGAGTATAGGAATGTAGAGGGCGTGTTTAGATGTTTGATTATATTTATTAATATAGGTATAAAGATGTTCCTTTGTATTGGTTTATTTCGGGCTTAAGTTGATGTATAAATATAATTTAAAACACAATTTACATCTTCTCTGGAGTAAATTTGATTATTTGTTTCATTATTCTGTTTTTATCTTTAATAAAATCTACCAGAAATAATTATCTTATAGCGCAACATGAAACCTATTTGTTGATATGCTGTAGTGTTTTTGTGGTTATAAAGTTAAAAAAAAAAACCAGCTGATAAGACCAAATAAAATACAAGTGACAATAAAGTAATGAAAACAATAACATTATTGAAAGTATCAGTTTATGTAGTTTGTTTGTTTTTAATTTAACATTGTTAGACTAGAGGGAAGACAACTAGTCATCACCACTTACCGCCAACTTTTTGGTTACTCTTTTACCAACGAAAAGGGCAAGCATGTTTGGTGTAAAGGAGATTCAAACCCGCGATCCGCGGGCCATTAACTTTATAGAGTCAACCAAAAGTGCTGAGAGTAATTATCTTACCAATCGCAATTTTAAGCCATTTCGGAGTAACTTGTAAATTCATGATTATTGCACGTTATTTTAATCTTTGTTTTCAATAGCGTTGTAAAGCTTAAATTTCGTGCGAAAATTGTAAAAAATTTGTAATTAACATTAATATACATATACATTTGAAATAATATAAACTATTCAAAACATTTATTTGTGCTAAAATTCAATAAACTGTAGAATCTCTTGGAAAAGAAATTTATTTTCGTTTCTTCAAAACTACAATAAACTTTCAATTAATAAATTTAGGATTATTCTTCAAAATGAGAACCTCGCAATTACAGACGAATATGTTTTATATTCATAAAATGTCAACACATAAAATAGTTATTTGGTTTCGAGACTCATTAGTTTTAGCTTTATGTGATTCAGAATTTAACATTGTATAAGAATTGTTTAGTTGTAATGAATCATTCTATATGAAGGACATGTTTTACAGTATCATGTTGTTGTTTCTTTAATTGGCTAGGCATAATACGTTTGATTAGTATATGGGCGTTATAGTTTAGTAAATAAGTACAAATATAAGGTTACGATTACTTCGTTTTGTGAACATTTGCTTTGTTAAAGTTTTAACTACGTCTTTGCACATAAGATATATCAGTAGCCTTGACTTGTCTTATTGTATAAGTATTTGTGTTGATAATTTACTTATGTTGTTGCTACAACAATAAATTCTTGTTTAAAATTTAAATAATGTCTTTGGCATAACACATACTGCGTCATTAAAATGTGAACCAAATTTCGATACGATATGTTTTGCATGTTTAAAGCTTCTATAATGTCCTTTGGCACATAGTGGGTCTTTAAAATAAAATTTGTATAGATGTGTATTACTTATTTAAAGTTTCAGTATTGTCCTTGATATAACACATGGTGAGTCTTTAACAAAATTTGGATATGATGTATGTTGTTTATTTAAAGTATTAACAGAAATCTTGACAAGACACACATTGCTTTGTCGAAGTTTTAACAATGTTCTTGGTGTAGCAAATGGTTGGCCAGTGTAGTATTAACAAATATATTGGTAAAAGTGTACTTCTTGTTTATTGTTAATTAATGTTTTTAACGTAACAGATGGTAGGTCTTTAAAATGTTAACAAAGATATTGGTAAGACGTACAATGCCTGTTTAAAGTTTCAGTGATGATCATTATAGTAAGAGAAACTATATGACTGAAGTTTGATGGACTTTTTTAACACGTCAACTTAATATTCTTCTAACAGAAAGACTAAAACGTTTAGTAATAAACACGTGAAATAAGTTATTTAGATAAATTTGTAGTCATGTAGCTATTGTAATACACACGGCTTGTTTAGTTTTATGCTTTCGCTTTGTTTTGAATTTCGCGCAAAGCAACACGATAGCTATCTGCGCTAGTCGTCCCTAATTTAGCAGTGTGAGACTAGAGGGAAGGCATCTAGTGATCGCCACCCACCACCAACTTTTGGGCTACTCTTTTACCAACGAATAGTGGGATTGGCTGTCACATTATAACACCCCCATGGTTGAAAGAGCGAGCATGTTTGGTGTGATGGGATTCGAACCCGCAATCCTTAGATTACGAGTTGAGTGCCTTATCCACCGTATTTAGTTTTAATCGTGTTGTTATTGAAATACAGGTGGTTTGGTAAAGTCTAATAGCATGCTTATTACAATAGATATTACTTTTCGTCGTTGTTTACAATTCTCTAATAATATTTGAGTCCAGCAAAAACTAAAACGGTAAACAAACATATACAAATATTTTGCAGAAAATCTTATTTTCTAGAGCATTAATCTCAAAAACGAGTGATTTCATAAAACGTTTTTACTCATTTCATTAAACGAACATCATTGTAAAGGCATGAATATAAAATTACTCAATATAATACAATACGTGGGCATCAACTGTAAGGAACAGTTTAAAACGAGTCGATAATTTTAGGGTTAAGCATTTCTGTAATGTTGCTGTTAGTCATCATTGCTTAAACTTGTTTAGTATTTTATTGTTTTGGAAATTATAATACACAGTTATACTTTATATGATAACAAAGCTGATTATATCCTATTTTTGTTTGTTATCTTTAGAAATTTGTAACATGGAATTGTTAAAATAATTTTTTTTAAATGTTATAAAGTTTAGAAATGGTTTAAAAGGCTAAAAATTTAGTGCTTCACTAGTGAAGTGCGTCAGGTCACAAACCTGAACCGTGGGAGAAGTGAATAGTATTTAATAAAGTTTAACTTATTGAAATGAATAACTATTGAGAAAGAAATATCCTTTTTCAGTACATTCTAAATGCTCAACATCTTTATTTATACTATGAGATAGAAGCCAATATCTAAAAGATTCAAGAAATAAAAAATTCAATTTTTAAGACAATACTATTGAATGACATAAATATTTAAAATAATTTTACAACTTCAAAAAAGAACCACCGTTTTGGTAGGTGTCACTAAAGGTGTTCTTCACAAAACTCCCAACATCACTCTTAACTCCGGACAGATTTGGTTTTGGTACTGCTGGAGTGTTATGTTGGTACAAAGGTACGTAACTATTTCCATAAGCGCCAGCATGTGCTTGAATGAGACTTCTGGAAACGTGAGCTCCAGCATTTGCTTTAGGCTTAGCAACACCATAATCATAAGCGTTCCCGTACTGTAAAGGCCTAGGAACATTATGTATTTGGTGACTTGGAACGCTGTACGTGTTAGGACCAGGTTGATCGTATGTGTAACTGGTTTGATACGGTTGTGGTTTACTGCTATCGTAATATGTCTGAAATCCTGCAGCATACCCACTGGAGTAACTGTAACCTTTAGCAGGTGATCCACCTTGATAGTTTCTGTTGCCGTCGGCTCCAAGCTTCTTTTGCAAAGTGCCTACTGTACCTGGTTTATTGTATCCATAGCTGGTGACGTAATCGTCGTGCGGGATATTGTAGATATCCGAGGCCTTTACTGAGGTACAAGCAAGGAAAAGGACAAAATACCACTGTAACAAAAACAACATGTCTATCAATACTAAATAAAAATTAATAGTCCGACCACACAAACCATTCCTAAGCCTTTTTTTTTCTTTAATAATGCTTCAAAGTAAAGATAAATCTAATCAGAAAACTTTGCAACTCGATCTGACAACTCTCGTTTCAAAGCTACGTCATGTTGTTTTTATTTTATGTTGATATATTTTTCTTACTTTTACTGACTGATATAGACTGTTATTAAAATCCTAGAGCGTTAAGTGATTCGTTTTCATACACCAAAACATTTTTGGTGTTACAGCAAAGTTTCCCTTAGATGCACGAAAACAGAGGTTAAAACACCTAGATAACAACAATGTTGCTTAGTAGTGTAACAGGTCATATGTTTGTTTGTTTTTTAATTGCTTTTGAAGATAATTGTAAACAAAACACATTTCAGTGTGAATAACTGAAGTGAAACGCGTGAAGAATAAACTGGAGCTGGAGATTGATCCGAATCATACAGTTAAAATTCTACTTGAGTCTTTCTACATGCGATGACTTGTACTGGTCCTTGTTTCAATGGAGCTTTCACTGTTTTTAATGTTGTTCTGTTTTATTGAATAGTGTTTTTGAATTTCGCGCAAAGCTACTCGAGGGCTATCTGCGCTGGCCGTCCCTAATTTATCAGTGTAAGACAAGAGGGAAGGCAACTAGTCATCACCACTCACCGCCAACTCTTGGGCTAATTTTTTACCAACTAATAATGGGATTGACCGTAACATTATAACGCCCCCACGGCTGGGAGGGCGAGCATGTTTGGTGCGACAGGGATTCGAACCCGCGACCCTCGGATTACGAGTCGAACGCCTTAACACACCTGACCATACCGGGTCATTATTGAATATTAATAAAATGTTTGGTCACAAAATAAACAAAGTTTAAAACTTTAAAAAAAAAAAAGTAATTTATCATAAGCGCTTCTGGTTTTCCCAAACCCCCAACACTGCCTTTTCTTATTTGTCTATTTAATAATAGAATAGAGTATACTCTTAAACAGTAGTCTCGTGTATCAAATTTTAATTACCTAAATTCCATTCATATGCGAATCTAAAATTAATTTTTTCCTTGAAAAACTGTGGTTGATGATTTGTTCCCGAATGTTTTGTACTATTTCTTTATGAGGATTTACATGCTTTGAAGCTAGGTAGATTTGGCCATTTGAATTGGAACCCTAACCAACTGGGTAATCCTGGATACACCAAATATTATAAATGCTGCGATAATTTCTTCTTATGTCATTTAAAAATAAGTTCATATAAAGCATGTGGAATTACAATTGAAGTAATGAAGCTTAATAGCTTACGTACAGGTAAGTATTAATTTTACATGTTTAAGTAACATTCTGCAATAACCTAATCGGTAATTTTATAAACTTGTGATATTAAACAGTTTATTATACATTAAATGTATAATAAATGTTTCACTAAATAAATATCCATAACACGTATTTATGACCTCCCACGTAAAAGGATGTCACAAATTGGTACAATTTACGTGAAAATAAATTAGAATACAAAGTTTACATTAACGAACATTTTTTTTAGAATTTTATATTGTATTACACTTAATAAAACTGATACCAAATATTTCACAAAAGAAAAGGATAAACAGCGCTCAATAAATGCTTATATCTTACTTACAAATTTCCCAGCCATTTGAGGGTTCTTATAGTATTAACTAGTATATGTAGCTGTTAATCAAGTGATGATCTAAAATATACAGCTTGAACATTTGAAAAACACCCAGCTTAATAAAGGTTTCAATGCAATGACGTCATAAACTGAATGACCCGTCTTTGAAACTTTCTCTTTCCGGCCGATAAAAGTCTGGGTTAGTCTGTTAATCTGAGAAAGCTTTAAAACAAGAACAACAAAGGGCGACAACCTGGTACTTTTCTTTCTAACTTGTTTTGGGTCTCACCTAAAGGCATTAGAACTGTGTTTGAGAAGTTATACGATGTTTTATTCTCAGTACAGACATGATAATAAGAGACGACCAATTTCTGTAAATATAATACAATATTAAGTTTGTATGATGTTAAGGCTTACATAGCCAATGAGAAAGTAAAACATATATATTCGTGTTTAAACAAGCAACTTTTCCACTTTCTTTCTGAATATAAGTTGCTCAACCAGGTGGAGACATAATTTTACTGGGCGGTGTCGTCTCCTTCAATAATCACTGCCTAAAACTATTCTAGATTCTATATATCAGTGGCTTTCAATTTGAAAGAAAAAACGAAACATAAAGAAGTGTTTTCACTAATATACTTTTAATTTTTCCTTTTAATTGTACATAACATAAATATCATTAAACAGGTATTTTTTTTTCAGTTTCGTGATTTTAATCTAATAGAAATACATTTCAGTATTTTCTTTTATAATGTAACTGTTCTTCCGCTTTAGACCCTGGCTCAATCCTTAATGTAGTAACAACATAGGTTGCCCACTGTTAAGCGTTGTATTTAAAAGTAAATCAAAAACTGTCTAGAATTTTTGTAACACCTGTTTATACTAGTATTATTATAAAAACTAAATTTATATTACAACGTCTGAACGTATACTTAGACACCATAGTTATTTTGTACGTTGAATTTAGAATTATTTTAACATTTCCCAAGTTTTAGTTAGCCATGGCTAATATTTTCATGATCACAATAAGTACAATGTTTAGCCTAGTTTTAAAAGTTACCAAGTGAGAAGTATAGCTAATATGATTTTACATCTACCTCGTTATTTGGGAAACACTTGAATCAGTTTCGGAAAGATATCTAAAGGAGGTGGGTCACGTATAAGATTTCATTAAATTATTTCATTTTAGGTGTGAATGATAATGAAAAGTATGTTGTTTTTGTTTATTTTGCCATTTTCATTATGTACGAACTGAGGGTAGCCGTCAAGGAAACAAAAATGTATAATGAACAATATTAGATAGTATTCCCCTTCCGTTTTTATTAAATCCCCAATGATTTCATTAAATTTTAAATGCATGCTTTGCCTTATATTAGGTAATAATTTATTATTTTAACTAATTAAGTACTTGTGTCTTTACAAACAATAATATATAAAAAGTTGAAATGTGCCTATTTCAGGTACTTTGTATCGCTCTTCTCGAACAAAAATAGCCCACATACATGTTGTACAGTTTCAAGTTACCATGCAAAAAGTTAACGTAATTCAGTCAGTTAACTTTGGGTGATGCAAGCCAAAAATGTACAGAAAGTAGAGATGTGTTTTATTTTAACGGATTCTTTTATTTTCCTATTGGGGAAAAATCCTGTAACAAAATAGCTCTTGTACACCATCAGACAGTTTCTAGCTTATCTGTGAACGATACAAGACAAAATTATCTAAATAGTGGATACGTGTCTTATTTCAGATGTTTTTATTCATCTTATAATTATTACTTTAATTTGAAGAAATGTTATGGTTTTTAGTGATACCTTAAAATATCCAAAATGTATCAGTTGTATTAACTTGTTAAGTATCAGTTAATTAATGCTTCGTGTTGCATCACAAACAAAAAAGTTGTGAGTCCGAAGTGTAGCTTGATGAAGGATAGTTACCTGAAATGTTACCTGAACTTGAAATAACAAATTAACCCTGATATTTAACCCATATGAAGATGAAAAGCATAGTCATCGAAAATTCATTAAAATTAAAGATGTTAGGTGTAAATACGCACACGTGCACAGGTAGTGGGGGTCGGTTGAACCCACTGTTTTTATGATCTAGAAATTATGTTTTTATAGTTATAACGCAGCTGTTTATGATGTTTAGCGTTTTCTACGTAGACAACATTATTCTGATGAGGCATTAGTATTTTTTGGCTTGAAATAGTCTCACGTTCCCAAACTCCTGTAACATTAACATGCTTTGTGTTCTGATTGTGCTTCACAAAATATGTGTTAGCTTTAGATTTCACAAATGAGAATCCCCTTTCAAAAGTTTTGCGTACAAGCCTGATAAACTGCAATAACTTTCAACGAAAATGTAACACTTAACCAATATACTTACTCGAATGTAGAGATTACATGATTTAGGTTATATGAATTAACCCAAATAGTCTCAAAATGATACTAGCTTAAGAACATTATACATTTTTTACGAATTTTATAGGAAGAAATGGAGTTTTTTAACCTTATTTCTGGAGACAGCATGGCCCTGTAACTTTTGTTTTGTATGAATTTCTGGAAGTTTGCAATTTAGAGACTTTTTTGCGACAAGAGCTAGACAATTTTTCGGTCTACCTGTTTTATTGTGGGTACCAAACGGGATTAGCCTGCGAGGTACTTGGTCGAAGGGATACTATTATCATGCGCCTGTTCTATTGAAACTGAATTTAGCACAGGTTTGTATGTCTCTTGAAGGTATGGAATGAATTTAACTTAATACATTATATACCCAGTAGTCTTAACAGTTTACTATGAATAATGACTCTGATATTCTACTTGATGGTTACAGTCGGAGAATGTTTTAAATATGAAAGATATGAAATAATAAAATATATCTTTAAGAATGTTACAGACCTATAAGGCGTTCGTATTAATAAAATGGGTTTTGTGGAATTAAACGAAAGCAAAATATCTCATTTCGAAATATGTTCTCAATTTTAAAACTATTACACAGGTGTGTAAAGTGTATCTGTGGCTTTGGTTTCTTAAAGTAGAGATGTATCTACATTTATTATTACTATAATCCAAATACTTTACATTACAAAAAATATAATAATGTTATTGACATTAAAACAAACAAACGGAGAGCTTGGTTTACAGCGTTTCATAAAAAAGCGAAATAACCTATCTTATAGCTTCATAGTTTGCGTAAACTGAGAAGGGTGTGTCGTGTTTATCTTCTGCTGTTGATTGTAATGCGAAATAGGTTATAAGTATGTTTACACGTTCCTTGCAATCACGTATGTAGTAGAAGGGTCATGAGTTTTAACCAATTGAAATATGTCTACAACAGCACGTGAAAACATAAGTACTCTCTTCAGAAAACGTGAACATTTTCAGTTTTTTTGTATGTTTCTGTCTTAACACACAGCTACCCATTTATAACTTAATAAATCATATTTTACAAAAATAGTTTTCTAATCAATTTTTTGTTTCAAAATAATCATGAAGTTGCACAATAGGCTATATGTGCTCTGCCCCACATGAGCATCAAAACCCGGTTTCTAGCGGTGTCAGTCCGCAGACATACCTCTGTGCCATTGGAGATGGGGAGAGGAGATGGAGGAAATTTAAAGAAAATATTACTTGCAACCATATTTTCATAACGCGTGCTACAGAAGGTTAAAATACGAACAAGACAGCTAAATTATAAACACTAAGAAGTTCGTTCCTACTTTATAAACTCTTTTCATATCAATTGAAAAATTATAGATTACCTATTATTTACTTAGAAATGAATAAAATCCTATAACCCGAACGCTTTTCAAAGGTGTGCCTGAAGAAAAAAGGACCACTTTTCGAAAGTGCTCGATTATGGGGTGTTTATTCATTTCTATCACTTGAATTTGTTTTTTTTTAACGTGTTTTTTTAACATAATGAATTTTATTTTCTCAAATATTCAAATTATACGAATTTTTGTGTACATGAAATTGTAGGATTAAACAAGGCTCAGTGGTTAGTATGTTGAACCGGGAATTCACAGCTCTGTAGTTTTGTTAGTTATTGACGAAACATCATGTGCCGTACTTTGAGGGCATTATGCAACTGACTGTAAAATCACACTCTTCAATCAGATTTGATTATAAATGCCAACTGCCTTCCCCCTATATTATCATTTCTGAATTAGGAGCAAGTAGTACCGGCAACATGTGATATTAAAAAAAAAAAAAACTATAACAGCAACAATACGATATTAAGTAAAAATCAGTATCGCCAGCTTGCGATTTTATATATAGTTTAAACAACCTCTCCTAGATGGCAATTAATACGCTATTTCTTTTATACTGGTCTCTTGAGCTCAAGTCGTTATAGTTGCTCGTAAATAGTTTCGAACCTTTTTTTTTTTTTCACTTACCTTACTCTTACATACAACAGTTAATAAAGATATACTAAAATAACTATTGAGATACTTTACAACAGAGTTATTTTTCAATTTCGAAAGTCAGCTAACCATAATAGCAAAGTAACAGTTTACCTAAATTTATGTGTCGTTACTCTGTTCACACTCTTTTTTCTGGCAAAAACGGGTCTAAATAAGAACGTTTTATTATTTTGCAACGATACATTTAAACGTTCTTTTCATATCATTTTAAAACTACACAGTGAGCAATGCTTTCATATTTCTTTCCTTTTCTAGAATTTCTTACTATGATATGTACTAAATTGAAAAATACTAAAGATAATTTCAGAGCTGTTTTCCGAAAATCATGTCAGATAAGCACGTAGTTCTTTGTATATATTTTTTGCACGTTTAAAATTCACTAAAAGATAAGTATTTCTGTGTGAGTAAAAGACATCATTACGTATAAGTGTGTTTCGAGAAAGAAATAAAATTGCATAACAATGTGTTATGATTTACCACAATTATTTTACAATAGACATACGAGTTGTATGTACTCGTATGAAAACACTATGTAACACAAATTTTGTTCCTGGATAGTATGTGTTATTTCTTAATTGCTTATGTTTCTAAAAATACAGAAAATGGTCATTATTCCCTTCAAACTTTGCTTTTCTGACCTGGATAATGAAATTTAGAAATTAACCTATTTTCTATGTAAAAACAGGCAAATTTGCACATTTTCATTTACATAAGGTCTGAATAAAACAACATATGAGTTAAGATTTAAATGTATGTATACTAAAGTTATACAAAAATGTTTAGAAGTGAGTAGTTTTTCGAGATTTGCGACTGTAATGTAAATCACTTTCACGTATCAGCCCCCAAATACAGTCTCCCATCATGTTTTCGTTATACGCTCCTTGGTAGCGGCGTTCAAAGTCAAGTACATCTTAGTGGATGTATGCTCCCATGTTCTCCTTGAATTTATCGAAATGAGCACCAAGGATATTGACTTTCAGGGACATCCTGCAGCCCATTTTGCCGTAGTTTTTCACGAGAGCCTCAACCAGTTCCACATAATTTTCGGCCTTGTGACTGCTCAAGAAGCCCTGAATCTCTGTGACAAAACTCAGTGATGTCGAGAAACCCACTTGTTGAGAAATTTATATGCAAAAACGGCTCGTTTGGGTTGAGAAAATATTTTACATAGAAGAGCGAACAATGTTTCGACCTTCTTCGGTCATCGTCAGGTTCACAAAGAAAGAGGTAACTGACCGGAAGCTGACCACATGTTTGAAAGGGGTTGTGTAACTGTGTGTCGAAATGTAGAGGGCGGTATTAGATGTTTGAATATATAATTTTATTTATTTATTATATTAATATAGGTATAAAGGCGTTCCTTTATATTGGTTTATCTTGGGTTTAAGTTGTTGTATAAGTAAGGCTTCTTTGATTTTGCGTTTGTTTATGTTTGTTTCTTTATTTAGTATTTGAGTGTTTTCTATGGTTATGTTGTGTTTATTTGACTTGCAGTGTTCGAAAACGTGTGAAGGTGACTTTTTATGTTCTTTGAATCTGGTTTCCATTTTTCTACTTGTTTCTCCAATATAGAAGTCGTGGCAGTTATCACATTGTATTTTATAAATAATGTTGGTGTGGTGTTTGTCAGTGTAGTTTTTACATAGTATAGACCTCAGTTTTGTGCCGGGTTTTGAATAAATTTGGTATTAACTGGAATGTCATATTTTGTTACTAATTTTGCCAAATGTTGGTTATTTGTTTGCTGATGTCAGGAATATATGGTATACAGCAGTATAAAGTTTCGTGGTTTTTGATTCGTGAGCTGTATTTACTTTAGTTGGTTGATTTTGCTTTCTGTGTAGGTGTGTGCGTATAATGTTTTCTACGGTTTGTGGAGGAAACTTATTGATGTTGATGAAGTATTGTTTTATTTTGTCTAATTCATCGTTAATTTTATCTGGTGAGCATAGTTTTATGGCTGTGTTTATTTGGTTTCTTAGTATGTTGAGTTTTGTTTTGTTTCATGTGCTGAGTCCCAAGGAATGTATAGTCCAGTATGGGTGATTTTTCGGTGGATTTCTGTTTTGAATTGTGTGTCAGTTCTTGTAATTTTGAGGGTAAGAAATGATATTTGATTGCTTTCTTCCTGTTCACATGTGAAGTTAATGTTGGGATGTATAGAGTTAATGTGATTGAAAAATTAAGTATGTGTTCTGTAGATTTGAATCCCGCAACCGTGTCATCTACATATCTGTACCAGTATAGTGGTGGATGTAATGCTGTGTTAATTGCTTGTGTTTCAACTTGTGTCATAAAAATATTGGCTAGAACTGGTGATACTGGGTTGCCCATGCTTAGGCCATTTGTTTGTATATAGTTTTGGTTGTTGAACATGAAGTTTGTCTTTATCGTGGTGAATTCTATGAGGGTTGCTAACTGGTTACTGGGAATTTCTATAGTTGGGTTAGGGTCTCGGATATAGAGTTCTAAGGCTATCTTGCAGGCTTCAGTGGTTGGAACTTCTGTAAAGAGGGATATAACATCGAAACTGGCCATTAAGGCTTTATGATTAAGTTGATTTAGATTAGACTTGAAATTAAAAGAGTCTTTGATGAATGAGCTGGCTGATGTTACATATTTGGAGAATGCCCATGCTATGTATTTACCAAGATTTTATTGACATCCAACAGCTAAACTTCCCAGGTAAAATTACAAATTTATATTTTCCAGAAACACCTAAAAACATCTTAAACGATTTTTTCAAAGAATTTTCTCACAAAACCATCAACATAATTTCATAAAACAGAAAACTAAAAAAACAACCTTACAAAAAGAGACATTAATTCCATTAAAAACCTAAAACAAGACAAAAACATAAAAATTCTAAAAGCAGATAAAGGTAACGCTATGGTCATAATGAACACGAATGAATACATCCAAAAAATGAATAACATCCTATCAGACACGAACAAATTTAAACAAATAAACACAAATCCAACAAAGACACACGAGACACAACTGAACAAATTACTACTACAAATGAGAAAAGCCAACACAATTTCACAAACACTTTATTCCTACCTACGTAAAACCGACTCACGCACACCGCAAATATACGGCATCCCCAAACCTCATAAACCAGATTGCCCATTACGACCAATAATGTCCACATATGGATGTCAAATTAAAATCTTGGTAAATACATAGCATGGGCATTCTCCAAATATGTAACATCAGCCAGCTCATTCATCAAAGACTCTTTTAATTTCAAGTCTAATCTAAATCAACTTAATCATAAAGCCTTAATGGCCAGTTTCGATGTTATATCCCTCTTTACAGAAGTTCCAACCACTGAAGCCTGCAAGATAGCCTTAGAACTCTATATCCGAGACCCTAACCCAACTATAGAAATTCCCAGTAACCAGTTAGCAACCCTCATAGAATTCACCACGATAAAGACAAACTTCATGTTCAACAACCAGAACTATATACAAACAAATGGCCTAAGCATGGGCAACCCAGTATCACCAGTTCTAGCCAATATTTTTATGACACAAGTTGAAACACAAGCAATTAACACAGCATTACATCCACCACTATACTGGTACAGATATGTAGATGACACGGTTGCGGGATTCAAATCTACAGAACACATACTTAATTTTTCAATCACATTAACTCTATACATCCCAACATTAACTTCACATGTGAACAGGAAGAAAGCAATCAAATATCATTTCTTACCCTCAAAATTACAAGAACTGACACACAATTCAAAACAGAAATCCACCGAAAAATCACCCATACTGGACTATACATTCCTTGGGACTCAGCACATGAAACAAAACAAAAACTCAACATACTAAGAAACCAAATAAACACAGCCATAAAACTATGCTCACCAGATAAAATTAACGATGAATTAGACAAAATAAAACAATACTTCATCAACATCAATAAGTTTCCTCCACAAACCGTAGAAAACATTATACGCACACACCTAGACAGAAAGCAAAATCAACCAACTAAAGTAAATACAGCTCACGAATCAAAAAACCACAAAACCATATACTGCTGTATACCATATATTCCTGACATCAGCAAACAAATAACCAACATTTGGCAAAAATTAGTAACAAAATATGACATTCCAGTTAATACCAAATTTATTCAAAAACCCGGCACAAAACTGAGGTCTATACTATGTAAAACTACACTGACAAACACCACACCAACATTATTTATAAAATACAATGTGATAACTGCCACGACTTCTATATTGGAGAAACAAGTAGAAAAATGGAAACCAGATTCAAAGAACATAAAAAGTCACCTTCACACGTTTTCGAACACTGCAAGTCAAATAAACACAACATAACCATAGAAAACACTCAAATACTAAATAAAGAAACAAACATAAACAAACGCAAAATCAAAGAAGCCTTACTTATACAACAACTTAAACCCAAGATAAACCAATATAAAGGAACGCCTTTATACCTATATTAATATAATAAATAAATAAAATTATATATTCAAACATCTAATACCGCCCTCTACATTTCGACACACAGTTACACAACCCCTTTCCAACATGTGGTTAGCTTCCGGTCAGTTACCTCTTTCTTTGTGAACCTGACGATGACCGAAGAAGGTCGAAACGTTGTTCGCTCTTCTATGTAAAATATTTTCTCAACCCAAACAAGCCGTTTTTGCATATAAATTTCTGCGACAAAACTGCCCCAAGCTTTTTTTCCTTCCTACTGAACTTCTTGGGGAATTCTGTGTACTCCAGGATCTTCTTTATTTGTGGTCCAACGACGACACTAGCTTTGACCTTTGCCTCATACAGCTTATGGAAGAAGTCTCGAAGGCACATGAAGGCTGTATACTCCTTATCAAGAGCTGTGACAAATTGTTTCATAAGACCCAATTTTATGTCCAGTGGTGGGAACAATACCTTCTGGAGGTCCACTAGCGACTCACACTTGACATTGTGCCTCCGCTCAAAGAATTCGGTCCGTTGTGACCAGTGCTTTCTGTTGTAGTGCGCTGCGGTGTCCATGCTGTCCCAAAGACAAAGATAACAGGGAAACTTGATAATGCTTCCTTGGAGACCCATTAGGAATGCCACCATTTTGAAGTTTCCGATAACCACCCAGCCATACTCATCATACTTCAAGGCTTCTAGCAAGGTCTTGACGCTGTTGTATTCCTCTTTGAGGTGCATCGAATGAGCCAGGAGAAGAGACGGATACTTATTCCCGTTATGGAACAGCACAGCTTTAAGGCTTCTACAACATTTTAGAAAGTTCTTGTAAGTTCGAGAAAATTTTCTTTCAGCTACTCAGCACTGAATCTACCTGGAATGTTCTGGAAAACGGGTAAATTTGAAAATTTCTTTACCCAGGTTGCAAAAGCAAAGTTTGGAGAGAAAAACAGGTATTTTCCATTTACTTT
Organism: Tachypleus tridentatus; assembly: GCF_004210375.1. Classification (NCBI taxonomy): domain Eukaryota; kingdom Metazoa; phylum Arthropoda; class Merostomata; order Xiphosura; family Limulidae; genus Tachypleus; species Tachypleus tridentatus. The sequence continues at coordinate 93,067,549 of NC_134825.1, forward strand.
AGGCATAAGCAATTGGGAAATAACACTTTATGCCCTGGAACAAGAAAAAGTAACAATTTTGTTACGTAGTGTAATTACAGATAAACCAGTAAGACGTATATCAGTAACAGAATAAATAGTTTAAAATGAATACAACAACATTTATTTGCTTGGAATTGTTTTTAAATGCTATTAATATGAAACTCAACATATGATTAACTTTTAAAGTAAGCAAGAATAATTCTAAAATCTTCAAAGCTACACTTGATGATACATTTCAAGTTTAATATTTGTGATGTAGTTTGGTTTATTGGAAGTCTCAAATATATTAATAACGTTACTTAACTATTTTTCATATATATTATTATGCTCTAAAATTATATTCAGTAGTTGTTTCATTTTATATATAATCCAGTTTATATATGGAAATTATTTTCTATTTTTATAAACCTATTGATAATTTTGTGTTCTCTAAATTTTATGTTTTATCTTATTACTGTATGTCTGCGGACTTACAACGCTAGAAACCGGGTTTTCTTACTCAAGGGGAACAGAGCCTAAATAGCCATTGTATATCTTTGTGCTTAATTTCAAAGAAACAAACCTATCATTATTGTCTAACGATTCTTCCATTCTAGATGTTTCTTGCTCAAACTGATAAATATAACTTTTAGTTCGAATTACATTAAACAGCAATCTACTTAATAATATAATGTAATATAATATATTATACATATATAATATAATATTAATAAAAGTTTCGAAGAATATGGCCCTGAAAAACCTAAATTATTTTGTCCTAGGGTAGGCCTACAAGACCTTAATCTATATCACTAACATTTATTTTCTTATACCTTCTGTTTTATTGATTGCTTCTAAATCATCTGGTATAAAAAGGCGTCCACGTTAAAAACACAAAGTGTTTAATAAACTTCAACAAGTAAACACACGTTAAACTTAATTAACAGCTACAATTAAGCAAGAAGACGGAGAATCTACATTATTCATTTTTAGATTTATTAAATATTTCACTTGATTAATTTAGCAAGTTAATCATTAAGTTATTCATTTTTTTTTCAATGAAACTAATTTTGTTGGCAAATATTTTATAGCGTAATTATTATATTAATCATTGATTAAAAAGGGAGCAAATGACGAACCGTGATAATGGAAATGAAAGATAATTAACAATAAACATTTAAGATAAACAATTTTTTATTGTAGATCGGTTACTGGTTGACTATTTAATTGAATTGATTTGTTGGTGTATTAATCTATTCATCAGTAATCATCAGTGGTTAGAGTCAATATATTTCGTAAATATCAGGAATGATCATTATAAGTCCTCAATACATATCTCATCACTTCATTGTTCGTTATCATAAAATGTTAATTATCACTTATTATTTATCACATGATCCTCCTGCATTGCTTGTAATTGTTTATCTTAAATGTTTATTGTCAATTATCTTTCATTTCCATTATCACGTTTCGTCATTTGCTCTCTTTTTAATCAATGATCAATATAATAATTATGCAATAAAATATTTGTGATCACTATCGTTTCTAATTATAAATTGTTTTCTGTTGTTGTTACCAACTGTTACTATAATGAAAAGTAGAGTTTAACATTAAATAGTAAAAAATAAAATGTATTAAAACATTTAATTGTTCTATTAGTCTTTTGAAACAAAATAAGTCAATAAATATTAACATGGAGCACTCAGAAGAGATCATGATGATGAGCAGCAGTTTTTAACAGCTTTAATTATGCTAAACACTTCGTACTTTTTATAGTCCAAGTGTAATTACATCATAATCTTTAACTAAAGAAAATAATCCAACTTTGAACCCTACATTATATGCTAATTAATTTAATATTTTTCTTACTCTTGAGAAGTTATTTGTGCTCTGTAATCTTCGACTGCTCTGATTTTCTTCAGAGCTGCCTATGTTTTGTTTGTTTTTGAATTTCGCACAAAGTTACTCGAGGGCTATCTATGCTAGCCGTCCCTAATTTAGCAGTGTAAGACTAGAGGGAAGGCAGCTAGTCATCACCACCCACCTCCAACTCTTGGGCTACTCTTTTATCGACGAATAGTGGGATTGATCGTCACATTATAACGCCCCCACGGCTGAAAGAGCGAGCATGTTTGGCGCTACGGGGATGCGAACCCTTAGCAGCCTTAACAGGCTTGGCCATACCGGGCCAAGTTGCCTATGAAAATCAGCAAAAAAATCTAAGATAAAAATGTGCAAAAACGAAAATCTAGCATACCTTTATTAATATAACCTAGAAATGGGCTAGAGAGTACTGTTGTCCAAATAAGGAAGTACTATGGACTATCGAGGGTGGATCGCTTGTTTGTTTTGGAATTTCGCACAAAGCTACTCGAGGGCTATCTGTGCTAGCCGTCCCTAATTTAGCAGTGTAAGACTAAAGGGAAGGCAGCTAGTCATCACCACCCACCGCCAACTCGTGGGCTACTCTTTTACCAACGAATAGTGGGATTGACCGTCACATTATAACGCCCCCACGGCTGGAAGGGCGAGCATATTTGGCGCGACTCGGGCGCGAACCCGCGACCCTCAGATTACTAAGCGCACGCCTTAACGCGCTAGGCCATGCCAGGCCCCATCGAGCGTAGGAAGTGAGAATAGTTAACGACGGAGAGAATATCGTAAGTCTATGTAGTTGTTACAGCATTAAGTTATTAAATACAACCAACCAGTTTAGTGTAGAACCAGATTAGAGTTAGAACCTTTAATTAAGATTCTGCTGAACATATGAACATACAAAGAGGTAACCGAATAACACGTCATCAGTAATATATTATCCTTGGCAATACATAAATTAGCACGACCGTTACTAGTTGACAATTCCTATGATTAAATATATACATAGTATTCTTCCTCAAATGTACGTTCTATTTACATTATTATTGTGGGCCATTATCAGACACAACAGTCTTTGGAATACCATATCTACAAAAGTATTTTTTAATTACATTTTAACAATCATCTTCACAACTATTTGTTTGAGAGAAGGCTAGTCAACCCATTTACAGAAATAATCTGTCACTAAACATGCTCGCCCTTTCAGCCGGGGTTAGAGGCTTTATAGTGAGATGGCCAATTCCACTATTCGTTAGTAAAAAAGTAGCCCAAAAATTGGCGGAGGATGGTGATGACTAGCTGCCATCCCTCTAGTCTCACACTGCTAAATTAGGAACAGCTAGCGCAAATATCCCTCATGTACCTTTGCGCTAAATTCGAAACAAACAAACAAATGTCCACACAGGTTAGTTCAGTTACGTTAGAACCCGACTGACAAAATAAATTATTTTCCTATCTTTGTTGTTAAAATGCAATGTGAAATATACTATAGAAATCACCCGTTAAGGCTAATCACTGATACGTTAACATACTTCACATTTTCTAACTTTTCTATGATTGAATTTCACTTAACTCTTTTGACTTGCGCCTGCTTGATCGCCTTTATGTATATTTTGTTTACCGAGGACAGGAATTTTTCATAAACTACACGACGTGATGATTTCACAATACTTAGTTAAGATAAAGAGGAAAATACCAAAGACTGAAGTAACTTGAGTTTGACAATACTGCAATTGAATCACACAGAGAATGTACGACTCTTACCGAGTTACACAACAAAATTTGTTGTAGCTATAACCTTTAAAATAATCATTGTTAACTCTCGTATTATGAAAAGTAAATAATCATCAAATTTTATGTTACAAAATAAACTAAGTAATAAAACTTACATCAAACAGTCTTGTATATTCAAAAATAAATATATCTTTAAAAAATTTACATTTTTTTTCACTATAAATAAAGACTGCTCGTAGTTCATATAATTTGCACCAACATTTGCAGTTTCCTTGTTGGCCTCTCTTTTGGTAGAGTTTCATCTTAACAGTGTCTTTCGTTTTCATCTTGATCTTGTGTTGCCCGAGGTCTGTCTTTCCTGAGCTATCTGTATAGCCATTCAATTCTTAATTTATGTTGACATCTTTATATGTCTCATCTCTACCCAATAATCTTACGCCTCGTAGGTTTTCACGAGTACAAAATGCCATACAGTAGGCATGGTCCAATGTTGAAAAAAAACAACTCAGAGGCAACAGAAACAAGTCTGCTAACATCAGAGATGCCTAAACACATTTAAAGTAGGTGATTTATTATTATTAAGAATACGCCTTTTATCCTGCGCAATAACTCATTTTACTGCTAAATTTGCTTCAAGGTGGAATGGACCTTTCAAAATTGTTAAATGTGTTATTCCATTAGTGTATGAATTAAACGATGAGGATGAGGTACAGTTGTAGAACGACTTAATAATCTTAATATAAAGTAACATGTATTCTATCAATGCCGATTCTCTTGACAATGAAGAAGATATTAACCATACTAGGTAGTTGCAGCAAAACTAAAATTTCGACTACAGAAGACCTAATTGTCATTTTTTGTTAAGAGTTAAATTCATTTGTATATTGTTGGATTAAAAATTCAGTTGTACAAGGTTTCCACGTTTTTTTTTATGTGAATGGGATAGCAGAGCACGAAATCAACACTGGATAAAGAAGCAATGGCTACGCAGAGTCAGCTTAATATCAGGATAAAAAAACATTGAACGTGAAAGTTTGGTTGGCATAAATAAAGACCTATTACCTCCACTTCACATAAGACTGAGCTTGATGAAACAGTTTGCAAAGATTTTACATAAATATGTCAACTATTTCAAGTATCGACGTCGGCTCTTGCAGAAGTGAAACGTAAAGAAGGGATCTTTGTTGAGCCTCAGATTAGACTGATTGTTTGTTTGGAATTACGCACATAGCTAAATAATGGACTGTTTCTGCTCTGCCCACCACGGCAAGGGGTTCCTCAGGTTAGGAAATGGACTTCGGATTACAGTTCAAAAGAACAATGAAGAAAGTTGAAAAAAAACGTGGATTGCATTTAAAGATGCTATTGACAAATCTTTCGGAAACAACAAGAACCCAAATTACAAAAATACTGTCAAAGACATGCTTGATAAATTTAAAGAGTTGAGTTGTAATATGAACTTGAAAGTTCCGTCTTTACACATATTTTGTATTTCCTTGAAAATCTCTGTACCGTTAGCGAAGAACAAAGGGAAAGGTTTAATCAGTGCACCAAAGAGGAGAAAGGTGGAACATCATCATGACGGATGGTTACTGTTGGTCATTAAAACGAGATGCTCTAGAAGCAAAACATAAAAGAAAGGCGACAATACGTGGTTTTGAGGTTAAAAGACGAATATTTAACAAAGAAAATCAGAAAGAATGAGGATACATTCATTTGACATCAGTGTTCTTCTCTTTTCTTCAGTACGTTGGTGTTTTTGTTAAAAACATTATAATAAAAAACGTTCATTGTGGTAAATGAAATAATAATTTGATCTATGTAACGGCTTTATTTCTTCTTACTTGAGAGATTTTAACTCTAAAATTTGTGCCTCGATCCTTGTAGCGGCACAATACAAATAAAATCATTAGTAGCTTTGTGCTTAATATTGTCTTTATTTTATTTTCATTATACATAAGAAAGATAAATAAATTATCAATGTTATCAACCCAGAAGAAAAACGTATTATGTTAGCGTTATGTTTTCATAAAAACCGAAAACGTTTACATGGCATTTTAGAATTTGTCTTCCCTACTAAACGACAAAAATCCAAAATAAAACCTATTGAGTTCTAAACTGTTACAATTTAACCTTGTATAAGGTACCCATCATGAATTCTCTGTTCAATTTCGGCATTTAAACTCTTTACAGGATATAATTCTATAAGCGGATTTTCTTTATAAACGTATTTCACTGGTTACCTAGGTAAAAGTCTACAGAATAGAAGTACGCCAACCCATCGATATAGCACTCAAATGGTATTTCTATCTATTTATTCCTTCTCACTTATTTCAAAGCTGGTTTTATAAAACGATAATGTTTTAACTAGTCTTTACATTATATAATAGTATAAAAAATTTTGATTCTCTCTACGGTTACAGTGGTCAGTTCCAGTTAAATTCTGATGTTACCTTATAATGGAGTTGTGTACCACTGAGGCACTTTCTAAGAGTAAGTTTTTTAGACTGAGTACAGGGATAATCCAGAGAATAACGCAATTATATAATTGTAATCATGAAACAAAAATTAACGAAAGAAACATTTATTTGATCTTTGATAACTTGAACTACTATTGTGCGATTATTTGTAATTGTACACTTCAAATTTGATGAACTAGTAATTTATCTAATTTTTTGATATATATACACACACGAACATACGCAATTTCTGATAAAAGAAACTCGTAACGCCATCAAAACTGTTTTCATACTAGTAAAGGTTAGGTATTGCTGCGATGGCATGTTCATTTCGAATATTCAGGAATACCTGCACTATTCAAGTCTAATTTAGAAGCGATAGACAAGAGGGAAGGTCTCTAGCTAGTCAACAGGTCCCACCTCTAAATTTTAAGATACTTTAATCGAATAGTGAGATTTGATCATCATTCTTATAGCGCATCTACGGCTTAACGGCATATCTTAAAGTTAGAACTCTGGCTGATTCAAACTCTGGAATAAATGTAAAAAAATTTACCTTAACGAGAATTTAATTAAGACATTGAAAACCACTGTGTAAACGCTGAAAACCCAACGTAAATTTATTGTCTCAAGTACAAGTCATTAAACAAAATAGCAAATATTGTTAGTACCAACCTTTATGTGTAAAAAAACGTCATTTCTTGTCTTCTATGTATGACGTGCCAAGAATTTCCTCTTTATTCGATAACCATACTAATGTCCTGAAACATTTGTAGGTAATCAAACTAAAAAATGTTACGAAGAAGAAAAATCTTTTTGCCGTCATTGGCTCATATATATGTAGCTATATGACGTGAACAATACGTTAGTACATAATGCTGAAAACATTGCTTTGACGTACAAAGATAACGATTTACGTTGTCCTTGCACCGCAGTTTATAACACGCTGGTAACAAAACCATTTTGGTTAAATGCTGCAAATGCTTTAATTCTGTAACTGAATGCTCCTACTTACAGATAACAGTATAAATAAACCATGGGATTATCAAGTATGAAGGATTGGTATTTGTGTAATGTTTAAAACCAATTAAATATTTGACAGTCTACTAAATTTTGAATTGTGGAAATATGAATCATTGCATTCTGATTATTTGATTTCATGGAATTATTTTTGTTGTTTTCTCAATTAAACAATGCTACTTCTAAGTAATGTACCCATTTGTAACTCAATAAAATATATTTAAGAAAAAAAAACACTATTTTTTTGCAGTAGATATATTTTTGTAAGAAACTCAAAGAAAACATTCTCCCACCGTATTTTCATAATGCCTAAACTAGAAGATGAATAGTGATAAAAAATTGTAATATAGTGAGGTGAAAGCACGATACTTTCAAAATAACATCTACTCTTTAGGTTCGTGATTGCTTGAGACTAGGCGTGCCTGGCTGTAGCCAGAAACATTTGCAGTCTGCGTGCAATTGCCGCTAAATCGAGCTCTTCATTTTGGAGCCATTATTACAATAAAGGATTTGTTTGTTTGTTTGTTTTGGAATTTCGCACAAATCTACTCGAGGGCTATCTGTGCTAGCCGTCCCTAATTTAGCAGTGTAAGACTAGAGGGAAGGCAGCTAATCATCACCACCCACCGCCAACTCTTGGGCTACTCTTTTACCAACGAATAGTTGGATTGACCGTCACATTATACGACCTCACGGCTGGGAGGGCGAGCATGTTTAGCGCGACGCGGGCGCGAACCCGCGACCCTCGGATTACGAGTCGCACGCCTTACGCGCTTGGCCATGCCAGGCCACATTAAAGGAATGACAGTCTGTTTTGTTTTTGAATTTCCCGCAAAGCTACATCAGAGCAATCTTCGATAGCCATCCCTACCTAATTTAGCGGTGTAATAAGAGTAGCTAGTCATCACCACTCATCGCCAACTCTTGGGCTATTTTTTACCAACGAATAGTGCGATTGACTGTAACATTATAACGATCCCCGGCTGAAAGGGCGAGAATATTTGGCGTAACAGGGATTCAAGCCCGCGACCCTCAGATTACGAGTCAAGTGCCCTAACTACCTGGCCATGCAGTACCCAGAATGATATTCAAGTCCCACTATTCAATCAGAGTAGCCAAACAATTTATTGTGGGCGATGTTGCCGCACCTCCATTCTGTAAACTCAAAATTAGAGATGGCTAGTGCAGATCGCATTGTGTAGTTTTGCATGAATATTCAAAACAAACAGACATGGTTACATGATAATATTTAGTTTAGACCAGAGTTTAATATGAGCTAGCGTGACCGCTTATTAATCCAGGAGAGGTAAGCTCAAATATTCTTTGTTTGAAGCAACTGTGTTTATAATCACCACATTGTAAATAAATGCGAGATTTTTTTATTAAAGTTGTGTTCTAGAGTATTTTAATTAACAAATAATCATCCTTTGCTGAAATGGATATTTTGAAACGTGGGAACTAAATTTTCGTAACATTATAGTAATAATTTAAATGGTATCATATTTTTTTAATGATAACATTTTTTATTTCAGTTAACAATGTGTACAATAAATAACAGAATACTGAAGATAACGGATGCAAAGAAACATATTTTAAATAGATAAAAAGTGAAATGATGAAGAAAAGAAAAATCGTCTGAATATGAGAAGAGTAGAAACTGAAGTTTGGTATAGTGTGTTAAAAGATTAAGAGTATTAAAGTTGCGTTCTTTTATATATATTATAATAATAAGTTTGTACTGGAAGAAAACGTTACGAAGTTGAACACTGTTTTTTTCTCTGAGTCATAGGAAGGCCAAGATGTTCTCAGATGGCTATAAGAGAGAAAAAAAAAGTAAATTAATGTTAAATAGACGTGAATGTGTTTTTAATGAAAACATATTCAATATGAAATATTATTAGAATTAATATATGTCCAAATATTCAAGAACTGTACTCCAGATTTCAGTGTCATAGGTATTCAAGTTAACTGCTGAGCCGTCACAGAAGTGTAAATTGATTGTAATACAAATACAACGGGTAATTGGTTGAAATACTAATTAGGGGTGTGAGCAATAACAGATTAATATTAGCTTCACATTAGAACATGCTACCTACATAGAGCAGGATTAAATTGGGACTTATCAATTTATTATAATATTCCAATAATATTGTATCTTCACTTGTAAGATTTACGGCGTCCATATAATACACCAAATTATGATAGAAATGTCAAACGGGAAGTTGTTTAACATCACTGTCCGGTTCAACTATAATTATTGGGCGTAGTTTAAAGGATAATGAAATGGTCTATGTGATATGTAGGATCCAACAGCACAAATGATTATAAGAAACAATTTTAAACACGATAATAAAAAACCTGTCGAAAACAATACAGAAAGAAAAGCACCTTACATATTCTCTTAAAACACTGTAACTCAAAGAAGAAAGTAAAATCGAAAAACTAAAATAAAAGTAAATGTTTACCCAAAACAGTTCAGTGGTAGCCATAACCGTAGTAGGCAGGGGCGTATCCGTGACCATAGTTACCATATCCGTAGCCATGAGAACCATATCCAGCTCCTAGACGACCGTAGGCACCATAACCATGACCAGCAGCCAAATTAGCAGCACCATAGGCACCATGTCCATAACGGCCGTAGGCACCAAGTTTGGAGTGCCCATAATTGTCATGGAGACCATAACGAGCACCGTAACCAGCAGCGGCACCACCACGGTTGTGGTAACGAGCTTGCTTGTCATAAGAGTAAGCCCTCTCGTATCCGGCTCCCCTGTTGCGGGCGTAGGCACCGATATCTCTGTAATGTCCGGCGTAGCCGCCGTGAGCACCATAAGCCCTCAGGTTGCGATGGGCAGCGTTGGCGTGGAGTCCATGAACACCATATCCATAAGCTCCATGACGAGAGTTGGCAGCAAGACCACCATAGCCGTGGGCACCGTAGGCTGCTCCCAGATGTCCGTAGCCACCATATCCGTGGCCATATCCACCATATTTGTAAACAGCAGGGGTGGCATAAGATTCAGCTTCCTTCATCTCTTCTTTCTCATGTTCGGCAACAACTGACACGAAGAACAAAACAGCAACGACAAAAAGCTGTGGAAAGTTGGTTGACATTTATTTGAAAGTAAGAGTCTTCCATTCTACTCCCTTACAATATTGTTACTTATTACAAGATGACAGTTTTGACAAATTGAGTAAGATTTTATGAACTTATACATCATACGTGCTTAAATTTAACATTAAAGTTAAAAAATGAGTATGCTTATGACTCACAGATTTATATGAAAAAAACAAAACAAGAAAACTTACAGTCTTCATCTTGGCCACCTGAAGTAACTAATGTTTCACTAATTTATCCGAGTAGAACAGATGGATTTCAATTGATTTTTGATCCGTTTTCTCTGCTATTTATACCCTAGAAGGACACATAGTGTACCAACTAAACTATTTAATTTAGTTAAATGATATGATTGGCTGAATGTTTAGTTTTTGGAATAATAAAACCGGAAATGATGTTAATGTCACTGTTACTGATCTCTCCAATACCCTTTAGTTATACATGCTTTCCATAGTTTCATGACCTTAAAACACTTTCGATGATAATGTGCTAGAATTCTAAATTAAAACTACAAATGGTTCCCTCTGGCAGTATGCCGGAGCAATATTAATTATGCTAAAGTAAAAATAAGACATCGTATTAACGCTACAGGTATATAGGTATGCCTTCAGGCTAGAGGGCGTTGCTCTGGTTTCCGAGGTTACCTGTTACGTTTTATTTAGGTGTGTGTTTTTATATTTGTGGCAGGCATAGTTGAGAATCAATATATATTTCTTGGGTTTAGAACTAAGGATGTGAATACAGCAGTCAAGAGTTGCTTTCAAGACAAAACATTATAAAGTTTAGATTATGTACTTTAAGAGATAAAAGATATTATAGAATTTGTATATGATAATTAAATATTTTATTGACCACACTTATATTTTATATAATACTGATTTTGTCATCTTTCTAAAAAAAAGCAAACTTGTTAATTAACAACTAGCAAAGTTTGAATCCCCGTTACATCAAACAAGCTCGTCCTTTCAACTCTGGGGGCATTAATATGTGACGATCAGTCCCACTATTCGTTGGTAAAAGAGTAGCCCAAGAGTTGGCGGTGGGTGGTGATGACTAGCTGCCTTCCCTCTAGTCTTGCACTGCTAAATGTGCAATGAATACTTTGTAGTACATAATCGTTTTTTCGATTCCTCTCGGTGTCTTTCCTGTAAGAAAACACACACACACAGTAAGTATTTTTTTTTTCATTATCAAATTATTATCCATGTAGTCTACCTAGATTTGTTTTCAACCAAATTTCGCAATACAACCTGCTTAGTTCAGAAAATTAGATCAGAAAAAAAAAAAAAAGAGAATAAAATGAAGTGTTTTAAATTACTTGTACCAATAAAATAAGATGTTTCACGGATATCTCTACAGGTAGCATTGTGATATGATAACTTTCTTTCTTAAGTTGATTGGTTATAAAAAATTTATTTTTGATGAAACTTGAATTTCCCATTTATTTATGTTATATTTTTTATATAAAAAAAACCAACCGCTATCTCAACTTTCAGACGTCATGATCAGAAAAATATAAAAACAGTTATTTCTTAGAGAAAATACACTTAGGAGGAACTGCAAAATGAAATTGACAAAAGCATGTAAAAAAACTAAAAAGTTTGAAATTACAATGTGTTTGTTTGTTTTTTTAATTTCGCACAAAGCTATTCGAGGGCTATCTGTGCCAGCTGTCCCTAATTTAGCAGTGTAAGACTAGAGGGAAGGTAGCTAGTCATCACCACCCACCGCCAACTCTTGGGTACTCTTTTACCAACGAATAGTGGGATTGACTGTAACATTATAACGCCCCCACGGCTGGGAGGGCGAGCATGTTTAGCGCGACGGGGATGCGAACCCGCGACCCTCAGATTACGAGTCGCACGCCTTAACACGTTTGGCCATGCTGGACCATTACAATGTGTTTATAAAGCCTAGTGACTAAGATTTTACTGCGTAATGGATGGTATTAAATTTGACCTTCAAATAAATATTAAGTGTAAAAATTATGTGGTCCTCACAAACCTATCATTTTTATACTACCAGTCTTCGCTATGATAAAAATACTAAGAACTTGCATGCATATATATATTATCTTATACACAAAAAGTTATTTTACGATAGTGTATCAAATGCTATAAAATTAAATTATGTAATGCGATCTTCTAGTTAATAAACAAATAGATTCAAATGTTGAATGAGATATTCCAGTTGTTTACTGAGAATTGCATAGGATGGTTAAAGGTTGTTAGGTCTAAATGTTTAGTAAAATCTTTCGGTTAAACAGAGGTGTGTATGATGCAATAGCAACTCGAAGATAATGAAGGTGAAGGAGTGGTTAATAGATGGGTTTTGGGCAGTGAGTTCTGTTGGTTTGTTTTAGGATATATTCACAAAGTATGATTATTTTCCCTATACAGTGTTTTCACTAATCTCTCTAATACAGTATTCAACTTGTTTTTTAAGATGAACGAGTGGCCACTATACAAGAGAACATGCTGTAACTTGTTTAATAGTTATTTTGTTTGTTTGTTTTTTTAATTTTGCGCAAAGATACACGAAGGCTATCTGCGCAAGCTGTCCCTAAAGTAGCATGTGAGACTAGAGGGAAGAGTAGTCATCACCACCCACCGCCAACTCTTTAGCTACTCTTTTGCCAACGAATAGCCACTTTTTAACGCCCTCACGGCTGAAATTGCGAGCATGTTTGGTGTAACGGGGATTCGAACCCGCGACCCTCGAATTACGAGTCAAGCGCCTTAACTACTTGGCCATGCCGGGCCTAATAACAGGAAAAAAATTGGTCTTTACATTGAGAAATAAATTATGGAAAGTCATACATATCTATATATATTTTAGTATATACTAAAATCAATTCTCCCTAACATTCTTTAGGTCGAGCTCGAATGGTTCTCATGCTCTCCAGAAAACAGGTAAAATCCGGTTTGCAATTTGGATAGAGATTATTATTACCACAGCTCTTTACGGTTGTTATATACATATTTTCAAACAAGCAAGCAGAAGTTGCAAATGTTATATGTTGTTTAGTTTATTTTAACTAATAGTGATTATTTGAACTTTAGGCCTATATCTCTCCTTAAACGTAACCTATTATTTACTGTAAAGTAGTAATTTAAACTTGCTGTAAGTTTATATTTTTTTTGAACAAGTTAAACAAAAAATTTGGAATTTAAACATCTGCAAAAAGGAATCGTAAAAAGTAAAGAAACGACACTGGAAATACTGTAGCCATTATTTATTCAAATTAAAAATCCTTATTTTGACACCGCCAAATGTAATCCTGGACAACAGCATGGAGCCACAATAAAGCTTTTTAGTTTATGTAAATAAATTCTATAGTATCCAAATTCTTGCTTTACTTTTTACGATCTTTATATTTACAGGTTTTTAAGTTCCGAATCTTTGTTTATCTTGTTTACTGACTTTTTCATGCTTAACTATGGGCAAAGGATTACCTTATTTGGTAGATAATGATAACAAACTAGTAGCCAGCTGATACGGTTTATTCTGATTTACTGTAGCTATTGACTATTTGATCGCATTAGTTCGAGATGTAAAATGTTAAACTGCGGTGGTAGAATGCCATGGAAATTTGTTCAAGAATATAGCGAACGTCTATAAATTTCATGTAATTAAATTCTAAATTATATGCCTAAACTAGGATACAACTCTCACTAAGCACGTATAAAATTTATCAGTAGAAAAGCAGCTTTTTCAAATAAAGCATATTCATCTAAAACATTGCTTTAAATAAACCTTCATATCTTTAAAGTAATTATGTGTATAATAAAAGTTATATTATGTTACTCTATACATCATATACAATGTAGGAGCTGGTTCAAGAGTGTGTGTGTTTTTTTCGTATAGTAAAACCACAAAGGACTACCTGCTCAGCCCACCGAGGAGAATCGAATCCCTGATTTTAGCGTTGTAAATCCGGAGACATACCGCTGTACTAGCGGGGACGGTTCAAGAGACACACCGATTCTGCAATGTACAGAACACTGAGTATCTACATGTTACAGTCACATAATGTTCATGTATTTATGGCTGATTATTCCTTTTTCACCCTATACCTAAAAATGTTAAAGGAACACGAAATATTTGTAAGAAAGCTAACTTCTATGGTTTGGTTTGTTTTTAATTTTGGGCAAAGCTACACGAGGGTTATTTGCGCTAGCCGTCCCTAATGTATCAATGTAAGACTAGAAGGAAGGCAGCCAATTATCACCATCCACCGCCAACTCTTTTACGAACGAATAGTGGGATTGACCCTTATATTATAATGCCCACACAGCTGAAAGGGTGAGCATGTTTGTTGTGGCAGGAATTCGAACGTTCGACCCTCGGATTACCAGTCGAGTGCCTTAACCACCCTGTCATGCCGGGCTAACTTTTAGGGATAAAGATAACATAGTTTACACTATAATTATCATGTTTTTTTAGTTTATGTAAAATATAAAAAATAAACCGATATTTCAATGTCCTTACTATCCTTGTAGTAACTTATTTGGCCTGGCATGGCCTAGCGCGTTAAGGCGTGCGCTTCGTAATCTGAGGGTCGCGGGTTCGCGCCCGAGTCGCGCCAAACATGCTTGCCCTCCCAGCCGTGGGGGCGTTATAATGTGACGGTCAATCCCACTATTCGTTGGTAAAAGAGTAGCCCAAGAGTTGGCGGTGGGTGGTGATGACTAGCTGCCTTCCCTCTAGTCTTACACTGCTAAATTAGGGACGGCTATCACAGATAGCCCTCGTGTAGCTTTGTGCGAAATTCTAAAACTAACAAACAAACAAGTAACTTATTTAGTACTAAACAAAGCGTTTGAATGCAACATACCAAGCTACGTTTGTTGTAGGCTGACAAAAAAATAATAATAATTACAAACAGGTTGTTTTGAGCGGATTTTCTTTTCTTGTAAGTCTAATATGCCTGTTTTTTTTTAACAGTCAATATTGAAGGTTTTAAAGTGTTATTCGAACTGAATCTTTACTGTTTAAGGTTGTATTATGGTTTTGTGCAATTCCTTTCCATCCCGATTGTGAACTACTATCGTGGTTTATGATATTAAGCATACTGGAACTTTCAATGACCTGAAATCGTCGCATTATTCAGTGAAGAACTCTGTCAACGAAAAGTGGCGGTTTTTGAAGAAGAAAGCAGGCATTTTTGTGCCTATTAAATTACCTACGTGGGAGTATATTTCAACATAATTTTATTTATCTCAGCTAACGTGTCAGAATTTAAATATAACATCACGGAATAGTTCTTATAAGTTATTAACACAGATGTGTCAATTAAGGAATGCATTAATAAAACAGTTTTGTTTAATATAATATACATCTTATCTAAATGGTTATTACAGCCTACAGCCCTAGTTTAATTTTCTCATAATTTGGTAGCTAACATCTAAGTCACAATTAAAAGGTTTATAATTATGTATTGATCTGTGTTACAGGTAGAAGACTGTTATAGTATCAAAACCTTGTCACGATGGTAGCAATTTTAAACCTACAGTTGGATCCCTTAAAGAAATATATAATATTCATCTGCCCCATAAATACTAAAGATATTACTAAGTATTCAAGAATAGATTATTTTAATACTTCAGTGCTATATATTATGATCTAAACATTTTCGCTTGAATTGATCAGATTAGTCCCGGATGATAGTACTTATTTATTGGACGGTTATTCGGGCACTTGATGTTAAAAAGTATTTCAAATTTACGAAATTAGTTTGTTTGACATATTCAATAGATTTTATACAAATGTCAAATGTTTAACAAGAATATATAAAAATAATGTAAGTATAAGAATTCCAAGTCGAACCTTTAACTTGTTCAGTAAAACATACTTGCTTCCACTGCCTGACCACCGTGGTTTATTAGCAGAAAGCGGGGGCTTAAGTTACTTTCCATGGATATCTCTTGAACTGATATATGTCTATTTATATTGTGGTTTTGTATAATGTAAAAATAATAAACAAAAATTACGTGTAAAACGTCAAAACATGTCATCATTTTGAAATGATTTTAACACTGTATACTTATTATTCTAGTCTCTTGAACTTGTTGAAAGACATGTTGTTCAAACTACAAATGTATCATCAAGTAAAAAATATAGTTTATATAAATTGTAAAACTATGGTGAATTGTATGAGTAACAAAATCATAGGAACATTTATTTTCACTAACACAAAACATTAATTTATTAGAATCGTTAAACGATCTTAAAATTGTAAATGAAAGGTTCTTAACAGTATCACTAGGTAGGCTGGATTATCACAACAAAAAACTCGTATTGTTTCAGTCTCAGAACTTTTAATATTTTATTTACACTCAATAAAATTACTGATGATTATGAACGCATTCATACCGACTATTTTTACTATATTACAATATTTATTTAAGCATACTTTCATGTGTTTCAGACGATCTTACCTAATAAAATTGCCAAATCATTACTCGTAGCTTTTGTAGCAGCAGCAATAAATCTCTATCTGCATGCTGTTTCATGAAGTTTGGAAATCCAAAATAATTTAGGAATTTGGTCATTGGATTATACAGAATGCGAACTAATGTCTAACAGACTGTATTGTCTGTTGTGGTTAATAGAAAAATAAATGTAAAGAGATAAGTTACATTATTAGCGAGAAGACGAAATGTTAAGTAATTGTTTGTGTTATCTAACATATTACCATAATTAAACATTCTACTGCCAATATCTGTTCTGCAGGAATTGTGTGGTGTTTAATTTTACAAGTGTTAAACAGCAATATTTGTACCAAAGTGTTTGAAACTATGTATTCTAATTTAAGTAGGTTAGTACTTCTGTCAGTAAACGGAACACTATAAGATAAATTTTATATTTCTGTTTATTATCAGTTATTGTATTCACTTTAATAATGACAAATAGCAAGTAGCAACTTTTCTGCAGCGTTCAACAAACGTATTAGCATTTGTATGTATGTTCGATTGATTAATTGTAAGATTTTTAACCGATATTCTTTGTAAAGCAATATATACACCTTTGACATATATATTATGATAAACATTTAGGAGGTCTATCATGCATTAACTTTATAAGTGTTTTGTATACAAACCTGATGGCAGTTTTGGAGTCAACTTTGACAAACATTTTCTCCATTTTTAACTCGTATATTAAGCAGAAAAGAATTTTGATCCAGAAGTTTAGCATGCAAACTTTTCAAGTCACTACATTATATGGTCCACTTGTCTTCTTCCACTTGTACATTCTTTATAAGAGGCAGCGATAAAGGAGGTTTTATGAGACTGGTTACCCCAAAATGTGGCTTAGTCTCTCCTGTACCCACTCTCCCGCACAAAATGAACAATGCTTACTGTCAAAGTTTGCTCACTTCCTAAACATTACAGTATGGGTGTGCTCACAGGATGCAGCTTCCTCAATGTTTTCTAGAGCCCGCCACAGTCTCATCACAAGGAAGAGGCTGGTGTTGACTCCACTCTTTTTTCTTGATGCTTGAAAGCAAGTTTACCATTATTAGCACTTAAACATGGACCACCTGACAAGAACATAAGAGAAAGACACAAACATAAATTAAATTAGGTACCAAATATCATATTTTCTGTAAATGGTTTTATGGTCAGTTTGAACTATTTATTTACGGTTGTGTAATTAAATGTATATATTATGGCGCTTTTTAACTATTTAACTTTCATCTTTAGTTTATTTATATACTATACTGTTTAACCTTTCCTTCAGTTATTTCACTACCACATCGTTCAATCCATTGTTCAGTTTATGTTGTCTCAATTCGTATGTTCACACGAGAATGAAACTGTCATTAATTTTTGATTTTATATTAAGCCTGACGAAGAGCACTTGCTCGAAACATCATCGTATAAGAATAAACGCGTTTGAATTTCAGCGTTGTGTTTTTACAGTGATTTTATTTTATTGCAAAAAAGTTTGTTCGCGTTGCAAGACGAGAGTTGAAAACAACGAAAGGAAACAAATAACCAGGACACTTCTCTAACAACGACAACAGAAGTAATAGTTAATCATTCTTGTAAGTATCCCAGCTATTTCTCTGTATTTTACTTGATCAATAAAAAGGGTTTTAATTGCAACATCGAACAATCATTTTTAACATTTTAAGGATATATGTAATGCAATAACTAAGATATAAGATTAAACATGGAAAGAATTGAGTTATTTTTTAAATATTTAGGGTAGTTAACAAATTCAGCAAATATCTTCAGTACTCATCCTTTCTAAGAGCGAAATTATGGGGTATAGAATCCCAGGAATTATAGAAAACACGTTATAAGATATATACGATGTAAAGATGATAGGTCCGAAACAATCTAACATGAGATTATATACCAGTGTACACTTCTGAGACAACTATCAAACGCAGTGGTAATTATCCATTTCAAATCCAAATATTCAAAACGTAATGCAATAGCAGAAAACAAATTTAATTTACCAATAAAATTCTTAACCACAGTCATTTGTATCATATCCAGCTTTCAGATGGTTACAGGCACCATCTTGTATTGTATTGTATCCGTATTTTCCGCAGGTATCAAGATGGGTGACCGTGGTCATCATTGAAAACATAATAATCACTGTAGCCAACAACAGCTCCATTGTGGTGTGTTGCCAAATTTCATTCGAAAGATTCTTAATTAAATGAGAAAGACTAAACATTCAGCGTTCTGAAAGGATACCATGGGACTCCAGTAAAGATGTAATAACATACGCCTACAAGAACTCTGATAAAGTTGTAATTCCCTCTCCTTTGCGTGGATGTATCAAGTCAAGCAATTACTTAATTTTCGTCATATATTTCAAATAAAGAAGAACATGGAGGGCTTGTATTTATTATGTTTTCACCTTAGTGGCTCTCGTAAACATAGTCTTCACATTATGGATGCAATCGTTGTTCTAGATTGGTCTTGGGTGTGATTTTGAAGCCTATTATATTCTTAAACACTCTATTATGTAACTTTTTTCATTTATATAAAACGCATTTATGTTTCTTTCATCAAAAGGGGGCCCGGCATGGCCAAGCGCGTTAAGGCGTGCGACTCGTAATCTGAGGTTCGCGGGTTCGCATTCCCGTCGCGCCAAACATGCTCGCCCTTTCAGCCGTGGGGGCGTTATAATGTGACGGTCAATCTCATTATTCGTTGGTAAAAGAGTAGCTCAAGAGTTAGCGGTGGGTGGTGATGACTAGCTGCCTTCCCTCTAGTCTTACACTGCTAAATTAGGGAAGGCTAGCACAGACAGCCCTCTAATAGCTTTGTGCGAAATTGAAAAACAAACAGACAAACAATCATCAAAAGGTTGTGATATTTTGGTTGTTATTTTAGTTGCATGATAAGTAATTTCACTCTTCGCTAAGAGTTTTGACATACATTTTCAACACTAAAAATTCAGCTTGTCGTGAATTCTACGTTTTCAAAATACTTAGGTGTTAAACGTATCGCTGGTGGCGTCAGTTCCTGAATCTGCAGCAGCACCAACTTAAGTTTCTTATAAATTGGTACTAATTCTCTGAATACTTTATCCAATAAAGAGGACGTCGAGCACGTAAACTTAGCAATATTAATAATAATTTATATAATTACTGATTTTTTTCTAATTGTTAACTTTTATTTATAAACTATGATTTATTTGTTTTAAGCACAAATCTACATATATGGATGTTTATGTATTCTCAAGACGGCTGGTATAGATATTAAAACTTTATTTTAATTAAAGTTTTAATATCCATACCAGCCGTCTTGAGAATACATTTTTACTTTAAGTAGGTTTATCTTCATCACGAATTACATAGGTATATGTTATTTGTCAACCACAGATATAAAAACCTGATTTTCAACGTTTTTAGCCTTCAGACTTACTGTTCAACCACCGTAATACACCATTGAAGAAAACAATTTTAAAATTGTATACTTTATATTATTGTTATAAAGCTCTATTTAATATACAGAAGATACACTACTTTACTCACTAGAAATATAAAACGTCTAATGACTCTCCATCAAGAAATTTTCACACTTGATATCATAGCATGTTTAACTGGGCTAATAGCAATATACCTGTCAACCCATACTGGTATCATCAACAGTTATCGTTGTTGACCATACTTTCTTTAAAACTGTAGTTTATGCACACTTGTTTCTAATGAAGCTTATAAACATAGTTTAATTTTCGTATCCAGTGATTTCACAAGCGTAAATAAATAAATTTCAAAGTTTCCGTTGAGAATCGGCCCGGCATGGCCAGGTGGGTTAAGGCGTTCGGCTCGTAATCCGAGGGACGCGGGTTCGAATCCCCGTCACACCAAAAATTCTCGCCCTTTTAGCTGTAGGGGCGTTTTAATGTGCGGTCAATCCCACTATTCGTTGGTAAAAGAGTAGCCCAAGAGTTGACTGTGGATGTTGATGACTAGCTGCCTTCCCTCTAGTCTTACACTGCTAAATTAGGGACGGCTAGCACAGATAGCCCTCGAGTAGCTTTGTGCGAAATTCAAAAAAACAAACAAAACGAATTAAAAGATCAGGTGAGAAAATAGTATGCTTACCAGAGAATTTTGAAACGAGCGTTTCTCTATTAGAGAGGAGTCGGCAGCTACCCAAAGTGAAATGTTTTCGAAGTATAAAAGAAGAGTCGAAACAAGTCAAAAAACTTTGAAGAGATCAGATGAGAAAATAGTCTTGAAAGGCATACTGTTAACTGAAGAGTTTTCAATAAATTACAGGACATCACAACTCCCAACTAGTGACGTTGGCCTTGTTTACCTTAAATAGTCGGGTTGGGTAACCTGAAAACATACGTATAAACTTTTCACAAATTTGTACACAAATATACGTTTTTAAGCTTTGTTATGAGAGAACAGAAACAAAACTTTTAAAAAAGGGTAGTCACGCACAATTGAGGTATTCAATTTATTAATTGTTTTACTGACTTATTAAAGTGAATTTACCAAAACAGTAACACCTGTAACTACACATATTTAAAATTGTATAAGAAATAATAAGTCAATTGCTCTTTGAGATTATAGTTTATAATTATAAAATCAAATACCAGCGAAATTTTCAAAAGCATAAAATAGACACCTTATACTGAAGTTGGACTTTCAAAGTGAAAAAAAGTTTACATGTATGGTGTCTATACAGATTTCAAGCAAGTTTTATGGGCCATGTATCAACACTTTAAAAGTTATCGAGTTTCCACTGTGTATGAGTTAATCCTTGGATAAAAATACCATAATAAGAAAAAACGTTGTCGATAGAATATTAATAGAGAACTTAAAAGGCTTATACTAGATTTAGTAGTGTTTTTCTTTAACTTTTGTGTATTTTATAGATAAACTGGTAAACTCTTACCAAAGCTATTTAGTGGTAACTATAGTAAGTGGCAGGGCAGTGACTGTAAGCACCATAACCATAGGCATCGGTCAAGTTAGCAACACCGTAGGCACCATGTCCATACCTAAAGCTAGAACAGCCATAATTATCACTGAAATCTTAACGAGCATCGTAATTAGCAGCAGCTTCACCACTGTTGTGATAACCAGCCTGCTTGTCGTAAACGTAAGATTTTGTGTATCCGGATCCCTTGTTACGGGCATAAGTGCCAAAATCTCTCTAATGTCCGGCATAGGCGCCAAAAGCACTATGGACGTTCAGGTTGCGATGGGCAGCGTTGACACTCAGTCCGTGAGCACCATGACGAGCACTGGCAGCAAGACCACCATAACCGTGGGGACCATAACCAACTCCCAGATATCCATAGCCATAATCACCATATCCGAGGCCATGAGCACCATAACCAAGGTAGGGTAAAACCATGTCCGTGTTAGCCTACTGGATAAGAGTAGGTCTCAGATTCCTTAAGTTCATCTTTCTTCTCTGCGAACACAGCGCCAGTAAAGAGGATGGCTCTAAGAATCAGCTGTAGAATCAGACAAATGTAAGTAATAAAATATGAAATTTTATATTATATATATAAATCTAAGTTCTAACTTGTATCTTACGGACCATCATGTTCTTTAACCAGAGTATAAGAAAAAAAATTTCACGTAGTAATTACAGTTTTCATGTTGAGTATTTCCTTGCTATAGATTAAATATTAAGTTTTGTTCAAGTTATGGAAATGTAACAGAGATTTCCACTGTTTACACACACATTTTACTGAGCAAAAAACAAAAACACCAAAATATACTGAATTTCTATAAACTATTATAGCTCTCTAACGCCGTCTATTGGTTTTAGCACCACTCAGGAACCGGCTACCTTTTCCACTACCTTTGACGATACTACACGTTACGGGGTTAATTTGAACCAAACCTTTTTTTTAATATTTCGAATGATATGTGCAGAAAACTGGACATAAGAAATGTATGTTCATATCTGTGAATTTCAATATATATTAGACCCAGTTTTGAAAAACGGAAAGCATATTCTTGGTTTAAAATATCTTCATTCTTGCATTAAAGTTTTATATTTGGATATATTTTCAATTAAAACACTCTTCTTTTGTAATCACTTTCATTTGTAATCCGGAAAATGTTATCTTGGCCTTAAAATCCCCCAATCATAATGAACATTTTCTTACCTTTTTAGTTTGATTTTGTTTTTTATACATAGAGATGGATAATGAAGAGTTACCATGAGAATTATTCACTATCCAGTAAAAGCTATGTACTCCTTTTCAAACTAAAATAATAATTTATGATACAATTAATGGTGTGAGTCAGCAGATATGCCGCCGTGCCACTGGGGGCACAGTATTGTAACTATATTATTTAGGACAAATAATTTCCACGTAAACAGATTTATTCACAATGACAAAACCTTTACAAATAAATTTTGGACAAATAAGAACAATTAGTCGATAAAATATTTGTAATTTTATGCATTATGTGAGTCAAAATACAATTAATAACAATCCCTTGTAACATTCATTATGTTAGAAAAACATGTAGGTCGAGAACTCAAGGTATAATACCCTATAAACCCTTGTAATGTTTAAATTTACAGAAAACTAGCTCCTGTTACATACATTATGATGTTGTTCACTTTTGTCTTTTATAAAATGCAAAGAAAAGCATAAATACCAAATATGTTTTTCATTTGTCTGTGAGGTTTGTCGCAAGGTATATCTGTGCCAATAATTTTAGGGAGATGGTGGAAATATAAGGGAATTACAAAATAAAATATACATTTTTGTAATGTTTGACTTTGTGTTCTGAAATCTAAAAGGAAACCTCTTTAAAAAATGGATATTTAGATATAATGTGCTGAAGCATATGCTTTTCATATTTTAAGGCAATCGGCGTTAAAATAAAGGTTTGTTTTTGGAATTTCGCACAAAGCTACTCGAGGGCTATCTGTGCTAGCCGTCCCTAATTTAGCAGTGTAAGACTAGAGGGAAGGCAGCTAGTCATCACCACCCACCGCCAACTCTTGGGCTACTCTTTTTACCAACGAATAGTGGGATTGACCGTCACATTATACGCCCCCAAGGCTGGGAGGGCGAGCATGTTTAGCACGACGCGGGCACGAACCCGCGACCCTCGGATTTGGAGTTACACGACTTACGCGCTTGGCCATACCAGGCCTTTTAAAATAAAGGAATCAGGTGCTTATAAATGTGCAGCCCATCTGTGTTCCTGTTAGTAAGAGATTTTTTTTTTTTGCACTGGTTCAAATTTTCTTTTGTTTTCTAACTGGAATAAAAATGTTAATGGTCGAAATATGTCATTCTTACCATGTTTTACTCTGAAACTGATTGTCGATATGATTAGTTTTAACTTTGTGAAGGGATAATAAAACGCATATAGTAAACATAATGTTTCTACGTTATATTTAATGGTTTAACTGTGTAAAGCGTGTTGCTGCTAACAAATGGGGATTAAAACAAATCTAATTTTATGGCATTAGCATAAGCACGAACAACGTGCACTAATGTGGGTTCATGTAGCTAGTCTACTAGACTAATTTGTAAACTAATAAACCTCTAAGACTATATGCTTTTTAATCATAGCTTAGTGTAACATTTTAATATGAAGTGTCCTGGTAACTTTGATGTCGAATCTTATTTTTTAAATGTCAAAATTAGATACGTGATACTTAATGTTCAGAGTAAACAATTTAAGAATATCATAGCATTTTGAAACTGATAGGTTTGCAGGTATGAGACCCAATAGATTTCAAAAAAGTAGAAAACCTGATTTAAGAATCTCAATTATGTTTCAAAAGTGAACACGAATTTGGGTGTTTGCTTGATTTTAGACTTCCGACTGACAGAAGACGTGCCTAAGGGTATGATAAATAATTAAGTTAAACCTATAATACGTCTACAACAACACTACCATCAATACAAACAACAATAGTTAGAAACCTTTAAGTTACAGCTGAAAGATATGACTTAAGTAA
The DNA here is from genome assembly GCF_004210375.1 of Tachypleus tridentatus. Lineage (NCBI taxonomy): Eukaryota > Metazoa > Arthropoda > Merostomata > Xiphosura > Limulidae > Tachypleus > Tachypleus tridentatus. Next base: position 93,092,190 of record NC_134825.1, read on the forward strand.
TATAATATATTGATATATAAAATCGCTTCCTACTCTAATTTTTGAAGGAACTAATTTTGTTTTAGCTTCCATAGGACCGGTCCTTTCAAAAAAAGTTCACAATATATATTATGAATCATGTGTACCTTTCATATATCATAAATGCAACTCTTCTGAAAATATTATTCTTAAGATAATAACTAAAAATATCACATTATTTACGAAATCTAAATGCAAAAACCTACTTCGTAATTTGTCTTATATTTATGATGTATAAATAAAACGAAAGAAAATGAATAATTTCATTCGAAAGCTCTACAAGCTGTTTAATAGCTTGAAGAAACACTGCTTGTAACTTCTGTATGCATAATATTCCATGTCTACTATGCATCATCATGTTTCGTTAGAAACTGTAAAAGCCTGGCATAGCCAAACGCGTGAGGCGTGCGACTTGTAATCCGAGGGTCGCGGGTTCGTGCCCGCGTCGCGCCAAACATTCTCGCCCTCCCAGCCGTGGGGGCGTTATAATGTTACGGTCAATTCCACTCTTCGTTGGTAAAAGAGTAGCCCTAGAGTTGGCAGTGTGTGGTGATGACTAACTGCCTTTCCTCTAGTCTTACACTACTAAATTAGGGACGGCTAGCACAGATAGCCCTCGAGTAGCTTTGTGCGAAATTCAAAAACAAACAAAACAGAAACTAAAAAAATAACAAAAAAATCTCGTTTTATTGCATAGTGCATAAATAGGATAGGCTCCAAGTGCATCTTTATTGCAAACATGTTACATAAAAGCAAAGTTTTTATCCACTTTTTAATCTGTTCATATTATTTTTTATTAACTGCAACTCGAGGCAAAAAATTTTAATACTGAACCTAAACAGCATCTTATGTTCACATTGATTATACTTACTTTAAGAGCTAGTACAGTATAAACCTGTAAGTTTGCTTACTCCAAGGGCTTTTACGGTATACAGTTGAAAGTTTGTTTAGGTACAGGAATATAACAGTGTACAATCGGAAGTTTGTTTACATTCAAGGCTATGGCAATATACAGCTGAAAGTTTGTTTACATCTACAGCCATGACAGTATACAGTTGAAAGTTTTTTTTTTTAGTTTCAAGGATATGATAGTCTAGAGCTAGAAGTCTGTTTACATCCAGAGCTACATTATACAATCGAAAGTTCAGCTACATCCAGGGCTACGACAGTATGCAGTTGGGAGTTTGTTTAGGTCTTAAGGAACACTTAACCGAATTATAAGTCTATTAAACTGTAGTTATAAGGAAAATTGTGAACAATAGAACATTCTCAACAGAGATTTTAATTTTAAAAATCTTTGATCTTTAAACAGTAGCCCTTTCTAACATTAATAGTAGACGTTTTGTCAATTATTAAAGACAGTAATCTGATTATAGTAAATACTGACTCATTCATCTTTACTGCTATTTCTTGTGCTCAGAATGCTTTAAGTGATAAACCTTACAACTTTTTTGTTTGGTTTTAAGTAAAAACTTAAATTCACATAGACTCCATTTTAATGTTATCTTTAATGCCTTCCTATTGAATTTACCCACTATTTCATAAACATTAAATAAGTACTCATTAATGTTCATTTCACCTTTCATTACGGAGTAGACGAACTTAGTTAGTGCCGTACTGTGATTACTACACTGGTGAAAGCAACACATACTGCTGTTCCTTTGCAGGAAAACTCTTATTTATAAAGGGAGACAGATGAATACTCTATGTAAGTCCACAGTTCAGAGGGACAGAGACTAAGTTTTTAACACTAATATGAACAGAAATATTAAAAACATAATTAATCTAATTAATTTTGAATGTAAATGACTCTTTCCACCTTTGGAAAAATTTTTTAAAAGTTATTCTCAAGCACACTGAAAATTCTATACTTACACTGCTCTCACGGACAACGAAAAGTATTGTTGTTTGAAGGCTTTAACCATCTCTGATATTCCATGGTTGAACGTTTATATTTATTATTAAGCACAGAGTTACACAAAGAGCTACCTGTGCTCTGCCCACCACGAGCATAAAACCCCGGTTTCTAGCGTTATAAGTTCACAGACATACTGCTGTGCCACTGGGAACCCATGCTTTTATGCGAGCTAGGAATGTGAGTGTAATATTCAATTAGTACCAGTTATAACCTGCATAGTCTACAGTTTTTAGCTAAATCCAATTCTTGGTTTAAATCCATAAATCCTATTAACTAACTTTAATCACCGGGGGTGAAATAAAAGAGACTATAATTTGCTTTAATGAAACTTCTTGCAAAGATGGCATAGATAAACCAGTATTAAAATATGTAACGCTTCACTTAGTTTATTATTTATCGATCATTTCTTCCATACGCATCTAAAATATGTATTACCCACTACTATTAGAAAAAAAAAATGAAAACCACCAATCAAATCTGCTAACTGTCGCCCTGTTAAGCTGATTATCTGCACTGGAAAACAACTTGAGAGAATCTTATACCAATTAATATTTGCAGTGCAGAAAAATAATACGGTACTTATCCATTTCGAAACTGATGACCATTTTTTTTAAATAACCTCAATGTATAATAAAATATTTTAATATCAGAAACTGCTGGCCATTTTTAAAAAAATACCCTCGAAGCATCACTAATGGTTTTAATCTTAATTTTGCTACAGTGACAATTCTTCTGAAGGAAAAACGTATTTGATTAGGTTTAGAAAAATAAATAAAATATAAACTTCACTTTCTAAATCTTCAAACTGTCATTTCAATCAGCCAACTTTCTTGATAACCGTTATATTAAAGTCCACTCAGCAGTTTCTGTCCAGTCATCTGTGATCTGTCTCCCATTGTACATCATTTACGTTAATCATACAGACTTTTCACAGACATAGCTCTACAGAGTATTTCCCCAGTCTACTTCACACTATTACGAAGGTGAGTATAAATTTAGATTAACTAACTATTTGGCGTTCCATGTAGCGTGTCATCCTCGATCCGGATGAAAATAGAAACCATTATATTTAAGCGAAAGTTCAGGAAAGTAATAAAGACATAATTAACCTATGCAGTTACAAGGTAATACTCTTAATACCTGTGGCCTACATATAATGACTATTTAAATTGAAAACTCCATAGTTCTCCTCCCTCTTTGCTTTAAAATTTATCAAATTAAATCGAGTATAGAGCCAAGCAGTATATTGATTGTTCTATACAATTGTTGTTATTATCTATTTTACAATCTCATTTTGTACACAAAGATAACAATGTTCGTATGGAATAATACGAATACCTGTTTCATTCTCCAACTGCTTGAGATATTTGATAATTGAACGAATATGTCATGAAAGCAACTTTTGTAAACTTTACTTGTGTCGTTTTTCAAAAAAAGAAAAAAGAATCTTCTTGATCATGTTATTTATTTTTGTCTAAAACACAAAGGCGAATATTTCGCTGACCTTTGTGTTTATGAATTCTTACCAGCAACGAGACTCCGTACTTAGCTTACCACACTGGAGTATGACTTGTAATATCTTTTTTTTTTTATGGTCCTGACGTATGAAGCTGATTCATATTCTTTGTTTTCCAATATCATGAATTAAAATGGATATTTTTGTTATCAAAATGTTAAATCTTTGATCTAAAATCATCTTTATGATATAAATATTACTTACATTTCTCTAAAGCTATCAGATTTTGGTGGCATTACACTACCTACAAATACAATATAAAATATATGCAATATAAAAATGCATTTCTTACATATTTTGTTCTAATGTGACTTTACACATTCTGTTTTGTCTCACTGTTTTGCATATCAGCCTTCTTATTATCTGTTTAAAAAGCTAATGATATTCAACTAATTGGTTTATTTTTTATTGGTAAACGCTACTGTAAATCAGCTGCTTCAAGAAATTGTTTGTTTGTTTTGGAATTTCGCACAAAGCTATTCGAGGGCAATCTGTGCTAGCCGTCTCTAATTTAGCAGTGTAAGACTAGAGAGAAGGCAGCTAGTCATCACCACCCACCGCCAACTCTAAGGCTACTCTTTTACCAACAAATATTGGGATTGACCGTCACATTATAACGCCCCCACGGCTGGGAGGGCGAGCATGTTTAGCGCGACGCGGGCGCGAACCCGCGACCCTCGGATTACGAGTCGCACGCCTTACGAGCTTGGCCATGCCGGGCCGCTTCAAGAAATACACCTGTTGTGTTTTTAGTTATCTCTCTCGGGTTGGATTGAATACACATCACCAGGTCATCCCTGTAAGAAATCTACCTTAAATGCATAATGTGTACGAGAAGACGCTAGAGTGCCACTGTGTTTGATTATCTGTGATATTTGATTACCTCACGAGTGCCACTGTGTTTGATTATCTATGATATTTGATTACCTCACGAGTGCCACTGTGTTTGATTATCTATGATATTTGATTACCTCACGAGTGCCACTGTGTTTGATTATCTATGATATTTGATTACCTCACGAGTGCCACTGTGTTCGATTATCTATGATATTTGATTACCTCACGAGTGCCACTGTGTTTGATTATCTATGATATTTGATTACCTCACGAGTGCCACTGTGTTTGATTATCTATGATATTTGATTACCTCACGAGTGGGCCTGGCATGGCCAAGCGCGTAAGGCTTGCGAGTCGTAATCCGAGGGTCGCGGGTTCGCGCCCGCGTCGCGCTAAAAATGCTCGCCCTCCCAGCCGTGGGGGCGTATAATGTGACGGTCAATCCCACTATTCGTTGGTAAAAGAGTAGCCCAAGAGTTGGCGGTGGGTGGTGATGACTAGCTGCCTTCTCTCTAGTCTTACACTGCTAAATTAGGGACGGCTAGCACAGATAGCCCTCGAGTAGCTTTGTGCGAAATTCCAAAAACAAACAAACAAACCTCACGAGTGCCACTGTGTTCGATTATCTATGATATTTGATTACCTCACGAGTGCCACTGTGTTCGATTATCTATGATATTTGATTACCTCACGAGTGCCACTATGTTCGATTATCTGTGATATTTGATTACCTCACGAGTGCCACTATGTTCGATTATCTGTGATATTTGATTACCTCATGAGTGACACTGTATTTAATTATCTGTGATATTTGATTATCTCATCTTCTACAATGACGACGTGTGTTAGTGTGTGAATATCAGTACTATGTTGTGTTTGTGACCTTTATAGCCATTGTAGTTTGCTTTGTATGAAGTTAAACTAGAATTCACGTTTAATGGTCTAGCTCTTAATCGTCTCTCAATTGTCTACGTTGTTTTTTTGTGCGCATACCTTTTATGATTAGCATTTGTCACTTTTTGATTTTTTCTGCTTGAAAACATACCTTTCATGTAGGAAACCTTTGATTCTTCAACTACGGAAAAATGTCTCTTGCAAATAGTTCAACAACGAATTAATTTCAGTTCATTCTCCTCAACTAAAATCTGTCTTAATGGTTTTTATATTATCTATAATTGATATTTGTGTTTTTAGATAAATAGAAATATATATAATGGGTGACTATACACCTCAGGAGAAAGTGTTTGTTTGTTTTGAATTGGCGTTGGCGGTGGGTGGTGATGACTAGCTGCCTTCCCTCTAGTCTTACACTGCTAAATTAGGGACGGCTAGCACAGACAGCCCTTGAGTAGCTTTGTGCGAAATTCAAAAACAAACATCTTTATGGTCTCAGTGATAATTATGGCTGTGCTAGCCTTGGTGCTTATGGTAAATATGGACTCGGTGCCTACGGTGCTGCTAACTTGGCTGCTGCTCATAGTTATGGTGCTTATGGTCATCTGGGAGCCGGATATAGTCTTCATGGATATGGATACGGTCACTACCCTGTCACATACTATAGTTACCACTAAATAGCTTTGGTAAGAGTTTACCAGTTTATCTATAAAATACACAAAAGTTAAAGAAAAACACTACTAAATCTAGTATATGCCTTTTAAGTTCTCTATTAATATTCTATCGACAACGTTTTTTCTTATTATGGTATTTTTATCCAAGGATTAAATAATACACAGTGAAAACTCGATAACTTTTAAAGTGTTGATACATGGCCCATAAAACTTGCTTGAAATCTGTATAGACACCATACATGTAAACTTTTTTTCACTTTGAAAGTCCGACTTCAGTATAAGGTGCCTATTTTATGCTTTTGAAAATTTCGCTGGTATTTGTTTTTATAATTATAAACTATAATCTCAAAGAGCAATTGACTTATTATTTCTTATACAATTTTAAATATGTGTATTTACAGGTGTTACTGTTTTGGTAAATTCACTTTAATAAGTCAGTAAAACAATTAATAAATTGAATACCTCAATTGTGCGTGACTACCCTTTTTTAAAAGTTTTGTTTCTGTTCTCTCATAACAAAGCTTAAAAACGTATATATTTGTGTACAAATTTGTGAAAAGTGATTATTTAAATTGCGAGAATTTTCCATTTTCTCATACTTTTATGTTAAATATATTGCAGAATAAAAGAAGTGCATAGTCAAACTTACACAGCAATCTAGGTAATTTATGGATACTCGTTTTTGCAAGTTTTGGGACTGCAAGTGTATACTATCTCAATCCACAAAAAACTATATTATACTTTGAACAGCAAATTGAGAAGATTTATTGAGGGTGGAGTGAAATAGGACTCACATTTCTGTTAGAACAACTCCTATGTTTATATATATGCATATGTTGAAGATTTCTTTTTGATCACGCTGAAATTTAAAAGAGAATATGTAATTTTTTGAAAGGCCATGTCATCTGCTGTGGACTACGTTTTCACCTGTTCATGGCTCATAAATACTGCTTGGATTAGCAAGCCAAAGAAATAATATTTGGCTTTTTATAATGGTGAAGTGTATGTAACATTCATGAAGTTTATGTTTCTTTTACTTTTATTTTACTATATGGTGAAGTAAAATGCACTTAAAACCCCATATAATTTCTATATTTGATTATCGAATAATCAGTTGGTTTATATAATACCTCACGATCTGATTATCAAACAAATATGGTATTTATATTTGCTACAAAACTTTGTACATTGGCTGATCCAGGATTATTAAAAAGCGATGGTCGAAACGAATGTATATCAGACAGTTTAAGGAGGGATTCCGAGAAGATGAAGTCTTTTTTAATTTTTGAAATCTCTCTTTGTCCAACTCTCGACATTTTTTATTGGTTTCTGTCGGTTATTTCCATTGACAAATGAAAAAAACGAAATCCTAACGAAGAATATTTTCTGATACCATCGAGAACATATTTTACATGAATTGTAGAACTTAATGTTAGAATCAAAATCTTGAAGTTGTCCCTGGATTCCAGTTATATCAAACGCTGTTCACTGATGAACTAGAAAGAGCGGTACAATGTTTGGCAGTTATAAATATTAAAATGGCGCAAAATATTTTGGAAGAAAAAACTTTAGAGACATCTTCAATATTTCACACGTTATTGATGGTTTATACTCCTTTTACATATAGTACAGCCGTGGGGGGCGTTATAATGTGACGGTTACATTATAATTATAATGTTACAGTCAATTGCACTATTCGTTGGTAAAAGAATAGCCCAAGAGTTGGCGATGAATGGTGATGACTAGCTACTCTTATTACACCGCTAAATTAGGTAGGGATGGCTATCGAAGATTGCTCTGATGTAGCTTTACGGGAAATTCAAAAACAAAACTGACTGTCATTCCTTTAATGTGGCCTGGCATGGCCAAGCGCGTAAGGCGTGCGACTCGTAATCCGAGGGTCGCGGGTTCGCGCCCGCGTCGCGCCAAACATGCTCGCCCTCCCAGCCGTGGGGGCGTATAATGTTACGGTCAATCCCACTATTCGTTGGTAAAAAAGTAGCCTAAGAGTTGGCGGTGGGTGGTGATGACTAACTGCCTTCTCTCTAGTCTTACACTGCTAAATTAGGGACGGCTAGCACAGATAGTCTTCGAGTAGCTTTGTGCGAAATTCAAAACAAGCAAACAAACAAACAAACTTTTACATATAGTAACACGACCATAACTTATCGCATATTTCTACCATTTTTGTCTCAATTTTTTATTTATACTTTACTGTTTTTTCAATTTTATTTTCTGCATTAGAAAAGAGAGACCCAGAATATTTGAATATCTTCACTGAATTCACCTATCTTGCAGGTTGGCAGATTTCTAGACATGATAATATGGACACTGAATAATACAAAAAATTTACATTAAATTCTGACGTTATGTGAACCACAACCATTCTATATCACATTTACACACCTTAGATTTCGAAAGACAGTTTCTCTAATACTCCTTCAATTGTTTTACGTTGCCTAATTTTTCACTGATTGATTTCGCAGTTAACTGCGCCATGTTTCTTACTTCTAATCTAAGGATAGAAAAGGCTTCAATTTCTTATTATTTCCAGAAATAACTTTAATAATTAAATACTTGTACTGTTTCCATCTAAAATTCTCTTTAATTTATTGGTATTATTTTCGCAAAACATGATTTCAATCTGATTGTGCCTCAAATAAAACATATTAATGTATTGAACTTTAACTTGTTTCTAAAATATACGTTTGTTTTTTCTGTAGCTTAAATAGTGATAGGATCAAAGCATGACCAAGTGGTCAAAATGTTGAGTTCTTAACATTTCACGTCGTTGTTGCTTACTATCTTGTAGTCTTCTTTCTAGTCTATGAATTCAAAACAAGAGAAAGAGAAAATTCAAAAACAAGGAAGTAAACCTTTTTATGAAAAATGAACACTTTTTGCAAATTGATTGTATTGTAAGTAGTTTATTTGTCATTGTTGAAATGCTTTAACCAATCAATTGAATCAAGTAAATACATAAAATGACTTTATTAGTTTTCAACCCTAATCCTAATTATTCTATAATGCATTGTTTAAAGCAGAGTAGTTATACTGATTTGAGTGTGAAATTAGTAGCAATTGTCTGTTAGAGAAGCACACTATACAACCCATGTATGCAGCTCAGAAATATAAGAGACTTTTCGAAAGTTTTCAGCCTTTATTTTCAGGTCAATATGTGTTTTTCTTTATTTATTTTATAGGGTAAGGATTTTGGTTTACAATTTCTCACCTTAAGGTTAGACATATCCAGCAATGATCAAAAAATGTAATTTTTTCTTCATCTCACGCGAGAAGTTAATTTTCCAGTTAAGTAGAATAAATATTGTTAGCTGATTGGAAAATATGTATGAATGTGGTTGTTTTCTGCATACATCTGTAATAATTTTTCCTTTCCATCTGCTAATGAATATGTTAAGGAAAGTTAGGTTGTTTTATTTCGCTATTTTCACGGTGAAATGAAACATATTATTAATAGAATCAATGTGTTTTAGGAAAGCTGCCAAATGTTTATGGCTATAGTGCCAGATAATAAAGGTATTGTCAAAGTATCACCTGTAAAAAATCGGTTTTGCATTTGTAAGTCTCTTTCTTCAAAGTCTTTCAGGAAATTTGTCTGTTAAATTTGAAGAGAGTAGTGATCCAATGACTAGAACACCCGTTTGTTCATATAAATTTACACTGTATTACAATTAAGTTGAATGTGAGCAAATAATCGTTAGTTCGATGATCCCGTCTATCTTCATATCAGTTCTTTGTGTTAGAAAGTTTTCATTCATTAGTCGTTGTTTGGTAATTTAAGGAGTTTTTGAGGTCGAAACGTTGATAAACAAGCATGTGATGTCGAAACAGACAAGAATGTCTTAGAATCTGATGCGTAGCCTTCTAAATTGTTCTATGAAATCTTTCGAGTTGTGAACTTGTTGTTTTAGTATTATCTCGTATACGGGCCTGGCATGGCCAAGCGCGTAAAGCGTGCGAGTCGTAATCCGAGGGTCGTGGGTTCGCGCCCGCGTCGCGCTAAACATGCTCGCTCTCCCACTCGTGGGGGCATATAATGTGACGGTCAATCCCACTATTCGTTGGTAAAAGAGTAGCCCAAGAGTTGGCGGTGGGTGGTGATGACTAGCTGCCTTCCCTCTAGTCTTACACTGTTAAATTAGGGACGGCTAGCACAGATAGCCCTTGAGTAGCTTTGTGCGAAATTCCAAAAACAAACAAACAATCTCGTATAGACAATAGAGAGGATGTCAAGAAGGTCAAACAAGAGTTGATAGCAAAGCTAGTTTATCGCATTGGCGATAGGTCTCAAAATGTGTTAGGTTTGTGTATCTTAAGTAGTTCATGATATATTTTAATGATATTAGAGCATGGACTAAAGTATTTTCCACTTTGCGTAAAAAACAATATTATTAGACAGTTAATAATTAAATCAAGTACGTTTTCATCAACGTTACATTATGAAGAAGTTTTAAAGTTTACTTTACATAATTTCTGGTTAAAAGAAATAGTTACAATATACATTTAAATCGTGAAACTGCCGTGCAAAGATGTGAAAAACAGCTTCTTGGTGAAGTTATCTTTTAAAATCTAGGATGATGAAATAAATCAATTACTCTTCATAAAGTGTCAGATTTTATAAGCTTTATTTGTGTTATTTCGTGTCCACATTTAGAAAAAATTATTGAACTGTAAAAAAACATACTAATGTTTTATCCAAATATCATTCAAACGTTTACATACTCAGATAGTGAATTACTTCATAACCTAACTCATTATTCGGCTATCAAATATACGAGTTGTTCTTACATAATGTGAGCCTGTTTTTACTCCAAGATGAACAAAACTTCTGAACTTGCTGTTCAAAGTAAAATATAGTTCGTCATCCAGTGAGATGGTATATCTTCTCCAACTCAAAACCAGTAAAAATATCCACAAATTAACAAGATTCCTGTGTTAGTTTGGCCAAGTACATATGTAATTGTGCAATATGATTAATCATCAACATAAATGCGTAAGAAAAGGTACAAGGCTCGTATAGTAAATAACACTGTTTATTTTTCGAAAGTGACATATATTTCACAAAGAAAAAAATTCAACTGTGAAGAAAAAGTGTTAGAAACAAAATAAAACCCTTGAGTCGGGTTTCCCTGAGTCGCTTATAGCAAGAAGAATTGTAGGAAATAAGAAGATAGCACATAAGATAATAGAAGGTAAAAAAATAGATGAAGAAAATATTGAACAAAAACTTTGTAAAAGGGACTTCGTTGTCTGACTTTGATGCAATTTGGCCACAGTTGAAATTTTCAGAGGACCGTCCAATACAACTAGATGTAGATTTAGATAGTAATAACTTGGCCAGTAGACGGCATCCTGAAAATATAAGACTTTGTTGGTTTAGTCATTCGTTGAATATTACGATAACCGTAGGTTGATATTAACTGAATAAATAAAGAAACTATTAATAGTTTATGTAATTGTATTTATCACATACCATCAACACAAGTAATTACTTATATAAATAAGATTGTAACCACGTGGAAGGCTATATACGTACACATATAACACTTGAAAGCCAATGAATCAGTCTTTCGGATAGGTAATAATAGGTATCATAGAATTGAATGAAGTATTACCATTTTGTGATTTAGTGGTAACCGTAGTATGTGACAGGGTAGTGACCGTATCCATATCCATGAAGACCATATCCGGCTCCCAGATGACCGTAAGCACCATAACCATGGGCAGCAGCCAAGTTAGCAGCACCGTAGGCACCGTGTCCATATTTACCATAAGCACCAAGGCTAGCACGGCCATAATTATCACTGAGACCATAAAGAGCACCATAACCAGCAGCAGCTCCACCACGGTTGTGGTAACCAGCCTGCTTGTCGTAAGCGTATGCTTTTGTGTATCCGGAACCCTTGTTACGAGCATAAGCACCAACATCTCTGTAATGTCCGGCATAGGCACCAAGAGCACCATGGGCGTTCAGGTTGCGATGGGCAGCGTTGGCACTCAGTCCGTGAGCACCATATCCGTAAGCTCCATGACGAGCACTGGCAGCAAGACCACCATAACCGTGGGCACCATAGCCAGCTCCCAGATATCCATAGCCACCATATCCGTGGCCATAACCACCATATCCGAGGCCATAAGCACCATAACCAAGATAAGGTGAGTAACCATATCCGTGGTAGCCTACTGGATAAGCGTAGGACTCGGATTCCTTAAGTTCATCTTTCTTCTCTGCGAACACAGCGCCGGTAAAGATGATGGCCACGAGAATCAGCTGTAGGATCAAATCAATGTAAGTACTAAGTTATGAAATTTTGTTGTATACAGGTTATCTTAAAGTTCCGTACTTCTTGGCAGAATTCACTGTTTACATTTTGAATGTAAACAAGTTTTGAATGTAAGCAAGTTTGAATAACTTGCTTACACATATCATAAACACTTAGAGACACACGTTCTCGTGATGTGTATAGCCACCTATTATATACATTTCCATTTATCTAAAAACAAATATCAATTATATGTAATAGAATAACCATTAATACGGGCTTTTTCGATACCGTATATATATATATATATATATAAGTAATATAACACATCTGATTTAAAAGTTTAAAGACAAAGTATCACAAGCCAAGGATTCAGCTACGTAGTTACATAAAAGAGCTTTTCTCACAATTGTGTATAAAATACTTACAGTCTTCATCTTGGGATTTCCAAGTTTTTATTTTTCAACTATGGTTGAAACTGTTAAAATTCACTTGAGTTTACTCATATTTATACTCAGTTTTCTATATAAAAAATAATATATTCTAGTAGAAGCCTTTTTAGATCTTTCTTTCGTATGATTGGCTCAACATAAAATAACAATTAAGCTTAGTATTGCCCCAGAATTAGCCACCGACTCATGTTGTAGCTATTTGTGGGTTATAAACAAACCTGATACAGGTATGAGCGACACGGAGGAGAAAATGAAGACAAGTTTTTCATGTTGTTGACCTGAAACAGAACGTAAACTTTGAGCACTATATTGTTATGTTTCAAGTACATTTTCAATACGTATATCCTATTCGTTCATTACAAGTCATACTGCATTAAGACATTACTAAACAAAGCACCGCCATGCATAAAACTTATGTAAAACCAAAAGCTATGACCCACACTTTTATGGCCGGTTTATCGTTCCGTTTGGGTGTGGTGAATTTTGGACATTAGTGTTTACGATGAAACCTGATCAAGGAAGTCATGTCTCACCCCTTCGTGCTATTGGCATTCCCTTGTATGTAATTATCAGCAAAAGACTTGGAAGTTATCTGTTAAAAAGTTAAGAAATTAATTAAATACCAGGCAACAAAGTTAATAAAAACACAAAAGATGAGCTGTCATTGAAAATACCAATAAACCAAGTATATATGAAATATATTATTTAGTATTATAAATATAGAATTTCACCAAAAATCACATCTATTTTACAATCAGACATGTTGTGTAGTTTTTTAGCTTCCAGTTCTGGAAGAAAATCGTTATTACTCAAACATATAATAATTTAGCAACCAAGTGCATACAAGCTGATTTAATAATCTAATTCAGTCATTCTAATATCGTTTCGCTTTATAAATATACAATTTAAATAGAAATGAAAACTGTGTTTGTTGCTTAATTAATCTAGAAATGCAACACACTGAATGGTGCTTAGCAATCAGAGATTGAGAATTTCACGTAGCAAGCAGTAATTACATACACTTATGTGGTTTCAGAATATTATACTTCAAGTATCTGACGGTTTCAGATTTATAATATGGCAAAGCATAAGGTATATCACTCAGTTGGAATTATTTCATAAATTCGAATCAAAATACCAAATCAAGAATAATTTAAACTATCATCTCCTTCAGTAATATTAAATTTTGCATTAATTCATTTAAAGCACTCGTAATACTAAGATAAAGCAAAACTGAAAACGTCAGTATGGTTAAAAATAATCTCATATAAGATTGACTCAATAGCGATTATCATAAATAATAACCATGTTTTTGGTATCGCATTAGAAGAATTGTTATGAATTCTATGAGAAATCAATATATATATATATAAAGCTAAATATGTAACCAGTGACAGCACGGTTCGCAGTTACGGCGATTCGCTACTGCATTAACATTTGCAAATGGTTAGTATTAAGGGCTAGTAACCCTCTGTACATTTCCTTTACAAAGACTTGGGACTTTCAGATACTCATAATTTATCAAATGCATGTCAAGGAAATTTTGTTGGATCTCAGATTATTAAGTTTTATTACACAGATTTTAAATGTTAAAATCAATCCTTATATCCACTTTTTCGTCTTTACGATGACCAATTTAATTTAATTTACAAATTCAAATTCCGTTATTCTTAGTTTAATAAATCAATCGCTTTAATCAGATGAAAACTTTCATATGCAAAGTGTTTCTCATTTGTAAAGAAGTAGAATATTTAAACTTTATTCAGTATTGTATACACAATATAACCGTGGACAAACAGGTCAACTGGTATGTCACAGTTCAAACGCTTCTAGCGTGTGTGTATTTACAACGCGAGAAACCGGGTTTCGATACCCGTAGTGAACAAAACACATATAGTCCATTGTGTGACTTTTTGCTCAGCTTCAAACAAACAAATGAAAGTGGTGAAAACTTATTTTCGTTATTTGTATCTGTACCGGGAGAGACGAGTATTGTGGTCATTGTTCAAAATAGAATAGATGTAACATGCTTTCCCTATCTTTATCATACAGGTTATCTAATTTATGATCTCTACCTAGACACTGTATTTACTCTACTTTTCCTGTCATTTATTCCGAAAACATGCAAGCAACACATCAAAGAAACCAGTTTTTCTATTTTCGTGTTTTGTGTAAGACTAGAGGGAAGGCAGCTAGTTTTCACAACTTACCACCAACTTCTGGGCTACTCTTTTATCAACGAATACTGGAATTGGCCATCACATTATAAGGCCCCCAATCCCAGCTGAAAGGAAGAGCATGTTTAGTGTAACAGGGATTAGAAACCGCAACACTCAGATTACGAGTCGAAAGCTCTAATTACTTGGCCATTCTGGGCCACAGTTTCAGAATTATTTTGTATTTATAATTAATGCTTACATTTACGCTATATGTATAAAGAATAAGATGCATTAAAGCCATTTTAAAAGTATCTTTATTATCATTATTATTGTTTTGTTTTAGTGTAAAATTACTCAGTGAACTATCTCTGCCCATCGCGAAGAATGTATTTTGAATCAATATTTGTATATACATATAAAACACATATAATTAAACTATTATAAACATAAAATAAACATGCATCTCAAACAAGAAAACCAAAAGATGATTGTTAACGATCTGTGCAAGATGATAATTTTATAAAGCAAACTTTTATAAAAAAAAATCTATAATTTCAAGTAAGAGCTTTATTTGTTTGTTTGTTTTAAAACATTCGTGCAAAAATACTCCAGATATATCTTCACTAATCGTACATAATTTTTAACTGACAGACTATTGAGAAGGCATTTAATTGACAGCGCTCATCGCCAACTCTTAGGCTACTCTTGTCTGATCGAACAGTATGTTTTTACTGTCACTCTTATAACGCACCCACGACCCTTGAACCAAGAGAGATTTTTTTTTGCTAAAGTCACCATTGAGTGAATGAAATTTGATACGCTAATGCAATGACATGTTGCTGCAATTGTGAGTCGTGTCACTACTAGTTGCATGATTAGCACAGATAATGTGTGTGTGTCTTTGTGTGTGTTTTCTTATAGCAAAGCCACACTGGTGTATCTGCTGAGTCACCGAGGGGAATCGAATCCCTGATTTTAGCGGTGTAAATCCATAGATTTACCGCCGTACCAGCGAGGGACAGCACATATAGATTTGACAGTGCACTGTTTTAGAGCTAAAGGACTATCCAAGTTTTTAAAAAACTACAACGAGGTTGTTTAACAATGTAAACCCAAATAACATAGCATCTCAAAGATGCTAATGTTTTTAATGTTCTCCGATGTAGTGCAAAAACGCACACAACAAAGTATATAGGGCAACAATAGCGTAACTAAACCCATGTCCGAAACAATGTCCTAGTGTGCAATCACACGTATTTTAAACCAGATATGTTGTGTATTTTTTGGCATCCAGTTCTGGAAGAAAATCATTAACACTCAGACATATAAATAATTTAGCAACTAAATTCATATAAACTAGTTCAATAATCTAATTCATTCATTATAATATCGAAAGATATATATATATGAATACGAAAAAGAATCATTTAGCCTAAAAATCATTGCATTGACATACAACATGTTAGAAAAAAAGGTTTTAACCCAAAAAGTCACTTACTTCAGCCATAACTTGAAATAAACAGTTGTTATTAAAATTAGAAAAAGGATCAATGAAACTGGAATCACAAAAGTCTTATCCGACCACACACCTACGAAGTCCTTTAATCGAATGTTTTTTTGTTTTTTTTACTTTGACGCTTAGTCTTCTTAAGCATAGATTTGTGAGCCGATGTCCACGTATAGTGTTATCTCCGTAAAAAATATCTGTAAGTTGTTTGTTCTAAATCTTACTTCAGTGTCTTTCGCAAAACTATACAATGGCTATCTGCTTAGCCGTCCATGATTTAGAATTAAAGCTAAAGGGAAGGCAAGTAGACAACAGCACACACCGTCTGTTCATGGGCTACTCTTGTCTGATTAAAAAATAGAACTGTCCCTATAACGCACCTCCGGCCTAAGGTATGAATTTGCTACCAACGGCCCATGCACTTGGGTCCTCAAATTAACAGTCCATCACGCTATCCGGTGAGCCACGCTCGGTTCTGTTGTAAATTGCGCTATTGGGCAAAAATGCTCAATCATGAATAACAGGTTGAACAAAATCTAAGGGGTAGTTCCAAGACAGCTAAACCTAGAACACTGGTTTTTAAAGTACAATAAAACTCAATATACTCTCAACCATATACTGTTAATCCTTAAACAGCGGAAATGCTGTATGTAGCAACATCAATTGATGATGGTCGCCGTTTAAGGGTTAATCCTCGTTCAATACTTTGAGTTGCATTTGTGTTAACATCATTACGTTCACAAATTTTTTCAAAGTATATCACACTTTTCTAATAACAAATGAACAAGCTGTTGAAACAAGAAGGACAAAAATATATAAATAATAAGGCGATTGAATATATAGGAAACTTTTACAGAGTTTGATAAAATATTTACCACCTGAAAAGCACTGTACTAGTCAATACCTCCGTGTCTGATACAAGATAAAACGTTATTGAATTACTTATTCATTTATTTACTTAAATCGTAATAGCACGTTAAGTAATGAACTTTTATTCCAGAAAATGATCCAAAATAAAAAATTAATTAATTAACTCTCATAACTAAATCTCATTCTTGTTTAACATCAACCATAGCATAACAGTTTAATAACAAACTTGATCATAAACTCTTTACATTTCGGAAAATATAAACTGAGTACAAATTTCTTATACTTTCAAAGTGAAATATTGGTAAGAAATTCTAGTTGCGAAATAAATTAATGCAAAAAGTAAAGCTCATTAGGTCACTTGGATTAAAAAACAACAAAACTAATAGGTCTAGAAATGTGTGCTATACATCCTCAGAGTTACTTTTATTTAACTAATATCTTAAAATTATTTACAAACGATATATATGTAACACTTCAAAGATATAAGTGAATATTTTCTTCTTTTTTATATGATGTTTTTACTTTTTTTAAAAAGTTAAACATAGGGTATGATTTTGAGAGTCTGTTTGTTTGTTTCAGAATTTTTGTGGAAAGTTTGTTTGTTTCTGCTTAAGCACAAATGTGCACAATTAGCTATCTGTACTCTGCCAACCCCAGCTATCCAAACCCAGTTTTTAGCGTTGTAAGTCTGCAGACATAACGCTGTGAAACTGGAAGACGGGACAATTAAAATATAATACGGAAACAAACTTACAGTAAAGATAAGTTATACTTCAAATAAACAAACAAAACGATTTTCATTTTTTAAAGATAATTACTGTTCATCACAAGTCACTTAACAGAAAACTCCTTTCCTTAAAGTGTACAAGTACTATCAACGTTCCAGTTGAACAGCATGTTAAACGTAGCAATGGTTTTAGTCTGTCTTTACTTTTTTGCATTAATTTCATATTTTGTTACGTGCAATATTCATTACGTCTGTCCAGCACGTTATATCAGACATATAAAAGTGAAATGTCACAGGAAACATTAGTGTAACCTTGATTATAATATGAGTTTTATTATACAATGTTATTTTCCATATCATAACTTTCTATCACTTAACTATTCTGGTGTGCGGTTCCTTTTCTCATGATCTCCGTTTAACATTTTTGTTGTTCAGTCGTAAATTAACGCTTGCGATTAATTTTCTAATCTCATTTGCAGATCAAATGTGTACATATTTAACGCCATGCCCCAATATATGTCCACAGAACATTTATAATAAGAATTGATCAATACTGAAAGATAGTTGCACAGTTTGAATGTTTGTGTTTAATTGACAAAATGAATGATGAGACTTGAAATAAGTGGATCTTTCGCGACTAAAAATAAAAAGAAAATACTAATATTAACATCCATTGACAGTTTCTTACTTTTGTTTAACTGATCATTGTTCTGTTTCAGTTATTTATAAATATTCGCAAATTAAAACTCGTCATTATGAACTTATATTTATCTCAACTTTTATCTTATTTTTTATTCCTATACTGCAGGATAAAAAGTAAGATGTCATAAGCCTAAAATATACTAATATAAACAGGAAAAACAATATTAAGACCTATAGATGTAATATTAAAAAAACCAGCAAAGACATTAAGAACTATTAGATGTAATACTAAAAGGAAAAACAACAACAACAATAACAAGAATTTGAAGCTATTTCCCGACAATTGTTCCACTATAATAGAACACTTTTATTGTGAAAATTGTCATTTATTTGAGTTACATCTCGGAAAGTTGCCAGTTTTTACCAAAACTCTGTCGTTACTGAACATTAAAGATGTAGTTTATTGAAATCTGTTCTCACTAACATTCGAACACTTATCCAAGCACATTTGTCATTAAATAAATTATCTTCACAACAATATATAGCAGTGTTCTCCAGTAGATCAGTTGCAAGTCTACGGACTTACAACGTTAAAATCCAGTGTTCGATTACCTGTGGTGACAAAGTGCATTGGGTAACTTTGCGCTAAAACAACAACCTGAACACTTCATAAAAAAAATCGGTAAAGACTAAATTTAGTGGAAGTAATTTCTACCAATCCATCAACTCTACATACGTTAAACGTTAGAAACAGTATAGACGTCAAACGTTAAAAATAGATTTTCAAGAATAAATTATTCATCCAAAGTACTTGAAATTAGGTACAAAAGTATAAATACGCAACTTTAAGGTGTACTACTATGTAAAAAAATGTTTGTTTAGCATATCTTGGTTGAGATATGTTAATATTATTGTTGAACTTATTCGAAGCTAAGAAAATTTTAGCGAAAATAAAAGAAGTTTGTTAAAATGTGTGAATAACGTAACTGAATAAACAAATGGCACAACGCTGGTATAAAGAAACAAACTGTTCAATATAGTCAGTAACATAATCAAACGTCAAAAACAACGACAGACACAAGAAATGTTTGTATTCTTAATTATGAATATATTTTCCTTGTCGAAAAAATAATCTCATGAAGAAAAGATGGTGTAGAAACCTAATCTTTTTTTACGTCGCTACTTTCGCAGCAACATACTAGTTTTGCCGAACCCACGCTTTCACAATGCTGCTTAGAAGATTGAAACAAATGAATGAAAGAACACGTAGCTTATTTTAAGTTATTAATGGTCAATAAAAAACTGTATATTAAAACTAAGTTTTCGTATTGTTATGCCAAATATTTGTGGTTACGACACTAATATGTCAAAAAAAAAAGCAATACAGAGTAACGAAAATACGTAGCCTCAAAAACATTCATTTAGTTAATCGAAGTGGGTTTAATTTTAACTTCATTTACACTGTAAAAATGAGTTAACACAAATGCGAATAAATGCTTTAAGCTAAGATTAATATAATATTTTCTATGAACAATTAAATTATTTTAGGGACACCTGACACAAATAAATAATTTAACCTCACGCGGTACTGTGAGCTCGACTAGAAAACTTCCTATATCTTATCTAGCGGTACTAAATAAAAAGAGACAGGGCCTTTAAGAAGCTGATTATCACCCACGGTTTAAAATTTTGTTTTATTGCGATGTCAGTAACCAGTAAGACGTTAAATACGCGAACTCGATTTTAGAATATTTAGAAACAACATAATAATCTTTGAAATTAAGTGGTTAGAGTCGATAACATATATGCATAACGAACTAGAGATTATCGTCTAGTAACTCTTGTTTAATTAGTTAAAAGTTTAAATGTTTGTTGGAGTATAACTAACAAATTAAAAACACGAAAATTACCGTGGTTTGTTTGAACAATATTTGACCCAGCGGGTTTACATCAGACCTCACTGAATGCTCTCAATGAAGTAAAGTAGTAATATTTCAGTTAAAGGCAGAACCTTTATGGATTCAGGTTGTGATGGACCTTATTAACAGTTGAGTCTGGCATGGCTTTGTAATTAGTCTGACCTGGCTGTCAATTCGAGTATTCAAGTTTTGCGTTCTGTTACCACAAGACCTCGCTCCGAACTTTGGGGTTGGGCCTTAGGTACGTTATAATTGTGATGGTTAAATACCACTATTGCTATAGACAAAAGTGGTTCAAGAGTTGACAGTGTGTGCTGTTCACTAACTGCTTTCCTTCTAGTCTATGAGTTCTAAATCAGATACTGCTACGTTGAAATGTTCCTTATGTAACTTTGCTCAAATATTCAAAATAGCAACTTATCAAAGTTTTTTACTTAAGATAATTGAATCCGGCTCAAGACCAAACTAGCTGTTAAGGATTCAAAACTTTTCCGACTATCCTAGGATATTGATTGCAATCTAAAAACGTATTAGAACTTATAAAGTACTTAATTTACAATTTGTCTATTTTTCACAAGAAAAGTTAATTAGGTGTAAATAGTTAATGACAACTTTAGTTGAGTCTTCAAAATAACAGTTAAACTAGTGAATGAACCCCAACGAACTACACATAACTAACCTCGATTTTTAATCAGATCATTCAATAAAGTTTCGATCTCCAATGATAAAGTTATATACAACATAATACCATAAACTAATATAAAGGTTTCGTGGGTTATTTGTTTGACGGGAATTATCAGGTCGTGTCCAGATATAGAACAAATAAATCACAAGAATTTTCAAAAAATAGCATATACGTCATCGTTCTGAGACATTAATCTTTCACAATAAAGTCGCAAAACACGAAAACTGAATCTTATGTAACCCTGAATTGCTTGTTCAATATATAGGCCATAATATTTTCTATCGTTTTAACATATATATACAGCAAATACTTGAAAATACACACATGTTATAATTATGTTACGTAACGTATGCTTTTTTTACTTTACTACATCTATTATTCTAAGTCATAAAATTAAAAAAATGAAGTTAGGTATTGATATATGTATCTTACTAGCTGAGCGTCTATTTATTATTCTTTCCAAATTAGTTTTAAACATTACACTCAGGGCAGTTGTGGAAATAGTGAGGTTTTATGGAATATGTTTTACATAGCGCACCCAATTAATGGCATTCTGTAAACAACGTTACATTTAATGTGTTGCTAGACAAGTTATCCTTGTTTGGAGAATAGTCCATAATGTAGTGAAGGAGGTAGTTTGTATCAAGTCTTCCATTAGTCGTATAATTATATAAAGCTTGGAATTGGAATATTGCGTCTTAACGCCGAAAAAACAACAAACAATGACCGTAATTTTGTTTAAATATATAGATTTTCTCGTTGATACAAGTCACGAGTTAAAGGTGAGATCACGTTCTGAAAAACAATAGTGGCTGACGTATGTAAGGCGCCTTAATAGGAATTTGTCCAGACAGAAAGGTTAAAACCCTTAATGCCTGGCACACGCTGGCGCGGTGAACTGCATGGCCCAAAGATATTAAGAACGAGGCGTGACCTCTTTCAAGTCCATGGCTTTCTCTAATGCTCAGACATGTGATGAATACAACTTGAAATTAATTTCTTACGTGTTAACATGAATCACCACAGCTATGTACAATTAATTTTATCACATTTTAAGTTTTCATCACCACATTCTCTGTAGATCTATGTAGTTGCATAATCATATATAAAAATAGAGTTATGTCTTTAATCATATAGAATAATAAGATTGTGCTTTTTAAGAATATAGAAAATAAAGGGTTATATTTTATAGTCATACAGAAATACAGGGCTGTGTCTTTTAATCATATAAAAATATATTGTTCTACCTTTCAGTTGTACAGAGTTATAGAATTATGTTTTTTCTTCAAATAAAAAGATAGGTTTTTGTCTTAATCGAGTAAATGGGTTTCAGGCTATACTAGTACTTTATTTCACCTATGTTTCTGTTAATATTACGATTGAAAATTATGACGAAAGTTTAACCTGTACCGTGTTCAATTTGAGAAAGGACATGTCCATGAATTATGATAATACATGTTTGTTTTAAGAAAACAACTCAAGAATGTAAATTTTACCATACAATAAATGTTTCTCTTGCGTTTTCTGTGTAACTTTGTATTTTTCTAAACTTAAGATTTCTCTTGATAAACTCTCCATGTGTACTAGTTTGTGTTGAACACTAAGGGTAATTTTGAAATAATATGTTTCTGACAATTGTTATTAATAGATAAACTGTACATATCGTACTGTAAGGATAACAATATGCTAAATGATGTAATAGTGTTGCGCAAGATTAAGGGTATATAAGCTGACGCAATATCGCTCTTCAAGGTTAATTATGTTCATTGATAAGAGACTGCTATACAAAGTTAGGGATATGTAAGGCCATAGTTAAAGAAATACAATATCGCATTATAAATTTAAGAATGCTCAACATCACAGAACGATATTAAACATAAAATGGTGGAGTACAGCAATAAAAGGTTAATCTACATAACATGATACAATACTAAAGTACATTAGTTCGTACGTATTTTCAAACATGCCTGGCATGGCCAGGTGGGTTAAGGTGTTCGACTCGTAATCTTAGGGTCGAGGGTTCGAATCCCGGTCGCACCAAACATGCTCGCCTTTTCAGCCGTGGGGGCGTTATATGTGATGGTAAAAGAGTATTCCAAGAGTTGGCAGTGGGTGGAGATGACTAGTTGCCTTCCCTCTAGTCTTACACTGCAAAATTAGGGACGGCTAACGCAGATAGCCCTCGCGTAGCTTTGCGCGAAATTCAAAACAAACAAACAAATTTTCAAACATCTCTTCAAATGATAAGTTACAAATTTCTCAACCTTTCTAATCACGTCTGTAACCCTTTATGTTTTGCGTGCACTTTCTTTTAAATTAAACTATAAATTATATATATGTATGCATATTATAAGCAAATATTTTTAAAGTTTGATGAATCTACTTTTCTATTTGATTCATGGAATGATAATAAATCGTGTTCAAACATTCAATACTGAATATTGTCTGCCGCTAGTACAGCGGTAAGTCTACGGATTTACAACGCTAAAATTAGCGATTCGATTCTCCTCGGCGAACTCAGCAGATAGCCTGATGTGGCTTTGCTGTAAGAAAACACACATACACACACACAATAATGAATAACGTTGTAAACATGCTAATAATGAACCAGCCTAAACTGGACAGATTTTTATCGAATCTGTGACGCTTAACGGAAAATTTAAAAACCATCTGGTGAAAGCACATGTTGCTAATATTTCTGATCTATGAACTACAATTTACTAATATGTAAATCATGCAACTTTTTGTTTTATGTATCAGTTTAGTACGGTGGATTAAAAAAGTAGTCAACTTATAAAAGTTTAACAATTTTCTTAGAGAGTGAGAGAGTAGGTCACGTGGATAGATTTTAGTTTTCAGCTATATATGTAGTAAGAACGACCCTGTTACTTTGTTTTACTATAGTTTTCCCTTCCGCCAACAGGTGATTGCACGTAACAAGAGATTTTTTGTAACACACCCATCGTATCTGTATATCTTATTTAACGTTAGAGGAAAAATAAAAAATATCTTCGCTTGAGTGCAACATTTTACTTGTTTGACGAAAGTGAAAAATACTTGATTCTTAGATTTATGTTTTAGACTTCTTTAAAGACTTGTTAAAGTAAATGTTCTCATATTTAAACACAATTTGTAACTAAAACAAACCTTATTTTACCAATTTGTTTATATACCATTAACTACTGATTAGATCTATGTATTGTATCATATCGGGTAAGTTATGTTTGTGACTTAACAATACTGACAAAAATTGTAAAATCACTAGCTGTCTACGGAAGAGACAGAAGAGACCTTAGCAGCAAATAGCGGTAATATTTGTAATACTGAGGGAATTCTTCTTTTTCGTTTTTATGGGATGTACGATTTTACGAAATTATTTTAAATTATCTTTAAAGCGAAGAAAGTTTTGTTTTTTTTGTTAGATATCTTACTGTCAACAAGTTATACATGAAGTCCCCTACTCACCTCATTAATATGCAGTGATCACAAGAATAAGAAAAGTAATTTTATTTTGTTGAAATAACAGAGTGGCGATAAAAGGTTTTTGAAACTAAGAAGATGTTAAGTGAGTTTTGTAATTTAAAGTCGATTCCTTTTCAAATACAACACCCGGAAACCAAAAAATACTAGCTTACTATTTCGCCAGTTCTTCGGAGTGGTGAGAATGTAAATACTTAACCATGTCATTTCATTCCAGTCAAAGGCTGGCGAGCCACAAAAGTGTTAAGCCCTCTATTCGGCCATGAGATGTGAGTAGAAATGTAGAATAACGAGTAACGTTATTTCAAGTAAAATAACTAATATTAAAAGCGAAAAATTTAGTGTTCAAATAAAAAAAAGAGGTATACGCCCGCATCGTCCCGAGAGTGTTCTGTTTCAAATATGAATAAAACCAAAATTAAGAGAAATGAGTACTTTTACTTTTTATGTTTGAAGTCCATATGTTATGCTGTGTTGTGCCCATAAGAGTGAATGATTTGTCTCGTGATTCATGGCAAGCTCACGTTTTACTGACGTCAGAATAGTATAAATTTCAATTTTAAGCGTCCCTTACGTGACGTCATTTTAGTGTTTACTAACCTACGCACAGACAACACACAACTGTGTTGTTTAAACAGTGATCCCTCCACTTGCCCTTCGGTCCTCTTTCAGAGAAATAATTTGATCTATAATTTGATTTGATTATAATTTAATTTGATTATAATTTGATCTATAATTTGATTTTGAAATGACTTCAATATTATTCATAAAATTATAGTTGATTAACTTAATCTAGCTTACAACGAAACATTTATTGTTCAAGTACTTTATACTATGAATAGCTTTCCGACTATTGTAATATATCTGTCGTGTCCCATCCGAACTGACGAACCCTAATGTAGGCTGAAAGGCCTCGTAGACACTGGATATAACAGAGAAAATGTGATTACATATTATTACATTCTTCTTAGTTTCTACTCATTACTTTTTGTAATTGAAATGAAATTTTGTGCTTTAATTAAAAATAACTAGTAAATGTAGTAAATAAGACAACTTACAGTAAACTTTACATCAAATCAAAAATTGAAATTATATTTTTAAGAAATATACCAGGATATAAAATAAAATATCTTGAATTTTAACTGTGTATTTTACGTAATAGTATACTGCTGTAAAATTTTAAATTATTCAAAGCAACTCTGTGAACAATACTGGTGTAGGTTACCACGATGCACTGTGTTACACATTTTGTTTTCATGCTAACTTTGGGCGTATATAATACACATCGTTCTTTCAAGTCAATGATTTCTTTCCTACGAACATTTCACTCGCAATTAAAATCATTTATTTCATCACGAGCAGTCGAATAAACGATTAATCTTTGGCAGCCATTCCAATTGTTACTAAGTGAAGCTAACGCCAAACAAATGTGGAATTTAATGGCAACCCTAGCACGGAAACCTTTATTGATCACCAGTATTGAAAAGACCAAATAGTTAGACATGTGTAGCGAATGATGATGTACCTCTGCTCTGCACGGCATTTATTTTCACGGCTTTGAAAGATGATGAGACGACGTATGTAAATGTGTAAGCACCACTCACCATGCAGATCGGCAAATAGAGGCAGCTATATGCATATGTATGTACATCTATATATATATGTATATACATGTACACATGTAGAGAGGGCTAATTAGTGCCTTTATCACCATAATGGAAACTAGAATGTTATGTTAACGTCAGAAGGTAAGTTTATTTAACTTACATATTTCCAAGTGGCACTACGTTTTTTTTTTCTTCTTCTATACTTTGGAGAGCAATCACCTTCCTACAACTGTTTGTATGTAGTGAAGGGTAATATAGATGTGGGACATTGTGGGCTTGAGTACAGACATATTGATGTGGAACGTTGTGGGTTTGAGTACACACATGGATGTGGGACGTTGTGGGCTTGAGTACACACATGGATGTGGGACGTTGTGGGCTTGAGTACACACATATAGATGTGGGACGTTGTGGGCTTGAGTACACACATATAGATGTGGGACGTTGGGGTTTGAGTACACACATATAGATGTGGGACGTTGTGGGCTTGAGTACACACATTTCGCTCTCCTAATTTCTATTTCTCAACTTTATTGTTTTATTTCTTTGTGTGCGAACGGAGGTTAAGACTGACAGACGATGTAACCCCGCCGCAATGTGGCTTCTTCTTCCGCAGTCACCTCCAAAACCTAGCTATATATATACATACATACGCAGATAATACAAACATTTATGAAAGATTACTATTAGGTCGTGAAAGCTGCATGAGTATTTCAGTTTTCATCATAACTTTATATGCATTTTAAAAGTATATATTTACATGAATAACTGATGAACCTTGTGGAACAGGTTGTAGACTTCAAGTTCATTAACTATCATCGTACAGACATTATTGAACCATGAGAACACACAAATCTTTTACTTTTGTTGACCAAATAGCCAAGTAATAAACAGTTATCTTAATATAATGGACAAAACGAGAAACTAAGAAGACTCTTAAAGACTTACATAAATAACAACTAAAATCGAATAAGTTAGAGAAAAGCGGAAGCAAAATTATGAACTAGTCATTTTTGTACAGGGCTAAATTCTAAATCTATTAGATTTAGTTGTTTTGTAACCCAACTCGATATCTGAGGGTTTATTTAGTTAATTGGTAAATAAATTATTCCATAAATCAGAATGGTTATCTCAAGAACTAGCTATTAGTCTATATTAGGGTCTGAATTTCTCGTTATTAGACTAGCTAATACACCTTATTCTAAACATCTTAATGTTTCATTAACGGACTAATTAGTTTATTTTGTATATTACAGTGGTTAAGGAACTATCTTTTAGTTTATTGATAGTTATAAGTATTTTTAATTCACTATAAAATACTAACTATTAGTTTATTGAATATTTATTTTAGGGACCAGGTAAACTTTATTCTATAGATCAGAAAGTCTTTTGTGAGTTATCTAATCCTTTATTCTATAGATTTGCATAAATTTTTAATGAACTAACTAACATTTTATTATATATCACAATGTTTATATTTCTTTGAACATTTTAATTAATTTACCACCTGTTTTATTTAAATATCTTTTTTTACATCATTTGCTTAGCTACCTGAAACAACCATGCTTTAAAACAATTATATTTGTATTTTTTTCAGGGCGTTAAAGCTTACGTATAATAATTTACATGTTGCAATATTTTCCTAAAATTCAGGAAAAAATTTGTTTGAACGTCTCATAATTCCCCATCTCTTTTCTGCTGTCTCACATTGTAAGTTAAATATTTTGCTGGAAAAACACAGACGATTTGTTACTCGCATTTTATAAATTGAAATAGTATAGAGACCCTGTTGCTGAGAATGAACTATTTAGTGTGGTACATCTTTGAACCTACATATGAAAAAAAAGGTTCTGACAAAAAAAAAAAGGCTTCCTGACTAAACTTGCGATATAGTTATTTTATGGTTCGTGTTTTTTTAATAACGACGGACATACGAACACATTTCGTAATTTTTGAGAGCCAAATGCGTTCAACACTGCATGGCAGAAGTATGTGATTTACTGAGTTCCCTCTAGTTTTAATATGTTCTATACTTATACTTTTCAGAAATAAAAAATTACAAAATTTATTATTGCAATATAGAGATGGGTTTTACTTAAGTAATAAAAGTATATTCTAGAGGCTTCATATCCGATTCAGATTAAGAGAAATAAACAGATAAAAGTTGTAAAATTAATGTTCTTATTGTCTTTGTTGAAAAAACAAAATATATAGTAAAGAAAGAAAAGCAGACATAAAACAAACCTCCACTAATATAGATTAATCTTAACAAGAACTGTTGACAATTGTAGTGCATATATTAACATTTGTTGATAATTTTAATGCTAAAAAATAATAATTTAAGGCTATACAGGTGATGAACTTAAAAAATGATAAATGAACGACGCAATTTTCTAAAATGCTGTATTTGGGTTAATATCTTCCCCTGATAGGGGGGAGGTCCAAGCCCAGGGGATAAATTTTTACTTTTAGTTAATCTTAAAATAATATAACGTATTAAAATATACAAGATATTTTATAAATTAATAGGAATTAAGAGTTTGAACGGTAATAAGAAAATGTTCTTCCTTCGTTTATTTTCCGTTTCTTTTCCAGTATCAAAGTCAATATGCTAAAATGAGATAATGCATCGTGTTCAGTCGGTAAAGAAGATAAAAATAAAACTGATGAATTTTATAACATAATTTTACCAACTTGAAAAAAAAAACGTATTTAATAAAAACACCTGATCATTCTTTATGAAAAGCATTTAATGCTTTTAAACATACACTGCTGGCCAAAATCTTAAGGCCTATTGAACATAAAGAATGCCCCCCAGTGGCTCAGCGGTATGTCTGCGGACTTGCACGCTAAAATCCGGGTTTCGATACCCGTGGTGGGCAGAGCACAGATAGCCCATTGTGTAGCTTTGTGCTTAATTCCAAACAACAACAAAATGAACATAAAGAAAAAATATGCATTTTGCGTTCTTAGACTCAACCACTTATTTGAGTAGAGCTTTGAAAGATGAGAATAAGAAAAGGGAAAATAAAAATAAAAAACTTTTTTTGCATTTAATAGGGAAAATGTGTACTTTAGCTACAAGAACTTGCAGCTGTTAGTTTACACATGTATCTAAATGTGCAAGCTCTTCCTTCATAAAGAGCAAACTTAACATATCCGAAGCACGTGTAAAACAAGAGAAGTAAGTAATATTGCTTGTCAAAACATAAAGATATCTGATCAAAAAATTTGGTACGAACCAAATGTCTACATACATATACTACTGTTTCATGAAGGGGAAACTTTATTTCTTATTAACATGTAGAAGTGAATGATATACCACCTGTCGAAACAAAAAGTAGTTATCAAAACATTTCGCAAAACAGATAAGTTAGAATAAAGAGGTTAATTGTATAAACATATGTGAAACAAGAGCAAAATTATATGTACAAGCAAAGCCTCTAAAAGGAGCATATAAAAACGTGTACGTTAATAACAAACAACTGAAGAATACTTTTTATTGCAGTTAGAACAACAAGCAACATGAATGTAAAAAAGACGACCAAGTGTTTCCCATTTTTCTGTGTCTAATTTACTCGTCTTAACATTACCTCTTTAGCGATATTGTCTTTCTATATAACTGTTTTTGTTTTCACATTACAATTTTGAAATGTTGATCCCTCTGTTGTAAATAGGCTGTTTTTGTCTTTTTACATGTAAAATACTGTGACCAGTTTTTCAATTTAGACATGTCAATAGTGTAAAACTTTCAACTGGAAACACTTCAGGCTTTATTTTTATGAACAAGATTTCAAGTCACAGTAAATTGTATAAATAAAATGTTGAATTAAGTTTTGTACTTTTATCTTCAGTCTGGATTCATATTATTAGTAATATAGGCCTTTAAAAGTTAGTATTTATATGTATGGAAACCATAATAACTGTCTTTGTTGTTGTTGTTTGCTTTATTCATTTGTCGTACGGAAATGTTAAAAAGTAAAGTTATCCCTAATTACTCATTTATTATGTAGACATCTAATATAGTAGTTTTAAAACGTATGTGCTATTCATTTTTCAACATTATCTTATGAGCGTATATCGAAACCTTACGTTCTATTCTTCTTTTAGATGAAAGAGAATAGTGGAATGCTGATGGATTAAAACTCATAGAAGGTGATGTTCACATGTCGTACCGTATCTTCATATTCACACAAAATATTCCGACAAAATCATGTTCTATCAACGATCTATCAGAACTGGTAAGACATGACACTGTCCAAAACTACAGTCTTCAGCTTATCAAACGTATCTTATATTACCAAAGAAAAAGCATATCGGTGAGACATGATGCCTTATGTAGTTGGGAAAGAGTAATTTTAATCACTAGCTGGTTCAATATAAACTTTTCTCTTGATTTCACGAATAATGCCACTTTTTGTACTTTTTTTTTGTCATGTATCTGGAATACAGAATAACACTTCATATTTTACTTAGTTTAAAGTAATCGAGAAAGTGAATAAAATTTATGACTTTAAATCCGTTGAATTACAGTATCTTCATCTGTAGTTAATTCCTAAATCTTGTTTGAAGATTGTTTGACGAAACTCTTTAACTTTAGTCACAACCATAAATTGTGATAAGAAAATCATTACTTTTCTTCGTAAAATTTAGAACAGAATTTACCACTGTATTAAAATGATTAATACTTTAAACATTTGGGTTTCTTCTATTTTACATGAAATTAAAATAATTGCTCCAAATAACATAAATATAATAATATCTCTATACATAAGTAACATGTATAAATCATGTTCGATCAATGAAATTGTGCATTTATATAATCGCACTAAGAATAACCCTCTTTTTTATAAGCTAAACTAATTATGATTAAAAATTTAATTCAGCATTTCGAAACATTTAAATTTAGATAGCAATTGCCATATTTTCAAAACTTAATCATTCTTAATAGCTCTTAGTATTAGTGACTACCAAGTCTGAACATTGTTGAAACAACCTGTGAAAATAAAAAGCAAAATACCATTATAGTTTTTAAAGAGAGTTTTGTTTGTTTTTTCTAGAAATGTCCATTTTCGAAAAGATCGCCCCCCAGTGGCACAACGGTATGTCTCAGGACTTACAGCACTAGAAACCGGGTTTCGATACCACTGGTGGACAGAGCACAACTCGTAGTTGTGTGCGTAACTTCAAACAAACTAATAAGACTAAAGACAGAACACAAACGTATTCGAGAAAATGTTCTTTATTTTAGTATTCGAGTAACAGGAGTTTTCTATCATGTATAAGTAGAAAACTCTATATGATCAATATACTTGCATTAATTAGTCTTCTCATACAGGTTTGTAGTAATGTATTTTCCTTATTATATGTAGTAGCAAAAACGCTTAGCAATGCCAAACTTTAAAAAGTTAAGATGCAGATCGCGGCTTGGCTGATCTTTCCCTATTTTGAACCGTAAACCGTTAATCCAATAAAAATAATTACGCTAAGAGTGGCATTAAACGTTTGGCGTTAGTTTTCAATATTTTATTACCAATCTCCTCACGAACCTTTACTAGTGGCATTAAAGGAAGGAGCTTGAAATGGCTGCTAAACTCGAAAAATTCGTTCGATTGCTTATCCAGTTAAATTATATTTTTCAGGATTGCTTTGAGTTCCTCTACTAAATTTCACTAAGCTTACAACAATTTGTGACAACAGACAGACAGACCACAAACTCTATTTTAGATATATAAATGACCAAATTAATGGTGGCCCGGCATGGCCTAACGCGTTCAGGCGTTCGCTTCGTAATCTGAGGGTCGCGGGTTCGCGCCCGAGTCGCGCCAAACATGCTCGCCCTCCCAGCCGTGGGGGCGTTATAATGTGACGGTCAATCCCACTATTCGTTGGTAAAAGAGTAGCCCAAGAGTTGGCGGTGGGTGGTGATGACTAGCTGTCTTCCCTCTAGTCTTACACTGCTAAATTAGGGACGGCTAGCACAGATAGCCCTCGAGTAGCTTTGTGCGAAATTCCAAAAACCAAACCAAATTAATGTCATAAATCTGAATTTGTTCCACGTTGCACATACCTGGAATAATAATTATGTAAACATTAATAACAACGGATTTCTAGAATAAAAAGCTACAAGTGTTACTGTTATTCATTTTTTTAAGAACTTAAACACCGAGAACAAAAAATCTTTTAATGATTGAAAATTTTTAGTATGACTAACATGTGGATGAAGCATTATTCTAAAATATTTTATTATTAAACAATAATCATTTTCAGACATATGATAATAAAAATCATTAACATACATTTTACAAGAAAAAACAAACTTAAATTTATGATTATGATTAGAGATTGTAGAATATGTACTAGTATATATAAAGAAAACCTATTTGTACCGCCGCTAAGTATCGAAATTTGTTTAAGGTAATTTTAACGTTAAATGATTTGATGTGCGGAAACCTTGTTACGTTCTGCACGGATAGTTTTAGCCCTAGAATCAGTTTTATTGTCCACTTTACAACTTATTAAACGAATTTGAGATACTTAGCACCCATTCAATACAGATTATAAATTCTAGAGACTGCATTCTATTTATTTTTCTACTTATTGAGTAATTTAACATAGATGCTGTGAAGCATATTACCACATATGCTAACATCTTAAAAGTACAACTACTAGTCACCACCTGGTACAGCGGTAAGTCTACGTATGTATAACGCTAAAATCAGGGGTTCGATTCTCCTCGGTGGATTCAGCAGATCGCCCGATGTGGCTTTGCTATAAGAAAACACACATAGTACAACTAATAAGAGTTTGGGATTATCCACTAATGTAAATTTGAAATTCTCAACCTATCCGAGGAATTATAAAACACTATTTTTTCGATAGTTGGCATACGTTTTAACATCTCTTAGAACTGGAATTATATTTCCACTTTTAACGCTTA
Source organism: Tachypleus tridentatus (assembly GCF_004210375.1). Lineage (NCBI taxonomy): Eukaryota > Metazoa > Arthropoda > Merostomata > Xiphosura > Limulidae > Tachypleus > Tachypleus tridentatus. Next base: position 93,125,319 of record NC_134825.1, read on the forward strand.
TCACTGGCTTGGAAATTTTTCCATATCGATTCTACAAACGTACTTTCATCCTCTAGGCTATACAGAGTTAACATATTTTTTTCGCTCCTAAACCCTCACACAACATTAGTGGTTGAGATATGATCCTTGATTTAAGTTCTCAGAGATCACTTACTTGGTCAAATGTCGTAGACTTGGAATCATTTCTCTATTTCACTCAGATATTACTAACTTTAGATCAGTTTTAACGCCTTAAATTCCCAGATATCACTGAGTGTGAATCGATTCCGTATTTTAAATATTTACGTTTCATTGACTAAGGATATCTTCTACATATCACCAGATATTATCGACTTGAAATTAGTTCCCTGCTTTAAATCAACAGAAATTACTAGTTTTCGATTAGTTTTTTTTTCATCTTTATTCTTAATATATCTGAAATTTGAAATTAATATTGTCTCTAAACCATCGGATATTACAAAGTTTTGATCGTTTTTTTCAGTTATAATTTCCTAGGTAATGATGACTTGTTGATCTCGAAAATACCCCTCAACCTCATTAGAGGTTTAGGATATTTTGTCTCATTTGAATCCCCAGGCATAATAAGTTCGAGAGTACTTTTTCACATCAAATTCGCAGGCATTTAGGGCTTAGATATGTTTTTTTTTTTTTTAATTCCAAGTATTAGTAACATAAAACCATTTGTCATTTATAAATCCTCAGATGTTTCATGCTTGGAACAAATATCCATCTTAGATATCTTGATACCAGAAACTTTAAACTGTCCGTTTTCTACAAATCTCTTGATTATGATCAACTTATATCATCATTTGAACCTCAAAGTTTTATATCGTTGATCATGTTTGTTTGTTCTACACTTTATGATATTACAGATTAGTAAATATCGACTAATGTATAGATATTACATTCTTGTAATCTTTTTTCTGCTTTGTTTAGGCACTTTTTTTCTTCCTCAAAACAGAAATACTGTTATGTACAAGATGCATCATCATGCAATAACTTATTCGAGTGTAAACATGGTTTTTAGACTATACAGAATTAATGTCTCACGTACCACACTAACCTATCGTCAATAGCATCTCCTCTGCATGGATTTATCTGCTGAAAAAACACATTCAACAAACTTACAAAACAGTTTAGTGAAAACACTATGAAGTTTATTTTGGAACATTTTGAAAAAATTGTATATTAAAACTAAAAATAAGCAATTCATAATTTTAGTAAGCTTGGACTTAAGACTTTTCGTGATAAATAATTGAATATATGTTTAAACACGAAATAAAGAATGTATAACTGCTCGTAATTATAAACTAAATATGTAACATAATTAAATAAAAAACCACAGTAAATGTTTAACAGCTTAATTTAATTGATAAAAGTTGTTCATTTTTTAGTTATATTTCAAAGAATAGTGTCTAGACACTATTGTTTTCATCATAGTTTTAAAAAATGTATATTACTTTGAGTAACAAAGTAGTCGCACTGTGTCGCGACAGTACTGTCTACTCGTGAATACCGTTTGTGGCATAAACTACAAGGCTATACAATGTTGCTAGCGTTGTAAGCCCACAGACATGTCGCTGTGCCACTGGCCTGGGGCCTCGAGAATACAGATTTTGAAAAAAATTCTCGTGACACCAGCTATTTAAGAAAAAAAACATTTTGTTATTTCTCTGGTTGTGTATATAAAGAAACACATTCTTTGTTAGCATCATTATCAGATTTGGATAAACCTTGTTTTATAATTTAGGCTTTATTCTTTTTTGAGATATGTATTATAAAAGTTATCCCAGTCCATATTTTGTTCTTAAAATGTGGAATAATTTATTAATTGGATAATTAACATGTTTTTTTTTGCTTTTGCAAAACCGGTTTCGTTGAAAAATATATAAAAAATCTAAAACATATTTATTGCTCGTGAAGCTGAAAAATAACAGAAGTAAAATATGAAACATAAAATAACTTGTAAAAACATAATTTTTCAACACGTGAATGAATAAATATTTTCAGATGAAGTAGTTTATGCAAAATTGTGTAGGAGAACTAATATTTACGTTATAAAGAAATCCTATTAATTTCTGTGTGTGCTGAGAAATTCAATGTGTGTTATACGTATTCATCGACTGATCGCGGATTCGAATCCCCATCACACCAAAAATGCTCGCCCTTTCAGCTGTGAGGGCGTCATAATGTACGATCAATCCTACTATTCGTTGGTAAAAGAGTAGCCCAAAAGTTGGCGGTGGGTGGTGATGACTAGCTGCTTTCCCTTTAGTTTTACATTGCTAAATTAGGGACGGCTGGAACAGATAGCCCTCGTGTAGCTTTGTGCGAAATTCAAAACAAACCAAATCTTTGATTCACAAAATTAGACATATAATATTTAAACATCCTGCATTATTCTAAATAACTAAAGAAAAGCTGCATTTTGTGACATTATGCTTCGCAATATAATAATATGAATGCTGTTTCAGCTTTATCATGCCTCAAACGTTAGTAACTCTATACGTTGTAACTATCCTTAGAATTTCAATGTTAATGTTTAAACTGATGAGTAATCATCAATACTTTTTTCTATCTCAAATACAGTAAAAACGTTATGAGCTCTTATATATGCAAAAACGGCTCGTTTGGGTTGAGAAAATATTTTACATAGAAGAGCGAACAACGTTTCGACCTTCTTCGGTCATCGTCTATGTAAAATATTTTCTCAACCCAAACGAGCCGGTTTTGCATATATATTTCTCTAAAGTGGGTTTTCTCGACATCACTGATTATTATTTCATCACGGCGATTGTACAAGAAGTGTAAGTCTTTTGTGTTTTTCTCAGTGTATTTGTACTTACCTGTTACCATTATGTCTGAACTAGCATACCATACCCCACTATTAACAGTACACGCTCACACGATCGTTAAGAAACTAAGAAATTTAAACCAACGAATTATCAATAGAAGAAATGACATTTATTTTATTCAACAATGTAGAAAGGAACAACTAACACCTAATTTTGTAAATGTAAAACTTTCAAAAAATTTTAATAAATACACAAACATTATTCAAAATTTACAGAAAAACTACTTAAAGCCATGTTGAACACAAAATACAAAGAACTACATGACTTACAAAAAAAAAAAATGAACCTAGACCATCAACTGGCATGCTGCATTAAACCAGAGATTTACGGACTTATACAACGAAACATAAACCAAATCAATACTAAGAACGACAGAGACAAAAAGATCTGCCACAACAAAAAAATAGAAAAACTAAGATGCAAACAACAGAAAATACATCAACATGACAAACCGTTGACTAACCTCATAATTAATAGATCCGACCGACAATTAAACACAGATGAGATACATCCACTTAACAAAGGACTCAACTTCACAATAGCACCCAGGTACATTCCAACCTTAGAAATAAAAACATGTTTAGAAGATCTAGCCAGGAGACTTGTGATACTTCCTACAGAAAACAAAAACAAGGAAACAACCAAAAACAACCAACAGAAAGAAGACAACTTAGATAATTTTATTGACATCCAACAACCAAACTTCCCAGGTAAAATTACAAATTTATATTTTCCAGAAACACCTAAAAACAACATCTTAAACGAATTTTGCAGTGTAAGACTATTTTTCAAAGAATTTTCTCACAAAACCATCAACATAATTTCACAAAACAGAAAACTGAAAACAAAACAGAAAACCTTACAAAAGAGACATTAATTCCATTAAAAACCTAAAACAAGACAAAAACATAAAAATTCTAAAAGCAGATAAAGGTAACGCTATAGTCATAATGAACACGAATGAATACATCCAAAAAAATGAAGAACATTCTATCAGACACGAACAAATGTAAACCAATACACACAAATCCAACAAAGACACACGAGACACAACTGAACAAATTACTACTACAGATGAAAAAAGCCAACACAATTTCACAAACACTTTATTCCTACCTACGTAAAACCGACTCACGCACACCACAAATATACGGCATCCCCAAACCTCATAAACCAGATTGCCCATTACGACCAATAATGTCCACATATGAATCGTTTAATTACAATCTGGGTAAATACATAGCATGGGCATTCTCCAAATATGTAACATCAGCCAGCTCATTCATCAAAGACTCTTTTAATTTCAAGTCTAATCTACATCAACTTAATCATAAAGCCTTAATGGCCAGTTTCGATGATATATCCCTCTTTACAGAAGTTCCAACCACTGAAGCCTGCAAGATAGCCTTAGAACTCTATATCCGAGACCCAAACCCAATTACAGACATTCCCAGCAAACAATTAGCAACCCTCATAGAATCCACCACGATAAAGACAAACTTCATGTTCAACAACCAAAACTATATACAAACAAATGGCCTAAGCAAGAGCAACCCAGTATCACCAGTTCTAGCCAATATTTTTATGACACAAGTTGAAACACAAGCAATTAACACAGCATTACATCCACCACTATACTGGTACAGATATGTAGATGACACGGTTGCGGGATTCAATTCTACAGAACACATACTTAATTTTTTCAATCACATTAACTCTATACATCCCAACATTAACTTCACATGTGAACAGGAAGAAAGCAATCAAATATCATTTCTTAACCTCAAAATTACAAGAACCGACACAATTCAAAACAGAAATTTACCGAAAAATCACCCATACTGGACTATACATTCCTTGGGACTCAGCACATGAAACAAAACAAAAACTCAACATACTAAGAAACCAAATAAACACAGCCATAAAACTATGCTCACCAGATAAAATTAACGATGAATTGGACAAAATAAAACAATACTTCATCAACGTCAATAAGTTTCCTCCACAAACCGTAGAAAACATTATATGCACACACCTAGACAGAAAGCAAAATCAACCAACAAAAGTAAATACAGCTCACGAATCAAAAAATCACGAAACCATATACTGCTGCATACCATATATTCCCGACATCAGCAGACAAATAACCAACATTTGGCAAAAACTAGTGACAAAATATGACATTCCAGTTAATACCAAATTTATTCAAAAACCAGGCACAAAACTGACGTCTATACTATGTAAAACCTACACTGACAAACACCACACCAACATTATTTATAAAATACAATGTGATATCTGCCACGACTTCTATATTAGAGAAACAAGTAGAAAAATGGAAACCAGATTCAAAGAACATAAAAAGTCACCTTCACACGTTTTCGAACACTACAAGTCAAATAAACACAACATAACCATAGAAAACACTCAAATACTAAATAAAGAAACAAACATAAACAAACGCAAAATTAAAGAAGCCTTACTTATACAACAACTTAAACCCAAAATAAACCAATATAAAGGGACGCCTTTATACCTATATTAATTTGATAGACTGAAATTAACTGCTTTAAAAGCGCAGTATATTATATATACAGTGTTTGGTTGTCTTTAACTCACCACAGCGAAGATTGAAATAATTTGATTATGTGGAATTTAGATCAGTAAACTGCAATTTGTCAAGATAACTGAAAGCCACAAGTAGAAAAGCTATTAATTTTCAAGTTACAACAAACTACAGTACTAACATTTTATGTAACTTAATACAACAATTATACAGCAGCTTGTTTGTTAGAGTTCACTTCAAACTTTTCACTTTTCATTAGATGGCAGCACTATGAAGATCAAGATTGGAAACAGGAAAGAAGTTTTTGTTATCGTTAAGAGATCTCAGACCACGCCTTGTTTTTATAATCAGGTTAGCGACAATCTAGTTTGCTTAAAAACTAGTTTTGAAAGCAGTGTACCCATGTGCTTATCTTATAAGTACAGATAAATATATATATATAGTTTTGTAGTTATTTTAATTAGATGGTTTAGTATTAAACAAAATATTTGATTTATTATTTCCAAAACAATAAACGCGAAACACTTATGAGTTGAGAAAACATATTATTTGATTTTGTTGAATAAGCAGTTCTTTGAAGTGAACTTTTACTTAACAATTCCTTAGGATTATATACCGAACCAAGAAAATTAATTAGTTAATCTGAAAATTAAAATGTGTCTTCACAACAAAGTTTTTCGTAACTGCTTTATTTATTCATATGTATTTTATGCATTGCTACTGTTGTCATTAATTCGGTAACATCTATTTATTTAACTACTTCTGAATTAACAGATAATCTTAAATTCGATTCAACTACGTTGATATCCAGCTAAATATATGTCCTTAAAAATATTTGAAAATTTATAAACTTTATTTATTTATTAATTTGAGTTCTACTTATAAGAACTGACTTTCTGGAAGTTTTAATTTTCTTTCACTTTTTAAAGCTTATTTAAAATTAGGTTGTTAGCTGACTTAAAATCAACGCGATACCACACAAAGTTCTCTGTATTCTAAGCTGTGAATACCCTATAAGAATGAGAAGCAATTCTTAATGTGGATATTTGAGAAGTAGAGTGCTACTAACTGAATATTTTCCATAAAATCAGGTTTCCTGTGGCTTAGCGACAATGCTACGAATTTACAGAGCTAAAATTCGAGATTCAAATTCTCATGGTGAGCAGAGTGCAATAGCCCAAGGGTAGCTTTACACTAAGAAGTAACGACAACAACCTTTGACCAGTAGTTCAAAATTAGGGACGGCGGCAGATAAACTTAATAATTTTACCATAAATACAAAAGACACTAATATAGAGTTAGTGATTGAGTTGCCAGTGAGTTTATAGGATTACCGCCAAATAGCGCTAGCCAAAACTCGTAATAAGTAAACTATTAAGGTTAGTGAATTTATTTTTCCATTTCTTTGGCGATACAAAGTTGTATATAATCAAGAAAATGACAGTTTGATCTCAGTAAGACTGTGTAAGTTTAGGATCTTGCCCCCACTTTCTCTTCTCTTAAAAATAATTATGTGTTTTACATTTATTCAGGTTTAAGTTCTTTATAGTTCCTAAATTAAATTATTTAGCATTAGCTAAATATTATGGCGAAAATATTTGTATTTAAGTCAATGTAGCATTAACTGCTTGGTTTTGATTCTAATGGTATCTAGAACACAACAGAATTAGATAACTTCAAGGCAAGTTCCATATTTGACCAGCTATACTTCATCAGTAAACGTAACATTATAGAATTCCTTATTTAAAATGTGGTAACTATGGTGAGGAACAATTTCTCTTCAGCTTAAACGTAAATATAAGTTTACCACAACAAGTGTGATGAATATGGAGAGAGAAACAAAACATTAAATGTGTTTATTACATGTTTGCTGTTTGAGCTATAATTTCAGAATAGCGATACATTGTTTCATTTTTTGTCTAACAAATGTATTTTATAATATATTTTCCTATGAATAATTTGAAAGAGATCAGATACAATTACATACCCTGCTACTCCTGGAATACACACAAAAACAGCCATAAATACCATTTCATTTGTTAGTCTATCACTGCGTGTCAGTTATGAGCTATAATTACATTTAAACTTATTGCATTGGTATTTCTCATTGGTTATTTTTATAATTTTTAAGACTGAATAACATGAGTAGCTGTTTAATTAATTCTTTTCCTTTAAAGACAGATTAAAGCTTAAAATATCAGTTTATCTTACATAAACCCTTTTCTTTTCTGTTACCTAATTATTAATGCTTACCATTTTATCATCAAATGCATTAAGATAAAACCTGCGAATAAAGCAGCGTCTATTTGTTTATTACTCATTCACCTATCAAATGTAAACTAGCCAATACCCAAGTCACTTACCTGAAGTTCTAATTACACTATAACAGTTTTAATTAATGGTATACTGAGGAAAACAGGTTTAAAAGTAAGCTAATTCAGCAACTAACTTTAACTTGAATTACAAAGACGTCTCAAGTTCAGATATAAAATGCAATCATTTTGTTAATTTAGCGTGTTTAGATGAATCAGCCAGCTAAGTGTTTTATTAGCAAGTCTGTAACTTAGTTTACTTGATCGAACACTGATATCGCAGTGTAAAGGGATATAAACCAGGGGTGTTAAGAAGGACACTAAATATTCCTTTTTATGAGCTCGATATGAGTAAACTGCTGTCCATACGTGATTATGTTACAGTATAATATCCACTTGCTACTTCGGGTACGATATGTTACGCGACTCCATGACAGGTGGCGCCCGTGTATAACATTAGTTTTTAACCCATGGCTATTTGCATTTCGTTATCACTATCACTGCCGAACGATACATGACGATACTGACGATAACTGCTCGCGCTCCACGCATCAAGTATCCAATCATCAAAATGAAAAATGTTTTTCTGTAGCACGATAAAACCAGACTCCTTTACTAATCGTGATATATGAAAACTTCGAATGGACAGACCATCGCCTCACTGCATGTAATCCCAATCAAGCATTTATTCAGTTCTTTCAAGAACGGTATGCATACAAAATACATTTCGGGTAGTTGATGATTTTGAAGCAGCCCTGCCCTATTAGATTCGTAATATCAGACCTGCATTTTATCGAACTGAAACGTGTATTAGCTGTGATATGACGAAACATACTGAATGACCAGGAAATGCGTTGTACTTGCTGAGGTCCTATTGCCGTCGCCATTTGTATACAAATGCTGTTCTGAAACCGATATACAAGAAATAAATTCCATTTTCTTTAAACATCCTCGTAAGAACTGAAAACAAATTCATCTGCTCCTGTACGTTTGTTTTAGGTTTAAAGAGTTATGTGTCTCTAATATAGGACTGCTAGACTGTAGAGGGAAGGTATCTAGTCAACAGAATCCACCGCCAGCTCTTGAACTAATCCCGTTTGACCGAAGAGTAGGATTTAACTGTTACTCTTCTAACGCACTCATAGTTCCACAGTGCAAATAATTTTTTGCAGTAATGAGCCGTGAGCCATGAAACCTCGGATTCAAGTCTAAACATGACCAACCGCTATGTTACACTCAGCCAAAATTCATTACAAACTTCAGAGGTGAGAGTAAACAGCTGTTTTTCAAAATAAAATTATAAATAATCATAATTTACGAATAAGCTTTATTATTTTCTAATTTCTATATACAAATTAAGTATTCTGTAGGAATGCATGAATGTGGCTGTAACGTATCAAGTTACTTAATAAGATCCTTATCAACATAGGTATTAGTACCTGTTATAATTATGATCCTGGTTTTATTTTAGTTATTATTGTAAGTACGGCAATTCAATCTGTCCTTTTTACGCACACCTTTCTCTCTTTATTGTATTGATAATAAACATCCCACCAACTCTATCCTAGCGTTAATACCTGTAAACTCACAAAACATCGACATTTTTTGTTTGTATGAGTTTCATATTGAATAATTTTATGTTTTTGTTTAATACAATGTTTAATGTAAAGAACTGGTACAAACAATTTGATGAAATAATTCACTTTCTACGTAACGTACATAAAGGCTGATATTTTTGCTCAAGTTTCATGGTGTTTGGTGTTTTTTATAAAACACAAAGTTAGACAATTAGTTATCTGTGCTATGTTTGCCATGCGTATTAAAACTCAATTTTTTGCGCTGTGTGCCTTCAGATGTATCTCTGAACCATTAGGCACTTAAGTTTTGAATGCGAGATTCGTAACAGTAGTAAATAACCTATACGAACAAAGTTAAGAAACCATAAGCAATTTATTGCATAAATACAACAAAAATTTTGTTAAAAAATCCGATCGTATTCATCAATATATTTGGGAATGAATACGTTTGTTTAGTTCTGATACTTAATGAAGTGAATATGTTTAGTTTTTATACTGCTTAAAGTTCTACATATATATGTTAAAACGGCTGATATGGTTAGAGAAAATTCTATGTAGAGGAGATGAACAACGTTTCGACCTTCTTCGGTCATCGTCAGGTTCACAGAGAAAGAAAGAGGTAACTGACCGATAGCTGACCGACCACATGTTTCAAGGCGGTTGTGTAATTGAGTGTAGGAATGTAGAGGGCGTACTTAGATGTTTGATTGTATTTATTAATATAGGTATAAAAGTATTCCTTTGTATTGGTTTATTTTGGGCTAGAGTTGTTGTATAACTAAGGCTTCTTCAATTTTCAGGGCCCGGCATGGCCTAGCGCGTTAAGGCGTGCGCTTCGTAATCTGAGGGTCGCGGGTTCGCGCCCGAGTCGCGTCAAACATGCTCGCCCTTCCAGCCGTGGGGCGTATAATGTGACGGTCAATCCCACTATTCGTTGTAAAAGAGTAGCCCAAGAGTTGGCGGTGGGTGGTGATGACTAGCTGCCTTCCCTCTAGTCTTACACTGCAAAATTAGGGACGGCTAGCACAGATAGCCCTCGAGTAGCTTTGTGCGAAATTCAAAACAAACAAACAAGATCTTCAATTTTGCGTTTGTTTATGTTTGTTCCTTTGTGTTTTTTGAATCTGCTTTCCATTTTTTTACTTGTTTCTCCAACTGTAGAAGCCGTGGCAGCTATCACATTGTATTTTATAAATAATGTTGGTGTGGTGTTTGTCAGTGCAGTTTTTACACAGTATAGACCTTAGTTTCGTGCCTGGTTTTTGAATAAATTTAGTATTAACTGGTATGTCATATTTTGTTACTAGTTTTTGTCAATGTTGGTTATTTTTCTGCTGATGTCGGGAATATATGGTATGCAGCAGTATATGGTTTCGTAATTTTTTAATTCGTGGAATATATTTACTTTTGTTGGTTGATTTTGCTTTCTGTCTATGTGTGTGTGTATGATGTTTTCTACGGTTTGTGGAGTAAACTTATTGATGTTGATGAAGTACTGTTTTATTTTGTCCAATTCATCGTTAATTTTATCTGGTGAGCATAGTTTTATGGCTGTGTTTATTTGGTTTCTTAGTATGTTGAGTTTTTGTTTTGTTTCATGTGCCAGTCCCAAGGAATGTATGGTTCAGTATGAGTGAGTTTTCAGTGGATTTTTGTTTTAAATTGTGTATCGGTCCTTGTAATTTTGAAGTTAAGAAATGATATTTGATTGCTTTCTTCCTAGTCACATGTGAAGTTAATGTGATTGAAAAAATTACGTGGGTGTTCTGCAGATGTGAATCCCGCAATCTTATCGTCTACGTATCTGTACCAATATAGTGGTGGATGTTATGCTGTATTACTTGCTTGTGTTTCAACTTGTGTCATAAAAATATTGGCTAGAACTGGTAATACTGGATTGCCCATGCTTAGGCCATTTGTTGTAGTTGTTGAACATGAAGTTTGTCTTCATCGTGGTGAATTGTATGATGGTTACTGATTGGTTGCGGGGGATGTCTATTGATGGGTAGGGTCTCGGATATAGAGTTTTAAGGCTATCTTGCAGGCTTCAGGGGTTGGGACTTCTGTAAAGAAGGCTATATCATCAAAACTAGACATTAAGGCTTTATGATTAAGTTGATTTAGATTAGACTTGAAATTAAAAGAGTCTTTGATGAATAAGCTGGCTGATGTTACATATTTAGAGAATACCCATGTTATGTATTCACCAAGACTGTAATTAAACGATTCATATGTGGACATTATTGTACAAGTAATTCTCCATTGTATGACTACATTTTACCACTGTTCCTGTGCGTGGCCACGTTCAGTGGTAATTGAATTATAATCTAAAATTTAAATGTTTTCAAGTCAGTCAGTCTTATTATAATTGCATCTATGTTTAAATTGAGAAGTGTGTAGGCTTAAATTGAAACAGTAACAGAAGAGTCATCACTTCCCACGATATATTCGACACTGTGATCGAGAGTATCTATGGAATTGTTTGCATAACAAACTTGCGTTTCAGTGTTATAACTGAGGAGAAAGAAGTTATGGTTTTCGAGAAAATCTATTAGACATCTGTGATCTGTAATAACTGTAAAATATATAAAGATGATTTTTTTTAATATTCAGCTAACATATACTTAAATCACATATGCGTATGTGGGTTTTTGGAGGGCAGTACAAACCGACACATCAGAATTGTTAAAAAGAATATCAATGAGCATACTTCTGCTGAGCAATTAATATTAACCTTGATAATATTAAGATAGCTACATGGAGCAGAACCAAAAATATATATGTAGTAAGTTTATGAAAACACTGTAATGAAAAAACCTTATTTGAATAGTAGATTTATACCTCTGTTTAGCAAAATTATGGGCAAGCAGTTGGCTTTTATTGTATTATATCCATTCATGTTTGAGTAGTGTTTCGAGAAAGCATGTAAAATTTTATGTGTTACACTAGGTTTTCTATACCACATCTCTTGAAAGTAAGCTATTTTGAATATTCATATAAAATACCATTTGTTTGTTTGAATTTCGCGCAAAGCTATACGACGGATATCTGCACTAATTGAGAAGTGTAAGAGTAGAGGGAAGACAGCTAGTCATCACCACCTACCGCCAACTCTTCGGCTACTCTTTTACCAAAAAATAATAGGATTGACCGTTACATTAAAACGCTCTCATGACTGAAAGGGCTAGCATATTTGGTGTGACGGGGATTCGAACCCTCGACTCTCAAATTGCAAGTCGAATGTCTTAGCCCCCTGGCCATGGTGGGTCCATAAAAGTATTACTTTTAGAATTGTTAGGCCTGGCGTGGCCTAGCGCGTAAGGCGTGCGACTCGTAATCCGAGGGTCGCGGGTTCGCGCCCGCGTCGCCCTAAACATGCTCGCCCTCCCAGCCGTGGGGGCGTTATAATGTGACGGTCAATCCCACTATTCGTTGGTAAAAGAGTAGCCCAAGAGTTGGCGGTGGGTGGTGATGACTAGCTGCTTTCCCTCTAGTCTTACAGTGCAAAAGTAGGGACGGCTAGCACAGATAGCCCTCGAGTAGCTTTGTGCGAAATTCCAAAAAACAAACAAACAATTTAAAATTGTTAGAATATTTTCTTTACATCTCGGACTAAGATAGCTATAAAATCAGAAAGAAAAATTTCCAATAGCAGTCATATTCCTATGTTGTATTTGTAGCTTGTCCCTCGCTGGGACAGCGGTAAGTCTTTGGAATTACAACGCTAAAATCAGGAGTTTAATTTTCCTCGTTGGACACAGCAAATAGCCCGTTATGGCTTTGGTATAAAAAACACACATACAAACACACATTTGTAACTTTGTTCATTGTTGGTTTTATTATTATTATTAATATGAATTTCGATTTCTTGTAGAGGTTGAGGGTTTTCGACTAAAAACAGAGAGATCTGTTTCTGTGTTTTAGGTATGTTGAACTTGCTTTGGTTGGAGTGTTTTGTCGGAGATATTGTCTACTGTTGACATACGTCAGCCACGAATATTCGATAATGTATTACTCAGTTACAGATTGCGATGAGCGTATTTTAACTAATGCAGTAAAACGCTAGCTGTTTGAAAACAGTAGATGAAAATATATTTGAATTATCAATATACCATTAAAAAATTCGTTTTAGCTTCTAGATGTTACAGGAATATCCACATTCATGATATTGAACGTATAAACATATTACATGTTGCAAGTATACAGTACTAAGAATACATACTTGTATTAAGTGTTTATCAAAATAATAGTGTATTTCATCATTTGGCTCTCAAACAAATTTGTATGTGCTGTTAAAGTGACTTTACCAAACGTTTTGTTAAATTTCGGTTTTGTAGTTACAATAATTTGAAAATAATTAAATGTTAATATACTTCTCTAATACGATAGTTTAGCAAACCATAAAGAGAAAGAGAAATTCAGTTGTTAAACAGAATGGATTATTTACATATACTTATCAGCTTTTGTTATCAGAAAATATAAAATTAGTTATTTGTAGCTGATTATGATGAGCAATGAAATATATTGAACTTCCACTGACTTTTTTCTTTTAATTTACAAACATGAAAGACAACAAAGCAAGAAAATAAAAACGTGGATAATCTAGGTTTAAATAAATAGAAGAAATAAAAAAATGTTGAGATTTTATATAAACAATATCAAAATTAATATTTTCACGACTTTATATAAATAATAACAGCGCACGATGAAGTTGTGAACTAATATGGAAGGACAAAAAAACAGGAAAATTTCTCTTGTGACAGCTCCTTTTCAGACCATTTCAACAGTGGTTGGCTTCTCACGCTGAAACAACACGAAAACTTAATTAAAAGACATTTAAACATATACGCTTTTTCTATGTTATTTTTAAAAATATAAAACATTGTAGTTTTATTAGTAATTGCAGTTAATTATGTTATTATTTCTAGGTATTTCGGTTTGTTCCTTTCTTTTATATACAAATTAATACTATATGTAGTTTCTCTGTTTTATCTGAGATGGTTAGTGGTAGGTTGTCCTTGTATATGTGCCACCGTAAGTAACCGCAGGAGCAGGATGGGCAACAAAGTGGGAGAGAGTTGTTTAGCGTAGGCGTTGGCTCCGTGGGCGTAGCTTGACTAACCATATCCACTATTCAAATGTTCGTAGAGACCATAGCCATGAGTGCCGTAACGATCGTGTCAAACATGGCACCATGAGCCATGTTGTAAGCTCCTAGGTCGCAGTGTCCGTATTTATTACTAAGTTCAAATTGGTTTCCATAAGCTCCAGAATTTGCTCCAATATCTCTGAAATCTCTTTATCGTACCCTTAAGCCTTCTGGTATCCATACCCACGATTACGAGCGTACAAGCCCTTATCCTTAAAGTTGCTCTGAGCAGCGCCAAAGGCACTCTTAACCAGCAGATCTCTCGATGCAACACTGGCCTTCACTAACGCGTTACCATGAGCATAGGAGCCGCAGGCAGATTGGCCAACACTATAAGAATTAGCGTTTTGAACAGCAGAAGCATGGTGCACGATGGCTAGTGGAGTTTGTTTATAGTCAGTGGCGTAAGCCAGAGCGGCAGTTATCTAAAAAATAAAAACAATGAAGTGCTAGTTTTACTCTACGTTATATATTTGCAAATATTCGACGTTATTGGTTAAAAATAAGTTGTAAGATAGTTCTCTAAATCAAACAGCATGGACTTTCAGATAAATTAACAAGGAAATGAATTTGTAATTAGTATTAGTATTTGATTAATGAATAATTGTTCGCATAACTTTCCCCCCACAGAACATTATAATGATGTGGTGCATTTTCCGGCGCTGAATTAACTTTCATTTGACCATACATATGATACTTTGTTCAAACAGAGTTTCTTGCAACTTGTTTATCAAGAACTAGTTAGTCATTTTGAGTTTTGTAATAAGTAAACTACACAATTAGAGGATTAGAAAATATTTAATATTCATTAAGAGAACTTTGCAGGTCGTTCAGTTATACACTTTGAAACCTACCTGGAATCTTATTGTTGCTTGTTCTTGATCAAAGTAGAAAGAAGACTCCACCTTGATTTGGATGAAAAAGTAAAAGAAATATAACAAAATAATCAGAAGAAAATAGCAGTAGCTGATCTATCCATATGGTGTGGTTGATACACGTTTCGTTGTAGTTTCCTCGACAGCCCATCGGTAACCTCCCGTCCCTCTAGCAATTATCGGGCAAAATCTGGGACACTCCCGAAATATGGGACGAGAGACATGCTAAAAGGTATCTCGTTGTTTTACATGATTCTCCAGGCAAGGAAGTGATATACTTTTTTCTAATTAGCAGTAAGATAACGTTCCCGAAGGCATTTAGTAACCTGATCATAGAGGCCAACGCCCACAATTTAAAATGTTCTTCCAAACCCGAGTCTTCAATATGTCTGTTTACGAATATGTGAGGATACGAAACATTCTACTGTTCATAGCCGTAAATTTAGTTGTTGCGTGTGAGGAGATGAAACATTCTGCTGTTCATTGCCACAAATTATATATATTATATATATATAAGATAAAGGTGTTTATTTTAAAGGCAAGAATATTCAGGCTTTTATATTATGTAGAAATAACTGGTGGTTCAGACCATTCAGAGACTGACGTATATATTACTGTCTATCAGTTTTGTCCATGATCTCAAATGGGGTCAAGACATCCTGGTCTCATAGAATTCTGGGGTTACATTGCTAGATTAATATTGATTAAGAAAGGTCACATCATGATACAGCATGCTTCTTTACCAAACTATTTTGTTCCAACATCCCAATTTTAAGATCATACAAGGAGGCTAGACGACCCACTAAAATGTATGTAAATTAAGTTTTGAAATGAATAGTAAGCCGTTAAAATTTTAAATATTCAACAAAAAATGTCAAGTCTTAACTTTTGACGAAAGACAGCAAATTGTTTCTCACAATGTTCCTAATAGCAGTCTCTACTTTATTAGTTTAAGTGTTAAAATTAAAACCTTCCTAAAAATTTTATATATGTAATTTTTTGTTACAACTTCATTAGAGCCAATTGGATAATTGAGACAGTCTAGTTAGTTTTTTTTCTGTTTTCATTATTAAAGGGAACAGGTGTATATCCTAGTGGTATTTTGCTCAAACTGTGAACCCAAGGATTCAATGTTCGTAGTGTGGGACCATAAATGCACTAGAAGAGTGACTGACGTTTAAATCCCACTATTCACTCACATAAGAACAGCACAAGAGTTGAATAAAGGTGCTGTTAACTAATTTCCAACTCCAAATCTATCATTTGAAAATCAGGACCGCCATGCACAGGTAGCCCTAAAACAGACAAACAGACATTATTAAAATAATACCTGAAAAACTGACCTACAGAGAAAACAACAATACAAAAAAAAACCCACCAAGAAAGCACCAGAATAAATAGAGGGACGAAGACATTTATAGATTAAAAAGAGGTCAATCAGGGCACAAATGAACTGTGTAAATAAGTATAGACTTAGGACAAAAGAACCATTTCAGTATTATAAAACAGTATGTGCCAATGGTTCTCAAACATCTTTTACGAACCACCTCAACTGCTTTTTTTTCTATTATATAAACTTTAGTTAAAGTTGAATTACAATAATAATTTCAACTACTTTTATTTATAGACCATGGTTTTAACTATTTTTATCGACAAACCATGGCTGTAATTATTTTTATCAAGAGACCATGATTAAAACTATTTTTGTACAGACAATGGTTACAATTTTTTTTACCTGCAGACCCTGACTACAATTATTTCTTGATGTACAGCGTTACTATATATAGAAATGTCCTTAATGAAGACCTTCTTCTTTCTATGTACTGTTACTACATATAGAAACGTTCTGGTTGATAATACCCTTCTCGCTGCACGCTGTTACTACATATAGAAATGTTTTGGTTCGTGATACGCTTCCCGCTGCACACTATTACTATATATGGAAACGTTCTGGTTGATGATACTCTACTCGCTATATATATTTTAATAGGTATAACATGCTTGAATGGATATTGTTACTATGAAGAAGAATATTCAAGTAACTCAGTTTCGTAACTTTTCGTGATTATCTATTACGTTAAGCATAATAAGACAAGCATTTATATGAATAATGAGCTGAAACAACACAATGAAATAGAATTATTTATAAAAATTAATCGGTTTAAAAATGGTCATTTTCCACACAGAATTTTAGTTCTGTTACAATTCTCAAAAACCTGTTAAACTCTTATCAATATTCCAGCTTTAGTCTCTTAACTATCTTTTATGTAGATATGAAAACATAAACATTTATATCTTTTTAAGTTTGGAGTAAAACTTTGATACATTTGTTTTAATATAACCAACTGTTGATGAAAATAAATAAATATTTTGGTGAAATTTTAAATTTTAAACTTAAATTTTTATGTATCTTAGAACGGCTGGTATGGGTATTAACACTCTTACTAATAAAGCAGAGAATAACGTTTCGACCTTTCTAGATGACGTAGATTTTATTTGAAGTGGGTTTCTCGTTACCAAGAATGTTAATTTTTCATCACGTTTGTTTTGATGAATAAAAAGGTTTCTAATGTACAAAAAATTGTTTGTTCTTTAACTTTAAAGAAAAATTGTTATAACACATAATAATTTAAATAAAATGAGAATATACTGAAGCGCCACGAAAAAGTTAACACGAAAAACAATTAAATTCTCAAAGTAAGATAGACCGAGAAATTAGAGCAACAAGGCTCAACATCGTTTGATGAGACAGGGTTAAAACTATCCACCCTACCCCTAAGAAACAGCAACTTAATCTGTTATTATTATTTTAACTCATAAATAGTTTGTCGAAAAAATGCGGGTGTTAATAAAAACACTGGTAACTGCGAGTTACTGCTTATATTTGTAGTACGTAATTCTTAAAGAATGTTACAAGTATGCCGCAGATAAACTTGGTACCTTGTGATCAAAAGGGAACGATCCTTATAGACTTTTTATTTTATGATCTCTTAACTCTATTTCACAAATACTCTATCCTCCTGCGTGCTTGTTATAAATGATATCACCTAGTAACATCAGCCAGTAGGAATAATAAGCCGATTTATTTTTTTTTGAAAAATATTGAAGCATATGTTATGTATTATATTTTATTTCGGACAAGTCTCCGATTAATTATATTACGTACGTTACGTATTGCTATTTCAAATAAACAGAAATTTGAATTTGAATTTAATTAAATGTTAATATGTATTAAATTTATGGTATTTGCTAACTAGATTGATATACACAATTTTCTTTTTTAACACAAATATATTTTAATATACACTTTATTATAACTAATAGTTATTATAAATATTGGTTTATATGCAAGTGTGTGTGTGTGTGTGTGTGTATTTTCATATAGCAGAGCCACATTGGCCTATCTGCTGAGTCCACCGAGGGGAATCGAAGCCATGATTTTAGCGTTGCAAATCCGTACACTTACCGCTGTACCAGCAGGGACATATACAATATTCAAAATCTATAAACGTTCCTGGTTCAATTCTTTTAGTTTTCTATTAATAAGCGTTAACCACAACTATAGCTTCCGAGGTCTATAACACACTGACTGTCTTCTTCTGTCTCTTGCTAGCTGTTTTTTATATCAATCACGCTAGACTCTAGAAAGTTCACCAAAGTTCACTTGGCAACAATATTGTTAATCAGTAGTATTACATAAACACCTACTACATTATTGATTCTTACTCTCAAGAATCTTTTACGTATTTCGAGAACAGGTGGGACTTGCGCAAAACACAGTCAAGAAGATACGTAACATAAAGATGAAACTATACAGAAACAAGCATAAGCACTGAAATAATAGTGGAACAGTAAATATGTTAGACATAACAATGACACCACTTAATATATCGTAGAATGGGAAAAATCTATTTATTTACTTTTGCTTTACATTACCAAAATATATCTTACAGTCTTGTCCCAAATAACTAGACATTGTTTTATATTGATGTTATTATCTATAAGCATGGAGTAGTTATTGAGTGAATGCCCGAGATTAATAACAGAGAAGGTAGCGTATGATCGAACAAACATGTAAGGGTTGTTATTCTAGTCTGTGTAAATTGTTTTGAGCAGTTATTTGTCAAAACCCATATACACACCTGTTTTAAAATAAAAGGGTGTGATTAAAATATTTTATTTTTCGAAATAGATAAATGCTTTGTTCAGACTATTTTTCTGTACCTGATGTAGATTCATGCCACGTTACGTTTCAGAAGTTGTAGGTCGTCAAATTGTTCTACTGTCCAGAAATGATATGAAGCAGACAGACATCGCCAGAACGGTAGGGTACTCTTGGTGTACCATATTCAGAATCCTGATAGAACATCAGCTTACATTTCACGTCGTTCCAGAAACGTTTACTAGTAGACGCAGAAAAACTACTGCCCGAGATTACCGTATTTTGAACAGGTTAACACGTCAAGGTCGATAAAGGCCTTGCAACACATTACGAATAAGAAAATGAACAAACAAGATCATTTTGCAAGAAGGGCTATCTGAAAACTAATATTGACCAGAATTCACCGCCGTCATCGTGTTATTTAGGAAAGATAACATGCCAGGTTACAGTTAGGACACTGGCTACAAGTCATCTTTTCATATGATTCCTTCTATAAGGAGATGGTGGAGTACATGTTTGGGCGGCTGTTCATCGTGATAAAAATGTTCTTTATATCTTAAAATGAAACATCAATGGCGTCTCATACAGGCGTAACATATGGAAAATATTTTTGCCATATGCTAGAGAAATATTTGGCAAATATTTTGTGTTCCAGGATGACAATGTTACTGCCCAAAGTGCGCGTATATTATAGGATTATATCTCACCAGGGAAACGTTACAAGAATGTCGTGGCCAGCAAAGCCTCCAGATTGTAAACTCTTTGCTAAGCACAATCATAAACCAGCTACTGTAGCTGTTGTTCCACGACACCATTAAGGTTATTTCCAAGAAAATTATACTAATAATTTGTCTTTTGCTACCACTCATGCATAACTTTATATTTATTATAATTAAAATACATCTGCCATCAACAAATAACTTAAATATATTTGTATGGTAATAACATCCTTCTAGCAGTGAGCAACATCCGAAACTTTAATGTCATCAGCAGATTTGAATAATCTATTGACCATTTCTCCACCTATATTATTAATATAAAACAAAAATATCAAAGGTTCTTCTCTGAATATCAAGGTACTCGTGGTATTAATTCAATTATAATAACCTTCTGTTTTCTCTCATCTAGCCAATTTTCTATCCACTGAACTTATATATTCCCACCACAAAACTACAGAGCGAAATTTTTTTGACAGATCTTTAATCTGAAACTTTTTTTTTAACAAATGTTTTCTGAAATCCAGATATACCATATCAGCACCCATATCTTCATCTAGATAAGTCATAATGTTTTCATAGAATGTCAAAATGGGTATTAAGGCAAAAGTTTCCCCTAGTGAAATCATGTTATCCAACTCTATTTTAAGCTGTATTGAGATAATTTATAAAGCATCCTTTATTAGACGTTCCAGAAATTTTCCAACCTCTGATGTTAAACTTATAGGCCTATAATTATTAGACAATTTTTATTATTTCTCTTATAAAGCTTAGTAGCCTTAGCTAATTACCAATCTTCGAGCACCTCCCCATAACTCTGTGTAACAAATATTTTACTTTTTCTTGTTCCTTTATTTTCCAGTCGCTTATGCCTGAAGTAAATGGAAAATACCTATTTTTCTCTTGAAACTTTGCTTTTGTGACCTGGGTAAAGAAGTATATTTTAATATACAAACAAACTAAAAAAACACAATACTAATTTATAATAACGGTTATTATTAATAGTTGTTACAAATAAGATATTATATACAAGAGTATTAGAAAATTACAAACTATACTGAGTTTCTTCTCTGATCTAGAACTGAATATGTTATTGATGATCCAGGTCCACGACGAGCAGATTAATTCTGAGTTAATTTTGTTACACCTCACCTAAGCTAACGATGTCTTGTTTTGCCATACACCCTTACAAGCTGACTTTTGTTACACCTTACCTAAGCTAACGATGTCTTGTTTTGCCATACACCCTTACAAGCTGACTTTTGTTACACCTCACCTAAGCTAACGATGTCTTGTTTTGCCATACACCCTTACAAGCTGACTTTTGTTACACCTCACCTAAGCTAACGATGTCTTGTTTTGCCATACACCCTTAGAAGCTGACTTTTGTTACACCTTACCTAAGCTAACGATGTCTTGTTTTGCCATACACCCTTACAAGCTGACTTTTGTTACACCTCACCTAAGCTAACGATGTCTTGTTTTGCCATACACCCTTAGAAGCTGACTTTTGTTACACCTCACCTAAGCTAACGATGTCTTGTTTTGCCATACACCCTTACAAGTTGACTTTTGTTACACCTCACCTTAGCTAATGATGTCTTGTTTTGCCATACACCCTTACAAGCTGACTTTTTTCGGCATTGATATTTAATGTCTTCATATAGATATTAACGCCCAAATAAATTCATTAAAGTTGAACGGGTTATAATGTGTGAAATCTACAAACGTTCCTGGTCAAATTCTGTAGTTTTCTGATTAATAAGCGTTAATCATAATTATATCTTCCGATAACTATAACACTATGACTGTAGCTGCCCAATAATAATACTCTTCTGTTTCTCAGCTAGATGCTTTTTATACGAATCACGCGAGTTTGTATACATCTCAATAACGTTTCAGCGCGTTTTTGTAAAACAAATATCATTGATTCTTACTCTCAAAAATATTTTACAAATTTCGAAAACAGGACGACTTGTGAAGTAAACAGTCAAGCATATACGTCATAGGCAAAAAAAGAAAACTATATTAAAACCAGCATAGGTATTGAAATAAATGTATAACAGTAAATCCGTTACATACTGTGAACCAAAAGGTCTATTGTTCGCATCTCGTTTCTGCAAAAATATGCTCAACACTTTGGGACTGTGGGTGCACAAAAAATTTAAAAGGTAGTCCCAAAGTTATAAAATGTTCCATCTTGGAATCTGTTTTGTTAATCCTCCACAGAAGTGCTATTACTCCTTTCTGTAACTAAATGATTTGTATTTGATTAAATTTTTAGAACAATTTCCGATTTTGAATTTACAATCAACTTATAAGCCTTAATCTAACCTGAGGTCAAAGTAAAAAAATTATTTACTGGTAAAAACTGTTCAGAGCTTAAACCCTCGCTTGAACAATGCCAACGATATACTTTCAATATATTATAAAAACAAATTCGTGATTATATTGTACAAGTTAAATTTCTGTGCCCAATACTGAATACTTTCCGCACGATTATTCTATATTTATACAGGTATAACGAATGTTTGGTGTAATAGAGTCAGTCACAATTGTGAGAATCTAAGAAGCAAAAGTTTCGTTGAAGCACACCATGATATCTTTTATCTGGCTAATTACTTCTGTGTTTTAAAGTGAAAAAATGAAATGATTTTGTTTCTCTTACACAACTTAAAGTAGGTAATTGCATATTTTTATAAGACAAAGCAATGCTATTTTGAGCATACCATAAGGGCATACGACATTACTACCATTATAATCAACAATAAAAACTCGAAACACTCGATAAAGACAAACACTAAGAATAAGCAGGAATAAAATTATACATACAGATATGTTCCACTTTATCAAAGTTCTTTCTGACAAACATTCAAATGCTATGCAGTAAGAAGAGTATTTAGAACCACGACGCAATTAATACACTTCAAACCATTGAAGACCCAATGATCTCAAAACATGATTTACCATTTGTAAATATGAAGTTTATTATACTTACAAAACATTAATATTATAATTCAAAAGCTTTATAAACCTACAAGATTCTGGAATATTAATCTACGGGCTATAGCACGTGATGTCAGAGAATACCACATAATTATAAAAAACATATGATTAAGTAACTCTAAATCACAATTGGTTATTGACTTTGTGTTTTGACTGCTAATCTGTTGCCATCTTCATGGGTGTCCTGAGAAGAAGGGCTCTTTCCAAATCTTACAGATAGAAAGGTTGATGTGGAGTCTTCTCTGTTAAAACTTTAATCTTCTAATTTATTTTAATATTTTTCAAACATTATTTAGTCTTTCTTACTTCTACGTTAGGTTGGCTAAGTGTATTATTAGTTATACACATGCAAAAGACAAAGTTGTTTTTCTGTTTCCTCGTCTGATATCTGATTAACACAATCTTACTGAACTAAATGTATGCTACACTTAATCAGCTGTCATTTAGTTTAATAAAACACAGCCCATGAGTGAAATGCCATGAAATAAAAGGAGTATCTATTATTTTAAATAAAAATGATTACTTTAAAAATACAGATTTAGCAAATTTACTTAAAATGTTCCATATACTGGATTAAATACATATCTGGTTTGAAACAAACAAAAAAATCTGCACTCATTTCTCTGGAGATATTTATATGGACATGCAGAATTGGTAGCCGCAGCATTGCAGCTCACATAATGGCTCTCAGTTTCTTTATTTTTCAAGCACACGAGCTTTTAACTAATAACTTCGTATACTTAATAATTTGAGATCTAATTACAGCAGTAGCTATTGAGGATGAATTCTTGTTTTATATTATAGATTTTGTGTCAAAAGAAGCTGTCAAAGCACATTAGACATACAAACTTGCTGCCACGGCTTCATATGTTTTTATTCGTATAATCTCAAACTGTTTATTTGGTTTTTAAATAATAGATTCGGTTAGAGAGGTTATCTCAACAGAGTTGTTTCTGGATAGTAAATGACAAAGATATTTCTATGAATGTAATGTTTTCATGTCCATGATTTTCTGCCTGTGAATTTTGTTTCGGTTACTATGTTTTTGTTTTCATCCTACATACAGAAAACGAGTTCGTTATATTAAAACGGTATTTAAGCCATACCACGTCGTTAAAGTCCATGTCGTCACGGTCAGTCATTTTTTATCTCACGACCGTGCATCTTCTCAATATCACTGCAACGCAATATCGATTTATGAGAACGACGATTTCTTAGCGTCTGTTTGAACAATTTAACTACAGAAATCTATAGAGCATGCATTATCCAGCTGCTTCAGGTGTGTGACGGTTGAACGAATATGTCGTGGAAGCAACTTGTGCACTCGTGACTTGTGTCGCTTTTTTCAGATAAAGATGCTCAATGGTTATATTGTTTAATGTTGGCTGGGTCGCGTAGACGACCTTTGGCACTGATCTTGTCTGCCAACCCGAAAAGGTAACAATACAAATTCCACACAAGGAAAGAATATCCTTGCTATATCCATCCAATTTTCAAAGAGAGAATGCAACACTTGCCAGATCAGGTGTTTTCCGAACAACAAGGATACATCATTTCCTAATATACTGAATGAGTGAGCCTAATAAATCAACGGTCTAAGTTTATTAATAATAATCAGCATCTGTTATTGGTTAAGATAAAGTTTACTGAAAATATAATAACGAAAATCTGAATTATAGAACCACAAAATCATATTGATGTTGGTCAAAATAATTCTGAATTTTCTCCCTCTAAGAAGTAATACTGATGTAAAAATTCTACAAAAAAAATATGATTACTAAAACTGACACCGAAAAATTGTCCTTAGTGATTTAGTATCTAATCAATCGTTTAATACAATATCAACTATAAACTTCGTGCGGTGATCTATGTATTTTTGTGACAATCGCCAATTCAGTTTTTAAGTTTTGTTTTCTATGCTTTAAAATCATTTGTTTTTGTATAATTAATGTTTACGTTTATAGCAATACTGAAATTCCAAATGGTTGTCCCATGTATGTTAACAAATGTATATTGCCATAAAAATCGCCTAAATAACCACTTTAAAAGTATCTATACGTTCAAAGTTTCAAATATTTGCAATAACCATATTTCGAATTGATTTCGTAATTTTTATTTAGTTCAAGGTCTCCCATTCTAAAAGCCTTTGACTTCGTTTGTAGACGTTACTCGTAAGTATCGTTTATATAAAGAACAGCTTTTGAAACTGTCACAAAATTAGTGTGATAGTTTAATATATGCAGTTAACTGCTTAGTTATTTACGAACTATGTAAAATGGTTTCTTTTTCGTTAGAGTGAGGATCGAATTGAAGAAGATACTTGGATAGATTGGAGCTGGTAGTGGATGTTTTCCGGAAAACGCTTGGAGAGATTAGTGCTACTGGTGATATTTTCCGGGTAACGCTTGGAGAGATTAATTGCTGCTGGTGATGTTTTCCGGGAAACTCTTGGGTAGATAAGTGCTCTTGTGATGTTTTCCAGAATATTACACTTGAAGTGCATTTTGATAATTTTCAATAAGTAAAAACATGAAAATATTCGTGGAAGTGTAACTAATAAATACTAATTTGGGTAATTAGCACAGCTCTGCTTTTACATTTAAAAAGGGTTAAATATTTGAATATTATAAATCCTTTGGGTAATTCTCTATGATTAGCATACCACACTGTGGATCCATGATTCTCGTTCCATAACACCATCCCTCCAGTGGCACAGTGGTATGTCTGCGGATTCAAACCGCTAAAACTTGGTTTAAATACCAATGGTGAACAGATCACAAGTAGCCTTTTGTGCTTAATTCTAAAAGAAACAAAACAAACAAACCAATAATATCAAATGTAAAAATTAACTGCAAACTTTTAGGATGTGTTTGCGTTTTCAGAATAACAATCAAATTCCATTATTCGTCTGATGACAGTGGGCATTGAGCGGTGTTGGTTATTTGCTTTCCCTCTAATATAATACTTTTAAACATTGGATGGCAAGCGCCGAATACCATTTGTCCAGCTTTATAGTAAAAAATTAACAAACAAAAATAAATAATTTTTCCGTTTATTGTAAAATTAAAACATTATTATTTTTAAAGTTTCAAAATATTTCTAATATTTTTATTTAAATAACTTTATAATCTGCTTACTTTAAACTTGAATGTTTAAATAAAAGAAAAACGTTTTTCCACCAAAGGCGAATATAATCGTCGAAAATCAGGAGATAAATATCAAGTAAAGATTCATACAGCATAAAAAAATGCTGCAGTTTGTTATATTTATTTAACTGTTGCCATTGTCAAATAGTAATAAATTAGAAAAGTTCTCTAACTTTTTTTATAAATATTATGTTATAGAATGTCATCGAGTGTACCATGCTAATCTTATATGTGTTTGTTTTTTTCTTATAGCAATGTCACATCGGGCTATCTGCTGAGCCCACCGATGGAAATTAAATCCCTGATTTTAGCGTTGTAAATCCGTAGACTTACCGCTGTACTAGTGGGGATGTGATCTTATGTAAAAAACATATTTACGTAATTTTGTGTTCATTACAAAATTATATACGAAATTGTGTTCTTATGTTAAAACGCACTTTTTCACGTTAATATTTGTTAATTTTTATAAAAGTAAATTAGTGTACTACATAAAGCCTCAGGAAATTGGTCGAGTTCAACGAAATTAGAACAAGGAACTGAAATGAAAAACAAAGGAACCTTTGTGCAATAAACATACAGCATTCTCTATTTCATCGTTATATTGTTGACAATAAACATACAGCATTCTCTATTTCATCGTTATATTGTTGACAATAAACATACAGCATTCTCTATTTCATCGTTATATTGTTGACAATAAACATACAGCATTTTCTATTTCATCGTTATATTGTTGACAAATGAATTGATTATTTATGTATTATTTGA
This sequence comes from Tachypleus tridentatus, assembly GCF_004210375.1. Taxonomy (NCBI): domain Eukaryota; kingdom Metazoa; phylum Arthropoda; class Merostomata; order Xiphosura; family Limulidae; genus Tachypleus; species Tachypleus tridentatus. The sequence continues at coordinate 93,152,451 of NC_134825.1, forward strand.
CTGACTACGTTCCATAAATATACAGAATTTGAAAAATTAGTTTATTGCTCTTTCGTTTTAAAAAAACCTTCTAATAATAGTCAGTATACCAACTACCGTCCCCTAGTGAAATAGCAGTAAGTTTACGACCTAGCAATGCTAAAATCCGGGGTTCGATTCTCCCCCATATTGAAAAGAAAAAAGTATAGCTTTTGATCTAAAAACAAACAAACAGAATATTAGGTCTCAATCTTGCTCTCCACCTCATAAATCTGATGTTAAACCTAATAAACTGTCTTAAAACAAGAGGTATAGAAATGATCGATGCTAGATTCTTACAAATAAAAACTATATTTCTAAGAACTGGTTTTCCGTCTAAAGTGATCGAATGTCACTAATAACGTCAAAATATAATCATTAGGCAAGACAACGTGAAACCTAATATAATATTAGGTTGAGGAATAATTCGTGAGCGTTTTTAAATAATTTCATTCAAGCATTACATGCAAGACTATACAATACTTCAATGCATGAACACATTACACCCAAAACATTTATTATGATACTTTAATTCATGTAATACCTAGGTATATAGTAAGCATTGTTTTAAACGAAATGTAACCTGGTGTCGAAAATATTTTGTCCAACATTCCATAATGAGCTGAAAATGAAAGCTAAAACATATGAAAATCAAAACACCATCTATTAGCAAAAATTATCTACCAAATGACATGAAATATTTTGCGTTTCATTTATGAATAATTTTTTTAACTAAAAACGCTCACGAATTATTCCTCAACCCAATATAATCACTAGGCGAGACAACGTGAAACATAGATAACGTGAAACCTAATATAATCTCCATGCAAGACAACGTGTTCTTGTTGCACTTCAACTGCCATTAAGTCTGACAAAAATTTGTAGAAAATCTAGTGTAAACAGTGTTTTCAGCTGACGTCATATACTCTGTATATAAATAGTGTTTTCAGACGTCGTCGCATACTTTTTGTATAAACACTGTTTTCAGATGACGCGCATACTTTGTTTATTAACAGTGTTTTCAAACAGCGTCTCATACTCTGTGTATAAACAATGTTTTCAAACGACGTCCCACAATTTGTGTTTAAACAATGTTTTCAAACAACGTCGCATATTCTGTGTATAAAGTGTTTTCACACGACGTCGCATCTTCTGTGTATAAACAATGTTGTCAAACGACGTCGTAGACTCTGTGTATAAAGAGTGTTTTCAGATGGCGTTGCATACTCAGAGAACAGGAGCAAAGCTGCTGAAATGAATTTGTCGTTGAAACACAAAGGTCAATCTTGTTATCTTGTTTGTTGTTAAGCACAAAATGCACATTTGATTATCTGTGTTTGTTGGCATTATAAGCTCTCAGACGTACCACTTAGCCACCAGGGGCTTAGTACAATCATTCAGAAACAAAGGAAACATTTGCATATAATCGAAACTCGAGCAATCTCTGCTGTCATTGGACACGAGGTTCTAAGTGAAAGAAGAAACTGAAAGGAACAACATTCACATTTCCGACAATGAGGAATCAATGAATATAACAAAATAACTAGTTTCCAATGTTTTATATTAACTGTTTATTATTTTGATGTGTATAATTCATTTCTTCTTTGACTTTACACTTCCATTGTTGACAACTATAGTGCTGTATGGAAGTATCGTTCCTTTATACAAGTGTAACGTTTATAATTCGAATCAATATAAATCATTTACTTACAAAACACTTGAAATAACTTTTCCCCTGGTTAAATACGATCGCAAATAATTTGACTAAAGAAAGCTTATTAAATCTGTCTTTGTTTTTAAGAATTTTGCGCAAAGCTACATGAGAGCTATTTTCGCTAGCCATTCTTAATTTAGAAATGTAAGGCCCACTGCCAACAAGTATCGGTGTTAACATTTGTTACAAGGTTATCGTTCGTAACTGAAACTTTCATGAATTGCTAGGCTAAACTGTTTTAAATGAGTGACATTCAATTATAAAGATAAAATTGTGAATGTCCTTGAAAACATGAAAAATATTACATTAATACAATATTTCTAAAATTTTTTCTATGAAAGAATATTCTAACACCAGTGTATATGATAATGTGGAAATATTATTTGCCCACATTATAGAATATTTAAAAATATTCTGTACACTATAAGTGAAAAACCCTACACGTTATTCATTATACAACAAGTATAAATTTTATTATAGGTACAAACTACGTGAAACGGCTTGATGCAGTAATATTGACAAGTTTATAGTTCGTATTTATTAGATAAATATGACGTAAAACATAATTAATTAAATAGAATACATGTGCTCCCGTAGCCCAAACCTAGAACATACACAGGATTAGATCAATAAAATTTAAAAACGTACTGAAAAGCACTTCCATTTTATCCGCACTGCTGAGAGCAATCCAAGATTTATTGCTGTTCTCCATTGGAATAGAGGTGATTCATAACACGCCCATGGACTCCCTTTAATTTTACTTTTTAATTGAATGATTTGATGATTTGACGCTTTCTCTTACAATGTATCTATGATTTCAAAGTGTGTTAACAGAAAGCGAACCACAGAATCTCAAATTTAGATTTACAGCCCGACACAATGATCTCTTGACTTGCCTTTATTCCTCGTTCTGTTTTAACTGCTTACACAATTCGACTAACTATAATCAATTTCTATAAGAAAGTTTTGACCAGCTATCAAATATCACTATTATTTTATCTTTTATACATATTGTAAAACAAACTTGACGTTCAAGCTATAAAAGCATAAAATTCTGTTCGTCCTGGCCAAAATATATTTATATTTTTCTAACTTTTAAGATCATTATTATTAGGATGGCATACATATACACTTAATGCTGTCAAACTGAAAAATGCATTTTATATTAACATTCACATATGTAATTTGTATAATGAAACAAGTTCTTTGGACATCATAAACGATTTATTAGAATATTAAACAATTTTATCAAACATCTGTAGAATTATGGGTCGTTCCGCATTTCATGTATTTCAACAAAACCTTATCAAAATACATATAATTACAAAATATAACAACAAATTATTATAATTATTACCCGCAACCTTACATCAGATCATAGTATCTAGTTTGTTCTATTCATACTCTGATATCCTCTGTAAAACGACGTGGCATGCTGTCGATAAGGTTATTGGTATAATCCACTGTGATTCCATCCCAACTTGTCACAGAAACGTGATGCAACACAGCTACAGTAGCTGGTTTATGATTGTGCTTAGCAATTTTCCGGCTCATTTCTGCCCAACAGTTCTCAAAAGGTTATAATCTGGAGGTTTTGCTGGCCACGACATTCTTGTAACGTTTCCCTGGTGAGATATAATCCTATAATATACGCGCACTTTGGGCAGTAACATTGTCATCCTGGAACACAAAATATTTGCCAAATTTTTCTCTAGCATATGGCAAAAATATTTTCCATATATTACGCCTGTATGAGACGCCATTGATGTTTCATTTTAAGATATAAAGAACATTTTTATCACGATGAACAGCCGCCCAAACATGTACTCCACCATCTCCTTATAGAAGGAATCATATGAAAAGATGACTTGTAGCCAGTGTCCTAACTGTAACCTGGCATGTTATCTTTCCTAAATAACACGATGACGGCGGTGAATTCTGGTCAATATTAGTTTTCAGATAGCCCTTCTTGCAAAATAATCTTGTTTGTTCATTTTCTTATTCGTAATGTGTTGCAAGGCCTTTATCGACCTTGACGTGTTAACCTGTTCAAAATACGGTAATCTCGGGCAGTAGTTTTTCTGCGTCTACTAGTAAACGTTTCTGGAACAACGTGAAATATAAGCTGATGTTCTATCAGGATTCTGAATATGGTACACCAAGAGTACCCTACCGTTCTGGCAATGTCTGTCTGCTTCATATCATTTCTGGACAGTAGAACAATTTGACGACCTATAACTTCTGAAACGTTACGTGGCATGAATCTACATCAGGTACAGAAAAATAGTCTGAACAAAGCATTTATCTATTTCGAAAAAAAAAATATTTTAATCACACCCTTTTATTTTAAAACAGGTGTGTATATGGGTTTTGACAAATAACTGCTCAAAACAATTTACACAGACTAGAATAACAACCCTTACATGTTTGTTCGATCATACGCTACCTTCTCTGTTATTAATCTCGGGCATTTACTCAATAACTACTCCATGCTTATAGATAATAACATCAATATAAAACAATGTCTAGTTATTTGGGACAAGACTGTAAGATATATTTTGGTAATGTAAAGCAAAAGTAAATAAATAGATTTTTCCCATTCTACGATATATTAAGTGGTGTCATTGTTATGTCTAACATATTTACTGTTCCACTATTATATCAGTGCTTATGCTTGTTTCTGTATAGTTTTTTCTTTATGTTACGTATCTTCTTGACTGTGTTTTGCGCAAGTCCCGCCTGTTCTCGAAATACGTAAAAGATTCTTGAGAGTAAGAATCAATAATGTAGTAGGTGTGTACCGTGTTTACTCGCTTATAAGACGGGGATTTTTCCTCGAGATTTCGGGCTCAAATTGGGGGGCCCGTCTTATAGGCGAGGTCTACAGACATAGAAAATAAATTTAGTTCACTCAGTTTATCAGATCGTTCCTCAAATGCGGAATTTCGAATTCCATTGACGGCAGTGAGGATGATGAACTTTTCAGTGAGTTTATCGGCGGCAGAGATGACGTAGAGCAGGAGGAGAACACGGAGGAATGTGACCTCTACGATGATGGATTGTCCGAGGAGCAGTTTTATGAACTGTTTGGAGATAGCGACAACGAATAATTTGAAGGCTTTTGAATTTCATAACTTGCATACTGATTTCCTGTGTTCTATTAAAGTGCAGTTTGCGTAAACTCTTTTAATACTTTGAAGAAATGTGGTTTAAAAGTTAGCATAAACGTACTTTGATACTGAAATATGTTGTGATAAGTTTTGTGCGTTAGATTGTTCTTTGTTATGTGTTTTAAATATGAATATTTATCATACAGTAAATAAAATAGTTGATGAAATTCCATTAAACGCTTGAACACCGAGTTTGGATTTATTCATTTATTTTCACTTTTCTATCTCTTCTATTTTTCTCCTTCTAATCTAAAATCGAAATATCGTATACGAAACCCAAAATTAGGTTTCTATTAATTTCCATTTTTTTTCACTTTTCTCTCGTTACCTGCTTTCCTTCCTTCGTCTTATAAACGAGTCTAAACAGAATATCGACAATCTCTCAGGTGAAGTTGGGACCCGTCTTATAAGCGAATCGTCTTATAAACGAATAAAAACGGTATGTAATACTACTGATTAACAGTATTGTTGCCAAGTGAACTTTGATGAACTTTCTAGAGTCTAGCGTGATTGATATAAAAAACAGCTAGCAAGAGACAGAAGAAGACAGTCAGTGTGTTATAGACCTCGGAAGCTATAGTTGTGATTAACGCCTATTAATAGAAAACTAAAAGAATTGAACCAGGAACGTTTATAGATTTTGAATATTGTATATGTCCCTGCTGGTACAGCGGTAAGTGTACGGATTTGCAACGCTAAAATCATGGCTTCGATTCCCCTCGGTGGACTCAGCAGATAGGCCAATGTGGCTCTGCTATATGAAAATACACACACACACACACACTTGCATATAAACCAATATTTATAATAACTATTAGTTATAATAAAGTGTATATTAAAATATATTTGTGTTAAAAAAGAAAATTGTGTATATCAATCTAGTTAGCAAATACCATAAATTTAATACATATTAACATTTAATTAAATTCAAATTCAAATTTCTGTTTATTTGAAATAGCAATACGTAACGTACGTAATATAATTAATCGGAGACTTGACCGAAATAAAATATAATACATAACATATGCTTCAATATTTTTCAAAAAAAAATAAATCGGCTTATTATTCCTACTGGCTGATGTTACTGGGTGATATCATTTATAACAAGCACGCAGGAGGATAGAGTATTTGTGAAATAGAGTTAAGAGATCATAAAATAAAAAGTCTATAAGGACCGTTCCCTTTCGATCAGAAGGTTCCAAGTTTATCTGCGGCATACTTGTAACATTCTTTAAGAATTACGTACTACAAATATAAGCAGTAACTCGCAGTTACCAGTGTTTTTATTAACACCCGCATTTTTTCGACAAACTATTTATGAGTTAAATTAATAATAACAGAATAAGTTGCTGTTTCTTAGGGGTAGGGTGGATAGTTTTAACACTGTCTCATCAAACGATGTTGAGCCTTGTTGCTCTAATTTCTCGGTCTATCTTACTTTGAGAATTTAATTGTTTTTCGTGTTAACTTTTTCGTGGCGCTTCAGTATATTCTCATTTTATTTAAATTATTATGTGTTATAACAATTTTTCTTTAAAGTTAAAGAACAAATAATTTTTGGTACATTAAAAACCTTTTTATTCATCAAAACAAACGTGATGAAAAGTTAACATTCTTGGTAACGAGAAACCCACTTCAAATAAAATCTACGTCATCTAGGAAGGTCGAAACGTTATTCTCTGCTTTATTAGTAAGAGTGTTAATACCCATACCAGCCGTTCTAAGATACATAAAAATTTAAGTTTAAAATTTAAAATTTCACCAAAATATTTATTTATTTTCATCAACAGTTGGTTATATTAAAACAAATGTATCAAATTTTTACTCCAAACTTAAAAAGATATATATGTTTATGTTTCCATATCTACATAAAAGATAGTTAAGAGACTAAAGCTGGAATATTGATAAGAGTTTAACAGGTTTTTGAGAATTGTAACAGAACTAAAATTCTGTGTGGAAAATGACCATTTTTAAACCGATTAAATTTATAAATAATTCTATTTCATTGTGTTGTTTCAGCTCATTATTCATATAAATGCTTGTCTTATTATGCTTAACGTAATAGATAATCACGAGAAGTTACGAAACTGAGTTACTTGAATATTCTTCTTCATAGTAACAATATCCATTCAAGCATGTTATACCTATTAAAATATATATAGCGAGTAGAGTATCATCAACCAGAACGTTTCCATATATAGTAATAGTGTGCAGCGGGAAGCGTATCACGAACCAAAACGTTTCTATATGTAGTAACAGCGTGCAGCGAGAAGGGTATTATCAACCAGAACGTTTCTATGTGTAGTAACAGTACATAGAAAGAAGAAGGTCTTCATTAAGGACATTTCTATATATAGTAACGCTGTACACCAAGAAATAATTGTAGTCAGGGTCTGCAGGTAAAAAAAATTGTAACCATTGTCTGTACAAAAATAGTTTTAATCATGGTCTCTTGATAAAAATAATTACAGCCATGGTTTGTCGATAAAAATAGTTAAAACCATGGTCTATAAATAAAAGTAGTTGAAATTATTATTGTAATTCAACTTTAACTAAAAAGAAAAAAAAAGCAGTTGAGGTGGTTCGTAAAAGATGTTTGAGAATCATTGGCACATACTGTTTTATAATACTTAAATGGTTCTTTTGTCCTGAGTCTATACTTATTTACACAATTCATTTGTGCCCTGATTGACCTCTTTTTAATTTATAAATGTCTTCGTCCCTCTATTTATTCTGATGCTTTCTTGGTGTGTTTTTTTTTTGTATTGTTGTTTTCTCTGTAGGTCAGTTTTTCAGGTATTATTTTAATAATGTCTGTTTGTCTGTTTTAGGGCTACCTGTGCATGGCGGTCCTGATTTTCAAATGATAGATTTGGAGTAGGAAATTAGTTAACAGCACCTTTATTCAACTCTTGTGCTGTTCTTATGTGAGTGAATAGTGGGATTTAAACGTCAGTCACTCTTCTAGTGCATTTATGGTCCCACACTACGAACAATGAATCCTTGGGTTCACAGTTTGAGCAAAATACCACTAGGATATACACCTGTTCCCTTTAATAATGAAAACAGAAAAAAAAACTAACTAGACTGTCTCAATTATCCAATTGGCTCTAATGAAGTTGTAACAAAAATTACATATATACAATTTTTAGGAAGGTTTTAATTTTAACACTTAAACTAATAAACTAGAGACTGCTATTAGGAACATTGTGAGAAACAATTTGCTGTCTTTCGTCAAAAGTTAAGACTTGACATTTTTTGTTGAATATTTAAAATTTTAACGGCTTACTATTCATTTCAGAACTTTAATTTACATACATTTTAGTGGGTCGTCTAGCCTCCTTGTATGATCTTAAAATTGGGATGTTGGAACAAAATAGTTTGGTAAAGAAGCATGCTGTATCATCATGTGACCTTTCTTAATCAATATTAATCAAGCAATGTAACCCCAGAATTCTATGAGACCCGGATGTCTTGACCCCATTTGAGATCATGGACAAAACTGATAGACAGTAATATATACGTCAGTCTCTGAATGGTCTGAACCACCAGTTATTTTTACATAATATAAAAGCCTGAATATTCGTGCCTTTAAAATAAACACCTTTATCCAATATATATGTATACCAACCGAAATATTATATCAAACAATTCATTAATTTAAACCAATCATCATGCTGAAGTGTGTGAGTACAGTAAAAAGTCTTGTTGCGTTATACAACAAAAGCTAAACTGATAGAACTTGATTTTTAATAGATATATTGTGATATTGAATTCAAATAATTTTTATTCTACATTAAAATATTTTCAGTTTGTTAAGTAAAACAGTTTGATTTCTTAGCCTATTAACTAACTGACATCTAATCAAAATTTATATTTCAACTTGTAGTTTATACTAGGTTGGAGTGATACCGTGTTTTAGGACGAAAATAAACTATCCAGTTTTGTTTCATAGCTGACATTGATCTATAAATTATTCTGTGAAGTGACAAATATAAAATATTGTTTTGAGTGTCATATATTAAAATTTTATGTTTTTGTGGCAAAAATGGCACTTAATAATCACTTAAATATTAATAATTGTTACCAATCACACATACTTAGCTTTGTGTTCAAAAAGTACTACATGCTAAATTTGGACGTAGAAAAGAAGGAAAAATTATCTTCTATTGCCCTTTAAATATGCACCTTTAAAAATACTGAAAGATAACAAACACACTATATTATTTTTCACTAAACCTAATGAATTATGACTTTATACAACAATAAAAAATCGTATCTACTTATGTGATAATTAATCAGTTTTTAACGTTGAAATATTTCATATTAGTAATCATACATCCAGTCCTGTTATTTTTCATAGAAAATAGAAAAAAAACACCTTAGGTAACGTTTCTCGGTGATGCCGCAGGGCAATGTAGTACCTTTTCACTTTCACTGTTCCACTATAGATGTTTTTTCTCCTAGATCCACTTTCTCAATCGAAACAAGGTTTCTAGGCCACCTAGCCAAAGGCCATGGAACTATCCCCTGTTGGTACTGATGTCCATTTTTGATCGAACGTGAACCAGAATAGCCAAGCGAGTCGCCGTTCTTCTAAAAACACATCAGAGGAAACAAAATTGTTAAGTGTGGCCTGATTTTAAAAGGAATAACATCCGTTCTTGTTTGGTATGTTCATATCATTTCAATAAGTATAGACTATCTATCGTACTACATCCACATGTAAGACGCAAGGCTATCATTTTCTATTGTTGTAAATAATATCTTTAATAGTGACCAATATTTTATTCTTTCCTTCTCATGATGTCTGTGTGTGAAACAGAACACATTTTAAACATATAAGAATAATGTTTGACTTCAAGAAATAGACAAATCTTATCTTTTAATCGAATAAAAATGGATTTTTCTCATTGATACAAGTACAGAGGCCAAACGAACAAAGTTCTTATAGAGAAAAATATTTATTTATTTCAGAATAAACACTGTACACTTAGTAATTTAAAATAGATCTACTGAATAATATATCTTGATAAGTATTTCTGTGAGTACTGTACAAAAGTGTTGTACCGAAATCATGACAACAGGACATAATGTTAAAACTAAAGTTTGCATTTTGAACGTGCTGTACTACGTACTGTTTTAAAACGAGACTTCTTTCAGTGTAATTTTTGTTCACACACAGGCTATCGTCTTTTTTATTGTAACAGAATGGTTGAGACTATTCGCTGTAATGCTTGATCTAGGAATAAATAAAGTTGTGATTTTTTTTATTTTCACACATAAAAAGCTGAATGTTTGAGCTTCAATTCTAATATGATCATGCATGAACTTTTGTGTGTCTCCTAATGTAAAGTGTTAAGTTACCATAAGATTGTTGTGGGGTTTTGTTATAACAAAGCCACATCTAGCTAGCTATGTGCTTTGTCCAGCCCCTGATCGAGCCCCTGAATTTAGTGTTGTAACTCCGAAGTCTTACCGCTGTCTCACAGCATGACACTTTATCTTATTTGAAAGTTTATATTTTCACAGAAAAGGTGCATCACACTCGCCATGTACATTTTCTTGAAGCAATTGGGAATGATTCCAAAGATTATAGTTCCGGTTCTAATAAATTAGTCACACATTTTTTTGTATACTAAAACATATTCAGTTTTTACAGCAACGTTGATTCGACCTATTAAGTTAAATGTTTCATGACTCTGTACTGGTTTTGTTTGGTTTGTTTTGAATTTCGCACAAAGCTGCACGAGGGCTATCTGCGCTAGTCGCCCCTAATTTAGCAGTGTAAGACCAACGGGAAAGCAGCTAGTCATCACCACCCACAGCCAACTCTTCGGCTAGCCTTTTACCAACGAATAGTGGGATTGACCGCCACATTATAATGCCCTCACGGCTGTAAGGGCGAGCATGTTTGGTGCGACGAAGATTCGAACCAGCGATCCTCAGATTACGAGTCGAGTGCCTTAACCACCTGGTCATGCCGGGCCCTACTCTGTACTGAGACTCAATGATAAAACGTGGTTTCTCATACTTTTGTCCCCAGCGTGTAGTCTACAGATTTACAACGCTAAAATCAGGGGCTAGTTTTCCATTGGTGGGCACAGTAGATATAAATACGCTATAATAAAAAAAACACACACTCATACTTTTATTTTTTATAGTTTTAGCTTTGGTTATCATTTAAATAACAATTTTACTCAGTTTTATGTAAGTGCCTAGATTAATTGTTGGTGCGTGCTTTCTTTTTCTTTTCAAGTTCACACTATTAGATAATTTCAGGTTTTTGCTTCATTAGATCACCGTTGTAGTCACAACCAGATTCCCTGAGTCAATGTGTCAGCCTTAGATCTTACCTGCCTTACAAATTATTCTTTATTATACCCATTGTAAGACCTTTTTGTTCAGATATAACAAAATATTTCTATTATTACTTACACTTACTACTACAGGATGTTCGGAAAGTCACTGTGCAGTTTTGTATAATATTATAATTCAGATTTTGATCCCAGTATGGTTTTAACAACTGAAGAACGTGTATGGCTCGTCGAACACGTATTCCAAGAAGATGTGGTGCAACAGCGAGTTGCTGAAAAATTCCCAGATACACCTGTTCCACATCGCAATGCAGTTCGTAACCTTGTTGATAAGTTTCGGTAAACAGGATCAGTGGATGATGCCAAACGCTGTGGAAAGCCAGCAAAGCTATCGGGGGAGAAACTGTTGGATATTTCTGACAGTGTGATGCATAGTCCATCGAAATCATTACGAAAGTTAGCTCAGCAGCATGATATTGGTCTTGGAACTTCTCATAAGGCCGTCAGAAAGAAATTAAAGCTCTTCCCATATAAAATAATGGCGGTACAAGAACTGGAAGCAACTGATAATGAAAAATGAATGCGCTATTGCAGACGGTTTAACTGATTTATCGAAGAGAATACAGCTAATATGTTAGATGTGACCTTTTTCACCGACAAAGCATGGTTCCATCTCTCGGGTTACGTTAATTCACAAAATTCAAGATTTTGGTCATCCGAAACACCCCTACATGATTTCAGAGTTGGTTTGTGGGTTACGATTTCCAGACGTCGAATTGTTGGCCCTATTTTCTTTATGAACACAATAAACAGCGAGCGCTATTGTTCGGAGATTCTTCACACCTTCATCGGCCAGATGACAAGTGATAAAATCAATTACTCATGGTTTCAACAGGATGGTGCTACTGCCCACACATCTCACAGATCTATGTGATTATTAAAGGAATGTTTTGGAGACAGCATTATTTCCAAAGACGTGTGGCCCCCACGCTCACCAGATCTTAATCCACCAGACTTTTACCCCTGGAGAAGCAGCAAAATCTGTAGTGTATCGAGATCGTCCGCGCTCGCTGGATGACTTGAAAGCAGCGGTAACAGCATTCATTCAGTCTATTTCAAGCCAGCAACTGATAGCAGTGTTCAGAAACAAAATAAGAAGAATCCAAGTTTGTACTGATGCTAATGGGGGTCACTTTCAACATTGTTTATAATTGTCATTCATATCTACCTCTTGTATTCCATATTGAAACATGTCTGTTAATAAATATATAAGTGCACAGTGACTTTCCGAACACCCTGTATAACAAACAGGGAAATTATTTAAGTAAAACGATATAATACGCTTTGTTACTGTATAAACTTTATTTGAGTACTTTTGCAAGAAAGAAAATGTTTTCAAGAACTATTAATTTCACATAGAGCTGCTGTTTTGGTAAAATATGATTAATTAAAATGGATTTTTCCCACTAAAATTACTTCATACTTACTTTACTCAGACGTACAAATGATATTTTAAGTAGATTTGAGAAATTAGTCCGTATATGTTAAAAGAGTATTTGTAATTATGCACAGTCTATCAGATTATCAATATGTAAGTAAGTAAGACACATTTAATTTTTTGGTAGTACTAAATTTAGACAAAATCTACTTCAGTAAACAGTACCATAGTAACTTGCGCTGGGGACATTTTTAGTACCTAACGCTAAACCCTAAAAACAATATTATTCACGTTACGGTGAAAAAATTGATCTCAGCATAAAATAAAATATAAAACGGAAAAAATGTATATATATATGTATATAACACAAATATGGTGTGTCAGTTACAAAAATACAGAAGTACAGTATCTTAATTTATTTTGGTTAAAATGGCGTTTTCTAAATTTCAGTGATGTCGAGAAACCCACTTGTTGAGAAATATATATGCAAAAAAAAATATTTTACATAGAAGAGCGAACAACGTTTCGACCTTCTTCGGTCATCGTCAGGTTCACAAAAAAAAAAAAAAAAGTTGTTCGCTCATCTATGTAAAATATTTTCTCAACCCAAACGAGCTGTTTTTGCATATAAGTTTTCTAAATTTGTTTGCTTTTACTTACACTATGATGGGTTAAGCTGTCAAAAATAGTTGTGGGTATAAAAATTAATTGAGTGATTTTCTTTAGCATGAAATTGTCATTTCGCAAGTGAAACTAAAACCAATAAGGGTTCTGGGAATTTGTATGTAGAGCTTGAATAAGTTAAATTCAATTAAAATAAACAGGAACTTGACACAGCTGTTTGAATTTGAAATAGAAACTAATTTTTGTTCAATCATCACAGAAAAAAGCATGTGATCTAGTTATATTTCTGTTGAAGTGATTTAGAGTTTTACATACAGTGTGTACCAAACAATTACGCAAGTTTTGTTTTTATGAATATCTTAAAACCTCTATGTTTGATTTAAATGACATTCATAAAGATTAATTATCATGTAATCATACATAAGTTGTGTAACTTTCATGAAAACTTACTAACAAATAAGAAAATTATAAGAGGTTTTCTAAAATGTCATGAATTACACAATGCCGAATTATTAAGCAAGTTTTGTTTCTTGCAGATTTTAATCGAAACTATGGGCGAAAGGAAGAATTTAATATCAGAGGAGAAAAAAATATATAAATAGTTTTTTATAGCAATAAATAAATTAATTATCTCCTCCTAATCCTTATGTATTAAGTGGTTTCTTGGTTTCGTTTGGTTATTAAGGATTAATTGTATTAGGTTTATTTATTACTACCTCCAAAGGCTTCTGTATTTGTACTGTAGAACAATTTGTCTGGAACTTTTTTAATAATTTGGCACAAAATAATTCATGACTATTTAGAAAACCTCCTATACCTTCATTGTTTTTCTGTGGGTTTTAATGACAGTTATACAAATTGTGTATAATAACATAATAGTAAACTTGTAAAAATTTCACCTAAATCAGTTTTATGCTTTTTGAAATTTTTGTAAAAACAAAACTTGCGTAATAATTTGGAACACACTTTATGGAAACAATGTTTTTTGTAACATAAAAAACACAGAGCAGTATTAAAATAATGATATTAGACAAATTACAAAGATAGATCTGACCAGGAAATAGCTTTGCTTGAAACCATATTCAGTTTCAGACTTTTAGCTGTAGCATCTCAGAATGTCACGTCTTATTCAAAAAAGAGAGACCAGAGTTCTTCAATGTTTCTATCTATATCATGCCATATACAAGTATAAGGGTATAATGTAGGATAGCTCACAGCTGAGTAACACTTTGTCAGTTTAGAATATCTCATACGGTTAAACAAGCGTAGGAAAACAAATGAACTTAAATACACTTGCATAAAAGTGTATTCATTCCTTAAGTTAAGAAAAGTTTACTCATAATGTTTAAATACTACAAAGTTTTCCATTGATATACATTCCTACACTATTTGATCTTAAGAAACGTTGACCAAAACAGTTACATGGTACCATTATGTTTTATTGACATAATATGGCATTTCTTGTAATGTATATATATATATACACACATATAGATTGGTAGAAAATAATTCAACTGCACCGTTAAAGAAATCTTTTTTAATGTAAGAACAAACGAACAAGTGGAAGGAAACCGTTTAATTGAAAAGTACATTTAAAGTATCAGTTTCTCCAATATAGTTCAGTCTTCATTTTCAGTTTTTTTTAAGATGCAGCTTTTAGTTACTTAGAACTTCCAACCAAAAACAGTCTAAATAACCTAAACTATTCATTAATGAAATTGATTCTGCACAGTAAGCCAGCCAAAACAAATAAATATCAAACATCATTCCACAACAAAAAGTAAAATACTAACGATTAAAACGCGAAGAGTCATCAAATGAATATACATTTTAACAACATTTTCGGTTGTAATCCCAATAAACAGTTTGGTGCTGAGCATCAACCACGCTATTTTAATGATCTAACACCGAAGTTGTTTGTTGAATTGTCCGACCTAGTTGCAACAAGTTTATTCTGAAACTTATTTTAAATGTTATTCTCTGCTTTATTCTATTTATTACTATTATAAAAGCTATCATTATTTAAATCTCATTTATAATGTTTAACTCTCGATTAAATAGAATCTAAGTATAATAGCGACATTATTTTACCTAAAGTTTCCTTTATGTCACAAGTTTCAAATCAAACAAACATCCTGTACTGTAACAGCAAGGTTTTACAGGAACGTTAATTGAATATTTTTAAATAGAGTAAAAATATCAAAATGTATATACTATCGAAAACGATATGGCGAAGTGCGCAATGATTTATAGATAAATTACTTTATATACGTTTACAGCTCTATAGGTGAACATCAACCAACGTTATTAAACTATAAATTGTAGCTTTCTGTTTCTGTATACTTTTGTAAGTGTTTTTTGCCATCCAGCTGTTCAGAAGACTGAAAAAGATAATGTTGCTTGGACGAATTTGTATAGGGTGCTTACGAATATCTGCATCTGATCTGGTGTTTTCATGAAATGTTGTGAGTGAATGCTTCTAATGTTGATGATCTGTATACTCCTAAATCTATTGCTGTTGAAAATATATTTATATATATGTACACACACACAGTCTATTTAGAATTATAATTGTGTTTAGGCCTGGCATGACCAGGTGATTAAAATGCTCGACTCGTAATCTGAGGGTGGTGGGTTCGAATCCCCGTTACATGCTCTCCCTTTCAGCGGTGGGGGCGTTATAATGTTACGGTCAATCCAATTATTCGTTGGCAAGAAATTAGCTCAAGAATTGGCGGTGGGTGGTGATAACTAACTGCCTTCCCTGTAGTCTTACGCTGCTAAATTAGAGATGACTAGTGCAGATAACCCTCGTGTACCTTTGCGCGAAATTAAAAAACAAACAAACCAATAATTGTTCTTACTAATTTATTTGGACTAAAACGGGCACATCTTTGAAAACTTTGTCACAGTTATAACAGGCACAGTTTTATCTAGATCTCACTCTTACTATATATCCTTGTTGGTAGTACTGTTTTGATCTTCTATACAAACAAATTCAATTATTTGGGAATTTTCTTTTAAGTTTGTCATGTTTAAATGTCATATAAATATTCATATATAGTATTTATCATTAAACCATTGTCGGTAGAAAAGTCTTTATTGTCAATTCATTCGTATTTTATTATTTTATGACACCATACTCTTATCACTACATTCGAAAATTGCAGTTAAAACGTGCCTCTAAGTTTAATGTTAAATTACTGGAGTTTTAGGTCTGTTTGAAATTAAAATGCGGAGTGAAAGAAGATTTATAGTATTTGTTCTACTGAAATAAAGTAACGTGACCTTACAATAATTATATACCTCTTTGCCTCTTTAATTAAAATAAATTATAACAGATACTGAAATACTTTTAAGTCAAAGAAGTACAACAAAAAGATCGAAGCCGTTACACAAAATTCGCCAAAACAAGCAAAAACAACTAGTTGAAATGATATAATGAAATAATCATATAGTCATGCACAGTTATAATCAGTTCCTTAGTTTCTGTTAAAAGAAAAGGTGGGAGAAAAATGTATACACTATAGTACCCACGTGCTTTTTGGGCTGGTTGCATTAGTAGTTTCACTAAGAATATAAAACGTCAAATTTGAAACTGCATACGAAATTAATGCCTTTTGACTTTCTCAACCCCAGAACTCCTGGCAGAACCTCACAGTTTTTAAACATATCCTTCTAAGCTGTCTATGCACCTACTTATTGTGGGTCCTTGCTATTACTGATTACAGTAAAATGTAAACACAAATAACAGTAACACTTCAGTTAATTCTATTAATAACTACCGGAACCTTAAGTTTATTTTCACAGAAAATAAGTAATTTTTCCCAATTCTTTATATTGAAGGTTGTAACAATGAAAAACTGAAAATTGCTCAATGTGATGCAGTACGTGAAACTTTTCGGTAATGAAGGGTATGAAAACATGACGGTGATTTCAAGATGTCTCTGGACTGAGCAAATGTTAAAAGACGGCCCGCAAACACCGGAATAAGAAAATATACGAAAACTATCGCTTATACGACAACCTTTGGTGATTTATCATCCAGCTCATGTTGTAAGAAGCTATTGTGTCTGTGAAAAAAAAATTAGTTCATTCAACTAAGGTTATACATATATATATAGTAGCCAAATGTCTGTCTGCCTGTCTGTCACACTCTGTATACAATTTTCTTTACTGAAATAACACATGAAATGATAAAAGACGGTTATAAACGGCCCACTAGACAATCATATTGCATATACATATATGCTATTATCCAAACTATTGGGTTGACTGTAATTTTAGTGATTTATTTATCACTATTTCTAGAATAATTGTCATTTAGTTGTTTGTACAGCAGTCTGCTAGTATTAACACAGTGTAGCGGTTATTTTAACACAGGTTTACATTAACAGCGTGTAGCGGCTACATCAACTGGTATAAAAGCAATATTAACATAGTGTAAGGGCTATATTAACTCATAGTAAAGGTTATATTAATAAAATATAATGATTATATAAACTTAGTATACATAGAGTACACTAATTTTCAGTCAGAATAATAAAAAAGATAAGTAATAAAAATTTTGTTGAAGTAAAAAAGACTACAAACAAAAATATAAGGATGAGACATTTACACATAGATCATCTCTTCATGACATTCAAAATAAAATTTAATGTTACACTGTGAAATGCACCCTTGATATTATTACAGAGGAAGTTATATATTTCTGACTGTTGGTATGCAGTTTGTTTACCATAATATTATGGTTATATCAGAGTAAGCATCATCGTAGTACAACTAACAGCACAGGACTTACGTACAAGGAAACTAAGATGAGCCAAAGCATGGCTTGATTGTTACAAAATATTATAGGCTCTCGCTACAAAGTAGGTAGATTATTTGTTTGTTTGGCTTTAAACACAAGAGCTACACAAGGGGCTTTCTGTGCTTTACACACCAAAGGTATCAAAATCAGGTTTCTAGCGATGTGAGTCCCCAAAAATCATTCTATTTCGCTACTGGGGAGAACAGGTCGGTCGAATCGACTGATTTCGTAATCATTTTGTACTCGTACATCTTATAGTGCGTGATCTGAGTATAGCTGCATCACCCTTATGTTATTGTTTGCATTCTTCTTAATACTGCTTTCCTTACAATACCCTACAATATTTTACATTTACAAAGTATGTTTATTTCGTGTCATAATTCAGTTGAGCTGAGAAAAATAAGATGAAATACACAGTATAACTGAGCCCTTGGTGGTCAATGTGTGCAGTTATTTACTATCAGAAGAACTATTTTCAATGTCTTTCAGAACTGAAACATGCACTAACAGAAATATGGAGTTTTTGTTATTTATGGGAAATTTTGTCCTTAGTTTAAAAATGATTAATTTAAAGTTGATCTCAAATGAATATTTATTTGGATATTTATGTTTCTTTTAGTACGTGTAAAATAAACACTGTTCAAACTATCTTATGGTATAGTTTTTGATTTTGTTCCTGAAAACTAACATAAGAAATAATTGTGCCTAAACGTCATTTTATGATATAAATTTAACCCTGTGAGTTTCTTGCTTATTTTTCTCCCTCTAGTACAGCGGTAACTCTACGGATTTACAACGCTAAAATCAGGGACTCAATTCCTCTTGTTGAACCCACTAGATAGCCCGATGTGGCTTTGTTATAACAAAACATACACACTCTTGCTTATTTTATTAGAAGCGACACAGATAAGCGGCAATTCAATTTTACAAACAGCAACCTTTTAAAAGTGGCTACGCTAAAATAAACAGTTCCTTCCTGGGGACGTGATAATTTTTATCCATAGTTTTAAATAAACGAATATTCTCGTTCTGGTTTACAACCAGCTATCTGTTTTAATCTATTTAGCCTAAAAAACTCTTTAATAAGCACATTTGTTACAGACTAATTAAATAAAAATGAAAGTTAATCCAGAATGTTTCATACTAGAATAGTACATTCGTGAGATCAGAATAAGATAAAATAGGTTGAATATTAATACGAGGTCTGTTCAAAAAATACGCAAACTGACGTCATAAAACAAAATGTACTTTATTTAGAAGTTACAGGTCTGGGACCCCTTCAAAGTACTCTCCTCCCCAACGCACACACTTATCCCAACGGTGTTTCCACTTGTTGAAACAGTCCTGGTACGCTTCTTTTGTAATGTCCTCCAGCTCCTTCGTTGCATTTGCCTTAATCTCGGGAATCGTCTCAAATCTTCTTCCTTTCAAGGGTCTTTTGAATTTGTGGAACAAGAAAAAATCGCAAGGAGCAAGGTCAAGTGAGTAGGGGGGGTGGGGAAGAACAGTGATCGAGTGTTTGGCCAAAAACTCACGAGTTCTGAGGGCTGAATTTCGCAGCAACGCGGTGCATCTTCAATGTTTCGGTCAAAATCTCGTAACAAGATCCAACTGATATCCCACACTGTTCAACAAGCTCCCTGACAGTCAGACGTCAATTTGCCCGCACCAGGGTGTTGATTTTGTCGACGTATGGGTCGTCAGTTGACGTGGAAGACCGTCCAGGACGCTCATCATCTTCAATGGACTGTCGACCATCCTCGAAACGTTCATGCCACTTGAAACATGCCGTACGCTTCATAGCAACATCACCGTAAGCCTTGTTAAGCATAGCAAAAGTTTCAGTCGCAGATTTTCCAAGTTTAACACAAAATTTCACAGCAAGTCGTTGCTCCTTCAGATCATTCATTCTGAAATCCGCCAAACGAAAAAATCGCACTTCACTTAAAACCGCGTAACTAATACACAAATGAAGATATCTGCAATCGGGAAATGGCGTCGTAATCAGCTGATCTGTGTGAACCTAGCGACACCAAGAGGATTCCCTTGGAACCAACTGGAGCCGCGCAATTCACACAGTCCGTGTATTTTTTGAACAGCCCTCGTATGCCCTAAGAGAGAGAATGCGAAAAACGGGCGACCCACGTTAGGCCACTTGCCAAATAAAGGATGAACAAATCAAGCGAAAGTATAAAGTATACCTTAACATCCAAACACAATTTTTTGGAGTTTGGTTTGTTAGCAATGTTTGTATAGTATGTTACAGCTTGCATCATCTGATAAGCATACAAGCTTGATTAAAGTGTCTTCAACGACGAAACTTACATTCATTAATGTTTACCAGTGATTTCATGTAACCTAGCTTTGAACTGATTATTAAAGCTGGAAAGTCTTCTCACTAATTAATATTACTTCAGCTTGTCCAAGTTGTGGCCTCACAAATTCCGTTAGAAGAGGAAGTCTCCCGATATCTATATGTAGGTGGCAATTCTGTCGAGAATAACAGCCTTATTCTAAATTAGAGAATATATATCGTGAGCTTGTTGTGCTTATTTTATTTAGTTTTTCAACGTCAAATATCAAGACAGATTGATTGCTGACAAAACAAAATGAACACTGTAAGTAGACCAATTGTTTTTTCATTGGGTTAGAAGATTTCCACATATATATAAATATTCACAATATTGTTACTTATTATATTATTATATAACAATAAATTATAATTACTGGATAAATTGTTTAGATTTAAAATTATGTTAAATTCTTATTTATATGATAAAAATAACCAAATTTTATTTAACAATATCTTTAAAACCTATCGACAGAAGCTGTATTGTTTGAATGTATATCGTACATTTATTTTATCTTCTAGTTTGTTGTTGCTGTTTGTGTGTTCTTGGATGGGATAGCGTACGCTGTTCCTCACCGATACCGTTATGGTTCCCACTTGTATGTCCATCCGCAAACCATTTATGGAGTTTATGGTCAGCCTCAGGCTGGAGCTTATGCTGGCCAGACACCTTACGGCCTGCCTCAGATGGGAGCTTATGCCCGGAATAAACCAGCTCATGACCAAAGCTACGGCAACTCACAGTCTTACGGCCGTAAAATACATTATTCTATACATAATCCTCATTCCAGAAGTCGTATGCAAGTCAAAGAGACGCACGTGAAGATAGATCGTAAAATGAATACCAAAGAAGCCGAGAAAGCGCTTCATGACATAATGGGATCCATGCACAGTGGTGAGAAAGGATTCAGAGACTTTCTGTCAAGTATTGGATTCTAATTTAACACCACATTGAAATACTCATTAAATTTTCACCGACAGACAAAAGTACTCATGGACGGAGAATTCTTAAAATAAAAAAAAATAAAACTGCTTTATTTCTACAATTCTCATGTTATCCAAGTTGTGTGTCACTATAAAAATAGCTTTTGACAGTACAGTTTAAAATGGTTAACACTTGTGTAAGAGATGAAATCTGCTCATAAGGGACAAACGAATTTAAATTTATGGGTTTATGTTTTTAGACCGATTTGTATGTACATAATAATATTGATGTTCTTCACTGGTTATGTTTAAGAATGAATAAACAATCTTACAACAAACTTACCTGTTGTCAGTATTTCAATGGTATGATTCCATTCTACAAAATAAAATTGATTCATTTATATGAACAAAATGAGTACGTAATTTAAGACTAGACTCAAAATTCCTTTATTAAAACTGACTATTTAAGAACAGTAGTTTGAAAGAAATAAAAATAGTTTCAATGTAACCATCATTTGTACGACAAAAATATGTTAAAATATTGTAAATGAAAAATGTTGTTTAAATTCCCTTCTGCTGAATATTATTTTCCAAAATAATGAAAACAACCAACGAAATATACTTTGCAAATAGTTGGTACTTTCTAAATAAAGGAAATGTTTTATTCATGTAGTCAGAACTGCAGAGTACGTGAATCTTTTTCCGAGTAAAAAGTATACTTTTTCTTCTACGTAAAGAAAGTAGGTGATTTACATTTTAAAAAAAATTATATTTAAAAAAATCAAAAGTTGGTGGGCCTTTTAAGAACCTCTCCCCCCTAATACTCATTTGTATATTCTTACATAAGCATTCAACGTGATATAAGTAAACAAAACTACATCTGTAATTGCACATTGATAATTTAAAACAGGAATCATAACATAAAAGTAAATTAGACTAAATGTGATTCGTGATACAAAACGTTCAGTGGGACGAGACTGCTAAGTTTGATAATGAAATTTTTTGTATGTCAAATATTTGAAGGCGACGGTATTTTAAATATCTCCTCAATAGGTCATCAGAACTTCATAATACTAAATAGTGTTTTCTTTGAAAACAAAATATATATAATGACTGGCTCACAAGTTTTGGGAATGTCTGTACATATTATAGCAAAATGTTTGAATTTCTTGTTATTCCTTCTTCCGCTTATTTTTATATTACATGATAACTCAAACAAAACGATAGAGTCAACCCAATTTCACTGAGGTGCTATAGTTTATGAGTATTCAATCACTAGCAGTAATTAAATGAAAAATCACAATTTTAGTGTAAACGATGTTATTATTATCGCTTAAACTTTGTTTTTTCAATAAATTTAAAAAGCTTGTGACACAGGAATTACCAGCTAATAATACATAAACAACATATTTTACACTTAGAACCTTATTATATTTAGGACTTGGTTATAAATATAATTTTTCTATATATATTGAAGTAGTGCACTAAAAAACAAGCAAACAAGTGAAGAAAAATTTTCAAAAATTAAGTAAATCTAGGGATGAGTAATATCATTTCTTCATAAACAATGTAAACAAGACAGTAGGAATGCAATTTTATCTTCCCTGCATAATAGCACAGGCAGTAATTAATATATATATAAAACTATTCAATAACAATTAAGTTTAATTTATCCACAGCGGTATGTCTGCGGAATTAGTACGATAGAAACAGGGTTTCGACACCTGTTATGGACATAAAACACAGATAGTTCGTTATGTAAATTTGTGTTTAACTTCAAAGTGCTACTGTTAGCATTCTACTGTACTGTGTGCATGTGCTATTATTTAGGGATGTGGTAAAATAATTCATAATACCTTATTTGCATTTTACACTTACTTCCTTTTTGAAACGTGTGTTTTTAATGTGTATAACATAGTAACAAATATAAGTATATTTAATTTTTTGTACCTTTACGCCATGTTTAAATTTTAAATACAGACATTAGGTTTGTTTGTTTTTGAATTTCGCGCAAAGCGACTTGAGGGCTATCTGCACTCGCCATCTCTAATTTAGCACTGTAAGACTAGAGGGAAGGCAGCTAGTCATCACCACCCACCGCCAACTCTTGGGCTACTCTCTTACCAACAAATAGTGGGATTGACCGTCACATTATAACGGCTAAAGGGGCGAGTATGTTTGGTGCGACCGGGATTCGAACCCGCGCCCCTCAGATTATGAGTCGAACGCCTTACCCACCTGGTCATGCCGTTGGGATATAAATATTCAAGAAATCATGTTATATATATATATTTATGAATAGTGATATGAAAAGTATTTACTATTTGTTCAGATGATGAAGGTATTGTCAAATAATTTAATTTTTCATAGAATCTCATTAATTTATGAACATAGCTACCCAGTGGCACAGCGGTATTTCTGCGGAGTTATAAACGTTCAAAACTTGTAGTGAGAACAGCACAAATAGTCCACTGTGTAGCTTTGCACTCAACTGCAAACAAAAAATAATAATTAATATAAAATTAACATTATATTTTTTATTTTAAAATACAAAAGTAAATAAATAAAAATAAAGGAAGAAAAAATATCATCTCAGCGTTGTGTTCTAATAAGATCCACAATTTATTTAAAAATAGGCTTTGAAACAGTATTAAAATATACAAATAAAACTTAAATTATTTAGAAAATAAAAGCTAAGGAACATATTTCAACAATAGTATATTTTTGAAATACCCCATACTTGTTATATTGAGCTGGCTACTGCTTAAGCGTCTATTTTCTAAGTTTTGGTTTAGGAACCCTATGGAATATTTTAAAATCGTTTTATGAACTTATGCAAGCCACGCACCATAGAGCTGAGTTTTTATTTCTTCCGTGGTTAAGATCCGTTACGGCGAAGAACCAAATTGCACTCCATACTTTGGAGCTGTGGGTTATAAAAGTGAAGGCCATATCCCACCCTCCAGTCTGACAATAGCAGACCAACAGGCTCCCAGGTGGCACAACGGTATGTCTGTGGACTCATACTGCTAAAAACCGGATTTCAATCCCCATGGTAGGCACAGCACAGATATCCCATTGTGCACCTTTGTGCTCAATTCTAAACAATAAAGCAACCCAATAGCTGATGCTGTATAGTATCGACTAGTTTTCATCCCTTTTGTCTATCACCTAACATTAGGGACGACGAGAGCAGATAGGTTTATAGTAGCTTTGCGTGAAATTCAACTAATAAACAATTTTGTAAGCAGAAAAAAACGATAATTTGAGGTCAGAATAGCTAACTTAAAATTCGTTGTAAAAAAAAAAAGCAATGAATAAATCGGTTGTTTTTGCCACGTGATATATGAAAATCAAAGTAGTAATTAGGCTGGTACTAAAATCCTTGCATGGCCAAGCAACCACAAACAGTAAAATATACGTGAATCAAAAAAATATTAAAAATGAAAAAAAAATCAGATTCTAAGTTGAAATGAGTGACCGCGGTTACACTCCTTTGTTGAACATCTTTTTTCCACTGAAATAATATTGTTTAATATTTGTAAACTTGATGTAGTGTTTGTTGTATTTAATATCTACAGTAACCTGAGTTTCCGAGGTACGTCCAGTCATTTTCAATGTTCTTAATTCATACGATAAATGTTGTCCTTTTCTTGTTTTATATTAATTTTTGTACAAAGTACCTTTTGTATAAATATTCATCAACGGAGGGAAAAATTCTTGTTGCCTATATTATAACCAAGGTATACATTTTCAAAAAAATAAACTACATTTCTTCTTATTCCATTAAACTAATTAAATACAATAAAATAAATCATTTGTTATTATTATCTCGTTATTATGTATATTTAAATAAAAATCAGAATATCACTAAAATTATATTATTTTTACATAAGTTAATTGCAAATGTCAGAATATAGAAATATATCTATTCTTCAGGTATGAAGCCAAAAAATGGTTCATATTAAAATTGTAACACACAATAATTTAAGCAGTGTTGTAGCATCTATGTTCCTTTTACCTGACTTGTAAAAAAAAATTATGTTGATCAACTTCTATGTTTCCGCAAATACTTAACAAGTCAGAACTAAAACTAACTCAAGACTATCGACTCTTAAAAGTAAACTTCTGTATAATAACGTTTAAACCGAAGAATGTTCGATAATGTAATGCTTTCGTTTTAAAGATCTAAACTTATTTCTGAAAATATATGTTCGATTGTTTATTGTAGTGCATAACTACACAAAAGATTATATATCTGTGATCTGTCTTCCGCGAAGAATCAAAATCCAATTTTAGCTTTGTAAGTCTGTTAACTTAGAACTGATCCATCAGGAAACCTGACAATTACAAAAAATGCCTTAAAATATAGTTATATGGTTACCAAACATAAATTATTTTTTTAAATTTGTTGCAATTTACACGAAAAAATATAATCGTTAAAAAGGTAAAACACAATATCTATATAAATATAATAGTATGTCTGTTGGATTTCCACATAAGTACTTTGCAAAGAGTAGATGGAACTTCACCAAAATTGATGTGGAGGTTAACTAGGTCTATGCAGGAGTACATACAAATTTTTAGTTTTGTGGTTTTTATGGGCGTTTTTTACCATTACTTTGCCCCATGTTGAAAGATCTTCACCAAATTGAGTCTATGGGAAAATACGTGCAAATTTTTGGTATCACATTTTGTGTTTTGCAGTTTTATAGGTATTTTTTAGAATTATGTATAAGGTAATCAACTTTTTAATTCGTAATATAACTTTTCATTAATCATGGATTTACATAATTTCCTTCTAGAGAACGCTGCATATTCCAGTAGTAGTCAATAAATTGTATTAATTGTGATTGTGGCGTTCTCTGTAAGCCTATATGCGAACTACTTTTTTTTGTGTGTTGTTATTAAATGGAATAAACTATATCATATAAACTTTAGAAAACAATAATTAAAGTACTTAGGAGAATAGTTGTATCTTTTGAATGACGACCATGTTTGTCAGTTATATATTTTTTGTTACAAAATATTCTGCCAATAAAATAAACCTATCAAATTAAGATTGTTACTCAGTAAGTTATCTAATCTATCTTCTACTACTGAATAGTATCAAGTTGAAAAACTTAACTTTACGTTAAATTAAAACTTCTTACAATTTACAGCAGAGCTAAAATCACTTAAAGGAATAAAAACAAGAAATGCTATAATTTCTTAATTATTGTCACTTTGGTTTGATATAAGCGTCATTATAAGCAGCTGATTCAGCGGTAAAAATCGTATTACATACACAATATTGCTGTTATCCTTTAAAGGTTGCCAATTTTTCAACTAAATATTATGTATGGGACAGAACTCCATTAAGAATAGTTATGTACTTACTAATAGAATTTTCAAAGAAGAAAGGTGGAAGTACAGTAAATTTATTAATACCAGTAGATCATAAATTATTGTATAACACCACTAAATGTTAATTGTTCCTATATAGACACACAACAAACTGTGAAGTATAATTTTCTAATAGATGGTGTTACTGTAAGGATCAAACCTACCAATAAGGCAAACTTGTTCATTCTGAAGTATCACTGCTTAATAACTAATAATCAGTAAGAGCAATAAACAATTACTATGTTGTTAATACATTATTAGAAAAATCATAATTCCTTTATGAAGGCTCGCAATAATATATGTAAAATTAGTGTTATGCTATAAAATTACGTATTTAAATTAAACTAAATAGTTAATTTTTACAAAAGTAAATATAATGAACTATAGATACTTTAATTCAGGTTGTTTATTAAGGGGAGCTTTCTCTAATTTAATAATTTCTTAGTACAGTGTAACAATTTTGTGTTCCTTAAATACAACTTGGATAACTTGAATCGTTGGTTGTTCGCTTCGTTTCTTCTTTGTGGGTATTTGGGTATGTTTAATTTTTATACACCGAGGAGGGTCAGATGCACAAGACCTCTTCCTCCATCCCTAGCTTTCATGTCGGCTACTATTAAGAATTTGTTGTTGTAGTGCTTTTGGGTCAGAGTATCCCACAGTACTCCGGCCTTTTCGCTGGTTGTTTAACTTTTGAGCTCAGATGTTTGAATATTTGCTTGTAGGGCGGGTAACCTATGGCTTAAACCCTTGTCGTGAGAGATTTCAATAATTCTTTTATATTTTGTTTGGCTCCTAAAGACTCTTCAATAACACTGGTTTACAAAGAAATTGAGGCAAGCACAAAAATAGCTGTTTTAACCTAATTTGGGGATGCTGAATTCAGATTTGAAATCCGTTTTTACTCATCACCTCTAGTTTTTTAGATATGCATACTGTACATTTTGTACACATACTGTACATAAAGGCGTATATGCATTCAGGGTTAATTTCTAATATTGTGTGACTTATGTCTTCTTTTTTAGTTATTATGCAATAAATGTAAGTGATAGCATTACATTATATATATATATATATATATATATATATCAAGAAAGATTTTGGCAGTTAAGCGTAGCCAACACGTCTCAATCAACAGCCAGTAGTGCACTGGCAATCAGCGCAGGAGGTTGGTGTCCCTCGACAATTGTGTTACACAATCTTTTGGGTATATATTTGTATTACAATTTCCAACGACGCACATAATTATTATTGCCTTACATATGATTTAATTTTACAAAGTACTGTTGCTTTCTCTGTCTCTGGGATAGTCGAGTTGTATCCCAGCATTACAAGCAGAAAGACTGGGGGTCTAGAAGCACTTTCGTTCCTGGCGAACACAGCGTCAAGGAGAATCCTCTGGTTGTCATGAAGAAGGTGCTTCTTCCTCCTTTTCTCATCAAGCTTGGTTTATTGAAGAATTTCGTGAAGGCCATGGACAAAAATGGTGCTGCCTTCCAACACTTGTCTACTGTGTTCCCAGGTCTCAGTGCTGCTAAGCTCAAAGAGGGCATCTTTGTCGGACCTCAAATCCGAGAAGTGCTGAAGGATACTGATTTTGAGGAGCTTCTTACCTTAAAGGAACTGAGAGCATGGGAAGCATTTAAGTCAGTCTGTAGTGGCTTCCTTGGTAACACACGCGTACCAAATTACCAAGCCTGTATTGAGAAGTTGCTAAAGACTTATGAGGATATGGGATGCCGAATGTCACTCAAAATTCATTTTCTCCATTCCCACCTCAACTTCTTCCCTTCAAACCTTGGAGCAGTGACTGATGAGCACGGAGAAAGATTCCACCAAGACATTACGAAGATGGAGAGCAACTACCAAGGCAAGTGGAACCCCAGCATGATGGGAGGCTTCTGCTGGATGCTCTTGCGTGTTATCCCAGAGGCAAAATACACCAGATCATCTAAGAAAACACACTTCTAACTGTCTGCGGTACTATGAATTGTGTACATTGTGTCATCCAAGTATATTTATTCCGTCAATGTTCTTTATCTATCCTGTTTTATCTGTAATAAGCTGCTGCAACTGTTGAAATAAGCACGTATATACTCAAATGAGACTATTTAAAAGCCAGAAAACTAGAGGTGATAGAGCAAAACTGTTTATAAATTTGAATTCAGCACACCCAAATTAGTAAAAAACACCTATTCACATTCTTGCCTCAGACAAAAAATATTTTTTTGTAAACCAGTGTAATGCTTCAAAGTTTTCTTAAACTTACTGGAGAAACTTCAAAAATAGTTTAAGTTTTGTTTCTTTTACCAGATTACTTTGTAAAAACTGTAAGATCATAAAAATGTGCATTGGTAAAAACTGTGGTTCTCGGTATATAACATATTTGAATTTTTATTTCTTCTAGTCAGGTAAGATTTCTGTATGTTCTTATAACGTTTGTTGTGATGTGTTAGAACACAAAATTTCAGAAATTACACCAAAATATTTTCAAAATGTAACTTTATTCTGAGTAAAATTTTGCTTTACATTGTGAAGTAGAAAAGTCTAAACTCTGCCAGTAGTAAGTACAAAACTAATGGCATTTAGAAAGGTGGAAAGGCCACTGGAATAAATTTTTATTTTTTGGGTGTTATGGTATTTTGTTTATTCATCAACCCAAATTCTGTTTCAGTGGCATAATACTTGCTGCTATAAATCACTTACAACTTATGCTTTACTTTCAAAATATCTTGATATTTTAAAAATACCTACTCAAATTTAGTTCTGTAGAACATATGAAGCAATTAGTTAAAATTAAAATAAAAGTTAGATTGCAGTCTTCCAATCATCATCAACTGACCAAGACTTTGAAAAAAGCAATAAAAACAAGTTTTATAGACACTTATAGCAGTCTTGTAGAGAGTTAACATAACTTTCTATAGCTATAATTACTCAGATAAGGATTTGGAAACACTATCAAAATAGTGACCACAAAGCCTCACTTACAAGACTACATATTAGTGGCTGTACATAAATGAATAGCACTTAAATTTGAAAAATACTATGTTATGTGACTATTAGAAATAGCATTATTGATCACAATGATACACATCTTGCCCTTAAATTACAATAAGTTTGTTTGTTTTGATTTCTTGTATCTATTCCCTACATTAAGACTCATATTTAATTACTTTGTTTGGCCATGCCGGGCCTATTTCAATAAGATCTTGTGTTATTACATTATTCATATTTAATTTTTTGTTAATTACAAAATGTGTATTATGCTTCATTGAATCATTTGTCAGTTTAAGGTTTGAATAATTTGAAAATAAAAGATCTGAAATTTCTTCTTACATCTCTTTTGAACTTCAAATTTTTTTCTATAGATTATTGATCTCCACTTTCCTAATTTCAAGAACAAGTTTCAGATTTCTACTTCTTTCTTCAACTCAGTATCCTGATTTATAATCCACTAAAAAAATTGAAACATCTCTCTATAATGCAGTCTATTTGAGTAGTTAGTAGAATAAGTAAATAATACAAAGAAGCAAAAACAATTTTAATAACAGAACATTACTCAAAAATGAAATTTTCCAGATACTATAGTTTCACACATGTATAATAAACAATACTTATTACATCTATTATGATAATGCTCAGTTTCTGTCTGTTCTTAAAATGCATGTGCACTTCATTTCAATAAATATAAAAAAAAAGGTGGATGTAAAAATACATTGTTAGACATTTTGTACAACATCATTAAAATTTCATCAAAGTTTTAAAATGTTGTAGGGTAACATTATAAATTTATTCATTAACAATATTAAATATGGTAAAGATCAGTCCTAAATGAACTAAAGCAAAAAATGAACATAAATTACAGTGTTAATTTATTTCTTTATTGAAAACAGGCTGTACTTAATAAATAAAGGTTTAACTAATGTGAGGCCTATGACAAGTGGACTTATAAATTTCACTTTCTGAAATTATAAATCTTTATTATTATTATTCTAGAAATCTTATATTTAAACAAATACTGTTGCAATGGCAATACTAATTTGACTACAAATGTTTTGCAGGTTTCTTCTAGTGGTAATATGTTTAATTTTAAAGTATTGTGCAAAAGTATCAGGACAAAATCAAAAATTAGATTTCAGGCTACTTTCAAAGAGAAATAGAAGATACATGACAGATGAAACACGAAAATTTTATTAATTTTCATATTTAGTAGAACAGAAACTCAGTGGAAGTGCTTGATTTCAGCAAACATTTAATATTTTGTGTATCCTCTTTTTGCTTTAATAACTGCAGGCAGTCTTTTGTGCGTTGTTGCAAGATATTCAATTAAAGTATCCTTTGGGATTTTACTCCACATGTCTCTAATACACTCCTGTAAAGTTTCTTTGGAAGTAACTTTTGATTTGTCATTTTTTTGATCTATCAATCCAAGATCTGCTCAATTGGGTTGAAATTAGAGCTCTGTGAGGGCTATTGTATCATTTTAATGACTCCAGCAGCTTCTTTCTTAGCCAAGTAATTTCTGCACAAGTTAGATGACTGTTTGAGGTCATTATCTTCTTTTTGATAGTAGAATCCTTTACTCATAATATACAAATAACTGGGTATACCATGATAGATCAGTATCTTGTGGTACTTGCATTAATCCATTATTCCATCTATTTTGTAAATATCTCCTGTTACTTAAGCAGAAAAACACCAAACTATCACACTACTTCCTCCATACTTCAAGGTAGGTGCTATGCACTAAGGTGCATTTTTTTACCTTTCTTTCACCAGACATACAGAAAGTCATTGTGCAGTTTTGTAATCATATTTTATTCAGTCTATTTCAAGCCAGCAACTAATAGCAGTGTTTAGAAACAAAATAAGAAGGATTCAGGCCTGTATTTATGCCAACAAGGATTCACTTTCAACATTGTTTATAATTGTCATTCATATTTACCTCCTGTATTCTATATTGAAACATGTCTGTTAATAAATATATAAGTGCACAGTGACTTTCCAAACACCCTGTACAATCTACAAATAGTTCAACCTCGGACTCAATCGTCCACAACACCCTTTTACAAATATCAACAGTCCAGTTTTGTAGTTTTTTTGCAACTTTTAGCTTATTGACAGTATTTGGAGATTGTAAAGGATTTTAACTTCTACACGACAAAATATTCCATTCTTGTTGAGTCTTCTTGATACCATAAATCTGTAAACGTTTCTGTTATTTCATACAGAGTTGTTTATCTCATGATTGAGATCAGTCACAATCTTCCTTTTGTCCTGAAGGCTGCATAAATGAAGATACTTGACATCAGTATCACTGAAGTGTTCTGCCTTTTCCTTTCCTATATGCAAATTTACCTGTCTTGGTCACATGATCTACGGTGTACTTGACAGTGTTTAGGGAGCATTTCAAGTCTGCAGCAATTTGTCAAACTAATAATACATAAAGCTTTTATGCAAACTTTTTACTCTACTGACTATTCTTTACACTTTTTGAGTCATAACATGACAACAAAACTTAATATGTGGTGCTAAACACTGTTTTTATCAAGGTTTACTTGTGGAGTACCATTGAATTGATTTCTTCTAGCATATACCAGTACCGTATGTTAGCTCCTTCTTAACTTTTTCTCTACAGTAAAGATAGTGCATGGATTATCATGTCAGACCCTAAATTTGATCAGTATATTTGTTCAAGTAGAACCCTTATGACATACCCATTGTACAAGTATATGAGAATTCTAATGAATGATAAGTATTCTCACCCTGTCTCATTCAGTTGTCAACAGAGATCAGTGAAGCATGACTATAGTATTGAAATTTACATTCTGTAATGGCATGGTAGAATTAGTCCCATTAAATAAAATGAATGACAAAATATTCTATTGTCCTAATACATTTGCATATTACTGTACAAAAACTCACTTTCACTGACTTGAAAACTATTATGGCTTAATTTTATGTGGGTTAAGCAGCTCACAAACCTGTAGTTTAGGTTTTGCATCGTGTTTTAGTGCTTCTTCCATTGTCTCTTTCTCATGTTGCAGCCCTTCAAGCTGATGATGAAATTCATCCTGGTTCTTTTTTAAGGATTGAATTGTAATTTCATTTCTCAGTTTAGCTGCATTTAGATTATCTATGAATGTTTTTTCTAGTTCTACTGATAAATATTACAATTTATTAATAAATCTATCATAATAATCAGAATGTTTCTCTCATCAAGATGTGTTGTAAAATTTATGCATGAGAAATAACGTGCATAAGCTACAGAAAAACTTTCAGTTCCTTGACTTTAATGCTGATCTTCAGTTTATCACACAAAAATACTTCAGCACCCATATACAAAAGCTTTAGTTTAATGTGTTTTGTTACCACATCTGTAGAGGAAATGTACTAGATTTTTAATTAAAATGATATTCAATGTAAAGTAAATATTAAATGAAATCTGTAATGTTTAGTAAGTAAAGTAACTGACATTGGTAAATACCTGATATTTACCCATTTTATGAACATAATATTTATCAATTATCTTTAATCATCATTCAAATGAATAATTTTTTTCTAAAAATACCAGTTCTACACTTATAATTAAATTTTACAAGTGAAATTTTCTGACCTAGGACCAGAATATTAATTTAATATTATTATATGACTTTAAATAATGTTATAAAGAAGGAAAGAAAGTACTTCAGTTTTGAACACCTGTAAGTAATATAGATTATATTATTTATTGTAATATACACAATAGGAATGAAAGCATTTTATATTATAATTAAGTCATTTCATCTTTCAATACATACAAAATATTCTACTATGCTATATGTTTATTACCTCCTGGCTAATATTTTTTTACATAACTATCTCAATCTTTCAGATTAACTTGCCATTGCTTAGTTAAAATTGTTATTGTATTAAATAGCTTATATAAATAGTGTTCTGACTACTGCTGTGTTTGCTGTATCACAGCCAGTGAGAAGAACTCGAAAGTGAGCTATACAGGCCCTTAGCAATAAATATGACATGTATAGTATGGTTGAATACTTTTACTATACACTGTTCTAATTTTTGACTAAGAATGTAATGTTTAAAAAGTTGATAGGTCTAATAGTAATGTCTTTTAACAAATATAATGGAAGTTCTTTTTTTTACCCACTACTTTATGATAGTGTATGGTTATTATACCAACAGAGACAAAGTTCATATATGTCCCAACTTTTCAATTTAATATATATATATGCATACATACAAACAAGCCACGCTTCAAAGCACTCAGCTAAGGCTTGAAAATCTCTCTTTCTTTCTCAATTTATATGGCATGTTTTAGTCAAACTAAGAAACCAATGGAACAGGATTCCTGCATTGTCTACTACTCAAGCTAGGTCACTAACCTAATGTACACAGATTTTAATTAGCCCATTGGTATCTGACTATTAAAATAAAATTATCTATAATTACTGTGTGTATGATAGCATACATGCTATGTACATAAAAATAATGAAAAACATAAAACTAAAGTAATATCACTTAATTATTTAAAGGAACATGTAAGTTTGTTATTAACAATTAAGTAGAAATTTAGTTCTTAGTAACATTAATCATTATATGAGCATATTCAAATATATTTATTGTAAAAAAAACGTTTAGCATAGTTTATTAGGTCACACAGTGGG
Source organism: Tachypleus tridentatus (assembly GCF_004210375.1). Classification (NCBI taxonomy): domain Eukaryota; kingdom Metazoa; phylum Arthropoda; class Merostomata; order Xiphosura; family Limulidae; genus Tachypleus; species Tachypleus tridentatus. The sequence continues at coordinate 93,186,871 of NC_134825.1, forward strand.
CATTCTTAATATTGGTTCCTTATTGTAATTTTTCTTTTTCTTCTTCCAAAATATTTTCCTTGTGTCTCTCTGTTCTCTTATGAGAGGAACACCAACTTACTTTTATAGACATCTTATTAATATTTGGTAAAAATAACCTAGAAATAATGAAAAAGAAATAATAAAATACTGATGTATTAAGATAAAATTAAACTGAATCAGATTTAAAAATCATAACTATTGAATTAACGTAAAATAGAATACTCATTGAAATGTTAGAATATTTACATTTAAAGTTAACATAACAAACAGTAGAAAGCTCAAATAATTTAAATTTATAACTGTGTACTTCTTTTCCCATTGTGAAATACAGTTTCACCTGCTAAAAGAACTAGAATTTATTAATTTTTGACTTGATTTACCAACCATTATTTTTTTATTTTATCTCGTTTTTATTATCATGATATGTCTATGGATTTATTGAATTCATTGTTTCATTTCCAGTTATTTTAACTCCTACCCAAAGCTTTTCTTGTTGCAAACTAATGGTGCAATATAATTAACATTATACCCCTTCACTCATACAAAAGAAAATCCCATATTGTCTTGTAAAATTCTTTCTTGTTAATTATTATGATTTTTTTTTGTTTTACTTTATCATAACCATTATGTGAGAGAAAACAGTTTAATAAATATATCATAAAAAATACAAATTGTTGGAACTGTATTTATAACTTTCTGAAATATTTTTCTGACACATGTTCTCCCTAATATAGGAGAGTCTTCAAAACATTTATAAGGAGAAATGTAGAAAGTAGGTGTCTCTATTCAATCATCTTTTCATAATTTTTTTTTCAAAATCAAAATTTCATGAAAGACAGAGAATTATCATAATGAAATAATCATATTGAAAAATATTCTAAACAGTAAAAATTCCACAACCTCTGTTGCTGCATTAAAATCAGCTTAAAATTGTTTCATCACATCAGAAACTAAGAATCTTCTTTACCTATAAAAAAAGAGGTATTTTATTAAGAGTAAAGACTTTTATTTTCAATTTTAATCAAGTTACACTTAACTACACAAAACCTTAGAAGCATGAACAACTTTATAAAACAACATTATGTAGTAAACCTGCTGACCTTTAAGAGACATGCTATGTTGCTTTTTTAAGGCTTCAATTTCAGAAGAATGTCTAAGTTGAAGGTTTCTGGCAGTTGTAACGTGGTGTTCAGTAAGTTCCACAATCTGTAACATCGCACTTAATGAAAACATGGCATAACAACAATATTACTATAAAACAATAATAGCTGAAAAACAGATTGTTATGCATACCACAGAATGTGTATCAAATATTGTATGTTACCTTTTCTTACAAGTCTATTAGTTCAATATTTGCTACTAACCTATATTAGAAACATTTGGCAAAGAGAAACTGTTACATTGTTTGTATTCTAAAGACAGCTGATATGGGTATTAAAATTTCAATTAAAATAAAGTACTTTCAACTTCCTAGGATTTCTCATCTTCGTGAATTGTATCACATTGTTTACTAATAAATAAATCCTGTACATAAACAAGTCCATAAATCTAAACACGACAGAAAAAATGTGGGATTAGTGAGAAAGTATTTAAATACTGTCAAGAATGGACTGGAATTCAAAAATGATATGTGACTGAAAACATAAGACTAAATATTTATGTATTTCTGAACAATATATTTAAAGAAGTCATCTATTCTATATGGTTCTTAGAATAGAATGGCAGAACCTTCAGTGCATTTGTAATATATATTTTAAACAAAAGCTGCATTTGACATATATGGTTTAATATCTACAACTAATTTCTTTAACACCAACAGGAATAAATGAAAAAATATTTCATTTAATGAAATGAAATGGAAATTTCATTTAAATACAAATTTATTAGCCTAATATTAATAACCTTTCAAGTTGCTCTGGGGCCTATTAGGCCTCACTTTTCGTAGGAGTGTTAAGATGAAAAATCTATACATTTAAATGAAGAATAGAAAATACTAAAAAAATACAATACAGTAAAAAAATTCTGTAGCTTCAAGTTAAGCTTTAATAATAAGATAATATGGATTAAAAATCTTGAGACGTAGATAATAGTGTTCACTATTTCTGACAAATAATATAGAACAATATGACCGTTGCATTATGTTTCTTAACAAGTACCTGGAACTTAAACTTTATCCTTCCCTAACAGTTAAGACTTGAAAATGCAATACTTGAATAAAAAAGGTGCATGTAAAAGATTGTTTTTTATAATGTTTAAGTAATTTACCAAGGTTTAAGCTACAATATCTAACATGTTTATGAAACCATTTTGGTTTGAGCTTCAGTACATAACATGGTTAAGTAAACTACTGGGCTTTAATCTTAACATCTGGTTAACTGGCTTTTTAAAAATAAAAATGTCTAATGGTTTCAACCATTTCCACAATATGATAATGTAATAATTTGTTTTAAGGAATTCCAACCAAAAATAAGTTGACTATATAAATCACAATAAAATAATTTTACATATACATTACTGAAGGCAATCTGGTATAACAAGTTACATAGAAAAACTAAATGTTATATCAATACACTTCAGAACTGAAATCTATAATGACAAGATTGCAATGAATAATTTGGTTGGTATCCTCATTGTTAGCATTTCTCACAAAGTACAGCCAGTATTATGGATTTGGTTTAATACTAAATCCATACATTAAAACACCAATAAAACATAATCTTGAGTGCCTACATTGTTAACAATATCTCACAAAACATAGGCAGTATAAAGGATTTGGGTTAGTATTAAATTTACACATTGCAAAATTATATTCACTAAATATTATTTTAAACATTATAACTGGTAAAATTTAATGCAAGTAACTATAAAGAAAAATGAAACTGGTTATTACTTACATATTGCAGTCATATACCCATTATTTACATTATTGCAAATACATGATTACTAATAAACAAAGTTATGTATTGGAAAGTTTAGTGTATCTAAGTAGCAAATAACTGGCATATGACTGTGCTTTATAATTTTTCTTTATAATCAGATGCACTGAAATTTACTTGTACATCAAAAGTAGTGAACGTTACAAAAACAACAAGAATTCCTAATAAATGTGCTGGTTAATCATTAGAAAAATATTATATTTTTATTATATTGTAATAAAATATTAGTGAAAGGTATGTAACAAATATGTGGATAAAAATTAAGATGTATATAAGGGAAATTTGTCATTTAATGCACAAAAATAGGCTGAAATACCAGAATATTTTTCATTGTAATGCTATATTAGATGCTTTGGTTCTTAAAGAAAAACATGGTCTGCAGATCCCTGAGAACAAGATGCTTAATATGATGTAGTTTCCTAAAAGCCACTCTCTGCTTTGAATTTAATCAGAAAACACAGTAGTGAATATACCTTTGATAGTAAAGGTTGAATGATTTAAAGACACAAACTTCATGATTCAGCATATCACCAATACTAAAGTGTTTCTGTGAAAACATAAAATAATTCTGCCTTTCCTTTTTTTCTAAAGAAATCTTTAATTTCAATTACTGCACCATTAAAGGTTTTATTCAGCTGTAGATTATCCACAATGAGCAAAAAATACTTTATAAGATTTTTTTTAAATTTAGAAAACACTTAGACAAATCTGTAAAAATTCAAAATAATTATAAAATTTACAAATTAATTCAGGTGAAAGAAATTGGTGTGTTCTTGAATAGTTTATTAAAGCTTATGTTAGAAAAAAGCAACTTTGTGAAAAAATGCTGTTTAATGTGTATATAATTTACCAGAAGACTTACTGAAAACAAATACTGATATTAGCAGAACCATACAAACTCTCTAGAAACCTAATATGAGAAAAAAAAATTATAATAGTCCATAGTTTGCTCAAAGTTATACACTTAATACCTAAAACAATTAAGATCTAAAAAAAATATATTTTACCTTTATTTCATACTCAGTTTTTAAAGCTTCCAACTCTTGTTCATGCTTCAGAACCACTAGAGGAACAAAAATTACTGAAGAAATAATTGAAAGGAACAATTAACTTTTGGCTAAAATTATGGTTAATGACCTTTGTTTCCTTTTAACTTAGAATTTTGTTTATTAACCACCTCAATGTTTTTAATGACAAATCATAAGACAATTTGAATTTGTGTTTAGTTTAAAATTTCACATAAGTAATTTGTGTCAAATTTGTTTATAGTGGTATAGCTAATTTTGTATAGTAATATAGCTAGTATCATAATTATATTTTAATCTTTGAGCACTTTCTAAACAACAATAATATTCTGAACAGTGTTAAAAACACATTACAAGTTTTAAGAAATAGAAAACGAAATGTGTTTAGTAAGGTAACATATTTTGTACTTCATACTAATCAGTTTTTTTTTACACAAATCCTTATAAAGTTGCAATGGTTGAACACAGTTTGCCAGAAAAAAAATTATTTTTAACTTTTTGGAGAATGCAAATCATTCTTCTAGCTTTTCTTGTCAATTTTGTTTAGCATATTCAATTCAAAGAAATAAACAATATTACACAGACTGGGACTTTTTTTCTTAAGAGGAAACAAAACTACACAGTCTTCAGTTTGAAAAATAAACTGAAGGCTACTCAAGAACTACTTACATCCATGGTAAATAGAAATATCATCTACCTTGACATTAAGAACTAAAAATAAAAGATACTTACATTGGATAAATCTTGGAACTTCTTCACTTTCTTTTACACAGAAGTATGACACTTTCTTGGGAGATTAATGTTTTGATAAATTAGACTAATTTAAATGTAAGCTTATATCCTAAATTTTTTTATCAAGCCTCTGAAGTATTATATTTAAAATATACATATTGAAATTGAAAGTGAAAACAGATATAAATTATAATCATACAAGTTAAAACACATTGAGAATAAAAGCATAAATAATATATTATTTCCAAGGAAGAAAGTAATAAATATGGAACAAGTTTAAATTAATGGTTCTCAAACTTTGTGGCTTGCTGACCACTAAATATTTTCCTTATCTCAATGGATCAGAATGAAATATGTAGAATGCAACAGTTTCATGGAGCACCTGAAGGGAGCTGTGAAGCACAGACTGAGAACTGCTAGTTTGAGCAATCCATTCAATTATATTCTTCAGAATAAGTGAAATGTTAAACCTCACTATTAAAAAATTATTAACATACTTGCAGTTAATTTTAATATTCATGTTACTCTTTACATGATGTATAATGCATTTGAAAAGATAATGAATAAGTTTCATAGCATAAGGGTTAAGCACTTGTTCACATTCTCTCCGAGCCTCTGTGTAGAGTCTCTTTAAATCTTCAACCTCTTCCTGATATTGTTCTTGAAATATACATAGAACATCTGGTATTTATACCATGTTTCAATTACAATTATAACTTTCCAGTAAGTTTGATGTATATGGAACTTGAAAAAGTTGAAAACCTTTTGAATGATGTATCATCAGTCTACTAACATAAAAACTGATTTTATAGTTGTAAATTTTTTATTTATTCCAAAAACAAAAAATTTCTGTTGTTGTTGTTGTTTTAAATTAAGCAAAAAGCTACACAATGGGCTATCTGTGCTCTGCCCACCTTGAGTATCAAAACTCAGTTTTTAGCGTTGTAAGTCCACAGACAGATATACCGCTGAACAACTGGGGGCCAAAAATTTATGTTATCATATTTAAAGAGTTAGGAATAAAAGTATATTTATTTCAAGATCACATATCAAATAACCCACAGGTAAAAAAAATGGTTAACTAAAACAGCAAAAATTTTAAGTTTTGACAAGTAGAAACCTTTGTAACCGTAAGAAAGAGTTCATTCAATTCTGAAAATCTTTCATTGATAGATGATTGCAGCTACACTACAAGTTCAAATTTTCTCATAATAACAACATAAAAAATAATTATCTGTCAATTTTTATAACAATAAAATATTTATAATAATACATTTCACAGTACAAATAATAGAATTAAAAAGTGAATGTTTATTTTCTGTTAAAGATTTCTTAACATTCTTCGTAATGGTATTTCCAAAACTGGAAGAATAATAGAGCAAAGAACAATTCATTAAACTAATTTAAATTCTGGGAATAACACAACTACTCCACAAGAATAAAGAAGAGGTTGAGAATTAACCCTACATAGCAGTAATAAGCTAATTGCTTACAGTTACTAGAGCCCATGTTATATCTATTTTCCTGATATTGAGAAATTTTGCAATACCACTTACACTTTATCATTGGAAAATGAAATACAGTGTATGTAGATAAATAGTATGCTAAGTGTGACAGTTTAAATCTACTAAAACTATTGTGTTAATCTTCAAATTACTTTGTGCTGTACGTAGTTGGCAGAGGTCCATATATTGTATTATGTGCTAAATAATTTTAGCAATTTTTGCCTCTTACAACAATCATTGTAAAAACTAACTACATAACTTTGGTTAAATTTCCTATCTTCCATGTAAAATACATTAACATTGATTACATTAGCATTAATTATAAATATTACTTTCAATTTTCATGGTATTGTTTTTTTATATTTTTGTGGGTGTGGCATGCATGTTATTAAGAACCCTGTAATCAAATGTGACAAGACCACAAGAAATTGTTTAGAAAATGTAAATTAAATCTAGGGTAAAAAAATTCTCTTCAATACAAAATTACCTTTCTTTCAGAGCATTAACAACTTGCTCAAACAATTTTTGTGGTCATATAAAAGTAAAATACAGTTACTTTATGCTAAATTCTACATAAGACTGTTAACACTAGAGGAATAATTTTTCATGCAGATAAACATCAAGTTCTCCAGATGTTCTCATTCACATCTTTCATTTTATACTTCAATGTTTAATACAAGCTATAGAATTAACAGATATTTATCAAACTTCCTGTTTATTCATGATCCAAATGATACAAGATTTTCCATATTAAAGCTTTTGATTTGCTAAAATTATAATATTATTTTACTCACTGGATGACATTTATTCTGTACTATTCTCTGCTAATTCATCAAAACATAGGAAATGAGTTTAATTACAAGTAAGCAATTTCCCCAAAACAGGACCAAAAATCAACATATTTCAAACATGTTACCTCACATCTTTCTTAGTCCATGTGGCTTAATATGAAATTGGCCGATCACACAATTTAGTGTTGTGTGAAAACTATTACTATTGTTATTTTAATTAGGTATTCTTATAGATACATACAAATTAATTAACTAAACATTCAAAATAAATAAAACTTAATAGTTATGTTTGTCATGTATATGTTATATTTAAGGACAGCCAGACAAAGCATACTTAAACGAGTTTCAGTTTTCTCAGATCCTCCCTGGTGCTCTGTAATTCATTCATCAACCAATGGTTTGAAAAACCATCCAACTAGATGGATAAAAGAGAAAACTTATCTGTAAATATATTTTTCCATTTTACACTAATCTTATCATACATGTAACTCAGAAACAAACGAAAACTCAATCATAACAAAAACTATGTTCATCTTCAGTTAAACAAAAGTTTTTATGTTAAAGCTCATAAGAATAAATATCACTTCATTAAGTGGTGTTCATGATGTTAACTCATTTTATAACATGCTTCTCCACCTTTATTAACTGATATTTATGATGTTAACCCAGCATGTAACATGCTTCTTCACCTTCATGAAGTAACATTCATGATGCTAATCCAGTTTATGTTTCTTTACCTTTATGAAGTGACATTTACAATGTTAACCTAGTTTGTAACATGCTTCTCTACCATTATGAAGTGACATTGATGACATTAACTCAATTTTTAATATGCTTCCCACCTTTATTAAATAACATTCTCAATGTTAAACTAGTTTGTGACAAGCTTCTTTTCCTTTATTCAGTGACGTTATCGTTGTTAATCTAATTCATGGTGTGAGAAAAGTTGACAATTCTATAACACAGGGTAATGGAGTAGGTTTTGTTATTTTTATGGGCAAATGTCTGTTTATTTTCTACTTTGTCAGTTGATAGCTTAAGTTAGAAGCTAGATGCATGAAATAGTATTCTTAAACAGTTTTAATGGTTGGGGTATAAACAAAATCATATCAGATACCTACATTGTTATATTTTTATTACACATTTAACTCACAACACTTCAACATCTATTTTAAAATAATCCCTCCAATATTACAGCATTAAAATGTAGAATTTGATTCCCTGTGGTGTAACAGCAAGTAACTGAGCGTGACTTTGCTCTAAAACAAACAAACAAACATTTGAAATAAGTTTTACCTGTAAGAAAAATACATTCTGTACACTATTTATGAATTATCATAGATAAACAATGGGGGTTTTAACAAGATTATTACACGGATTAAGTAGCATTAATTACCTGTACATGTGAGATTAAAATTTTGAAGTACAATGTTAATATATTGCGTTGTTTAATTTACAGATTGTTTTGCTGAATTTGAAACACATTATTGCTTCCAATGGCCAAAATAAAATGTTATTGCCTATGCAAGTTAATTTTTTAATTAAATGAATTTAAGAAGCTCATTAACTAGAACATTAATAACACGTATTGAATTAATAACTAGTTTGTAAATAGATCCGAATTTTGACAAACATTGGTGATTTGGATATGGTTTATTTGTTCTTGTTGTAACAGGGTGGTAGTTATCACTCGTGTATGTGGGTGTGTGTGTAGCTATACTAATTTGTTCGGAGCTATACTAATTTGTTTGGATAGTTGGATGGGACGCTATATGCTGGTATAGTTCATTTGCTATGCTGTCAATTAGTGCCTTTCTACTATATTGGGGGCTGGAATGCTAACTCCGAAAGGTTAGTTTTTAACTTACTTACCCCCAAATGGTAGTACCCCATTTTCTTATTTTAATTTCAATTATTTTTTTTATTTCTTTACTTGGAAGAGCAGTCACCTTCCCATAAGTATCTGCAAGCAATGAAGGGTATAGATGTGGGATGTTGTGGGCTTAAACACCCACATCTTGCTCTCCTAATTTCTACTCCTATATCTGTTGCTACTCTTTTTTTTTCTTATGTGAGACTGGCAAATGGAGGTTAAGACTGATAGACGGTGCATCCCCAACGCATTGTAGGTTCTATTCCGCAGGCACCTCCAAAACCTAGGTTACATTTTATAATCCTACATTATAACTTGTACCCTAGGATCTTTTCAGTTAGTGTAGCGTTTTTTGTTTAATTTATTTTTGTTTCGGCTTGTTTTTTTAAGTTATAACAAACTAATATAATTAGTCAGAGGCTTGGATTTGCTGTTTGTAACAAAGTACTTCCTTGTGACTTTGTCCCGGCATGGCCAGGTGGGTTAAGGCGTGCGACTCGTAATCTGAGGGTCGCGGGTTTGCATCCCTGTTGCCCCAAACATGCTCACCCTTTCAGCCGTGGGGGCGTTATAATGTTACGATCAATCCCACTATTCGTTGATAAAAAAGTAGCCCAAGAGTTGGCGGTAGGTGGTGATGACTAGCTGCCTTCCCTCTAGTCTTACACTGCTAAATTAGGGACGGCTAGCGCAGATAGTCCTCGAGTAACTTTGCGCGAATTAAACAAAACAAACAAATCCTTGTGACTTTGCTTATTTAACTTCATTAAAATGTATTCATTTTCACTAAAAGATATATATATATATATATATATATATATATAATATGGGATACAAAATTAAACTTGGATAAGTATTTATCCATATGACTTTTTCTATGATCGGTTTTCGTGTTTTATCTATTTTTAGTAGAACATATCTTTACTATATCTATGAGCAATATATCAAAATATTCGCGAACCAAAACACACACACACACATATATTATGTGCGTGTGTGAATATTTGTGACTATGCTCTTTATATTGCCCATTTAAATATTTCTAAACATCACTTGAAATTTAATTTTATGTATGAAATTCACAGAGCGTTAATACAAATATTTCGAAAATCAACACTATATCATAGACGTTTTATATTAAGATATCGTGTTTGTTAATGTTGTTATATACTTGATATATTCATTTTTCTGTGTATATTACGGTATCATCACTTATCACACGGCCCGGCATGACCAGATGGGTTAAGGCGTTCGACTCGTAATCTGAGAGTCGCGGGTTCGAATCCCCGTCGCACCAAACATGCTCGCCCTTTCAGCCGTGGGGCGTTATAATGTGACGGTCAATCCTACTATTCGTTGGTAAAAGAATAGCCCAAGAGTTGGCGGTGGGTGGTGATGACTAGCTGCTTTCCCTCTACTCTTACACTGCTAAATTAGGGACGGCTAGCACAGATAGCCCTCGTGTAACTTTGCGCGAAAAAGTTATTAATACAAAATTGAGTGAATATAACGAAAACGTTTATTGCAGTAAACTCTCAGCTACACTATATTTGCTACAATCAGTACCGAAAAGGCCCTTACCTCAATATCAGAAATATTCAAGTCGTGTAGGATACACAGCAATGGTTGAGATGATATCAGTGCAAGCGAAGCCCTTAACAACAACTTTGCGCGAAATTCAAAAGATCCAATCCACTGGAAAATGTTTACAATCACGGGTAGTGTGAGAATAATGTCTGCTATCTGAAGAAAATCAGCCCAAATACTAACTGGAAGAAGTTGCGAAGAGTAGAGCAACAAAATAAATGTGATGGTTCCCTTGTCCGACATTTGGAATAAATCTAAATTCTTTTTCAGCTCAATTCAAGTTCTGACGCCCACAATAAAAATATCCACGAAACGTTGTTCGCTCTTCTATGTAAAATATTTTCTCAACCCAAACGAGCCGTTTTTGCATATCAATTTCTCAACAAGTGGGTTTCTCGACATCACTGATTATTCGAGTCATATTATACAAAAGGGATGGTGAGAATGGAAAGTTGTTTTCTGACTCTTATCAGGAATTTCTCGACCAGTTCTACGACTGAGCAGGAAGTGTGACTAATTACATTAAATAATAATTTATGCTTTAATAATTATATCACGATCCTTTAACCCAATCCATAACGCTTTGAAATTTGTTTTCCAGAACATATTATTATATTACCGATTAGTTTCAAGCCTTTGTGAATATATCAGACACGTAATTTATTCTAAGAAAACTTTGAAAGATCAACGCGGCTTGAACAATGGTTGTAAGGTACATTATTGTATTTATATATCCGTTTGGTTGTACGTCTAGATATTTCTTCAAATGTTGAAACTCCATAATAAGGTTAAACACAAGGTGCTTATAAAAAATAAAACAAAAACTACATATTTAAAATGAATGCAGATCAACAACTACTCGTCTTGCGAAACTAAATTTTATCGCTGGCACATTGAAAATGGTTAGTTTATTCAGGAAATTCTGGACATGGTACACAGTTTTCAAAAACGTATTGTCATTATATACATAAGTTGCTTTTACTTCTTTCAACATATTGACATGAGGATCAAATAACACACAGCTTACATGCGTGACAGTGTTATAAATGCTGTGAAGATGAGTGAATGTTTGTAGTAGTTACATTTAGAGAAAGGCTTGATATGCTAAATGGAAAAGTTGGAAAGCATAATAAGCACTTCTAACGTTAGTTTCTGAAATACTTTGTACCATATCATAAAATTTTCTTGTACATATACAGTGAGTCTCAATGTGCCTCTGGTGAAACCTAAACAACCAAAGACGAACAATTTTTTTCAGATGTATAATAAATTAATCATTATAAATGGAGTTTATCTTATAGTCGTTCTGAAGTATTTCAAGAGTTACCGTTGATTCACATAGTTTGTAGTGAACTAGAAGAAAACTTACTACCACGTGTATGCGACTAATAATTCACTTTTATTTTCTTAACAATATGCGCCACAACAACATCCTATACGTTATTCTATGGTCACTATGCAATCAAATATGTGTTAAAATTTTGCGGACACCACTTTAATTATTCATTATACTATTTTTAATTTCTAATGGTTATTTAGTGATTATATATTCGTGTAAACTTATAATTTTCATATTAAATTGTAATTCAATACAAATGAAGTTTATAGCTGCAGAGGTTTTTACGGATGTCGTATTTGAATAAAAAAAGTTATAGGAATGAATGCAAAATTACCTATTTTCTTTCGCATAAATACCAATTTTATCCTCCAGTTTTTATTACTTAAAAATGTCAAATACATAATTTTGCTGTATTTCCTGTTTATCGGAGAAACAGCACAATTTTTACAAGATTACTGTTTAATCCCATAAAATTATTCAATGTATTAATTTATCAGTTCCACCTGAAAATATTTTAGGTCAATTTTGAATTAAAAATACAGGCATATGAGTCATTTACATATGTTTCCAAGAAACAAAATATCCCCGTACACCAAACATGCTCGCCCTTTCAGCCGTGGGGGCGTTATAATGTAACGCTCAATCCTACTATTCGTTAGTAAAAAAGTAACCCAAGAGTTCGCGGTGGGTGGTGATGACTAGCTGCCTTCCTTCTAGTCTTACACTGCTGAATTAGGGATGGCTAGTGCAGATAGCTCTCGTGTAGTTTTGCGCGAAATTCAAAACAAAAGAATCAAAATAAAAGGCATTACTTGAACTAATAACACGTGTAAAATTTTATGTATAACAAATTAAACTGTTGCAATTGACATTGTATACTTTAATCAGTTGCAATTCCTGCAAAACGGGTATGGCAGAACGCAGAATAAGATCGAAACCCACCACCGAATCGCTCTTCCTTTCAGTTGGGAGGACTTTAGAACATGATGATCAATCCGTCTATTTATTGGTAAAACGTAGCTCAAGAGTTGACGGTGTGTAATGTTGACTAACTCCCTTCCCTTTTGTATATTACTTCAATATTAGGGACGACTAGCATCGATTGCCTTCTTGTAGTTTTGCGTGAAAATCATGTAAACAAACAAACAATCCTCTTTATAATGAACGCAACTACATGTAACTTCCTTTTTTTGTGTGGATTTCTTATTTTAATGTTTTCAATTGACGACTGTATCCGACGTCATTGAAGTGTAAGGGGAGTTAGTGTCAGTGTTTAAATTACATATACTAGACATGTGTGAATAATATTGTATTTTGCATAACATAACACCTTCATGATGTTTCTTAAATACTCCACTAGCAAAATAAAAGAATTTACGCTTGTCATAATTTTCTATTCTGTTTCTGAAGCATATACGATATTCAGTAGATGTACTTTCGCAGGTCCCTAGTTTCAAGAGTAACGAATATTTTTGTTTTTTTACTTTTGAAGTTCATACATCATGTTGTGTTTTAACTTACAGAGTGCATAATTCTTCTCGTGATTCATGGCATGCACACATTTTATTGACATCACGACAGTAGAAATTGAAATGTTAACGTCCATTACGTGAAATCATTTTAGTGTCTAATGACAGACTGAAAAACAATAAATTACTATAGTGTGTGTGATTAAAACAGGTGACCCCTCCTGATGACCTGTGGTCTCCTTTAGGGGAAATTATTTTTCACAATAGCAACATTAGAGCCTTCTTGAAATATTTATATGGTGTATTACACGTTACTCTGGCATATTTTCTTGTACCAGACTTCCAAGTTCCCTCTTCACTAAGAAATCTTGCTGAAGCAATGAACAACTACATGACAACTTAATAAAATCCATCGCTTATCCTGTGATTTAAAGTATAATCCCTGTTACCACTCTGGAAGGAAGCAGTAATATTAATGTTCCAGAAAGAAGGAAAGCCAGCGAATAAACCAAACAATTACCACCCAATTAGCCCATCCATTTGCATCGGCAAAATTTTAGAAAGAATAATTAGTAACCGACTATCTATATACTTAGAAGTAAAATCAAAATTACCCGAAATTCAAGACGGATTTAGAAAGTACAGACAAACTACAGACCACCTAATCAGATGAACAGAAACAAGTAGAGACAGCTTTAACAAAAACGAATGCATTGTAGCTTGCTTTCTCGACATTGAAAAAGCATTTGACACGGTCTGACATAACGGATTACGCCACCGGTTAACGGAAATGGATTTACCCCAGGAAATTATTCGTTGGCTATCTAACTTCCTGGACAATAGAACGTGTAAAGTAGATATGAATGGGGTCCACTCAGGGTCCTTTTCACTTGAGGCAGGAGTCTCGCAGCGAGGGTTAGTTAGCCCTATCTTATTTATTATGTATGTGAGTAATATGCCACTGTCGGACCAAAATTTAGGTTTCACATCATAGTTTGCTGACGATGAAGCGGTCTGCAAAAGTGCACCCACTCCTTCAACAGCAGCAACAAACCTCCAAGTAATCCTGAATAATTTAGAATACTGCCAGAAAGATAGAATAAAAATCAATATTCCGAAAACCCAAGTATTACTATTCAGCAGATTAAATAAACTGAAAAAAAAGATCCACCAAAGTCATACATGAACGGATCACTTTTACAGACTGCTACTTCTGCTACATTTTTAGAATTAACTTATGATACCAAATTAACGTGGATACAGCATACAAACAATATCCTGATTAGAATCTGAAGAGAGCAAATTATGCAAGAAGTCTTTCAGGTAAAAATCAAGGTACATCACCTGATAATATAATAATCTGCAAAACATACATTAGACGTATAATAGAATACGCATCTCCTGCCTGGATAAACATAACACAAAACAATTACATAAACTACAAAAAATACATAATTGCATAATACACTAAATTATTTAAATAAGAATTGGCATAAAAATGATTTAATGTGTGATCTCGACAGATTCTACGTACATGATGAACATAGTCCTAAGTACCTCTCTCCTATAAATATATATTTAAGAAGTATAAATCAAGCTGGCCACCACGCACTAGACGCTTAAAACTAGTATTATTTCACTTTATTTTATTTTTATTTTTAATTATCTTTATACTTTCTATTTATTATTTTTCTTGTTTCATTTCTTTTATTTTATTATTATTATTATTATTATTATTATATGTTTAATTGTTTTAATTTTTCCATAAATATATATGGAGAAAAGGGAAAATATATATATAAAAGTGAAAAAAAGAAAAAATAGATAAAGGAAAAAAAAGGGGTGGGGCAAATCAAGACAATACATTGACATTGCCCTGAAAAGGGGCGGAGTACCGTGAGATATTCTGGCCCAAAGTTTACACAACAACAAATTCTTACTAGTAGCCGACATAAAAGCTAGGGATGGAGAAAGAGGTCTTCTGCACCTGACCCTCCTAGATATTCAAAAATTAACATACCCAAATACCCACAAAGAAGAAGCGAGCATTTACTATTTTACCAAGCTTTTCTCTCTATCTCTTTTTTCGGTTTCAAACTATAAACGTGACATTTTTTTTATTCCTTTTATACATGGCCATGCTACTCAGCTTCAAACTATATATATCTTTTGTTTTATAGCCAATTTTAAGTAAAAATAACTAAAGAATACAATCATAACCTAATTCACTGCTTATATATGCATTATTCAAAGGCAATGTAGAATGTTGTGGTAGTGATTTTATTAAATGTATAAAATTAAAAGAAATTTTACATGTTTTAATTTATTGCCTACATGAATATACCAAATATCGTGAAAAGAGGCTAAAGTAATCAAAATTAGTGAGACAAAATAACCGGCATTTAGTTTCTTATCTTACTGCCCTCTAGTAGTATCGAAAGGCGTCGGAACAGCTCCCATTTTTACATATTTGACTTAAATAGCAACTGTAAATTATATTAAGTTTTTAAAGGACGTAACCCCAGACCCTCCTAGATTGAGCTGTTTTCAGCAGCTACTTTTCTTATACTTTCAATATATCGTTGTAAAATTTGGAGTTCAAAGTTTCAAGTCCGGCGCTTAGCTTCCGAATCTTGCAAGAATATGCAATTAAGCCAAAAATTAAACTACTGCGAATGAGAGTGAAAGCCAAGTTCCATTTGCCGTGTTTACATAAACATACTTGGGTAACCTTAATAAAAGAAACATTTTATAACAGAATACAATTCAGGATATAAACAATTCGATAATTGGCGCGAAAGAAAGACAAATCATGAAACTGAAAAATACATTAACATTAAAATCTGCAATTTAAAGATCCTTAGTGAAAATAATAATCGTAAACTTACCTCTTCGGTCAAGTATTTGATAAACACACCG
This sequence comes from Tachypleus tridentatus, assembly GCF_004210375.1. Classification (NCBI taxonomy): domain Eukaryota; kingdom Metazoa; phylum Arthropoda; class Merostomata; order Xiphosura; family Limulidae; genus Tachypleus; species Tachypleus tridentatus. Next base: position 93,203,068 of record NC_134825.1, read on the forward strand.
AAGGAGTCAAATCCTAGGGTCACGTGCTTCAATTACAGATTCAGCCAGTTGAGTTGTTTGGTCCTGGTTTCACAAAGTGTTTTTAGCCGTTGAATCTCCTGCACATTTTCCTCGTAGGTTCTCCTTCTCTCCTGGCCGTGCTTTGTGCTGGCCGTGACTAGACGCTGTAGAATACAGACGACAGCCAAATAAGAAAAGAAAAATAACAGCCCCCAGAAATTCTGCCAAAATTAAAACATCAAACATCAAATCTCTGCTTGGAATTGTTGTGAAACTTACAGTGTCAAAAAAACTCATTGTCTTAAAATTGTGTGTTAAATGGTATATAATAATTTTTTGCGATGTCAACAAAAATGTCCAACTATACACAACAAAAATCCCTGCAAAAGTCCAACACCAGCAGTGATATAACAACTTGGTTTACTTCCATTAGTTAATTTTAGTAGCTTCATAAATATTTCAGAGGGCCGAAAGAAGCTTTCCCAGTTTCAAGTATCGTGACGTCAGGGCTATGGTCGTAGTCTATATGAAGAAAAAGAGGGGTGAAGAAATAGTATGAGTAGCAGTCAACGCTCTTAGTTTTTGAACCTGTGCCACATTGACACTGTGGAATGGAAGATTTTTTTTAATAATGGGAACATATGGCTTCATTAATTAGTGTGGATCACCTAGAGATCAAACTTTGGATGTTTTAATCTGTGATGTTACACTCCTGGTGCTGTAACAGTTTGCACACTTTACTTCTCTCATTAGTATGTCATGTTTTGCTTTTTAAAAGTAATAAATATGTACAAGTATGTATGTTAATAGCAATTAATAGACTCTTCCTAAAATAATAGTCCATGTAATTATTTCTATCGAGGAAAATATATGGTATGATCGTGAACTTTAATTTGAAGAAATGACTTTCGTTACTTTATAAACTTATCAAATTTTAAACGTAAACAAATAAACTTGGCTACAAGCAAGAGCGAACAATAATAATATATAAGAACAATAAGCTAAAACACAGGAGTACGAATTATGGTCATTATCATAGCAATCGAATTTCTTTTCGTTATCACTCAAACGTTATTGATTTTGAGAAGAAAAAAAGTATTGAGTAAATTTTCTGTACAATCTACAGATTCTTAAACCAGGTTAGCAAAGATCTATAAAATGGTCTCTGGAAAAAAAGTTTTAAATATAATTTAAAATGCACAGTTTAGTGTGGTGTCTCACAAACTTTACCTCACCTAGGCATACTAAAAATATGCGGTACATTCTAACTGCGGTTCTTATATCAAAAATAGATTAAACATACGTACACCGGAAAAGCAGACGATGGGAAATAAGATAGTTTGCGACTAATTTTCACTTGATCAACAACTTATTAATTAATGTATTTTATTGTAATTGTTTATTTTTAAATGACTACTTTTGTGACACACCCTTTGGGAAACACTACTTTTGTCTTTTCGCAAGATCTATATTAAATCCATTCCGTCACGTTCCAAAAGTTTATCATGTCTGATCGGAGACCGCGAGAAATTCGCTCGTGTTTAAAGAACTCTAAGAGCTCAAAAGGTTGAGAACAGCTTCTACAGTCCACATAGGCCTGGCATGGCCAAGCGTGTAAGGCGTGCGACTCGTAATCCGAGGGTCGCGGGTTCGCGCCCGCGTCGCCCTAAACATGCTCGCCCTCCCAGCCATGGGGGCGTTATAATGTTACAGTCAATCCCACTATTCGTTGGTAAAAGAGTAGCCCAAGAGTTGGCGGTGGGTGGTGATGACTAGCTGCCTTCCCTCTAGTCTTACACTGCTAAATTAGGGACGGCTAGCACAGATAGCCCTCGAGTAGCTTTGTGCGAAATTCCAAAACAAAAATCTACAGTCCACAACCAGACTACTTCTGTGTGTACGATAAAACTGGCGATATCCCAAGGTCACATTATCTGGCCTTCAGTATTATGAGCTCTAACCCAGAAACAACAGGCACTTTTTGCTCCCTTCCAGTGGCACAGCGACATGTCTGCGGACTTACAAACCTAAAAACTGCGTTTCGATACTCGTGGTGGGCTGGACACAGATAGCCTTTTGTGTTTAATTAAAAAAAAGAACAACACTTTATACTTAAAAGTGTTTCAAATATAAAACAAACTTACTTTAATGCCGGGTTATAGCGAAGTAGTAAGATAAAAAAAAATGCATTAAGTATCGCTACCAAACTAATTTTTTAAAATGTTTTATTGTATGAAATTTATTGTGAGACATTAGTAAATTTCTCATCATATTCCAATAACAAGATTATATTAGGTTCAAAATAACACATATTCATAAAATAAACGTATTTATACTTTCGGAAGTGAAAGCTGAATTAAAACTACACAGAAAAAAAACATAGTTACTGATTATCACATCTTGTGCGTTTGTGAATATATGTAGAATGCTTCTCTTTAATGAATACTACGCAATCATCACCTTGTAATCGTACAAACGAACTTACATCAATCACTATATAACCTTAAAATACATGTGACAATTTCCAATTACTCTTATAATTTTAGCTTTCTCCCCAAATAATTTTGGACTTTGCAATAAGCATTATATGATTTTAAACTAATTGTCTTAATTACCAAGTTTTTTTCATAAGAACTGTAACAGTCATTAAATAATTGTATGTGGTATTGTCAGGTGAAATTACTTCAACATTTAATCCATTAAATCTGCATAACAGAAGGTTTTATGTGACTTAATGTGAAATATATAATTAAGTGTGACTTGATTACCCATGCAAGGAATTAATACAAGGTTGTTTCACAGCATTATTAACAACAAGTAATCCTAACACATGAAATCATCACCAGATTAAAAGTGGAAGCTTTAGATATAGGACTTTTCTTTTATAATTTGACTTTCTGTGGTTGCTAATAGGCAATAATCAGAGACATACTTGGTGAACTGAATACAAGACAACATTTTGACATCAGGTAAGCCCAAATACAAAAAAATGGAAATCAAAATCTATGAATTTTCTATAGTAACTAACACTCATGCTCAGTAAACCACTATCTCTCCATTGTTGATGCCTGGAAGCACTTAAACTGAGTCTCAGGAGATGTCAGGGAGACCTTAGAACTTAAAGATGTTAACTAGGCTGTTTTATACACTGTTGGTAATACGAGGAAGTACGTTTTCATAAGATATTCAACAAAAAGAAATCCAAAAGATTTATGAATATTTCAGTTCTAAAAATTGAACATATTTTCATGAAAACTACAGAAAAGACATTGAGTACCATGTCTTCCTGTGATCTAAAATAGGTCAATAATTAGCAATTTCATCTTATTCAGATATATTCACATACCAGTGAATATCTCAAAAAAAAAATGAAAGTACCATGTTTTCTTTGATGTAGTGTAAGGTACAACAGCAACTTTAATATTTACAGTATAAATTTACGAGCTTAGACATATCAAAGATCTAAAAACTGAATATATCCTTTGCCAAAATTAATTAAAGTTAATGTAGTATAAACTAGTTACAGACTTTTTAAATTTATGAACATTTTTATTTTCTGAACTAATTCCATCACTGAATGATGATTGTGGTATGTGTATATATATTTAAGTAGTAATACAAAATATATATCAACAAATTCATATTTCATGTAAATTACTCTCACATAAATGTAAACATAACACACCATATATTAAATAACTGCATACAGATGTTTTATAATGCAGAGTAATTAATAGCGTATATATATATATATATACACTGCCGGCCAAAATCTTAAGGCCAATGAACATAAAGAAAAATATGCATTTTGCATTGTTAGACTCAACCACTTATTTGAGTAGAGCTTCCAAAGATGAAAATAAAAATAAAAAATCTTTTTAGCATTTAATAGGGAAAATGTGAACACTATGAAATTAGCCTAAGTACCAGCTGGTCAAAAGTTTAAATACATACTGATATGAAGTGTTAATCGGTAAACACGTAACGAAATTCAGTTATTTGTGTTCAAGCATCAGCGTTGTCAACATCTTCCACTGACATCTCCTATGTTACATTGGGTAAAAACATGGCAAAGGCCAAAAAGTTGACAGTTTGAACGTGGCAGAATTGTCGAGCTTCAAAAGCAGGTCTCTCTCAACGTGCCATCGCTGGTGAGATTGGGTGTAGTAAAACTGCTGTTGCAAATTTCTTAAAAGACCCTGAGGGATACGGAACGAGAATGTCAAGTGGTCGGCCCAAGAAAATTTCGACGGCTTTGAGCAGGATGATTCGAGGGATTGTCCGGCAAGACACCAGTTGATCGTCGAACCAGTTTAAGGCCCTTATGGACGCAAAATGCATCTCAAGAACAATAAGACGGCATCTAAGAGAGAAAAGCTTTAAAAACCGTAACCGTCTTCAAAGGCCACGCCTCCTTCCAAACCACGACACAGCTCGGTTAAACTTTGTTGAGAAGCACCAAATATGCGACGTAAAAAAGTGTGCGAAGGATTTGTTCTCTGATGATAAAAAAATTAACCTGGATGGTCCAGATGGCTTCCAACGTTATTGGCACGACAAGGGTATCTCACTGGAGACATTTTCTACACAACACAGTGGAGGAGGTTCCATAGTGATTTTGGGTGCTTTCTCCTTCCTTGGAACAATGGAGCTTCAGGTTATATAGGGCGTCAAACAGCAGCTGGCTACATTGGCATGTTGGAGAGAGCATCCTTATTGACTGAAGACCCTCGCTTGTGTGAAAATGACTGGGTCTTTCAGCAGGACAACGCTGCAATCCACAATGCCCGAAGGACTTTTTTCATGGCGAATAACATGATTCGTTTGGACCATTCAGCGTGTACGCCCGAACTGAACCCCATTGAAAATGTTTGGGGGTGGATGACAAGGGAAGTCTATAGAAATGGACATCAATTCCAAACAGTACATGATCTTCGTGAAGCCATCTTCACCACTTGGAATAGTATTCCAGCCAGCCTTCTGCAAACGCTTATATCGACCACGCGAAAGCGAATGTTTGAAGTTATTTGCAATGACGGCCGTGCAACTCACTACTGAGACCTCTTGTTGGTTATTTCCTATTCTGTTTAGGACTTCTTTTTGGTATGTCTTAAACTTTTGACCAGCTAGTATTTAGGCTAATTTCATAGTGTTCACATTTTCCCTGTTAAATGCTAAAAAGGTTTTTATTTTTATTTTCCCTTTTCTTATTTTTATATTTTGAAGTTCTACTCAAATAAGTGGTTGAGTCTAACAACGAAAAATGCATAATTTTCTTTATGTTCATTAACCTTAAGATTTTGGCCAGCAGTGTATATTAACAGTAAACAACATTCATCATTAACCAAATACCACCAACTATAAGTCAGGAAATCCAATTCAGTTAGGAATTTTCACATATATTTGCTGACAAGTTTCAGTAGAATTTGGATTTTTTTTTTTGCTACACTTAAAATAATATGCCAGTACACACACATCAATGCAGAACAAGCAGTATAAGAAGTAAATTACATTCACTGCTTTATTCAACTACCATCATCTACAGCCACAGTCCATTAGTGTTCTGACATATCTGGGTCAACAAATCCACTTCTCAAGAAAAATACATACAGATTAAACATAATTAAACAAGGAATTTTCCTCTGCAGTTTATTTTCTGTGATGTCTAAAAGTATACATTTCTCACTATAATTGTAGAATATGTCTAAATACCCTTCATACTCAAGCATATAGCCTCAAGCAAAAATATGACATTAACATACAACAATACAAAATCTCGAGTGGATTTTCATACAAATATCTTATAAAATTCACTATAAAATTCCACTTCACTGCTTGGAACTCAGAGCCTGTAAGTCCTCTTTGCTTATGTATGTAATGAAATTCCTAGTGATCATTACCAGCCATATCTACCATCAAATCTAAAATTAAATGTCCTAGCTGAAATGGCTTGGTAAGTTTCTAGGGATTTGCTTCACAAAATTAGTGCATTTCCACTTTATATAACAAAAACTAAGAACGATCAAATCCTTTCAATTTCAAAAGTTTACAGGTTACAGATAACACAAATGCCCTAACTGCTATAATTGAGTGGATGGCACAAAATACTTTTTTATAGTGATGTTCCACTTGATAATTCTGAAAGTAAGGGGAAAACTTCCTTTCGGCTTTTATGTCTTACAGCCTTCCTCCTTTGAGATTTTAGTGCAAATTTAATTGCTGATTAGTTTTAGTCACAACCACTACCACAACTGATATGCAAACATGTGAACTGTCCTGCTGTTGATTGGCTCATCTTTTTGTAACTCAATGTAACCAGCCAGAAAAGCATTTACAACATCCTTCTCATCATAAATTATGTTGAGATAGTTTAACACTAAGCTCAGATTAATTTCTGACTCATTAGTCTTTTCCATTTCTGATTTCTTATTTAGCTAGTGCATGGAAAGTTTGGCAGTATATAGCTTTAGAAAGTTTAGACTGTCACACTGTTCAACATGTATTTGTTTGTTATGTGAATATTGAAACTTGTAGTTTTTTTATTTAGCTCTTAGACTACAAGGTATGGGCCAGTATAGACAGAAATGAGATACTTTCACATACACAAGCTAAAACAGTCTTCAAGCTTGAACTTACATTTCTTGACTGTCTTAAAACATTGTAATTTTTGATGTACTGCTATTTTAACAATGTGTTGGAACATAATTTCAAGAGTTTTACAGTTTAACATATTTCTTTGGGCATTGTGGTATATCCTTCTACTAGGAACACCATATATTACATTCATTGATAGCTGTACTTCACATCCAAACTTTAGCAAGTTCAGTATATTTACAGTAAACAGATACTCAGTTGTTTTTTCTTTATATGCCAGTTGCTCATTACAGTCAATTTGATAAGGATTCACAAGCATATATTTGAAGGTTTGAATAACTCTTTCAATCAAACCATCAGGTTGAGGATGATAACATAAAGTATGAATCTTCAGTATCCCACACATTTAACACAACTATGCAAAAAGTTGATTGTTGTAGTTTACTCCTTGGCCTATGTGAATTTCTCCAAATCATGCTATTCAAAATTCAACTATGCCATAAAAAACGATTGTGTTAGCAAACCAAGCAATAGATAAGCAATTCACTCAGTAAAGCAATCAGTAATGAGCAACACATAACAATTACCATTATCTGTTTTCATGAGAAAACTGATTATAACAAAGACAATTCCCTCCAAATGAGAACCAACAACTCTACAGCTTTTCTCGCATTACCAGCATTTCATCTGAGTGGCACAAAAACAGCATAATCTTTTGATCACCTCTTCACATCTCAAAGAAGATGTGGTTAGAAAAGTCGCATATGGAGGTTGGTAATAGTCCAAGAAAATGTTTTTATGCTTTCCATTCTTTGAATCATGCAAAGTTCAAAGAATCTCTTGACTAAGAGACTTTGAATCTCTTAGTTGCATTACAGGTCATGCATTATGTTTATTTGGGGTAACATTGATAAATCACACTATCTTGCACTACTCTCAGGAAATCATATTAGTACCAAATATTTTGTACATCTGTGCTGCATTCACCAATTTTTAAAGGCCATGATTAACCTTAAACATGGTCCTTCAACTATTCTTCCCAAAAGTCCTCATATGTCATACATTGAGTTGACCCACTAGTGGTTCACCATCACTAGAGCTGTAATAACTTTTACTTCTGTATGACATCCATGATGCATAAGCCATTCTAATCAATGGAATATCATTAATAGTGCATGGGAGTAGAAATGCACCATCAAGTTTAAAAACCATGCCATGCATTACCAGTCTCTTTGTCCTTGTTCCCAAAATAATTACATTGCCTGAATTCTGGGTTAGTATATTTCTATTCCCCAGTCATCCAATCAAGTTATAAAAGATATCTTTATGTTACTAATAGCTTTGGAAACATTATTGGCTAATGTACTAATATACCTATACTTTTGGCCAGTGAGACAGATGCTTTTTCTTCCAAAGACAGTTTTGTAATTAATTTAATCTCTTGTGAAAGGTAATGTTTTATCATGTATGATTTTTGAAAATTTTGCATTTGTGAAAACATAAAAAAATGAATTTTGTGACAATTTCATTTAAATTACAGGTGTTAATTAGTAATTGATATTTATGAGGTGTCAAACTGAAAGGAGTGTACATTTTTTCCAACAACTTAAGGAAAAGTAACATTTTTTTGCTTTAGTAGAAGTTTGTTGTTTTATCTAAAAGGGGTTCATATTGGCCTTTAGTACTTTAGTATTTTATTGAACCAGTTCAAAGCACATTGAAGTAAAAACATTTGCTTCATTTCTAAATATTTTAAACTAAGGAGAATCTCAGGTTCAATTTAAGTGCACCTTGAAATTATCTAGCCTCATGGTCCCTTCTTATTTTCTCACATCTTTTCTGGTGCACCATCAACAGATGAAGTCACCCTATGTCCCAGACCAGTAACATGCACAGGGGGACAGGTGGGTGGACTCAAGCTCCCCTTATACCATTTTTTCATAAAAATGTTCAACAACTCAAGAAAGATATATATGATCCCACACCTTGTTAGCTGCAAGTTCTTAAGAAAAAAAAAATCAGTTTTAAAATAAATGCTATACACTATAAATGGCATAACTTAGTTAAGACTGTGTTGTACGAATTAAGTAGCTACTTATCTAAATATCTATCAGCATCAAATCAGCCAAGTCTGTATTGCAATCACTATGTTACTCCCTATTTATATGCTTGATATCATAAAGTTCTGGATTATCCAAACAAAGCTTCAGGCATTGGACATCTAGCCTATAAGTCTCTCCATTCCAGGAAAGTATTTACTTGCAGCACTTGAAGAAAGTTCAGGTCCTTCTTTACTGCACCTCTGAAGCTTGACAGGTTGATCTGTTTTATACCACTATAATTAACTTTGGTAGTAAATATAGAGGTTTTCAGTTTGTTTACGAAGAAACAAGTGACGGAGGCACCAAATCATCTTAGTCAGTGGCTCCTCATAGTATCTGGAGGTTCCAGCAGTTGTATTGGTCTTAAAAAAGAAGTAATAGAGCTCAGAAAGAGCTATTTGTGGCCAACTGAGAAATTTATAGAAATCTTCACATAAAATCTCACATGAACCTGATATTACATCACCACAATGATCAGGTATTGTTAACATCTCCCACATCACATACCGAAGAGAAGTCAAGACAGAGAAGCCAACCAGCAACTAAGAAGAGTCTGGATGGTGGTTTATGCTCGTCGTTCAGAGGTCAGATCAAAATTTTACATTTGAGATGAGGGCCTCAGATCTAAGAGAGAACTTATTTGAGCACATTGGAGTTATTCTAATTACAGCCACACTGAAGCATATGTTTCTTCTATTCCAAACTAAGTTGTCATCTTCCAAGTACCTTTACCATATCAGCAAAGTTTAAGCATAGCTCTTATGAGCATATAAAAAAATCACAAGAAAGCACACCTAACTTAACTCAAAAAAAATGTTTTGGTAATGACATCAAAATTTTACTCATAATATCTATATTCTCAAGTGTGTTGAACTCAACAGGTAAGCTATACAAACTACAAAACAAGTTGTTTAAACTGGATTTCTATGTAAAGTGTAAATAAGTCTGATTCAACCAGAAATAAAAGTTTGTTTTTAAAATTTCGCATAAAGCTACACAAGGGCTATCTGCACTAGCTGTTTTAATTTAGCAGTATAAGACTAGAAGGAAGGCAGCTAGTCATCACAACCCATCGCCAACTCTTGGGCTACTCTTTTACCAAACAATAATGGACTGACCACGCCTAATAACACCCTCACAGCTTAAAGGGCAAGCATGTTTAGTGTGACAAGGATTCGAACTAGCAACCCTGAAATTATGAGTCGAACACCATAACCACCTGGCCATGCTGGCCCTCAAGAATATGGTTAGGTCGCCACATTCAGTATACGATAAACCTCGGAAGTTATAATTGTGATAAACACTTATTAATCGGAAAACTACTTATATTTGATCAGGAACATTTATAGATTTCGAACATCATAAATCGTTCGACTTCAGACAATTGACTTTGAACATTAGTATTTCTACGAAAACATCTCATAACTTCAGCAAGAAAACTAACGTGTGTGCAGCGGGAAATAGCTTACCCGTCAAGTGAACTGCACCAATATCAACATATTAGGTTGTCTAGAAATAAATGTCGGAATTTTCACGATGACTTTTAAAAGCTGAATATTGAGTAACTTGGCATTGTTTGGTTTGGTTTAATTCAACGTTTATCATTTACAAGGTGTATTAATTGTCTGCTGTTTCAACCCCACTCAGAGTAAGTTTTGCAACCTCAAGGAAAAATGGACAAGAAGAACTTTCGTCTGATTTTCCTCTACGACTTCAAACTTGGACGAAAAGCTACTGAAACTACACGGAACACCAGCCAAGCATTCAGCCATAGATCTGTTATGGAACGTACAATTCGGCGCTAGTTGCAAAGATTTCTACATGGAGATGAAAGTCTTGAATACCACGAAGGTCGTGGAAGGAAGCCATCCTTAGATGAAAACATATTAAGAGAAGCATTTGAAACATACCTTCACACAACAGTACGTGAGCTGGCAGAAAAACTAGGTACAAGCAAATTAAGCATTGTCAACTTCCTGAGTGTGATTAGAAAGACAAAATGTTGGATGAGTGGGTTCCGCATGAGCTGACTGCAGATCAACAAAATCGGCGTTATGTGACATGTCAAGGATGACGCTCAAAAATTAAAAAAAAATGGAAATAAAGATTCTGCCTCATCCATCTTATTCCCCAGCTCTTTTCCCTACAGATTTTCATTTTTTAAAGTACTTTGACAACTATTTGAACAGTAAACGCTTTCAAAACCAGGCAACTGCAGAAACAGTTTTCAGGGAGTTCAATGACCACACAAACTCTGATTTCTACAGCAGGGGCATAAACAGCATTTACGCGTTGGCAAAAGTGTGCTGAAGCAAATGGTACTTACTTTGAATAAAGTATATTTTACAGTACTGGTTTATACTTTTCCAAACATTGCAGTTCAAAAACGACATTTTTTTCCTGGACAACCTAATAAAATTATTCATTATCGTGAACCGTCGATAAAATATTCAATTCCAGATCAGATAAAAGACTCAGTATTGTTTGAAAATTTGTAAAATTCTTGAATATAAACCATTATTCGTAATAACCGTTATTATAAATTGTATTGTTGTTTGTATATTAAAATATATTTGTGTTAAGAAAGAAAATTGTATGTATCAATCTTGTTGGCAGATATAATAAATTTGATACCTATCGACATTCAATTAATCTCTACTTTCAAATTCAAATTTCCGTTTATTTAAAATCGTGATATGTAACGTACGTAACAAAATAAATCGGATATTCGTCCGAGATAAATCATAATGCTTAACATTATAAACTGGGGGCTCGTGTCCGAGATATGAACCAGAGACAAAATTCCTTTTAATTATAATTCAAATCTTAATTCAATTTATATTTATCAGTGCCAACAAGATTTGATCATGCCTGATTATCAAGATTTTATTGAATCATTCTCCCTCGAACAACTTAAAAAATATAACAAATGTGAATTGCTTGAAATTGACAGAATCATAGAATTAGAAGTAAAAAATAAATGAGAAAATATGAAGTGAAAAAGCGTATTGAAATACTAGTCGATGATGATTTGTTGTCTGAGGAAGCATTAGAGGAATACTCCACTAGCCAATCAGAGATGAGTGATATACGAAAGTTATAAATCCAGTTAAAACTCAAATAAATCGAGCTTGAACAAGCCCGAATCGAAACTCAGAAAGAGTAAGTATGTATCAAAGCGGAAAGAGAAAGTAAATGTGTCGAGGCCGAACAAACCCGTATCGAAGCCGACAAAGAAATAAGTCTGAAAGAAATAAAAATTAGACTCAACTTCGATCGACTACAGCAAGATGGCAACTTTGAATTAAATCAATATATTAAAGTACTACTATTTAATATTTGTTTTTTCAATTTCACACAAAGCTACACGAGGGATATCTGTGCTAGTCGTCACCACCCACCGCCAATTTTTGGGTTACTCTTTTGAACAGTGGAATTGACCGAAACATTATAACGCCCCACGACTGTAAGGGCGAAGATGTTTGATGCGACAGAGATTCGAATTCACGACTCTCAGATTACGAGTCGAGCACCCTAACCACTTCATTTCAGGCCTTACTATTTAATGAAAATGAAGTTGATAAATATTTCGAACATTTTAAGAAATTTGCCCAAAATTTTTTACCGAAAAATGGTCATTATTACTGCAGAGTGTTTTGACTGTTAAAGATGCTTCTTTCCCTCTAGAAGATTGTACGGATTATTACAATTTATTATATGATTAAAGCAGCATTCTCAAAGCATACGAGTAAGAACCAGATGTTTATAGCCAAAAGTTTCAAGATTATTGCAAGCAAAAAAATCAAACTTATATGGAATCCGCTCACGAAAGAGATTCATTTTGATCCATGATGCATGATGGAAACAGTTTCAACAAACTAAGTAATTATATCCAACTGAGGAATTTAAACACTGTACAAGTTACGACTTCAAAATTTATTGAAGTTGAAACATTTTAGGAAGCAGCAACTCTTTCTGATAATTAAACTTTGAGACATAAAACCACTTTTCATAAGAAATTCCCGCTATATCTGCAAAAAAACCTGTATCTATTCAATCCACTGAACTTAAGGATTCCTCTAAAAAATCTAGCTCCTCTAGTTCGAAATCTTCAGACAGTCAGGAAAATGCTTCATCAAAGCCTGTATGCCATTTTTGTAAAAAATATGGTCATGTTGTTGGAGTTTGAAAAAGAAAAGGAGGAAACACCCAATGCGTTCGTGTCCACATATAGACGTAATTTCATCAGATCATTCGATGTTATTGATTTGAATACTAATAAAAAGCTTGATGTAGTTAGGGAGGATTTTAGATTTTTTATGTCTGTTGGTTGTTAGGGGATATACTGTTCTTAGATTTGAGTTCTGCCAGTGGTGGGTCTGTTATTGCTCATGGTACTGAGGGCAGTTTTATTAATGTTCCTTCATAACATTTATTTAATATCAGACCTAGTTTTCGGACCAGTTATGGTTGAAGTAAGACCTACTCTACTAACTGATGCTGCATTATTATTGTTGAGAAACGATTTGGCTGGAGTAAACGTTGTTGCCTAACCCAGAATGGTAAGCGAACTGATAACTGTTCTATCTAAGGATGATGTTGTTGAGAAGAATCTAGACGTTTTTCCTTCGTGTGCTGTGACTCGAGCTCAGGCTAAGAAATTAAGCCATAAACAAACAACATATACTTATTGAGAGTAAGACATTATAGATTTGTCTCAGACATTTTTTGGACCCGACTTACATCTTGGTGAGCGACTAATGTACGTGAGATATCTGATTCAGCTGGGAAATTCCGATTGCTAGAAGTAAATTGGTCCCTGAGCAAGAAAAGGATTAGCAAATCTCATCACTATTTAAATATTCACTCCCAAAGGATGAACTGGAGAAAGTTTCAAATGGTTATCTTTCAAAAATGGTGTGTTCATGATAAAATGGAGACTACCAAATGCAGCAGCTTCAAAGGACTGGGTTGTAGCTTATCAAATCATTGTTCTAATTGTGTATAGTTCTGAAATATTGAAAGTTGCCTGAGAACTTATTATGGGAGGTCATTTAGGTGTCAATAAGACGTGTGACAAAATTATGAGACATTTCTTTTGGTCAAAATTAGGTAAGATGTTTCCCATTTTTTGTAAAACTTGTCATACGTGTCAAATGGTTGGGAAACCAAATAAGAAAATTCCCGTTGCTCCTTTAAAACCTATCCCAGCTTTCGAAGAACCCTCCAGTCACGTGTTTTTTATTATAGTGACCGAAAAAGATAACATTTCTGTTTAAGAACTTTCATATGATATATAACTTTATTATCACAAGGTTATTTGTATTTAATGTGTTATGTACTGTAGTAATTATTGAAGTTGTATAATTATTTAACAATGCATTATGTTTAAAGCATTATTCGTAATGTATATGTATATATAACATCTTAGTTTAAAATTATTTAACGCAAATATTCACTCCTCTAAAAAGGGAGGTGTAACAGATTTACTAGTATACATTTATTTTAATATCTACGCTTGTTTCAGTTTAATACATGTAACGTACATTGTTAAATGTGTATTGCACAAATCTCGCTTTTTCTCTAAATTTGTAGAAGATCCTAGAGAGTAAGAATCAACAATATATGTTTTACTAATATATCTTCGAATATTATTGGGCCAAGTGATATTTCGAAAATTTTGCTTAAAGTCTATAAATCTAAGTGCCAAGAGACGGTTTAAGAATATGGTTAAGTTGCTACAGTCAGTATACTATAAACTTCAGAAGTTATAATTGTGATAAACACTTATTCGTCGGAAAACTACAGATATTTCATCATGAACGTTTATAGGTTTCGAAAATTATAAATCGTTCGATTTCAGAGAATTAACTTCGAATGCAAGTATTTCTATGTCGCGGGTTCGAATTCCGGTCGCACCAAACATGCTCGCCCTTTCAGCCGTGGGGGCGTTACACTGTGACGATCAATCCCACTATTTGTTGGAAAAAGAGTAGCCCAAGAGTTGGCGGTGGGTGGTGATGACTAGCTGCCTTCCCTCTAGTCTTACACTGCTAAATTAGGGACGGCTAGCACAGAGAGCCCTCGAGTAGCTTTGAGCGAAATTCAAAACAAATTATCGTAATATCTGCTGTTGATGGAGTCTTACAAAGTTCACTCTACTTTTCTCCTCTTTTAATTTTTGTTACGGGATTTAATACTGTTACCTTGTGACAGTGGATGACTACTTTATGTGGGTGTTATTCGACTCGGTAACCAATACTTTTACCTGTGCTACGTATTATGATTCATCTTGGACATATCTTATGTTACATATTACAATTTTAAATAACCGGAAATTTGACCGGGATTCGAATCCGCGACCCTCAGATTACGAGTCGAACGCCTTACCACGCTTGGCCATGCCGGGCCTACGATAATTTGAAGTTTTAACTTTACATCTGCAGATATTGTTATTCGATTTTTGTAAAGCTTTTAAAAGCACTGAATGGTTTAAAATATTGACTTCTAGATGTTTCAAATGTATGGGCAAATGAATACACGAATTACATAAGACTCACGACATATATTTTTTATGCAAGTATGTTATTGAGAATTACAGTTTGGTTTGGTATGCTTTGAATTTTGCACAAAGTTGCAAAAGAGATATATGCTGGCAGTCCCAAATTTAGCACCGAAAGACTAGAGGGTAAGCAAGCTAATCATCATTAAACACCGCCAACTCTTGGGCTACACTTTTACCAATGAATTGCAGAACTGTCCATCATATTAAAACGCCCCACGGCTGGAAGTGCGAGCAGGTTTTGTGGAACATGGATTCGAACCTGTAGATTGCGAGTGCAAGGCCTGAAAATTATAGCGTTGATTTTATGATACAGAAGCCTCAGCACGGCCTCTAGTAGTAATATGTATGTGATATGCATCATATTTTGACTGCTAGAACTGACCTCACATTAACACAATATGGGTTTCCAGCAGATAAGTGTTTTGATACTTTACCTGATAGGTTCTTATACTCAGCGAAATGCCGCGTACAGCAAACTTACTATAAATGAAATGCTATATATATCTGTCTGTCTATGTGTGTGTGTGTGTGTATAAAGTACGTAATATGATATCGGGCATATTGTTTGGTTTGGTTTGTTTTGAATTTCGCGGAAAGCTACATGAGGACTATCTGTGCTAGCCATCCCTAATTTTGCAGTGTAAGACCTAGAGGGAAGGTAGCTAGTCATCACCACCCACCGCCAATTCTTCGGCTACTCTTTTACCAGCGAATAGTGGGATTGACCGTACATATAACGCTCCCACGGCTGAAAGGTCGGGCATGTTTGGTGTGACAGGGATTCGAACTCGCGACCCTCAGATTACGAGTTGATTGCCTTAACCATCTGGCCACGCCTTGTCAATTTCAGAAAAAAAGATGCAGACTAGTCAACGTGATTAAACTCTAAGCATTCTGCCAAAGTAAATGTAATTGTTTAATATATTGAAATTAGGTAATACCCTGTTATTAAAGTTAATTCATCTACATTTTTTAAAAAGAAAAATCCTAAATACAAGTTAATAGGCTGTGCTAGCTTCTCAAAACGTTAACTATAGAATTTTACCCTAGAGAAATAGTAATATTTTCATATTTTCAGATAATTTTACCTCGCTGTTGTCTTGTGCCTTTTATTCGTTATTACTCGTGCAACGTCGTACCCAGCCAAATAACACACAGCTACCGTGTTTCTCCGATAATAAGACCTACCCATAAAATAAGACCTAGTGTGATTTTTGGGGATAGTTTTAATATAAGCCCTACCCTTAAAATAAGCCCTAGTTAAGAGTGGCAGGAAGAGGAAAAAAATAAAAAAATAAATTTATTAATTAGTTTAATAGTTAGTTAATTAGTTTGTTTAAGTATTAATCAGTTAGTTTAATAGTTTAATAATAGTTTATTTTAAATGGTTAGTTTAATAGTTTTACTTTGTAACTTCATTTTTTTAATATATCAAAATAAGACATCCCCCGAAAATAAGCCCTAGTGTCATATTTTGGAGTGAAAATTAATATAAGCCCTGTCATATTTTCGGAGAAACACGGTAGATGTATAGTGAATGATACAGAATGTGCTGACCGCGGTGCATAATCCTCCTGAGAACACAATGGCCATAAGAAATCCAAACTCTCCTGCCTCGAGAGACATTATTTTCTTTTCTTTTTTTCTAACAGCACATTTAGGAACGTGTTAAGAAACAGGCCTAAGAGGCAAAGGAAAAATCTTTAAAACTGAATCAAGCGTCCAGAAAGACAAAGAGTAGTTACGGTCTTATGGGTTTAACGGCACAATCAACGTGGTTAAGAAAATCTCTCGACTCGTCAAATGCCAGTCAGAGTAATAAGAATAGTGTAAAGAAAATACAGTATTACTGACGTCATAAAACTAACCATTTTTAATAATTCTGTTATGAGTGTCAAAATCTGTATGACCAATAACTTGTTTCTTCAATTAAAATTTGCAATATAAATGTTATTTTTTCTGAAAAATATAATTTCTCATAGAGGTTTTTAATCAGGCTTCCTACATTATTGTAAAGGCGTGACTGTGCTATTCTGCAAAAGCTGCAGGGTTAATATTTTAAGATATTCGCAAACTTCGTTATGTTTGCTGAAAATTTGGTAGCTGCGTATCAACTTAAAAACAATGATTATGCAGTGTTATATAAAACCATTACTAAACCAACAAACAAAGAGAAAAAGAAAAAGAACATTTAGCCGGAAGCAGTCTACTGAAGTCGTAGATAAAACACTTTTAAATCTTGAAGGATCAGTTCGACGAATAAAAAACAACAAAAGACACCAGTTCAGCCATTGTTGAAACCTTATATGGTTATTCTAGAGGTTGAAATATGCTTACTTTTCCTGGTATTGCAAATCAACGACAGGAAATTATAAAAACTGGGGAAAAGAATTTCGTATTGAATAAGGTAACTTTTCTAGGAGTCGGCTCCGAAAGCAGGTACATGCGATACATGTACAAAAGAAAAACTGTATAGGAATTAATTAATAGAAGTGAGTTTCAATACGAAAATGGGGCAAGGTTAACAAACAGCATTTCGTAGATAAACAAATGTTTAACAATGTATTTTGCAACCACTTAAATTTCATACTCCTAAAGTATACACTTTAACATATATTTTGTTTCTGATATTGTTACTCATATCAATACCATATTGAATCCTATTTTATAAACAAATATTTCACCAGTAGAGGAATGTCACAGTCCAGTTATGTAAATGTGTCATACAGGTTTCTTTAAGGTAGTTGCTGACCTATCGTGGTTTCAATAGAAGCTTATAAAATTCATAAAATAAAATCAAGGTAAAATTATAGGACCTATTTTGCGTAATTAATTTCAACTTAATTTTTGCTTAACTTATTTTATTTTTGAAACGCTAAAAGCTCGAATCCAGTATAGTAAATGATTTTAAATTCGTAATTAATATTTGGTATTTTTAACCTGAACACCACCTTATGTGCATGTAGGCTATAAGACGAGTTCAGAGACTCTAGGGCTTCTTCTCTCTTGTATAAGTACTTGGGTACAGATGTTTATCTACCCAGGAGGGTCACGTTTCATTAACCTCTTCTTCCTTCCTTGAAGTTTTGGTTTCACAACTGTCAAATGTATTTATATGTGGTACACGAGGGCCAGAGTAACCCGCACTTACTCAGGCCCCTTTCAGGGCAATGTCCATGCACTATCTACACATACACTTGGTTCAAATAAAGGGCTCAGACTTAGCCGTTTTTCATTTTAAAGTACTGACCACGGAGAATACAGCCAATCAGAGGAGCTCACCACCACAAGGGTTTTGTTCGGCTTTGAACCGAATAATGCATTCACACCTGAGAGTACGAAGAGTGTTCAACGGAAGTGCGGCGTGAACATTGGACCTTTAGAAACGTAGCCCGTCACATTAATAACTATACCACGCACAGGCGTGTAATTAGACAAAGAAATTTTAAAATGTAAGTCACCATGAAGTGTCGACTTATCAAAACAACTGTTACCTGATGATGCAAGTGATTTCGACGTTTCTACATCAATACTTTTGTATAAAATCTCTTTTTTCACAGTGGTAGTTTTTTTTATAAACTCTTCATTATTCTTGGTCTAGTAAATTTGAGATCGTATCTGTTATATTTTCAGTAGCATTTTATTATCATAACAAGCTTTGACTACTGTAGATTCACAATATAGAAAAACATCCACCACGAAAAACACAAAATTGTCATGTATAATGCCTGAAAAAGCCTCTTTTAAGCAAAATATGAACATGAAAATAGAAAATACAAATGCATCCTACAAAACACTAAAGGGCATACCCGTTGACATATCGTATGATAATATACATTAGTAACGAATGATAGGGTTTATCCAGCAATTTAATTTCTGTGCGTATATGCTAGTAGCACATATTTCGAATGAATCAGAAAGTCTATATGAGAAGCAAGATGTTCTATGGCTATGAATACTCTAATAAAATTCATCCTTTATGCAACACAGATTTTTATTCTGTGACTATACCTAACCATTAGAACAAGTTTACTATTTTTTGAAATTATAAATGCCGTAATAAAACTCATTTAAGTTCAATCATCACGAAAGGTATACTGTTTTGCATGGTTGTTAGATATACACAACAGTTTCAGTTTTAGTTCAATGCGAGCGTTAATATTTAGACAATTAATACATAACTAGAAAAACAAACGAACGAATCATACATTGTATGGTTCAATTGTTATGAATTAGGATTGTTTATAACAGTGAAATTATTGTGCCATATTGATAGAACTTTATGAATTTCTTGTTGATTTAATTCAGTATTATTGCATCAGAATATCTACTATTGCGTGGAATGTTCCAAACTGCTTTTGGGGTATAAATATGCGTCTAGAAATCATTTTAGCTCTAGTTCTAGACTGCTTGATTGTGAGATTTGCAATAAAGAAGGGATAGTCGCGATTTTTTAAAGTGAAATTATCACAGACTGTATTGTAATAACACAATAGAGAAGAATAATCTGTCTTGTCAGTAGTTTTCTAAGTAGTTGAACCAGACTGTGTGGATTTTGACGAAAAAAAAGACAATTATTTAAATGTCTGGATACAACTACGGTGACCAACAGTGCAAGGAACATTCGTATATACATTTGATTTATTATTAAAGTGTTTTACCTTTAAAAGAAGTTCGCTGTGTTGCTGTTTGTTTATAATGGTAATTTATCGCCAACAAGTCAAAGACACCTACTGAAAAGAATTCGGCCTTAGAAAACCTGCCAATGACTATAAATGCCGCAATAGAACTCGTGCAACTCGACCATTACGACAAGTTTACTGTTCTATATGACTATAAATATTACAATAAGTTTACTGTACTGTAGAAATATCCTAATATAATAGTTATTTCAATTCTTATTCGTGAAAGACATTTTGTTGTTTGTGTGTATGTGTTCAGTTACCTACACTACAATACAATTATTGAATGCTCATTTACAAAACAGGTTTCGATCCCACAACCCGTAGATTGCGAGTTAAGTCTCCTACTATTTAAACCATTCCGCTGCAAATGATTAACATTGATATATATATATATATATATATACATGAACTGTGACAATGTGTTAAAAATTGTTTTTATGACTTATAATTCTGAATTTCGGTTACTTCTACATTGGCCCGACATGGCCAGGTGGGTTAAGGCGTACGACTCGTAATCTGAGGGTCACGGGTTCGCATCCCAGTCGCACCAAACATGCTCGCCTTTTCAGCCGTGGGGGCGTTATAATGTGACGGTGAATCCCACTATTCGTTGGTAAAAGAATAGCTCAAGAATTGGCGGCGGTGGGTGGTGATGACCAACTGCCTTCCCTCTAGTCTTACACTGCTAAATTAGGGATGGCTAGCGCAGATAGCCCTCGAGTAGCTTTGTGCAAAATTAAAAAAAAAACTTCTATATTATTTAATAACACACTTCAAAGTATATGTCGACTTTAGAAAACCCATCCTAGTTAGGATTCTGCTACCTTAATTCTGAAAAAAAAAATAGCATATCTTCATATACACACATTGTTTATGTTTTCTAATATTTTTTAACGAAAACAAATTTTATACAATGTATTCATTTTTATTATTGATAAATAATAATTTCATTAGAACTTCCGCATGACTTCCCTGCTCATCAACACGGTGATTACTGCTCCAAGTAGGAAATCAAATGATCCAAGGTTCGAGCAGAGATATGTTAATGAACATGTTCTACATTTTAATTAAACAGCACGATTGATTCTCACAGGCATTTCTGAGAATGGAATTTTTGAATGGTTACCTTACTTCTGTTACCTCTATTCAGTAGTTCTAAAAATTAATGATGGGTATATCTAAACTTTGGGAAGGGTTAACTCATTGTGTCGCATAAAATACAATGTTCCTCATTAACGATTTTCGGAAAACATAGTAGTTGCTACACTCCATCAGTGCAATTATTTCTGTTTTTGTTTTTTTTTCAGAAAGGTTAATTTTAGTTGATTAAAAGAAGGTTGATTGTTTCGGATGATAGCTCTCCCTAATTTTCAACTGATATACTAAAGGAAAGTAACTTTTGAAAAGCACCCATCACTAACTCTCAGGATACTTTAATTGGAGAGTCGGATTTTATATTCACTCTTATAACGCACCCACGGCCTCAGAGTACAGATCACCATCCTGCAGCTGAAAACTCTCATATTCAGTCCAGCAAGCTAACAATTGAACCACACTCAGCTCTATCAAAAGATAAAAGTATTCGCAGAGACCAAATCAGCTGCCATTATTCTATAGAACAAGTTTAAAAATAGCAATATTCTCAACCAAAATGACTATTTCTCTAGTTAATTATTTAGGAACCGTATAATAAAGCTATTTTATAAAACAAGAAATATTTTTCGGTTGTGTCAAATATTAAAATAAATTCAAATCTTCGTTTCAAAATATTGTTTTCTTGTAACTCTCATTTTACACTAATGTGGTCGTTTTCGACCAGAAAAGCTGTCTTAGATTGTAGATGTATCTATGCGCTATGTGCTTTACAACATTATATATATCCACACACGCAATTATCATTGGAATGTCAAGTTTCATTACAAAAATATATACCAAACATATATAACTTGACTGAACAATGTGCTTCTGATTTATAAAGACCCCAAACATAAATGCAAAATGATAAGTAAATTTATTTCAAGCACTTATCGATACCCATTATGAGTTTATAACGAAGATCTTGATTGTGTGTTATTAAGAGGAAAGGATATTGCATATAAAATTTTCACATGCTTATCGATCAAAAACGTTTTTAGAAGAACCAAGTTACCCCATCTTACTGCATTAAATGATGTGTATATCAGTTCTTAAGAATATGTGTAAAACTTCTACTCTTATAGGCCTTCTAAAACGATTGACGGGTGCAATCTTGCAGTATGGCATGGGAGCACAAGGATTAGCATAACAGGCAACAAAATGTAGCTTGTAGAAAAAATCTGCAAATATCACTTGAAGATTTCCACTGAGTAAGAAAAGTCACGTTTCATAAGCAAATCCTTAGACTTGAAATGTAATTGGTCTGTCGAATGTCAAATCAAATACCATTTTTGTAAACAATTTCCTACTCCTGACGACATTTTTTCACTTTCTTTTATGAGTTTCTGTTTCCAATATATATATATATATATATGCATATTTATTTAGACCTCTTAAGTAGTTTGTGAAAATTAGTCTGATGAATGTAAAATATCATTGTAACATGTTTAATGCTTTGTTTTAAATGTTTTTCACTGGCGTATAACTTTTGTTGCAAAAGAATGCAACTTTATAATTGGCTAAAATTTAAATTAAACACATCATTGTCTGTTAGTTTCTCACTGTTCAAAATAGATGTGGAATTTCATTTTGTCACTCTAAAATTGTTTATACTGACATCAGCCGTATTTCAATCTAAAAATATATAAAAAAATCCACTTCTCTCACAACGCCTTCTGAATCAGTTAAACAAGAGAAAAAGACATGAGCCTACTGAAGTGACTAAAAATTCGTGAACTTTTCAACAAACGATAGACGCTGTTAGGTCCTGTGGTAAAGCCCTAGGTTTCGGATCTGGTGAGTCTGATTTGAATCTGTGAAATACCACAACATATTCCTCGCAATTTAATCTGTTAGTGCATTATAAGAGAAACAGTCAAACACTTAAGATGATAAGTAGGTGGTAAGGTACTTCTTACTCACTGGCTGTGTTCCCCCTGTCAATAGTTCAAGATACAGCAGCAGATAACCTTAGAAGTATTGTCATAAAAACAAAAAAATACTAACGCTAACAAAAAATACAGAATTGTAAAAGCCCAATCTTGTAATCCTACTTTCAGAAAAGATACGTTTCAAGTAATTATAACCATTATCAGGTTATATTTGTTTTAAAATCATTGTATAATGTATTATTTTGAAATTATATGATTAACTCTCAAAGTACCGACTTGTTTTCATACCATTCACTACCGATGGGATCCACATATAGCATCGTTTTGAATAATTTCATGTGTTTGTCTCTTACACTGCTCAGTGTAAAGAACTGTCCATACCACTGGAAGAAACTCATTTTCTATACAAAATACATAAAAAAACCCTAGGAATAATCAATGGGACTAATTGCTTTAAATTTTTATGTGGCTCATATGTTATTTGGAGTTCTGAAAGCAATAGGGCCCGGCATGGCAAAGTGTGTTAAGGAGTTCGACTCGTAATCCGAGGGTCGCAGGTTCGAATCCCAGTCGCGCCAAACATGCTCGCCCTTTCAGCCGTGAGGGCGTTATAATATGACGGTCAATCCCACTCTTCGTTGGTAAAAGAGTATCCCAAGAGTTGGCGGTGGGTGGTGATGACTAGCTGCCTTCCCTTTAGTCTTACACTGCTTAATTAGGGACGGCTAGCGCAGATAGCCCTCGTGTAGCTTTGCGCGAAATTCAAAATCAAAACAAACTTAAAGAAATAAAATTATGAATACACAGACAATTTGGTACATAAATAGTTTTATTGATATTATTTTTTTAATCTGGTAGAGTCCATATGGATACCCTTTGCGGAATAGGACTGGTGAATAACGTTAAGGTAATTATGTGTGTGCCACAGTAAAACAGAGATAAGAGGGTGTAAGTGATGGTAATGAGAAGGGAAGGAAATCATTCCTTGTTTCCTAGTCTTTCAAACTCTTGTTACACCTTTAACTCAGGGTTTCTGATAGCAAGAAAAAACTCTCATGACTATAACTTTGTAATTTGAATATATAAGGCAAAGTTTTACATGTTCAAGGCACGAAATCTTAGCAGCAATAGTTCGGTAACATGTCAGGGAGAAAACGATAAAAAAGCTGAATATGTAAAAATAATAAGTCCAGAACATGGACGAGTTCAAACAGCTTAAACAAGATTACGTTCACATCAAATTCATTTTTTTTCACTCTTACAATAAGCTCGTTTTCCATTGACAAATCATTCATGTACATGTACTATATGTTGCACAACGTTTGTAGGTTATAATTACATAAACATCGTCTCTAAACATACAAACACAGCTCACTCATACACTAAATACTCTTCCACGTTGATACTTTAATATTAATATAAGTATGAACGTGTAAGAGTACTTTTTGATAATTTAACTTATCTTTCTTGAATGTAATTAAGATTCTAGATAATTCACCGCGTGTTGAGGACCATAAAACGGATTGTAAAAGTCACACCTGACATAATGCCTGCAGAAGATAGTCCGATACATATCATAGGGTAAAAAAACACTAACATAAGTATTAGTAGATTCTTCTAATATGTTAGATAATGAACTGCTCATTGCGATTTTCTACAAGCAAAACACGCTCCATCAAGGTTAAGATTAACTATAGAGAATTTACCTTAAAACAATAAGTAAGAAGAAAATGAAATACAGTAATAACCATTTCAGCATAAAAAATTACATAAGCTATGAAGTTGGATTAGGAGGAAGCAGGGAAGCGTAACTAACTTTTGCAGCACTATATTTTCTTTTTAACCTCCGTACGATTGTAAAACGTAGTTTACATTTCATATAAAGAAAAACCTGTGGGACTTTCCTCACATGTTGGAATGCGCTATATTGTGCGACCAGTCCAACAGATTCATTATATCAAGCCTCCCTATGCCATTTCACTGTTCCTGCTGTTGGCAAGCGATCACTATATAGAGCTAGTTACACTTAGCCTTAAGAACTTCAACATTCTGCTGAGGAGCCACTGCAAGTGAACAGTCCAGAACGTTAGTTACACTAAGGCTTAAGAATTTCGACATGCCACTGCATAGCTCTTGCTACTGGCAAGCGTCCAGTCCAGAGGACTAGTCGTAAGAAAGCTTAATAACCTCGAAAAGCTACTGCACACTCCTTCTACATATTAAACGACCAGTCCGGAGAGTTGGTTAAAACAAGACTCGAAAACCTTGACAAATTACTGTACAGTCCCTCTAGTAACAAGTAAATAATACAGATAGTTTGTTATATTAAGAATGGTTTGAGAACTTCGAAGTGTTACTACACACCTCCTGCTCGTAGCAAACAACGAGTACAGAGTTTGTTGTACCAAGGCTAAATAAGCTACTGAACATCTCCTGCTAGTAACAAGCGACCAGTCCAGAAGGTTAGTCGTACGAAGGCTTAAAAACCTCGACAAGCTACTGCACAGCTCCTGCTATTCGAGTTTAAAGCAACACTTGAGAACTTGTGGCGTCCGAATATTTAAAAAAAAATCAGTGTTTAATATATTTGTACAAATAAATTAAAGAAAAACAAGAAACTTTCAAATAACGAAATTAAATGACATTTTCAAGTAATATGTATATGAATTTGTGCCATTTCTAATTAATAAAAAACAAAGATCATTACAAAATAAAGGTATTGGAAAGTAGGTTATTTTGTGAGAACAGTTATTATGTTAAATAAATGTAATATATACGTATCATATCATACGCACATCTTCAACCTTAAGTATCTCTAAAACGCTCGTAGCATTGTTTTAAATATTGTTTAAGTTTGCCATAATTAACGTTTAGTTTATTACATAAAACTTTCGACATATGCTGATAGATAAATCAATGATTTATTTAAACTTAGATTTTATACAGTCATTATACATAATAATTATACTTCTACTTTACGTATTTACGTTTATATACTTAGTTGTTTCAGAATTTTGCAAATACAGGGTGTTCAAAAGGTCACTGTGCACTTTTATATTTATTAACAGACAAAACTGCACAGTGACTTTCCAAAACCCCTGTACTTATACAAGGCTATTGATTCAAAGCTGTTCTTAAATTTTGAGCTGACAGACTACAAGGAAGAAAACCAGTAACAATACCCATCTCCAACTTTATCGAATAGCGGGACTTGCGTGTCACTCTTATAACGCACCCATAGCCTCAAATATATGTACTAATATTACAGTGCAAGTTGTAGAATATATTTCTTCTCATTGGGAACAGTGAAAGCAAACATTTAAAATTGGACCCGATAGTAGGAATTACCTTTAATCCTTAGTACGACTGGCAACCTTCATCAAATAAATATAGCAACTCTATATATAACATGAAGTTCTATCTGGAGCAGACCACTCACGTTAAACGTCACCATAAATTGTGCATATATTTTTGTTCAAAAATTATTGATAATATTTTTAAGCAGTGTTTCCAAACCATAAAATTCACAACACAAAACCGAATAACCCTTACGTCATACATATAATTATCAGTTTTGTTTGGCCTGTTAAGAAACTGCATAGGTATTCAGAGAAAAAAAACTATGAAACATCAATTATATACGCTCCAATTATATTACGCTGCACATGGTTGTTCTACTGAAATAATATGCTATTATATATGAAGAACAGCAAGCTGACTAATCAGACAAGTTAATAAGTATAATGCGTACAAAGTAACAAGTACTTGTTCAAAAGCTTAAACAAACGGCCAAATCATGAGATAGATGAAACGAAAACGTAAACATTTTTATACTATCTACCATATTTAAAGGTTAAATGTTGCTCAGATCCAATAAAATATAAAATATCCGTAGTAAAATATATATTTTGAACCAAGAAGATAATTTTAAATATAATTCTTACCACTACTTTACTAACATTAGAAGCTCATAGTAAAATATTTAACTTTTTTATGCTAATTAAATAAACTGTACAGAGAATTTAAGCAATATATACGACTTGTTTCAGACTAATTTGCTTAAGAATATGTAACAAAGGTAAAAAAAATACAAATTTTTTTAATCTAAGTAAGTATGAAAGAAAGATGCAAAAGGGCAGTCTTTCTCACCCAGGCCCGGCATGGTCAGGTGGTTAAGGTAATCAACTCATAATCTGAAGGTCGCGGGTTCGAATCCCCGTCATACCAAATATGATCGCCATTTCAGCCGTTGGAGCGTTATATGTAACAGTCAATCCCACTGTTTGTTAGTAAAAGAGTAGCCCAAGAGGAGTTGGCGGTGGATGGTGATGACTAGCTCTCTTCCCTCTAGCCTTATATTACTAAATTAGGGATGGTTAGCGCAGATAGCCCTCGTGTAGTTTTGCGCGAAATTCAAAAAACAAACTTTCCTGGTGCCACAAAACTTAAAACTACTTGAATGAATGAATAACTCGCTACTCGTTCTCAAAGGAACTAATAAACGCCAAATTTAATGGTTTAATACTAAATATATTTTCTACTTGAGTAGAATATTTGATGAAATTTTGTCGAAAACAGTTTCAAAATGCGTAACGTATCTCTCCCATACATACAAACTTTCACATGAAGTCGACCACAATACTTGGCGCAAGTATCATAGGACACTATTAGTTACGAGGCAGAGTATAGAATCAAGTTCGACTTACTTCTGGCTGAAACTACTTTCATTACTGACGGTTCATATGAATCAATAATTTCTGTCTTGGAATATACTGTTTGTTGTCTGCTGATTTGTACAGGGTGACTCATGTGAACACCTGCCATCAACAAAAATATTGCTACACGAGTCCAGGGCTTCAATATCTACAGTGCTCTCATCCATGAACTTCTCTGGTTTTCCATGGCAAAGAAGAACCCTTGATTCAAGATTGCTTTCTTCATGTTTGACTTTCACCCTGAAGAAATCTTTGTCTACCTCAGAATCTTCACCTTTAACATGCTTATGTCTCCTTATAGATGTTTCGCATTTGAATTTTTCATCACAAAGTTTTTCTCTGTTTGCAAAATCTACTGGTATTATTTGAAATCTACGCCATGAATATGAAACGCATGTATCTGATGACGGTGATCCAACATCCTGATGAATGCCTTTTCGAGCTCCACTTTCACGACATGATCTAGCATTTGCAGATTTGTCTTTTAAAACTGGAATTTTTGAAATACTACTAAAAGCACTATCGTTTTTGTAAATGTCCTGATTGAGTTTTGAGACGTAAGAAGAATCGGCACTCGATAGAGAACAAAATGAAATCATGCTTTTTGGTATGTGGGCAACTTCTTGTGTACTAAAAGACGCCCGAGTCAAACTTTCTATCGGCACTGTAAAGGTTGTTGACGTATTTGGTTTTACCCTCATGACCTTATAACCAGGAGGAGGAGTGAGACTGTTTACACGGACACTCTTGCTACTTCCCACGTGAAAAACTAATGGAGTGATTGTAGCCAACCGATGATCAAAACTATTGTCATCACAACTTCTACTTAATTCTCTAGTATTACCATCACGATACTCGAACCTTCTAGACGAAGTTGACATTTTGGGGTATTGAGTTTTCTTTCTTCTTTTCTCAGTGAAGACGAACATTCCAAACTTACTACGTCTTCTTTTCTCATGCATTCAGGATTTTTTAGCTTTATTTTTCGACTGTCATTACAGGACACAGGAGTAGAACTAAACATCGTTTGCGGCTGTTCTCCACGACCAATATTGTCGTTCATTGTAGTGTATGAAGGGTGAGAAGAATGAATCGAACAATTATTAGGTGTATTGCTTTTGACTGCTACTGTATTGATGCTAGCCGTAGAAATAGAATGAATGTCACCTGCATGTTTATCGCCAAAAAGTATTTTAGGGCTTTGACAAGATACACTTGAATCACTTTGTAAATCATCGGAAACTAGCAACCTTTCAAATTTAACTACTTTCACTGTTTGACTTGTAGTTTGCTGAGATTTATTCGTAGCTTTGCTAGAATATTTTAAACGCTTTACCTGTGGGTCAATTTTTCCCGCTATAGAAATGTGCTTTTTGTCATTGCATTGAGCAAGATCACCTCCAGAGAGCAGACTTGCGTGGTACTGAAATCTAGTGTAATTCTGTGGAGAATTAAGCTTCACGTCCTGTGACTGCTTAAAACCTTCCTCAGCAGATGGATCTGTACAACATTCTCTGCACCCAAGAATACTGAAGATACTAAAACGCTGACGGCATGAGCTCCAATGACTAGTATCCGAAGAAGTATATTTATTCACGCTTTTGTCAGAGAGGCTACGGTTTGAAACGGGAAAACGTTCTCGCGAAGTCGGCAATGACTTATATCCGTGCCTTGTATCACCTCCAGAGAAACCGTCTAAATTTCGGTTCCATTTGACTCTCATCTTCGTATCTTAACAATTGGTCTCTCCCATATGACTACTGAAACGTTACAACACGTCAACAAGCTTGCATGTTTACACTGTGCGGGACAAAGATAAACTTGTTAGAGAGACGTAACGAGGTCGATACGTTGAACGTGATAACTGCAGCACGTGATGGTCATAGTTTACTGGAAAACTGTAACATAGGATGATAACAAAGCATGTGAAATCACATGCGACGTTATAGTCCTATAACCAACAGAAAGCCTACTAGAAGGTGAATAAGCATTATATGGTCACGTCGACCGTAATACTGGAGCATAGTCCTGATGAAGTCAACAGGTTTACAATGCTTTCTGAAACTTGTTACTCCACCTAGCTTTCCCCTACTCTCTCCTTTTCTCCAGTCTATAGTCTAGAACACGCTTCTTCTGTCTTTCGAGCTCTCTCACAAGCACACGTAAAATGACTATGTTTTAGATTGTAGTTCTGAGACCGTATCAACAGGTAAGTATACTCTCCAACCAAACAGTTCGCACCGACAGTGTTTAGCCAGGGGCACCACAGACCAAACTAATGTAGCTTTCTTTGAGGTGGGTAGCCGAGGACTGTCTGCGTGGCCAAACCTGTTTATGTCTTCCCCTGTATGATACGGCTATTCACAAAGTGAGTGAGTGAGTCTATGCTATTCTTTGTTCAGTAAGAGTAAAAATATGCTTTAATTTAAAAGCGCGAAGCTGGAAAATGGCGCTTTTTTAGGTATGTAGGTGTATATTAATGATAAACATCCGGTCTTGTTTGAACTGAACTGAAAGAAGAAATTCGAAGTAAACCTTAGAACAAACTGGTTTCATTTCTGAAACAACGTTGCTACACGAACTTAAATACTTCATCAAGCCTCTGCTACAACCCTAGTGTCACGTAATAAAATTTTGACGATTAGAAAACTTGAAGTACCAAGGTAAACCCAGTTGTGGGAAATAATAATAATAAAAACTCAATGATTGAAAAGTGAGTTAGCGAAATTACAATAAAAACCTTTATTCATACATTTAAATGATACAAATGTTCGGAAGTTTATATTCAGGATATTACAGTTCCTAATTAGAGTGGCACGATCGTAAACAAATAAAAGAATAAGAAAAAAATATATAAAACGATTTATGTATATATATATATATATATATAAAGAAAATCTAAAACTATTTTTCTTTATCAGAAATGTTTGATAAAAATAATTAATATAAACTCTTCCGCATCGTAATGTACTGTAAACTGAAATTTACAGTAAATACGGAATAATGAAAACTCGGGGAAAACAATCAGCCAGTAATAACTGATTTAGCTATCTTCTCATATATACTTCATAAACTGTTCTTAACTTCATCCAATCACCAAGTTTTAAGTAATTTCACAATTACTCATTGAATGATTCAACATTCCCAGGTAAAGATATAAGAGGTTCTTACCATACTGCAACAGTATTCTGGCTTCAACTTAAAAATAGTGTTTTGCTGTGTAAATGCTAATAACACAGTGGAGTTCATTTTCAGTAGCATTCTTCATAATTAACCATGATGAATTATAACTCCTTTAACAATGTATATAGGAAAGCAAATCACCACCATAAAGGCAAAATCCTACATATGAGAACGATGATGCATGGTTTGAGTTGCATCAAAATTATCAGTTCGCTGAAATATCATATTATATAGGATTTCGTCTTTTGTTTTAGCTATTTCTTGTGCTATATACGTCCCTGTGGTATCAGCCGCCGAATAAAGTGCATGTATACAGTAAAACGCCATAAAGAGCACATAAACAACGACCTTGTGTGTTATTGCGTTGCCTTGTCTGTATGCTTGCTTCTGGCTGTATATAATATAATATGTAATATTTTATCACTACTACTATTATCTGTTATGGAGTACTATAAGAGTTCAAGCGATGTTCACTTTTTCATGTTTCAAATGATGCTTCTGAAAATCCTGTTAAACTTCATCTGCTGTACGACCTGTAAGCACATCGAAATGTCAACGTAAGATTTCCATTTCTTAAGCTTTAACACTCGTTTACTTTTTATCTAGAACAGCCTAAGCCATCTCTTTTTATTTACAATTACTTGAATCATATTTGCACAATTTTACTAGATTGTTTTGAGTAATTCCACGCAAAGCTACTCGAGAGCTATCTGCACTAGCCGTCTCCAATTTTGAAGTAATAGAACAAAGAGAAACAGCTAGTTGACAGCATACACCACCTATTCGGGGATTCTCTAGTCGAATAAAAGGATTTGACGTCACTTTTACAACGCACCAACGACCCTAAAGTGAGAGGAGCAAATTATTTTCGCAATAACGAGACTCAAAAGGAACCTCAGCTCAATAGTTCTATTAGACACTACTTAGTTCATTTAGGTCACAGTGCTTGAAAGGTGGCAGGTACAACAAATAGATGTATAACAGTAAATCCGTTACAAGAGAAAGTGCCAAATTCTGTCTTATCTTGAAATATTTATTAGCGCATGTGTATATGTTTGTATTATACTAGCAATGTATGTTTTGTTCAGATTTCAGGTGAGGTTTCTGGGTTGTTTTATAGGTTGTTTTTTTTTGTTTTTTTTTTTTTTTTTGGGGGGGGGGGCATAACTATGAACACTTCAGTCATAATACAGTAGAAAACGTTGGTCATTAAAGCTATTTGCCAGTATTAAAGTGCAATCGTATCGGCATATTTAGTCTGAAGGGCACCTTAGGTGCTACGAAAATTACGGGATAAACAGACAGGTCACAGTCTCGAAGTTCAGTAATAGGGGTCACGATTTTTCTGTTTACTCCTCACGGAGAATTTTATTTTTCTCCTTTCTCAAGTATAGATATGACATCATGAATACGTTACGTCCCTCGCTGGTACAACGGTGGATCTACGGGTTTACAACGCTAAAATCAGGGGTTCGATTTCCCCTCGGTGGACTCGGCAGATATCCTGATGTGGCTTTGCTATAAGAAAACACACACACGCGAATATGTTATACTATAATGGAACATTTGCTTATATGCATGATGTTGGAAAAACTTTTATTACGTGATGTTCCCATTTCGCCTCCGTTTCCCGTCACGGATAACTTAATTATTTTATTCTCAGGGTGCAGATATGACGTCATGAGTACGTCACACGCGGATATAATGCACTTGTTTGTATGTATAATACTGTATTATCTAATTATATCAACTAGATAACTTTACAGATTTACTGGACCATCGATAAGTTCACGCGCTTACATCGCTATGTTTCCGAGTTCGAATTCCTATGGTGGATCCACAGTGGCTTACTACATGTCTAAATGTTTTTAACGCTATAAACTGGATTTCAATACTTGGGGTTGGTTCAACACAGATAGCCTATCGTATTGCTTTACGTTCAGTAACAAGCAAAGAAATATCCGTGGTGGACAAAGCACAGACAACCCGACAGTACCAAAACAAAGAGTTAAATCGTATGGCAAGAAAATTTTTAGTGCTTAATTTTGTACTTTTTTTTTTGTCATTGTAGCTAAATCATACGGCAAAATCAAGACAAACCCAAATGCCAGATATTTTTATTTTTCGTTTTATAGTGTTTTTATTTTGGACTATTTTGTCATTGTGCGGATAATATTGCTCTGTTTAAAACAACTAGTTAACAAGATCAAAGGTGTTAAAAAAGAGCTCGAATAACGAGTGCCAGAGTTTTCTTTATATTCACAAAAGAGAGCAAGTTAGTCTCATTTTGGTTTGGTTGGTCCTACACCAGTCAGATTTAACCTCCTTGCGATTTGTGAAAAAAAACAAATTCCCATTCTACACTTTGGTTCTCATCTCATATGATCTGTGAAACCGTAATTGATTTGTTTCACGAGAAAAAATGTGATTCTCAAATTGAAAAAGTAGCAGTATGTCATGTAATTCTTGTAGCATCATAAAATCGTGCTGAAGTAGCTTTCCATTAACGGGGTAAACACATCACATTAATTTTTATATATCCCGAGTTATACACTTTTATTGGGGGTAGGGGGGTAATAGATTTTGCAGCTTGTTTGGCAATACTTGCATGTTATCAATGTATAATTCAACAAATCTAATTAAGTAATATAACGTGTGTGTGTGTTTTACTTATATCAAAGCCACATCGGGCTATCTGCTGAGTCTACCGAAGGGAATCGAACCCCTAATTTGATATTGTAAAACCGTAGACTTATCGCTGTACCAGCGGAGCACAACAGAACAATACACCTCTATCATGTAATAATCACGAAATGTACGTGTTAATACAAATAAGAAATTCCTGATTGATAAAGTGATTTTCAATATATTTGAAGTTTCTGTTGGAATAATTAAAGTATATGCTTCAAATCAATTATAATACCACTCGGCATTTATCTGACCTGAAAGTGTGCGTGCACCTTATTCAAATACGTATGCGCGCTCATTTCATTTCAGCTATACTTTCATTAACATTTTGTACAATAACATATTAAAAAGGTCTAACTTTAAGTCGTATGATAACATCATAAGTTTATTTACTGATAATATTAAGTACCGTAATATTTAGCTCTAACTAAAAATTTCTCTTTTATCGAATGTAGATAGTATTTAATAAAGGCTTAACTAATGTTAAGCCTCAGGCAAGTGAACTTACAGATTTCTGTGTCTGCGATTAGAATTATTTTGTATTATTCTAGGGCCTGGCATGGCCAAGCGCGTAAGGCGTGTGACTCGTAATCCGAGGGTCGCGGGTTCGGGCCCGCGTCGCGCTAAACATGCTCGCCCTCCTAGCCGTGGGGGAGTATAATGTTACGGTCAATCCCACTATTCGTTGGTAAAAGAGTAGCCCAAGAGTTGGCGGTGGGTGGTGATGACTAGCTGCCTTCCCTCTAGTCTTACACTGCTAAATTAGGGACAGCTAGCACAGATAGCCCTCGAGTAGCTTTGTGCGAAATTCCAAAAACAAACAAACAAACAAACGTATTATTCTAGAAATCCTATATTTTAGGAAGTACTGTTGAAGTAAAAATACCACTTCGACCGCTAATGTTTTCTAGGTCTCTATTGGTCTATTATATTAGCAATTACTGATTCGACACTAACGACATTATATTGGATGTAGTCGATGAACGGTGAGCTAGTTTTTAAAATTATATTTTGACTAAGTTGAGAGATTTAAATTGATTGAGCTTTCTCTATCTCGGGAATCATTTGTGTCACTTCTTTAAAAAAGGGATCTATCATCACTGAACTCGTATGACACTTTAAAACAAGACATTTCTTTTAAAGAGGTAATTTTAGATAAGGAGACATACTGTCAGACCAGACAGCGGTGGGTAAAGGTGCTTGGAAAGGGACAGAATATCTGTGATTTCCAAGCTGCCTGCCAAGTTCAAAACATATTTTTTTTCAGTCTGAAGTCACAGATTATAGGTAGTAGTGTTGAAAGATGAAGTCACGGGTGTGAAAATGACAATTTTCATGTGTTAGTGTATAAATGCCACAGTAGAAGCTGTGTACAAAGATTTAATGACAGTTTGCCCAAAATTATCCATATGCTTATCTTATTCTTATTCTTATTGTGGTATCATTGTGTTTAGAAATTCCGCAGATATTATCACAGAAATCCAAGGATTTAATTGGTAGTTAAGTTGCCGATAAAAACAGTGATCATGTGTGAGTGGGTGGGCAAGATGTAAAAGAAAAACTTTCTTTCTTCGAAGCCAAACATTTTTTTCTTCAGATTATGGCCTTAGAAATCTGAGATAGCGTATATTATTATTTTACAGTTTTCCTCTGTGATCGTCAGAACAAACACTAATTTTCATACGTATAAAAGAAATGTGCGACTTCGATGGAGAAATACTAATGTCCCCCCATGGTACAGCGGTAAGTCTTCGGACTTACAACCCTAAAATCGAGGGTTCGAATCCCCTCAATGTATCTTTGCTATAAGAAAAACGCAAACACACTCAAATACTAGGACAAAAATTGAAAACGATCGTCACGGGCTAATACTCTGGCCTAATTGAGACAATAAACACTGTCATAACTTACAATATTTTTTTTTTAAAAATGCCACCAGTTCTATCGGTTCCAACCTGAAAAATGTATGATACAATTACTACTCTTTACTCCTATAATAATATATAATATATTATTATTCCTGGATAATAATATAAGTAAGATTAAAATCAACATTCAAATTACCAATCAAAATACAGGACCACTCCAAAATCGGTAGGATTTGGAAGTCGCGAAATTTCCGATATTCTGGTTTTCGTTGTGAATTCATACAAACTAGTTACAGTTAGGGTAAGTTTGTATTAAGATTATCACATCAAACCAATAAAAAGAGAAAGTGAATTTATAAGTGATGTGAGTCCGGCCAAGGAAAGACAGCTAGCCAGCTTAAGCGAGGTGTAACAATATCAACTTAGGATTAATTTGCTTGTTGTTGGGACCGCCGATAAAATATTCATTTCTAGACCAGTTTGTTTGTTTTGGAATTTCGCACAAAGCTACTCGAGGGCTATCTGTGCTAGCCGTCCCTAATTTAGCAGTGTAAGACTAGAGGGAAGGCAGCTAGTCATCACCACCTACCGCCAACTCTTGGGCTACTCTTTTACCAACGAATAGTGGAATTGACCGTCACCTTATAACGCCCCCACGGCTGAAAGGGCGAGCATGTTTGGCGCGACGGGGTTGCGAACCCGCGACCCTCGTATTACGAGTCGCACGTCTTACGCGCTTGGCCATGCCAAGCCATTCTAGACCAGACAGAAAACTTGTATACAAATCAATACTTTTATTTGTAATAACCGTTATTATAAATATTCATTTCTAGACCAGATAGAACACTCTTGTATACAAATCAATACTTTTATTTGTAATAACCGTTATTATAAATTTTACTATTGTTGGTATATTAAAATATATTTTTATTAAAAACGAAAATTGTGTGTATCAATCTTCTTGACAAATATCATAAATTTGATACATATCGAAATTCAAATGACTTCTGAATTCAAAATTAGAATTTTCGGCAATTTGATATCGTAATACGTTAACAATACGCAACATAATAAATCTGAAGCTCGTCCGAGATTAATTATAACACGTAACACTCCGTAAGAGATAATTTTATCTAATGAGAAAGTCATATCATGCGACCTGTTTGACTTCTGTATCACACTCACCTGATGTCTGCTGAACGCGAATGTTCATTGCAGTTGGTTTTATCTTAAACATATGTGTGCTTTTCTTTTTTTTTTTTTTGTCGTCTTTTGTCGTTTAGCTGCATTCGCTTGTTCATCTATGTATAGTAAACAAAAATCTGAAACAACATATTTAGTCGACCACGACAAGTCTTTCCCCTTTGTTTAACTTTATCGCTAAGTTTTTGTTTTTTTACGCATTTTGCATAACTTGTTATTCACTTTTCAAAGTTGAAATTGCATCGTCTGAAGGATATGACGAACCCGCGACCCTCAGGTTACGAGTCGCACGCCTTAACACACTTGGCCATGCCGGGCCTACAGAGAACGCAAACCTTATGAAAGTAACAAAATTATTTTTTAAAGTTGCAAAATTTATTTAGGTCCAACATCTATGTGAAACTAATTTTTTCCCATTGTTTTTGTACATTAAGACCAATAAATTGCATGAAAACAATAACTGGTCGTGTTTTTTGTTATGCATTCATGCAATTCTAACATTTATGTTTCGGTTTTGATCTTAGATTTTAATGTTTGTTTTTTAAATACAAAACTACACAATAAGCTATCTGTGCTCTGCCTACTATGGGTATTGAAAACCTATACTTAGAGCTGTAAGCCTACATATTTGTCTATGGGGGCTCTCTTGTTTTACAATAAAGTGTTAAGGGTACAATTTAATTAAAAGCAAACCTCTGTTGTCATATATAAAGCTTGTGAGGGTCACACTGTAAAGATGAAAAAATTATTAATTCCAAATTTGTAAGGACGGATACGTTAGTCTGTGATATTCAGTGTTAAATGCTCAATTCGTTTCTCGCAGATCAAAAGTTTAAATCACAATTGTTATCTCTCACAATTTTCCTATTTATAGTGGAAGATTGGTTAATTCTATCAAAATGTTCATATTACACGCGCATTGGTAGTGCAATGGTTATCTTATTTAACGTATGATAAGATCTCTCTACTCAAATTATACTAGACAGAATTTTACAACACGCGTATTGGCAAGGCAATGGCTACCTTCTTTTTTTCTCTCTCTATTAGTTTGTTTGTTTTGCTTGTTTTTGAATTTCTCGCAAAGTACTCGAAGGCTATCTGCGCTAGCCGTCCCTAATTTAGCAGTGTAAGACTAGAGGGAAGGCAGCTAGTCATCACCACCCACCGCCAGCTCTTAGGCTACTCTTTTACCGAAATAACACCCCTACGGCTGAAAGGGCAAGCATGTTTGGTGCGACATGGATTCGAACCCTCGACCCTCAGATTACAAGTCGAGCGCCTTAACCACCTGGCCATGCCGGGCCTTTCTCTCTATTAATCCACTCTCATAGAGGGGGTTTAAACAAAATACATTAACGAAAACAACTGTACTTATCTAGATAGTAAAGAAATGTTATTTCATGGTAATTATTTGAAAATTATATAATATTAGTTATAACAAAATAAAAAAATTAAAATTATTACCAAACATATTAATAATAAGATTTACTAAAATAAACTTAAAATCATTAAAAATCAAACAAAATTATCATTCTAAATCTCTGTTGAGTATATAACCCTGTAAACCCTCACTTAACAAATGCCAAGAGTTGCGATAAATGCTATAGAAATATGACAGTTTGTCTCGTAACCGAAACGGTAAGGAATCCAAATAAATGTTAGCTTTAAGTTGCGCTTTATAGATATTCACAAAATGTACACCAACACCAAGCGATATAATTTTATTATGGGCATAATAAATCACAAACTTAGCTATACCCGTACACAAACGTAACCTAAGGTGATGAAAACTCTGCTGAAGTAAAAATCCAACCAAAACCACTTGTCCTTTTTCATTATCCATTGTTAACTCACGGTCTAAAACTGTCTTCAACAAACTAAAATTTAAATTATACGTCTTCTGAACTCTAGATCATTGAAAAAACAAATGAGCAATAGTTTCTCGAGCAACACTACAGAAGAAACATAAGCCCATCAGGTGATGAAACAAATATGAACCAACTTAACATTGGTAATCACCGCGTGATGCCAAATAAGATAATCGAAATTATAATACCAATAGCCGACAAAGGTATCAAAATAACCTTTCCAAATAGATGGCCAATCAATAGTGGATACAACAATTCTCCAAAACTGATGCAGAACATAGGGGGGACATTATTTTGTAAAACAATAAATAACTTTCGCAAGGAAAGACCCCGAAATAAACTAAAATTTAAACCATTATTACTTGAAAATATAAAACTTGTGTGAGGTAGAGATAACTGCCGAAGAAAACGAAGGATAGCCTTATAATGTAAATAACGAAGTCGTGTGATACCTGCAGATATAAATTAAGGAAAATAAAATGTTCGCCTACGATTATCCACTAAATCAGAGTTGAGAAACAAAGATTGTTCGAAAATTTCCAGAAAATCGTCAGGTGGTTTCACTGAAACCATGGCCATCTGAAAAAATTATCCATCCTCTAAAGATCTCTGTAACATTCTGAGGTAAAACACGCTTAGAACGAGAACCATTTCAGAGGAAAATACGTCAGCACTGCAAATCACCATAAAGACCAAAAT
Organism: Tachypleus tridentatus; assembly: GCF_004210375.1. Classification (NCBI taxonomy): domain Eukaryota; kingdom Metazoa; phylum Arthropoda; class Merostomata; order Xiphosura; family Limulidae; genus Tachypleus; species Tachypleus tridentatus. The sequence continues at coordinate 93,242,264 of NC_134825.1, forward strand.
AAAAACCTACTAATGAAGATAAAACCTCGTGACAATTCTGAAGCAGTTTTAATCTATAAGCACATTTACGGAAACGAATATCTACAAAATTCAGCCCCCTTCACAAACTGGTTTAATCAATACCTCATAACTAACTTTGTGTATTCCTACATCCCATAGAAAAGTCAAAAACTCCTTTTGTAACAAAGTAGAGTCCTCCATATGTAGAACATGAAGAATATACCATAGTACTGAAACAACTAAAGCATTACTACTGAACACTCGACACTTCAGGGATAAATCTCTATATCACCAAGATATTAAAATACGAATCACTCATCGATAGATACCATTCATACAATACATCTCAGCACAATCAGATTTAAACTGTATACGAAAACCGTTAAAACTTGTGAAGACCTTGAAATACCTCCATTTCCCAAGAATCCAACTTCCTAGCCATAGACCCCTGCTCTTATTACAATTAACCAGACTACATGACGCACGCCCACAAAGCCGGCAAAATTACAAAGTAGTATCATCAACATGTTGAAACATAAGACTAGTACAAGGAAATAAGGTAACACCCAATATATCATTATACTGAGCAACCATGTTATTTAAAGGTTTTGCATAAATGATTTATAATATCGTCAACAGAGGACATCCCTGGCGAAGCCCTCGAGTAATGTTGACAGTATCAGTAGTATAACTCTTATACTTAATACCACTAGAAAAACCAAGATAAGAAGGTTTCATCCACAGAAAGAAATTGACACCAAAACCACAACTCTGAAGCAAAGGAAACAAATAACCATATTCAGCACAATCAAAAGCCTTTATTTGATCAATCTTGAGCAAAATTCCGCCTCTTTGTGTTCGATTTAAGTAGTCCATTAACAACCTCAAAAGGAGGGGATCTGCAACCACATTCCTACCTGAAACATAACTAGTCTTGTCTTGTGAAACGAGAACAGAAATAAACTGAGACAATCGATTAGCTAATGTTTTAGTTAAAACTTTGTAATCACAATTCAATAATGTTATTTGGCGATAGTTTTCCTCAATCGTCTGTCTTCTTCCTTTTCAACCAAATAAAAAACTCCACGTTTCATTTTTCCATGTAAAAACTGCGTTAGAAAATCTCCCACAAAACCCTCATAACATCATCAATATAAAAGGTAATAAAGACCATAAAATGTAACAAGTTTCCCCTGGAGACGTATTCCATTTAATATGTTGCAGATCTTCCCTCCGTCAACACTGATATCAGCATCACACAACAGACGATCAGTGTCACTTAATGTTGTTAAAATAAAAGACAAAACCGAATGGATTTTCGACACCCTCCAATTTGTAAAGTGTAGAATAATATTTGTGTAATACACCTACAATGTCTATGGTATTACAAACTAACCTCCCCTCTAGTGTGAAAATATGCCGTATTTCCGTTTTTCTGGCTTGAACCTGTTCAGTAGGTAAAACACACTTGTTCCATCAATCTCCCTCCTCAAACCACATCACATGAGACCTTAATATTATACCCTGTATCCGCTGCACATCTGTTAACCCAGCCTCTATGTCACAAATATTATGGTGAGACCAAAGAGCGCAAGATGAAATTAAGCAATGTTCAAGTTCTTTAGACCTCTTCAGGTATGCATGACGCGCTCTAATAGCTCGATCCTGACAAGCACCGTACAGTGAAGTAATTTGTTGTGTAACTTCCCTCAACTACACATACTACTAGCAAATTGTGGTAATCAGTCCAGTCCGACTTCTTCGAATTAAAAGATGTACTGTTTCAACATAACCTACATCCATCAACAGACGATTATTATAATGACAGAAATAAGGGCCGTAAGGTGTGTGTGTGTGCGTGTTTAGCAAAGCCACATCGGGCCATCTGCTGAGCCCATCGAGGGGAATCAAACCCCGATTTTAACGTTGTAAATCCGTAAACTTACCGCTGTACTAGCGGGGACACAGACCGTAAGGTACCAGACTAAATTAAAAATCGATTGTCAAAAGAGGGTGATTTGTTTCAAGAAACCAAGACTGATCAAAATCCCTCTAAAAAGGCAACATGCTGGGTGTAAGAAGAATTTTGTCAATTCGAGATTAAATTAACGAGCCATGAATAAACTTTCTCCATGTAAAACTATATGAATCACCACAGAAGAGCCGAAACACCTTTTACAAGGTATGATAACGGCCATCATCTCAAGTAATAATAGATTGATTTTATAATATTCTATAGAACCAAAGAATAATTTGAGAATACAATAAATAAGTCACCAAGCACGTCCGTGAAATATGAAAATATGCAGAATACATCAGCATATTATTCTTGAATTTTGCAAACAACCACAGTCTGGGATGAAATTATAAAATTTGACGAATCAAAAGTAGACCAGGTGGGTTAAGGCGTTCGCCTCGTAATCCGAGAGTCGCGGGTTCGAATCCCCGTCACACCAAACATACTTGCCCTTTCAGCCGTGGGGACGTTATGATGTGACGTTCAATCCCACTCTTCGTTGGTAAAAGAGTAGCCCAAGAGTTGGCGGTAGGTGGTGATGACTAGCTGCCTTCCCTATAGTCTTACACTGCAAAATTAGGGACGGCTAGCGCAGATAGCTCTCATGTAGCTTTGCGCGAAATTCCAAAACAAACAAACGAATCAAAGTGTACCTATATTTGGCATACAAATAATAACCTCAATTAATATTATTAAAATTATTACTATTCGCAATATTAATTGAGTTAGTGGTACTCATCACACAAAGCTCTTGTAACATCAACGCCTCAGAAGTTTAAAGTGGGTATAACCACGAAATGTGGAGGTGGGAAAGGGTAAAATATAACACACGTACTTGTACACTACAGGCCCGGCATGGCCAAGCGTGTTAAGGCGTGCGACTCGTAATCTGAGGGTCGCGGGTTCGCATCCCCGTTGTGCCAAACATGCTCGCCCTACCAGCCGTGGGGGCGTTATATAGTGACGGTGAATCCCACTATTCGTTGGTAAAAGAGTAGCCCAAGAGTTGGCGCTGGGTGGTGATGACTAGCCGTCTTCCTTCTAGTCTTACACTGCTAAATTAGGGACGGCTAGTACAGATAGCCCTCGAGTAGCTTTGTGCGAAATTAAAAAAAAAACAACTTGTACATTAAAATATTTTTTATATATATACGTAAAACACTTTACACGTGTTCTAGGTACATGTATACGATATGGCATTAAATTCTTTTAAAGACTGCGGCAGGTATGTATGTGTATACTCAGTTATTTCGACAAAAGCTACAGTAAAACAAAAATCACATGAAATATCACGTATCCTCTGTATCCGAAACATCGGAATAAGAGATTCTTCAGTTTCACTGATATTTCACTAATATGCTCAGCCATAGATAAATCACAAGTAAAATATGCTTATAAGTTTTGTGGTAACGTGGTAAAGGTCAAACAGCTTCACATCCAACAATGTTCAAGCTATTTTTATAAACTGTGCCACCGAACATATACAAAAGTCCGAGATATGCTTTAAATAAATAAATACTAAACATAACCAACGTATCTGGCTTAATAATTTACAATAATAAATAAGTAGAATTAACACTGCATATTTTTTGAAACTTGTAAATAAACAAAGAATAACTTTGCGAGTCAAAGACGAGATCTCGAAACATCAAACCTATAAGGTATACTTTGTACACGCTTCTGAACAGAGTTTTATTGTCTGTTATATATTGACTGATTTAATAACTAAATATAGTTCGCTCTTTCTGTTTTAAAATGGGCTATTTATATTTATCTGCCATGACGTATTTTGATCTAGAATATTTACTATATTGATTAGTCGGATCTATTTGTTTTATTTTGCGCGACCAAAATTGTACTGAATAGAGAATTGTATCTTTAGTCTATTTAGCTCAACTCTAAGCAAGAATACATGTTTCTTTTCATTCACCTTATTATCACACTGCCAGGTTTTTATGTACGTCCGGATTATTTACAGTAGATGTCTGTGACTTGTTAGTGATAAATTTCACCAATAAACAAAGAACAACAGTCCATTTGTATTGAAATAACAATATATTAAAACAATTCAAGTGTATTCAAATGTTTGTTACATAGTTAATCACCACATGTTTATTAAAAGTTTAAGATAATCCACATAACCGATAAAACGAATTATTTCTCTCTGCTCCGTTATTACAATACAGTCTGTGACAAATTCACCACAGTTATATCAGGAATTTAAATAACCATTTCTTTTAATCAAATTTTGCACAGTCTATATCTAACTAGCTATGCAACTAACTTGACTCGAAATATATTTTGCACACGTATTTATAGCCTGAGGAGGCCTAGAACTTTTTACACACGACGAGATATTGTGACGCTACAATAAACTCAATTAAAGCAAGGAGAAAATTCAGATGGTTCGAGCAACAAGACGTCAGTTCACAATAACCGAATTACAAAGGAATGATCGTAAACAGTTATGTAAACACATTTGGCATAGCTATTTCTTTTAAAAATAAGTTAATTTTAACACTGGTGCAATATAAATTATCTAAAGCTTAATGCTACCATCAAATTTAGAACAAAACGTTCATGTATATCCAAGACATATTCATTCGTGAATGAAATACACTGTATGAAATATATTTATATGGTACGAAATCTACTTAAAAATTATCAGGCAAAAGCCAAATATAATCTTGTTATCATCTGTTTATCACTGATCCGTAGTGTGAAGAAATGTAACATTTTGCATTCGATCCCGTCCTCATACAAATATTCTTTCAAATCATATTGGTTTTTTTTTATGATTCCAAAGTATATACAACATTTTAATCTTACCTAACTTACTTAAAATTGATTAAGTTGTATTTATTCTAACTGCTTATTGTAATAGTTCTGGATATAGTCCGAAGACTTAACATCACATTAACTGACCACGGTTACCGTACGTTTACTTTTTTTTTCATTTTGGATACGTTATTGTACCAACGCACTACCAAACCAAGGAAACCACAATATTATATTCGATATCTTGTTTTCGAAACTAAAATAATTCATTGTAACATATTATGTAATAAATTCTAACGTGGTTTTCTGCTGAAAGGTTAATTGTTTATCATACATTTCTAGATATATCGGCTTTCATTTTAAAAATCTACACAAAAACTGAGACACGTAATGACCATAAAATTCCAACTAAACATGGGGATATGGATGAGCTCTTTACACCATAGACGGCGTCACAATTTTATCTGCTATTGTTATTTTAAATGAGAAACAAATTTGCTCATATTTATTATGAAAAAGTCGCCGTTTCAGTTTTTATTTTTGTTTGGTTGTTTTCTGAAGTTAAACACAAAGCTACACAATTGAGGTATCTCTGCTATGTCACCACGGGTATCGAAACCAGGTTTCTAGCGTTCTAAGTCTACTCACATACCGCTATGCTACTGGGGGTTTTAGTTTCGAACCCAATGGTCATAAGTTAACACAGCGAAAAAAATCGTTCATTGTAATATTACTATCTTCACAAAAGTTTGATTAAAAAAATCTCTTCTTAATAAGTGAGCCCTATGTAGCTAAAGTTTATCATTTTAGTTCAAATTAATATGTACTTTTTTTTTCTCAAATCAGCTTGACTTGCTAGCTGAAGGTTGCGGGTTCGAATCTCCGACCCACTAAGCATGTTCGCCCTTACAGTCGTGGGGATGTTACAATGTGTCTTCCTTCTAGTCATTCATTGCAAAATTAGGGACGACTAGTCCAGAAAGCACTCGTGTAGCTTTGCGCGAAATTCAACACAAACCAAACCAGATTCTCAGCTCCTAAAGGGTTTACTTTTGGATGGTTTTTACTTTGGTTTACTTTTGGATGGGGAGATTGGCGAGAGACGAGTAAGGATATAATTGTTTAGGCTCATAAGTTTTACGTGCCCTACTACCTATTTCCGTTTTTCGAGAACCTATAAATTGATATAATATTATCTAGGCTGCTCACCAGTAAATTAGAAAAAAAATACTCGGGCGAAGCTACGAGCCATACCGGCCGAAATGCCGAAGCAGACAGACAAGTTGAACGATGCAATGACTTCGAATATGGATGGACAAGATCCGTGCTCAACAGCAACAAAAAGCAAGTCTAGTGTAGGTGGCCAAATTATAAATGATAATTTAAAATTAAAAACATTAATACAACTTGCAAAAGAAGATCTAAAATTTAAAATCTCCCCAGTGAAAGTTACTAATATTAGAGCTAGGAATAAAGAAAAATATACAAAATAATTAAAGAAACTATAAATTCAACTGATGTCGACAGTAAAGCTGAGGCTACATTGATAGACAATGAAAATCCAACAATTAGTAGCATAAGTATTAAAAACCCCACTCTGGATATTGAAACAAACACAAATTCGGAACGAGAGGAAGCTGGTTCTGACGACGATAACTTCACTCTAGTGAAGACTAGAAGTCAGAAAAACAAACACCAACAAATTCAGAAACATACACAAAAATGTATTTAAATTACCAAACAACACCATTATCATACAAGGCATACCCGGAAATTACAACCAGCCACAACTAGCAAGGAAAATATTCAGGTGTAAACCTAAGACTAGCATTACAAACATTAAGCGTTCACCTCACGGCGGGGTCCTCGTTCAAGGACAGGAACCCGCTGATTTAAAGAGATTATCGAAAAAATGGCCTTCAGACGCTTTTAAAACAGGAAACATAACTATACACCTCGCCTGGAGCTAAGCCAACACCCAAATCTTTTGTAATCCGGGGTTGCAACCACTCTATTAACATAGACGACATTAAGGAAGCACAAAGTGAACAAACCATAAAACATTTCAGTGGAACGAATGATTTCAAATACAACAAAAAAACCCAACAAACTTAATTAAAGTAGTTACAGACAATACCCAAGATATAACCCAGCTAATAAATAATGGTATCATAATGTGGTACTACAAATACACGGTAGAACAAACCAAAACACCATGAGTGGTTGTAACACAGTGTTACCAATGTCAAAGGTTTGGACATGTAGCAGCAGCATGCCAAGCAACTGCGCTCTGTGTAGTCTGTGTAGAAAATCACCACATATCACAATGTACCAAACAAAACCCCAAACCTAAATGCTGCAATTGTGGTAAAGAACACACGGCAAACTATAAAGGTTGCCAGAAATACAAATCAATTAAGGCACACTTATACGAACTTAAAAATCCAAACACAAACAAGCCATAAACAAACAAAATTAACGAACAATTAAAACCAACTACTACTCAAACACCAGAAAACACAAACACACAAACAAACTCATATGCTGCAGTAGTCAAGAAAACATCATTCATGCAGGAAACACCATCAACAAGTAATGAAGATTTACTGAAAACAACTGAAGACACAAAACCACACCTATGAATATTGAAAACATACTAACCAATGCTATTACTTCCACTTCTCTGAAATATTCACAGAATACACAAATCCAAATAATGAAAACAGTCTAACAGATATAATCATTAAAATAATTATGAAAAACATCCGAAAATACCTACCACAAATGTTAACATACATCATGAACTCTGTTAAACATGGATAAATTCACAGTACTACATATCAATGCCCAAGGTGCTATTGCTTCCAACACCTCTCCCCGTTAAACTTGTACATCTGATCTTTAAGATAAAATCAAATTTAAAATAATAATAATAATAAAATAGTGCTAAAATAAAACAGCCACCTACGTTCTAGGCTTAAAAAAATAAAAAATGAAAGAAAAATATAAATGAACATTGCCCTGAAAAGGACCAGATTTAAAGATATGTTATTACTTCAGTATTAATCAGTCCATTTCAACAAAGTAATGGAAGGAGGAAGAGGACTAGGCTACCTGACCCTCCTGGGTATACAAAATATATATACCCAAACACCTATAGATAGATAGATAGCTCCTAAAGGAATTCGTAATACGGGGGTTGCACTATTCCATCGACATAGAAGACATTAAAGAAGCACTAACAGAACAAAACATAAAATACATTTCAGTTGAACGCATAACTTCAAACATAACAAAACACCAACAAACTTAATTAAAGTAGTTACAGACAACACGCAGGACATAACACAACTAATAAACAATGGTATCACAATGTGGTATCAATACAGATACACTGTAGAACAAACTAAAACACCGTCAGTGGTAGTAACAAAGTCAAAGACACACATAATTCAAGAACAATCAAATCCAACTACCACTCAGAAACCAGAAAACACAAACTACACCACAAACATACGAGTAAACTCATATGCTGCAATAGTCAAAAAAGCATTACACAGTCAGGAAAACCACCAACAATTAGTGAAGATTTATCTAAAATAACTGAAGTCACACACAAAGCCACACCAATGAATATTGAAAATACATTGACCAATGCCATTACATCTACTTTCTCTGAAATAAAGGCCGAATACACAAATCCAAATAATGTAAACAGTTTAATAGACATAGTCATTAAAATACTTATGAAAAACATCCAAACATATCACAGATCTTAACATATATCATGAACTCTATCAATCATAGCTAAATTCATAGTACTACACATCAATATACAGGGTGCTATTGCTTTCAAGAAACATGAGATTGAAGATATAACATCATAAAACCAGATGTCCTTGTAATGAGTGAAACAGGCCTCTATAACCACCACAGATTTAAAATAAAAGGATATTCTATTCCCAGACAGGATAGAAATGATAACAGAGATTCAAACAGAGGAATTTTATTACTGTATAAAACTGAACTTATAGTTCAGGAACTAAGAATACCTTCCTCCAATGAATCAGTAGTAATAAACGTAAGAACTCAAAATAATACTGAATTAACAGTGGCGGGCATTTATTGCTCGCCAAGCAAAGTATTAGATGCTAATCTATTACATTCCATATATAACCACAATCCCAATATAGTAATTATATGAGATTTAAATAATAAACATATCACATTAAACTGTAGATGTACAAACCCAAATGGTAAAATACTTTATACATTTCTAGCTGAAACTAATATGATCTTGTTAAATGATGCAACACCGACACATATCTCGGACGCACATGGCACCAGTGAAATATGCCTTCCAGTCTGGTGTATCTTCAATCTCAACCCCATTTAAAATTAAAGTAAAAGATAAACTAAATTATAAAAAAGCTAATTAGCCACTATTTCAATCAGTCATAGACTAATTTTGCCAACTGAAGTACAAACTTTGCCGGACGCATCAGATATAGATGCATGTAGTCATGTAATCTCTGAGTGCCTAAAACATGCAGCTAACAGCTCAATACTGAAACAACAATACTTCACAACAACACACATATGGCAACCACATCTAGAAATAATACATTCAATAAAAGAAAGAAGAAAACTACGCAGACAGTATATACAAAATCGAAATCCAGCAATAAAACACAAATAAACACTGTAAGAAACAAAATGAAGACATCAAATCCGACAACAAAAACAGGACAGTTGAGACACCTTCTTCTCACAATTAAATCACAAAACAGATCGAAAACAATTCTGGACACGCTTGAAAAGATATACTAACACGGGAAAAAACAAAGTACCCACCACTTGAATCACATGGCAAAACAGCTTACACTAACATAAAAAAAGCAGAGATATTTAAAGACCACCTACAAAACACGTGTGTTAAGGCATTCGACTCATAATCCGAGGGTCGCTGGTTCGAATCCCGGTCGCACCAAACATGCTCGCCCTTTCAGCCGTGAGGGCGTTATAATGTTACGGTCAATCCCACTATTCGTTGGTAAAAGAGTAGCCCAAGATTTGGCGGTGGGTGGTGATGACTAGCTGCCTTCCCTCTAGTCTTACACTACTAAATTAGGGGCGACTAGCGCAGATAGCCCTCGAGTAGCTTTGCGCGAAATTCAAAATAACAAAACACGTTCAAAACACACCATGAAAACCCACTAATTTAATCAAAGTAGTAACAGACAATAGCCAGGACATAACCCAGTTCATCAATAATGGTGTCACTATGTGGTACCAAAGGTACACGGTCGAACAAACTAAAAACACCAGCAGTGGTGGTCACACAATGTCACCAATGCCGAAGATTTGGACATGTAGCAGCAGCATGTCAAGCAACTGCGCGTTGTGTGGGCTGTGGGAGAATCACCACATTTCACAATGCACTAAACGAAACCCCAAACCCAAATGCTGCAATTGTGGGGAGGAACATACGGCAAACTATACAATATGCCAAAAATACAAATCGATTAAAACACACTTGTATGAAATTAAAAATCCCAACACGAACAAGCCGCCACCCCCACGCACAATCACCAAACCAATACACCTACCTACCACTCCAGCACCAGAAAACACAAATACACAAACAAACACTTATGCTGCAGTGGTCAAGACATCATAACTCAGATAGGAAAAACCATCACCACGTAAAGACGATTCACCCAAACCACCTCAAGACACACAACCAACCACGCCAACGACCATTGAAACCACACTGACATCTGCCATAACTTCCACCTTCTCGGTAATTATGGTAGAATATACAAACCTTACAAACACCAACAGTCTCACAGGCATAACTGTTAAAATCATTCTGAAAAACATCCACAAATTCCTGCCGCAAATTTTGACCTTCATCGTTAACTCCTTTAAACATGGATAAATTAACAGTACTACACATCAATATCCAGGGTGCTCTTGCTTTCAAGAAACATGAGATTGAAGATATAACAAACTCCTTACAACCTGATGTTATTATAATTAGTGAAACTCTCCTCTATACATACCATCGCTTCAAACTAAACGATACTCCATTATCAGACATGACAGGAAGGATGCTAGAGATCCCAGCCGAGGAATTTTATTATTGTACAGGACTGAACTTCTAGTTCAGGAACATAACCTAACTTTCCCTAACGAATTCGTAGTTATAAACATAAAAACATATAATCATACTGACGTCACTGTGGCGGGAATCTACTGCTCGCCTAGTACAGTGTTAGATGAGAATCTTTTGCATTCACTGTGTAATAAAAATCCCAATCTAATCATTACAGGAGATTTAAATAGTAAACATACAGCATTCAACTGTCGAAGTGCAAACGAAAATGGCAAGATACCTTATCAATTTCTAGATGAAACTAACTTGATTTTATTAAACGATGCAACACCGACACATATCTCGTACGCACATGGCACCAGTGAAATACTGGACCTATGCCTGTGTTCGTATAATATGAGTCGCAAATTTGTAAACTTTCATGTTGGTCACGATTTGGACAGTGACCACCTCCCAGTTTGGTGTATCTTCAATCTCACCCCTACTTAAACAAAATTAAAGTTAAAGATAAACTGAATTGTAACAAAGCTAATTGGCAATTTTTCAAACTATCGTAAATCAAACCTTACCTCCCGAAGTACTCCATATTGCCACTGACGCGTCAGATATAGATGCATATTGTCATATCATCTCTGAGTATCTGAAACATGCAGCCAACAGCTCTATACCGAAACAAAAACATTTCACAACAACTCACTCATGGCAACCACATCAAGATATAATACAGTTAATAAAAGACAGACGTAAACTACGCAGACAGTACATACAAAATCGCAACCCCACACTAAAAACTCAGATTAACACTATAAGAAATAAGATACGACATCTAATCCGACAACAAAAACAAGATAACTGGGACACCTTCTGTTCAGAACTAAATCACAAAACAGATCCAAAACAATTCTGGACAAACTTAAAACGATTTACGAATACAGGAACAACAAACACAGTATACCCACCACTTGAATTGGATGGAGTAACAGTGTACACTAACATAGAAAAAGCTGAGATCTTTTAAAAAAACACCTAGTAAACACGTTCAAGACACATCATGAACCAGACATGAACAGATACTTCTAAAATACAGTTAATAACTTTATTGATCACAACAAAAGCGTATACACACCTATATTTCCAGTAAACACATTATTACACCCAGAGAAAACAACAGATTTGAGCACTCATCAACTGATTAAAGATGTCACTGTAATGGAAGTCGTAACTGCTACTAACAACACAAAAAACAAAGCTCCTGGAGAAGATGGTATCCAAGCTATCCTTCTAAACCACGGCACTCAGAGATTATATGAACACCTAACAGCTTTATTTAACCTATCATTATCCGCTGGATATATCCCTGTTTCTTGGAAGGAAGCAATAATATTAATGTTCCAGAAAGAAGGAAAGCCAGCGAATAAACCAAACAACTACCGCCCAATTAGCCTAACCAGTTGTATTGGCAAAATATTAGAGAGGATAATTAGTGATTGTCTTTCCATATTTTTTGAGGAAAAATCAAAATTACCCGAAATTCAAAACGGTTTTCGAAAATACCGACAAACTACAGACCATCTGATTCGACTAACAGAATTCATAACAGACAGTTTTAATAAAAATGAATACACTGTAGCTTGTTTTCTCGACATTGAGAAAGCTTTTGACACAGTGTGGCATAATGGTTTATGTCATAGATTACAGGAAATGGCTTTACCCCAAGGAATTATTCGCTGGCTGTCCAACTTTATAGACAACCGAATGTGCAAAGTAAATGTGAATGGGCCCCACTCAGGGTCTTTTTCACCCAAAACAGGAGTCCCGCAGGAAGGGGTAGTTAGTCCTATATTATTCATCATGTATGTGAGTAATATGCCTCTGTCGGACCTAAATTTAGGTTTAGCATCACAATTTGCTGACGATGTAGCAGTCTGAAAAAGTGCCCCTATTCCTTCAATTGCAGCAACAAACCTCCAACCAGTCTTAAATAACATCGAGGAATACTGCCAGAAATATAGAATAAAAATCAATATTCCGAAAACCCAAGTGATATTATTCAGCAGACTCAATAAACTGAAAAAAAAGATCCACCCAAGCTATACATGAATGGATCACTTTTACTGACTGCTACATCTGCTAAATTTCTCGGTTGAACTTACGATTTAAAATTAACGTGGATACAGCATACAAACAATATCCTGATACGAATCTGGAAAAGAGTAAAATCCACGGAATATCACCAGACAACATAATTAAAATTTACAAAACATACATCAGACCCATAATAGAATATGCATCTCCTGCATGGATTAACATAGCACCCACACATTTACAGAAACTACAACGAATACAAAATTCAGTTCTATCTTCGGCGTATAAAGTACCACGTAGCACTTCATGCACAAGTATGCAAACAAAGAAACAATATCTGAAAGACTCTTGCATAATTTTCTAAAATATTTTAATAAGAATTGGCATAAGAATAACTTTAAGTATGATCTCGACAGATATTACGTGCGTGATGAAAGTAGTCCTAAATACCTCTCCCCTTTTAACATATATTTTAGGAATATCACACATAATGCACTAGACATTTAATCCTTGCTTTCTATTATTGTTCCCAATTTTCTTTTTATTATTCTTATTTTTTTATTTTATTATTACTACTGGTAGTAGTAGTATTTTCTCTATGGAGGAAAGTCAAATATCCAAAAGAAATAAAAAATAAAAATAAAAATTACAAAAATACAAAAAATATATAAAAATGAAAATAAAACAAAAAATACAAAAAAAATTCTTGTCGTGCGCATGCATGTATTGTGCCCTGAAATGGGCCTGAGTACGGTGTCATACTCTGGCCCAAAGCTATAACAACTAACAAACCCTGAACGACAGACGCTTTCAACGTTCGGGATGGAGGAAGAGGTCTAATGCACCTGACCCTCCTGGGTATTTAACATCAATACCCAAACACCCACTCAGAGACGCTCGCTCACACCATGAACCAGACATAAACAGATACTTTTATAATAAAGTCAATAACTTCATTGAACATAACAAAACCAAACACACGCCAAAATGCCCACTAAACACACTAATAAAACCACAGAAAACAATAGACTGGAGCACTCATCAACTAATAAAAGATATAACAGTAACGGAAGTTCTAACAGCTATCAAAACACAAAAAAAAAAGCTCCTGGAGAAGATGGTATACAAGCTATCCTAAAACATGGTACTCAGAAGTTATATGAACACCTAACAGCCTTATTTAACTTATCATTATTAACCAGATATACCAGAGAATTAACTTCGGACCTTAATACTTTTACGAAACGATCGCTAAACTTCAGGAGAAAAAAACACGGGTGTGAAAAATAAAGCTAGCTAGTACTTTCGTCAATGGTCTGTATCAACATAAAAGTAATTTGTGCTTTGCGGACAGGGACCGTTGATATAATATCCAGTTCCAGACTAGATAGAAGATTGAGTATTGTTTGTGAGTTTGTAATTTATTTATATAAATAATCGTTTTTGATAACTGTTTATAATAACCGTTATTATATATACATTTTTTGTATATTAAAATATATTTGTGTTAATATAGAAAAATGTGAGTATCAGTCTTGTTTGCAAATATCATAAATTTGATACATATTGACATTCAGTTAACTTCTCAATTAAAAGTAAACTTTCCGGCAACTTCAAATCTTAAAACATAATGTACGCAAAATAATAAATCGGATACTCGTCCGGGGTAAATCATAATACGTAACAAAAGAGAAATACGAAGATGAACCATTTTAAATCTTAGCATAAGGGTCTGTATACGCTGTTCTCCTGATATTAAGCCAGTAGAACGTTTAGAACGTTTTCATACGAATATTTGTGACGTCTTAATTAAGACAACTGTAGTTGAACTCCAGTAACCTCTGACCTGGCCGTTTAGCCCACATGGGGATAAGGTACAATTTACAATGAGAATTCCAATTCATTGCAATGCGGTTAGATAAAGATTTTGAAAAGTTAGTTTGACCAATTGACAATAACTTATAGACCAAATATTATCTTTTCTGTTAACATTCCAGTAATATAGATTTATTGTGGTTTAGAGGTCTCAAAGTTTACTTGGAAAGCCACGATTTATCTCGCACAGTAGCCAGCTTTCACACGCGACCACATCAAATTGTGTATGAGTGTATTAGTCGAACTTTTTAAGAAAACACTGCTAATGCTATCAAAGCTCTTGCTCAACACCATTTAGCAGTTCCTTATTTTAAAATAAACTTTCTACACAGAAAAATATATCAAAACAGGAAGCTACACCCAAAGGCGTTTATTTCATACATAGAAAACTACCAGTCAAACTATTATCGTAAACTGACTGTTCCCTGCAACAATAACTAGAAAATTACGGAGACCAGAATTTGTGTGAACTTACGTATCATGCACTACAACAGATTGCCGTGTACTAGCAAAATTTTATAAACTATATTTGTTTGTTTTGTTTAATTTCGTGCAAAGCTAAACGAGGGTTATTTGCACTAGTCGTCCCTAACTTAGCAATGAAATCCCAAACGGAAGACAGCTAGTCATCACTAATTATTGTCAACTCTTGGGCTACTTTTTTACCAACAAATATTGGAAATTGCCATCACATTATAACACTTTTACGGCTGAAAGAGCAAGCATGCTTAGAAGGACGGTAGGGCCCGGCATGGCCTAGTGCGTAAGGCGTGCGACTCGTAATCCGAGGGTCGCGCTAAACATGCTCGCCCTCCCAGCCGTGGGGGCGTTATAATGTGACGGTCAATCCCACTATTCGTTGGTAAAAGAGTAGCCCAAGAGTTGGCGGTGGGTGGTGATGACTAGCTGCCTTCCCTCTAGTCTTACACTGCTAAATTAGGGACGGCTAGCACAGATAGCCCTCGAGTAGCTTTGTGCGAAATTCATAAAAAAAAAAAAAAAAAGAAGAAGAAGAAGAACGGTAATTCGAGCCTGAAGATTGCGATTTGAGTGCTCTAACCACCTGGCCATACCGAACCAAACTGTATTTGATTTAATAATAATTTACTTTCAGAATTAATTTGCAAATAAAAAACAAATTGTTCAATATTCCGGCAGGTGGACCAACGGTACGCTTAGAAACCCACAACGCTAAAGTTCGGTGTTTAATTCCAGCAGTGGACAGAGCGCATATAGCCTGATGTATAATTTTTTTTTTCTAAAATAAACAAATATGTCAGTATTCCAAAGAATATTTTAAAATTATAAGATGTAAAATTTCAAAGTCTCAGCTAACAAAGATACTTGGTCGGTTTGCTTTTATTGTAAGTTGACCAAACTGCAATGTTTGGAGTATTAGTTTGTTTGCTATGTATCTTGTAACTACATTTGTAAATTAATACGTTTAAGATCGTTCTGAATAAATTGTTTAATTTTATTAAATTTAATAAGGACTGTAAAAGAACGTGTTTGGTATAATTACAAATGAAGTTCATCAAAATCCATAAAAAATATGAATCGTAAATTTCAAATACTAAAAACTTAATGGTAAAGCAGTAAAACAAATGGATCTACAGGGTACCTTATCTTTTCAGAAATCTGTACATTTAAGACTATAATCCAAAAGAAAGACCAGTCGTTAAATTGAAAGTTCAAGTTTTTTATGTCTGTCGTGTTTCTTGGGGAAAATGTTGATTGTTAATCCCACTATTCGTTGGTAAAAGAGTAGCCCAAGAGTTGGCAGTGGGTGGTGATGACTAGTTGCTTTCCCTCTAGTCTTACACCGCTAAATTAGGAACGGCTAGCACAGATAGCCCTCGAGTAGCTTTGTGCGAAATTCAAAAAACAAACACACAAATAATAAGATAATGCAGTTTTAAATATTTTCTAGTAAAGTATATTTAGAATTCAGTGTGGAATATCGGTATTACATACTGTTTGTGTCAAGAAGTATTATATGCTATTGGATAAAGCATTAAATGACCTCAACAAGTAGGTGTTTTGACTTGCGACATAAAGAATCCGCAATAAGATAATGTACTTTTAATTTTTATGTAATAAGGCATATTTAAAATTCGATGTCGAAAATCGGTATTACAAATTGTCCGTGTCAAGATTGATTGTATGATACGTCTTGAAACTCTAAAGTCCTTCACAAATCTGTTTGTGCCAATTACTGATGTATATCATGGTATACAATAGTTAATCATATATTTTTACATGACACAAAGAGTTTGTAATAAGTTAATGTAGCTTCAAAGATATACGAAGTACGGGTATTTAGTATTCATTGTTGAATATCGGTATCACAGATTGGGTGAAGAAGTGTTATATACTAAGGCTTAGAACATTTAACGTTATTTACAGATATTTGTTTTGATGTGTGGCACAAAGAGTCCATAATAGGTTATATGCAGTTTCAAAGTTGAGTAACTGGGTGTATTTGGTATTCATTGTCGATTATCGATATTACACTATTATGAAATTCAACTTTATATGTACATAGCTTATTAAATGTGTCACATTTTCGGGTATAATAAAATAAACTCGCCCTCATTAGTACGACTTTTAAATTTCGTGTTATTTTTCTAAAATTAATTGAAACATTAAAAAAAAAATTAGATATTATTATTTTGTAGATCTCATAGTTTCGCATTTTGTCTTGCCTAATTTGAAGAGGTTACAGTTACACAATTATTGACGTGATATAAAATTTTTTTGAAACAGCAGATGTCGTAAAATGTAGTCAAACAAAGTATTAAACTTTATTTGTAACTTCATTCTAAGGGCTACTTTTAAGGGGTTTGCTGTTCCGCTTACCTGTTTTAGGGAAAGCTTACAAGTGCGTTTGGTTTGATTCTGAACACCGTTTTGCCAGTCAGCGGAATTTATAGTTCCGTTTTCACTGGTGCTTTTCCCGTGTAATTCATGAATAAATTTTCAAGTGTAATGTAGAAAGAACTATATAAGAAGTATTAAGGTAGGGATTGTAGTTCAATTTAAGATATTTTATTATTTCATTTCTTTTGTAAGTGCAGAAGTTGGGAGTAACAAACAGCACATACATCCACAAATAGTGGTCTAAAAAAATAGCAAGGCTTATATTCCAGATTTATCGTTATTTTTTATGTACATTTTGAAATACCATTGCAAGGCTTACGAATTCATTCATTGTACAGCACTCCCACTGGAAAAGAATATTTCACCCTACTTTCTTTTTTCCTTTTTTTTTCCCAGCACGTTAATTAACTTTTTTCATGTGAATCTTGTAATTGATACTTTAATAATCATTGCAGTTTTTTGTCATCATATCTTAGTATGTTAAAAATTTCATTTTTGTATATTCAGCATGTTGTTTAAAAATAAATTTGTACTTTCTTATCAATGTCATGCTAAGTCTAATAATTATAAATAAATTGTTTGAAAGGATAAAGTAGAAAAGCTAGGTACATCCTCTAACTAGTAATACAAAAACATAACAGTATTAGCCAAAAAAGTATATTACGTATATTTTGGAATGAAACTCAAGGACCATGACAAATAATAGGCTTCCCACAAAGTATGCACTATTTCTGTCAATGAGTTGAGACATGGATTAAAAGTAAAAGTATTTGCATTTTGGAATTTCAGTGGTCTGGAGGGAGCCTAGAAACCATGGGGAAGATTACTATTTTTGCTTGTGTAATGTGCAATGTACAACACTCGAAATGAGAAGGAAACTTCTTATCCAAACCTTCAGCCGGCTATAAGACCTGATGTACCAATATCTACTCCACTGAAGCCTCTTGACACAGTATCACCTCATTCTGATATCAATAGAAATGATGATAGGACTGTTTTCAACCTAAAATGTCTGATGAAGCACAACTTTTCACACAAGGTGAACTTAAATGATTTGGTGAGAGATTTAGGCTTTCTAAAGGATTCTTCAGAGATTTTGGGGTCTATATTTTGACTAAGAACGTATTTTCTCCAGGGACATCATTTTACTGGTACAGAAATTGCAAGAAAGTTTATACCATACTCTTCACAAGAAAGTTCATTGGCTTATTGCAATAATATTGCTGAATTAATGCCAAAGCTAGGAGCTGTAGTCTATTAAAAGAGTGAGTGGTGGTGGTTCATTGATTTCTCCCAAAAGAGTCTAAAAAAGGTTCTCCTTCATAATGAAACATATATGCATCTCTTCTTATTGCTCATTAGGTTTACTTGAAACATGAGAATCTGGAACTTATTCTTATTAAGATCAAATACAAAGAGCATGGTTGGTTGCTTTGTGGTGACTTAATAGTTCTTTGTCTGTTGCTGGGTCAACAATCCAGTTATACAAAATTTCCATGTTGTTTGTATGAGTAAAGCAGCACATCCCAAAATCAGTACTGGATAAAGAAGCAATGACCATGGAGAGTCAACCTGGTCCAAAGATTGAAAAACAATGAATGTGAATGTTTGGTTGACACAAGAGTACCTTTCCCTTCACTTTATATAAAAATGGGGTTGATGAAACAGTTTGTAAAGGCTTTAGATGATGATGGCAACTGTTTCAAGTATTTGAGGCAATTTTAGTTTTCCCAATTTGTAAAAAGTCCTTAGGTGATAGAAAAAAATGCACAACAAAAACGAATATTTTCTTAATCTGCATAGCTGAATTATAGATGTTATAAAAACAAAAAAAATTTTCTAATAACATAATTTATTTAAATCTTAAAATCACAGACCTGTAATGTATTCATGGTTACAGTACGTATGGAACAGAGTTTTGTTGCAACAGAAAGTGAACCACAGACTTTCAGAAGCAACATTCAAGATGTTAACCTATCCAGTCTTTAGTTATGAATAAGAATTTTAAAAATGTGAGGTATCTTTTTTCTAACATGAACGACAAAATATGTGTTACTGTAAAAGCTTATGACAATTGATTTTAATGATTTACTATACAAACGAACTGTCAAATAAATCGATGAAATAGCTTTTTCTATATAACATACATAGAAGTCCTTAGCAGTGATTAGTGGGATTGTGATATTGGTAGTATTTTTGTTTGTGTAGGATATGTAATAAGGAACTTTATGAACTAAAGCAATTTGACATATAATTAGCTTAGAAAAAAGCTGTTTAAAAAGCCAGTGTAGTTCATTAATACAAAAGAGACTGAAAAGAAAAATCAGTTAGTGCAAAGTAGCTCTTTCATGTTCTTTGATGACATAATATGAACAACCATTCAAATGGAATACATATTAGTGAATTACCTGTAGAATATTACACAAAAATTACTTATTAAAAATTCTAAAAGTGTATTTACTTATCTAGATTTTCGTTATGTTAATACAAACCTAAACCATTATTTGACAAGTCTGTGTGTATATTCACTTATAACTGGTGACGCATTGTTCTGCTTGTCACCAAACCTGGAATATACTCCTAGGTATCCCCAGGGAGTGACCTACAAGGGCTGGTGTTCAGTTCTTGCATTCCTCTGTCCTCCTCCTGCATTGAAGTGATTGTTATGTCAACTAATATGTCTACCAGAGACATGATATACAAAAGAAGTATAATTTATATTATTCTGAGTAAGTTAAATTTAGATATACTGCTTGGCTTTGTGAACTAAAAATGTTAATAAATTATAATCTATAACATTATGACTGCCAAATACTTGTTTTTTAAGTAATGACAAGGAAGTCTCAGATTTGGCTGAAGTTTAAAAGTAAGTTGAATAAGCAAAAGGATAACTAAACCAAGCAATAAAAATGCCCAAACATTATAGAGGAAACTGATGATTTTGTCTAATAAAAATAACTTGATTATTTCATGCAATTATGAAAACAAAGAATATGATGACCAAGATATGCAAATAATAGATCTGTGTGCAGTTCTGATATCAATTAGCAGTGTGGAATCATAGTGAAAGTAGACAGCTATTACAATGGAACTATTTTATATGAAATGTGATGAATAGGTTTACTAAGCCTAAAATGGATGATAATCTCAAGAAACTCCTATGTTCCAAAATTTTTTTAAAACTTGACTAAAACATAGTAGGAGTCAATAATTTATTAAGCCTATTTTAATTTTATATTTTATAATAGCATGTTATAGTTTTTTTAGTGTTCAACTCCACATTTTGCATTGCAGTCCCACCAAAATTTGAATAAAAAAACAACATACATTTGCATTAATTTTTTTCAAACACAAAAAAGTTACAACAATGTGTATCAAATGGCACCATTGTATGTCCATTAAGACAATATGTCTTGAGGAATCATCCTCAAATTCCCCTAGAGGTATTACGTGGATCTCCTTCCTTTCAAAACCTTTTTGGGTTTTCAGATTCATGACTTTTTAAGTGTCACACTTCAAAATTCTCTATTTGACTGAGAAATACAGAAACAACAAGATAAAAGAAACTGCATTTTGTACATTTACTCTGTTCTTTGGATATGCTAAACAAAACAACTGTAAACTTAAATATTTTGGAATAAAACTAGGTTTTATATCAGTGATTATCTTGATGTGATCTTGTTCATGTTAATAATAAATATACAGTAGTTCAAATATCTTAGATTCATCACAGTGATGTGTGTGATTTCATCAGTCAAAAATGGCATCACTGTTGTCTTTTAGCTCATTTATAAATTAAATAATATTTCTGTATATTTTACTAAAGTTATTGTGAAAAAATGTGGTAAATAAGCAGAAACTGAATTTAATGTGAAACTCACCTAACACGATATTGTTTGGTGTTTTCTTTATAATCAGGGAATGACTTTAACCTGTATGAACAATTTTAGAATTGACGCATGAAATAAAACGTATAGGAAAATTGATTAAAGTACTTCATATGTTTCATGATTCTTTTAATTAAATTTATTTTTTATATGTGCTTTGGTTAAAAAGCATCCTTAAAAACTGCAAAACAAAATATTTCTCCTGGAGCCTTTACACGTTATATCTAATATATTTGTTCAAAATTCCAGCAAAGCTACACAAGTCTTTCTGTGCATAATATCTTCAGCTTTGAACTAATAGACTAGAGGGAAGAAAACTTGTCTAAGTTTGTCAGGGAGATTAGTGGAACATGCCTATCACTTTTATAACATACACATGGTCCAAACTGTGAAGTATTTTTTGAAGGAGTGGGTAACGAACCATAAAATTGCAGACTCAATCTCCAAGTGCCTTAATTACAAGGTCACACTCAGCCCACTATTAGACTATTTTTGTATGCATTACATTATTAAAACTATTGGTTTATGACATGATAAATTAATATATGAACAGTACAGTTTGAATATTTCTGTACTGTTCATATATTAATTTATCAAGTCATACTCCAATATATTTTAATATATAGCTAGGTTACTTACACCTAGTCATAAACCCCTATGACAGGCTTATAATAATTCATCAGACCAGTTTTCTGAATAATGAACACAAGGTTAAAATATCAAGCCAAATTATTATTTAATGACCATCACAAATTGCTTTACACAAACAATATTTCTGATACATACACTCTAATTTGGAATATAGTGTTTCATTTATCTGAAGAACTAAAATGTGGCCTTGATAACAGGAAAGAAAAAGTCCTTTTATACAGATTTTTTAGCAATATTAAGCGATCTCTTAGGAGTCTGGAACTCGCTGGTTCCATAACTTAGACCATTACAGAAAACACTTTGGTATTGACTGCTGATTAAGGTACAATACCACATATTTGATACAAAAATCATAATCTGCTAATCATTCAGAATTATACATGCTTAATAATATGAACAGTTTTCAAAACAAACAAAACTGACATAAAGGCAGAGACAATCCACTGATGCTAGGTTTGTTTTGCAAGATCTCTGAAACAAATTGCAATATAGGACATTTTTGTTGAATAAAGGCACATCCTATTTAATCCAAACAGAATTCTAATGACAGACTAGAGATCACTCTCTCCATAGAGTGCAGTAGAAAAGGACATGTAATCCAGAGCCCCAGGTTCTGCCCCTGTCCCAATGTGAGGAGTCATCCGCTGAATACAGTACTCAGCCTGGTCTGGAGGAAGCTCCCTACGAAGTTCATCTGCTAAAATATATGGCTATGAAAAAACAAAACAAGAACACAAGTGTAAGAAATATGATCTTTTTTTTACAGTAAAAAAAAAAAAATGTCAGTACCCATGCACTAAAACAAATTAAAATATTCAACACCATTAAAAATCTTGCATGTTGATAGCACATGTATGTAGCTTTGTGAAGTTGATATATTTATGTATAGTTATTACTGAATTACACTATTATAATATAACAAATTGGAAAAACAAAGGCAGTATGAAAACATAAATTCAAATGAATGTCATACTTTTGGTTTCCGTGAATACTAGTTTTTGAAATGACCTATTTAACAAAGAAAATGTATTGGTACTTTAAATATAAATTTCCATTTACAGGATATTAGACATTTTTATAGATGTCATTACCTCTACAAAACTGAAATCCTGCTACATCAATTATAACATAGTCAATCAAAGTGACATGAACAAGTGATATTACAAAAGTTGGTTGGTTGTTTTGGTATTTCATGTCACAAAGCAGCTACGCTATCTGCACCAAACATCTGGTAAAAAGTTAAAATTAAATTTAGTAAAATTAATAAAAGAAAATTAACATAAAACAAAACAAAGTTTAAAACATAAATAGCATAAAGCCAATGTTTACATCTAGTCTAAAGCATTAAGAAAAAAACTTCAGTAATACAAGTTACAGAGGACTTTCTGTAGCATAACTGTAATAATCATAACTTGCCAGGATGATTAACAGGAAGTATAAACAGCAGTGTTGGTCACCTGAAGTTGGCCTTTCCAGTCTTGGTTTTGAGTTATTTGACATTATGGTCATTCTCTAAATTCAAATCGAACAAGATGGACTGTGATGCTTAAAATGGAACCACATTAAAAAAGGTATAATGTATAAACTAAAAAAAACAACTTAAATAGCATTAAAGAGATTAATGGCCTTTAAAAAACTAAAAACATTTCCAAGGTGGACAGTGTCACCACTGCCAATAACGCGGTCTAACATTAAGGAAAAATCTTGGAACAAAACATGTTTAAAATGGTGCCGTCGTTGAGAATCATAACGATGGCAAGACAGTAAAGTGTAGCTTACTGCAACCTGAGTTCAGTTGCAGATAAAAGAAAATGATGAGTTAAGAAACTGACCAATGTGTAGTCTAGTTAGATCAACTTCCTCTTTCCAATCCTTACAGAGGAAAGATGGCCAAAGTCCAATATAGGGTTTTATTTGGAAAAGCTTGTTTTTACGTTGCTCACTCCAAGTTGACTGCCAGCTGGCACATAACCGAGCCTTGAATACAGGACCACAGTCCATGTATGGAATAGGCACAGCAGTGATAGTGCCAGAGCAGATAGATTTAGCTGAGGTGTCAGCAAGCTTGTTCCTACAAATACCAATGTGGCCCAGTATCCAGAAAAACTGGATAGAAATGGATGTTAAAGAGAAATGGGCCAGGTGGTTTTTAATATCGGCTAGAACAGGATGTGAACTAACATGAAGCATTCCAGGGCCAGTGGAGAACTAAGCAAGTCAGTATAAATAGAACAGTTTGAGTACTGCTTAGTTTCTATGTGATCCAGGGCAAGAGAAATAGCATATGGTTCAGCAGTGAACACAGAAGCTGCAGAGGCAGTTCTGCGTGCAACCACCAAACCACAACAAACCATGTCAGAGCTCACACAGTCACCTGATTTCGAACCGTGTGTATAAATAGGAATGGAAGGATGGTTCGAATGATGTTCAGCATGTTGCAGACAGTATTTCCAATCAGGAGTGTCTGCTTTCCTCAGATGACTTAAAGAGAAGTAACATTTGGGGACTGTAAGAAGCCATGGTGGGATGGGTTGACCAGTGAATACAGCAACGTTATCCAACTGTGCCTGGGTACGAAGGCCAAAAGGAACAATAGCGGATCATCTGTTCCGAAAAAGTATGGCCCTACGAGGAAGATAAACACAACCCCAGGTGGGATGCTTTGGTAAGGAACAAAAATTCAAAGCATATAGTAAAGACAGTTGCAAATGGCAGAGGTACAGAGAAGGTTCATGAGACTCTGTGTACAAGCTCTGGTGCAGAGCTGAAGTCCTTGATGATGAACAGGGTCCATCATCTTTAAGCCTTAGGTCTTGGCAGAGCCATAGCTCAGTGATCAGTAGTAGCGTTTCGATTGAATAAGACCACGATATTTCTGTAGCACAGAACATCAATCTGCTCCCCAAGTGGTGGAAGAGCTGACACGGAGGATGTTAAGTGCTACTGTACATTTGACCCACAGCTGCTTGATATGTGGTATATCTTACTGTCAAAGATAAGCCCTGAGATCTTTCTCTCAGGGACCAGAAGCAGCACAACTTCACCAATATGGAGTTCAGGATCAGGGTGAATACCCCGTTGGTGGCAAAAGTGCATGCAAACAGTTTTAGAAAGAGAGAAGTTAAAGATGTTTGCTGTGGTCCACTTCAGTAGACAACTGAGGGCTGTTTGCAGCTGCAGCTCAATATACCTTGTGTTCGACGACTGATATGAGATGTGAGAGTCATCGACATAGAGCCCGTTTACAATGGTAAGAAGGTGTTGTTCAGTGATGACATTAATTTTTATACTGAAAAGTGTGACACTCAAAACACAGCCCTGAGGGGCTCCAAGTTCCTGTAGAAAAGAACACAAAAGTGTCGAACCCACACAAACTTGGAATCTTCTGTCCATTGAAAATTTTTTAATAAGAATGGGCAACTGGCCACATTACCCATGTATATTGAGGTCGCACATAATGCCACACCCCCATGTTGTATCATAAGCCTTCTCAATGTCAAAGAATATTCATACAAGATGTCACTGTCTGAGAAAGGCTTCTCTGCTTGACATTTCAAATTTAATCAGATGGTCCACTGCAGAGCGCTGTCGTCGGAACCCACATGAGCTGGGTGAGAGGAGGTTGTTTGATTCAAGGAACCAAACGAGAGGAGCATTCACCATTCTCTCTAAGATCTTACAGTGATAGCTCATCAAAGCAATGGGATACTTTGAAGGAATCTTGGGATCCTTTTCAGACTTAGAGAAAGGTAAGATAATAGCCTGGTGCTAGGCAGCAGGAAAAACATTCTCCTGCCAGCTCCAGTTAAAAACAATCAGAAGAATAACAAGAGAAGCTGTAGATAGATAGAGCAGCATTTCATAGTGTACATCATCAGGTCCAACCGATGTATTGCCAGACATATGAAGAGCCATTTTCAGTTCCACCAATGTAAAGGGACAATTATAGTAATAGAGACAATCTGCCCAAGTTTTGATGGCTAAGAAGGTGGAGAAAGAAACAGAAGTGCTAGATACCTGACAAAAGCTTTCACCTAGAGTATCAGCAATGGTCTGGGTATCAGCCACTTCCTGGCCATCAGAAAGCAAGATCGAGAGGGAGACAGAATTGTATTGTCCACTACCTTCCGAATCTTGTCCCATATGGTTTTGGAACTGGTATTAGAAGATATGCTAGATGTGAACTTAATCCAAGATTCTTTCTGGCTTTGATGTCTTACCCACTGAGCATGTTCATGGGCCTGCTGGAAAGTGATGAGGTGCAAGAGTGTTGAATACCTATGAAAAGTATCCCAGGTCCATTTTTGAGCTTTCCGTGTCATGTGGCAGGCAGAATTCCACCACGGATGAGGATATTGTGGAAAACATGTAGATGTTTTAGGAATGCACTGAGCAGCTGCTTGTACAATACAGTCAGTTACTGCTGCCACACACTTGTCTACTGATGGCTTATTGACGATTGCAGGATCAAGTTCTGTGAGAGCAGTGAAAGAGGACCAGTTTACTTGATCCAGCTTCCACCGAGGTACGTGGGGGTGGGTAGCATTGACCATAGCCAGTCTCTCTTACAATTATAGGAAAATGATCATTGCCTCGTGAATTATTGTCAACCCTCCAAGAAAGATGTGAGAATAGTGAAGGGAGACAAACTGAGAGATCAATAGCAGTAAACGACTTGCTAGGTGAATGAAAATAAGTAGAAGAACCAGTATTGAAATGAGAAAGGTTGTGATCAGAGAGCATATGCTCTATGGAGTTACCCCTCCTATCAATATCAGCACTTCCCCAAAGGGGATGATGTCCATTAAAGTCCCCCAGAATTAAAAAGGAAGATGGCAACTGTTCAATTAGAGCATCAAGAACTGACTGATCATAGGTCTCTCCAGGCAACAGCTAGAGAGAACAAACAGTGATGGTATGACCCAAGGAAACACAGATGGCTACAGCCTCCACAGGTGTGTTGAGTAGCAAAGACAGAGTTGGGCACATGCTGATCAACCAAGAGTGCCACCCCTTCATGCACTCGTCCATCACACAGCCTGTAATTTCTATACAAAGAAACCTGCCAACAAATGACTGTATCAGCAGGTTTCAGAAATGTTTCCTGTAAGGAAAGACATAAAGGATGGTAGGAAGCAATCAGTGTTTTGATGTCATCCAGATTACAACATACACTTCGACAGTTCCATTGTATCAAGGTGGCCATTTTTATTTATCTGTAGGAGGTAAAAAGGCTTTTCATTTGCTTTCAAAACAATTCTTTTGGAGGCAGAGAGAGATCTGTCTGCACTCTTACTGTAATAGTGGAATGGAGTGCAGCAGCATACGTCCGAGATGAAATTGTGGGCAGCAACTTTTGAGCCTCAGGATAACTAATGTTATGAATTGTTTTTAAATGCTGCACCTCATTTTCTTCCAACCATTTAGGGCAAGAATGAAAGTGAGATGGATGAGAGCCATTGCAATTGTTGCAATGAGGGTCCATTTCACAATTATAGGCATTGTGGTCCTTGCCACTGCAACGAGCACACATTAAGGAACCACTGACACTGGAAACATTGGAGAGGGTTTGAGATGTATGGCCATACACTGCAATTAAGATAACCTGCCTTGATGGTGGCAGGTGGATGTGGTGTTGTAAATGTCAGAATGAGGACACTGGTCGGCATTGTAATTCCATCTTTGAATGTGGAGATACGCTTCACTGCAGAAACTCCTTTGGTGGAGAAACCAGCAAGAATCTCTGACTCAGGGATGTTTTTCAAATCCCTCTCAATAATAACTCCTCATGATGAATTCAAAGTAGCATGAGGTGTAACCTCAACAGGTATACCCCCAATATCCTTTGAATGCAAGAGGAGTTCACTGTGTTGAGATGTGGATGTTTCCACCAATATGTCACCAGATCGAAGCTTCTTTATTGACTTTGGAGATCCAGCAAGTCCCTCTAGTCCTTCTGAATGAAAAAGAGAGATATTGTTTTCTAAAGCTTTGTCTGAAAGAGAACGTAGTATAATAAAATGAGGTACAACAGGTGTTACAGATGTTGAGGATTGCTGCTCAGAACCTTAAAGACGTGGTAATTTATCTATGGACTTTTTTTCATTATTTTGTTTAAGTTTTTATTAAGGAGGATCTATAATAAAAAAAAGGAATATTTTGGTGTCCACTGTCCCCACCTACCATGGAGCCCTACGTGGGGATGTACTAGAATGTCAAACAAGGACACTGCAGCAATGCCAGGGTTTCGTGAGCACTATACCCAAACACCAGCATCAGATAAAATGTCCAAAACACTTGTTGAGGACATCCAACATTGGTAATTGGTTGACCCTAGCCCAAGTGGACCTGGAATTCAAGGCCAAAGATCCAGGGTCACCACGGACGGCAAATACATGGGTGGATGTTTAGATCTCAGAGTAGGTAAAATGAAAAAACAATTCTGTGTCCCACAGCAATTCAGTTCAGTTCAAAACTGATTTGAATTCCATGTACAGGAATCCACACCGAGGAATATTACAGAAGGAAAAACATTTTAAAATCTTAACTTATTTTAACACACTAATAGATATCATGCATCAGCTTATATGGCTTTAAAAAATTTCTCTAAGGTCCAATTTTTGACAGACACTAGAACTAACACAAGAAGGAGTTTTAGAGACAAATATCATTTGGTTCTAGAAAAAATAAGTATATCTTCCTTGGGGTTTACTAATTGATGTTTGAATATGTTCCACTTCATTACAATGAAATTGGATCTTTGAAACGTAACTTTGAAAAGCTAAGAGGTTTTGTAACCGAGTTATTTAAGATTTTATTGTTTAGAATAGTTAAGAAATGTTTCTTTAAAATGCGATTTTCTGTCACATGTAATTTTGATTTCAATAAACTACAGATGTGTACCAACTTTACCATGATTATCACTGAATCATATAAAAAATATATAAAACAGCAATTTTAAGTGATGTAAGAGACCAAGTCCATAAAAAAGTTAGAAAACAAAGGGTTAAACAAATAGCACAACTTATTTTAAACTAACAGAAACAAAATAATCAATAACTGAGAAAAACATAGTGAACAATCTTAACTCAGTGCCATAGGTAACTTTTTCTATACTTATTTTCAACAAGTTATAAAAATATGCTGATAAAAAGTAATAAAAAATTGAAATTTTTATTAATAAAATCTGTAATTCCAGATAAAAATATCAATTATGTAATCTTGTAAAGGTTATAAAAAGAAATCTGTTATTTTATCACAAACCTTATCTCCTGCCAAAATACGAAAAGAATCTATAATCTGCTCTGCTGTATCTCTGTCAGTATTTTCTCTAGTCATAAAATCAAGGAAAGCATCAAAATGCACATAACCTGTGTTGTTTGGGTCCACACTGTTAAGGATTCTTTTGAATTCAGCATCGCTCTTTATATGTTAGGAAAATATAATAAATAAATTAAGAAATGATTTGAAAATACATTAACAAAATCGAAAGAAGTATATAAATAACTAGCATTTTAAAAAGAAAATTGTACATGAATGTGTTAAAACGTTTTTGAATCATGAGAATAAGTTCTATAATTTCTGGTGTTTCTCCTTCTTAAAATATTTTCAGTATGTTATTATACCATTTTTTATCTATATTTATTACAGTGAGACAAGGTTCATACTATTAAAAACAAGTTTTCTTACTTGTTTGTCATTTCTTATGTTGAAACCTAAACTGACAAGACAAGATTTGAATTCCTCTGGTTGGAGACGGCCTGATCGATCCTTATCAAAATGGTTAAAGGAACTTCTGCATTCATTCAATTGCTCCTGGGTAATTCCCTTTGAGTCTCGAGTAAGGATCTATTGAAAATTCTCATCAATCACAATTTGTTTATAGACATCAATTTTTATCGAAACCTATCTTCTAAAATGGTGAGAGTATTTAGTCTATGCTGAATTGACATAGACTTCATTTACCTGATTTTTCTAAAACAAGGTGCTGAAGCCTCTTTAGGAATGGAACAAGCATTCACAGTAAATTTCAAGAAATGATACTTTAACAATTTCAATTTCAGGACAAAAAACAAGAACCTGCAGATTTACAGCATCTTACTTAACCATATTTTCCCAAACACAGCCAGAATTCTGCTTAGCTATATATTTAACAATAAGAACTTTTATACTTTACTTTAAAAATTAAGATTTATAACTCAAAAGTTATATTTTCTTACATTGAAAATAGATTTCTGACAAGTACTTATTCCACTCACATAAAGCTATTATCATTCAGTGCTGCTCTTTTATTTGCAAAATTTTTCATGTCGTAAGCCTTTCACTCCCATGTACCCCTCAGTTCACATGGTGTGACTGATTCATGCATACAGATTTTCAGGAGACAAACTTCCACCAACACATACACCCTACAAATGTGTGACTTGTTTTACTCCCACTATGCTATTCTACCTAACTATCACTTTGAGTTTAGGCAGAAACCTAAGCACTAGTGAACAGTGGGAAGGCATTTTTTAGTGTAGGAAAATTATAACTTCCAACAAGGTACATTACTTCCACTCACGTACATAGCTAGAATCTTACATTCAATATGTGAAGGGACTTGGGGGCAAGGTAGAAGGATCCTTTGAAAACATCTGTATGATACCCTCATGAAGGAACCCTCTAATAAGAGGATAGTATGTGGATATATCTCTACCTGGTATACTCTTTGCCCAGATGTGGAAAAGGTGAGATAGATCCAGGCAGACAAATCGAAGAAGCAAATCTCAGTTTGAGAGAAAATGATTGGACAGTGATCCTAAAAACAGTATATAATATTTCTCCAAGATGAATGAAATATGTATAAAAGAAAAGATGACACATGTCCTAAGGCTAGGATGTGGTGGACCATACAAAGCAAGTCTACTGCATCAAAAACTTGACCACTTGGAACCAACAATCATATAAAGCTAGGACAAGGATCATACAGCAAGTCAAATAGAATCCAAAACTCAACTGCTGGGAACTAACATCCACATAGGGGTAAGAACTTCAAGTTCAGCCAATCTGAGGAAGAAATTTCTACTATTGATTGAAGAACAGAGTACATGTGATCAGAGCAAAATACATAGATGTCTCATTCTTACCAAACAAACTGAACCATTCAAGCACAGTGACATCCTCAGCACAAAGACACTGAGGATTAGTGCAAGATAAAGAAGTAGAACAACCAACAAGTGCACCTACAACAAGTCAGTGCATCCGAGGTGAAACAAGAGAGGAATGTACAGAGAAAAAATAAAAAGTGCAATGGGTGACCATAAAACTTATTTTGAAAAGCAGACCAAATCTATTTATTCAATCTGAGGAATGACAGGAATGTGCAGCAATCTCCTCCTACTTTACCCATAAAGTCCATAGGTCAGTATGGTCTGGAATATGCATATTTATGAAGCAAATGTATTGTGAAGAATAACCTGCAGGGGATCTTATGGATTACACTATTTCTAGCATATGGAATAGCAAAGAACAGTGTGCATTTAGTGGCCATGGAAATTATGAAAGTGAAATAAACATGGCCTTAAAATGTGGATTTGAGTACAAATCTAAGTGATTGAATTATACCTAGATTGGCACAACTTGCCACAGAGTGGGATCCAAATTGAAACATGGGACAAGCCCTTGAAAATATTCATAATGAAAGAAGAAAAACTAATGTCTGAAGAATGACAACAAGTGGAAGCCACTAACCTGAGGAGGAAGAAACAACAACACAATGCAGATAGTGAGAGATGAAAGTATGCAGAGCAGTCCACATGCTCGCTTGAAGAATTTCCTACATAAAATGACACAGATTAGACAACAGGTAACACTGAACTGGTAAGAATCAAAGAAAACAGATTATGAACAAAATATAGTTGCCAAGGTATGAATAGACAGGAAAAGTTATGACAGAAGGACAGTGAAGTCTACCTGGATCAGACCTGGAAAAGAAGTGGGAAAAGGAAGGATGGAATATTGATGAGAAGGAGCATTTACCCTTCTCAGCCACCAGAGGTTTGGGTAAAAGAGAAGATAAGAGGAATGGGTACATAGTACATGAAATGCTGAAAGCAAACAAATCTGACCAACAATATCTAGAGACTAAAATAAGGGGAAATGCATTTTAAGGGATAAATAAAACATGAAACAAAGAGACAAAGGTTCAAACAGAGAAAAGCAGAGTGGTGAAGCACAACATTAGCATCCCACACCAGAAAAGGCTGCATGCTGTGAAGGGTGACTAATCTGGAAGGAACGTGACAAGGTATGGGAGGCAAAAACTTTAGTGCCAGGATAATGAAAAGTGTGGGATAAGGCTGCCCAATAACCCATGATTGATGAGAGCAAAGAACCCTGATAAAATAACCAAGTGAGAAAACCTGTAATAAGAGGAAGAGTAGGACAAGCAGGGAAGAACCCTTGACCCAAAGACCAATGGCAGGATTAAGTATACGAGACAAAGGTTTCTGTAGAAGGAATGGGGTGCTGGGAAGATGCATATGTGGAGAAGATTGGATCTGGAGCAGACCTGAAAACCCACAACTGTGCCATCCTGTAAGGGGCAATCAGAAACTGATATGAAGTGTATGGTACAAAACAATCTTTGAAAGAGTTGGATAAGGAGGATCAACCTGAAGGAATCTGTTAAGAAAATAACTAATATATCATACTAACATTCTGAATGTGAGTCCACAAAAGCAGTGACATAGCCTTTGACTCACATCAGCAGGGTTAAAGTGGTCATTTTTTGCAAGCACTTTATGGTTTTTGAGTGAAAAAGTAGTAAAAAATATGGAAATCAGGCTTTGCAGAAATAAAAAGTATTATACTATTCTACATGAATAAAAAATAAATATCAAGCTATTATAAAACAATATTAAAAGTAACAGGTAAGTAAAATCTGTACAGCAAAAACTGTACTGTAAATGTTTTGAAAACTGATGACCTTCTTCATCAATAGGTAAGAATTAAGCAATATTTGTTAGTAGAAACTGTTAGTACAACTTGCAGTGTTTTATTATACCCATTAATGAAGTACTCTGTTGGCTTTCAAAATGTCTGCAGGACAGTTCTTAGTTTACAGACTTTTAATGACTAGTGAATTTCTATAAGTTTTATGAAAGTTACATAGATT
This sequence comes from Tachypleus tridentatus, assembly GCF_004210375.1. Taxonomy (NCBI): domain Eukaryota; kingdom Metazoa; phylum Arthropoda; class Merostomata; order Xiphosura; family Limulidae; genus Tachypleus; species Tachypleus tridentatus. The sequence continues at coordinate 93,275,713 of NC_134825.1, forward strand.
TGTCTGAAAATGTTTATTTGGTTACAAATAGGAAATGTGCAAGAAATGCTGTGAAAATGTTTAAATATTCAGAGAGACCAAATAATAAATTTAATACATAAACTCAGACTTTAACACAATAACTGACTTTCTTGCCTTATTAGTTTTGGAAGTCTTATGTTATTATGGATCTTGTCATAAATAACAGTTTGGTTCCTTAATAAGTTCTCAGAAAAGGACATTTTTGAGATACAAAATGTTTTTCCTTGGCTAAGTGCTAACACTGGCACCTGAAAGTGTTAAATAATCTATTGAAGAAAGCATTCAGAAAATTTATATGAATACTATGTTTGGTATCTCTTCTGACTGAGTGTTTGATTTTTCTACTTTAAAACAGGATCTTTACAAACATATAAGGTCAGGATTTCTCATTTTCAACTAATAATTTAGTACATAACTTAGATTAATTGGCTGAAAGTCTTTTGTGCAATTTATTATGCATCAATAATGTCAAAAACAATGAATTACAAAAAGGATTTATAACATGTTTCATTCTATGTAGCAGTTAGTCTTATTTCAAATCTATTTTAAGTGTAAACTTACCTGGTTCTCAACTTCATTAATATTTCGGTGAATAGCAGTTAAAAGTTGTTCCCAACCAACACGAAGTGTCTAATTTTGGAAAACATTTTCAAGAATTAATTGCTTTTCAAAAAGTATATAAGGTACTTATAATTAAAAGCAATTATATGTTTATTTTAATAACTTCAGGCAACCTTATTGATTTAAATCCCCCTGTATATTGTTTAACACACTTATCAGAAAGGTATATGCATATGAAATTCAATATTTAATTAGCCCCTCTGATACTTCAAATCTATTCAAAAATATTTGTAAATAGAAAAAAGACCATGTAACCCCTTGTACTTGTTTAAAGGTCTTTATACTTGATACTCTTAACTTTCATTATAGTGTGTATATCTTCACAAAATTTGGCAGAATATCAGTATACATTATAAGCCTTTCACATATAAAATACCATATTTTTTTTAGAGAAGTACCTTTTAATAAAATGAAAAAAGGTATGCCTACAAGTATCTACATGCAAAGTTTCATATCAAGATTAAAAATATTTGTCATCTCAAAAATCTCAAATTTCATTTGCACAATCTCTAAAACCTACTAAATTAATTTGAAATCAAAATAAATCTAAATTACCCTTTTTTACTTTCTAGAATGACTTCAAGTTATAACATGAAACTACATTTTTTTATCCTAAATATCTTCGAGCTTATAACAACATACATCTATTTATACTTAAATTTTATTGTTTTATTGCCCTTTGAACCACATCTTATAGGGTCCATACAAACACAAGTTGAAAACAATCAAGGAGTTTTTCCAGGTCATTTTCAAGAACAATGAAGTGAATAATTTTAAACAAAAAATGACTTGCAGAATCTATTAAGTGCATTAACTCCTATATAGTATAACGAGCAAATATGGGCATTTTATATAAATTAAATATTTTAAAATGTCTAAATTTGAATGATTCTGTTCAATAAACTGCTTCAGTGTCTTTAAATTTTATTTTCTGAGCAACTGTAACTTAAACTCAATGTCATCATTTAGACTCTGTTAAGTGTTCCTTTTGTTATTGGCTGTTCTTGTTCTGTTCTATCAGCATCTTTTGCAAATTCTTTAACCTTTTTCTGAATTCTGATTTTTTTTATTTTTAATTCTTCTACTTCATAAAGTACAGATTTTTCTCTGCAAGTTCCTCCTTTCATTTTCACTTTCTCCAAGTAATTCACGTAATGCTGCCTTGCAGCAGCTGTAAATGCCAAAAGTGGTTTAAAGAATTCCACATCCTGTATTCTTTCAACTGACAGAACAAAGAATTAACTGTGACTATGAACAACCACTAATTCTAATAAAAGTTGAAAATTACTTGATAAACATAGAGTTCATGTTATGCTATTGTACTACATTATCTATTAGCTCTGCTCATATTCATGCCTCATGAAACATTCTTATTATACTATTAATTATTTTAACTAATCTCACCTTAACAAGCCTAAAGAAATCATTATTTTTACATTTCAGTTAGCTTTACAATAATAAGGATGAAAAACAAAAATAAAGTACTTGGGTCTTTCTTTTTTTTGCTATTAACTGTGAATGATATTTAACCTTACTTTTTTATACTAATGGTAGTAATGCACTGAATAATTTTTATTTAATTAAATAATGGACTAAAGAATATAGAACAATAATATGCCAATATCAAACAACTTCCCTAACTGTCACAATTTGTCTAACTTTCTAACTTTGCAACAAGAGCTGTTACAAATTCAACCAAGCTAGTCATTATCTTTCGTGTGGGAATGAACTTTGTACTAACAGAGAAAGTGGCAATTCTCTGTTAAGAAAACAATGTAATCTAGTTACGTCATTTCACAGATGAAAATCTTGGCTTTCTAATGGGTTATACATAATATAGGATTAAGAGTAAGAAAGAAATATTAACAAATCCTGAAAAAAGGGGATGTGGCAAGAAGGGTCTGATTTTCTAATTGATGGCTCTATAACCAAACAAGATTGAAGACTATAAAAAGTAATGACAATTTTATAGTGAGTAATTTACATTAAATTTCATAGTTACTCCAAGGGTGATGAATAAAAGAGAAGAGGGGATGCCTAGAGAAAATATTCATATTTCTCACACTAGGGGAAATTCACAATTTTTTCAAAATATTACCTGATAAAATTAAGAATGTAAAACCTGTATACTATTAAAATATGGATTATTAGCTATGATTTTGTGCAATGATTACTGGTTTTAATTAATTTGTTAATGTAAGTCACTAAAACCTTGTGATATTTACAATTAAAGTTGCTTATAGCAATAGATTTAAATGCATATTAGTTAATAAGAAAATTCCAATTGTGAAAGTAATGTTATAAAAAAGTAAAGCTTTAAAGAAAATATAGTATTTAACCACAATTCGACTCAAATTAGTATCATGATTTAAAAATAAACACTAAAAAGTTCATAACTTTTATACAATTCCATAAATTTATATACTCATAACAGAAAATGAGATACAAAACCAGGCTAATTTGAAATGCTGATTGAAACTCTGAAAGCAGCACTGTTTAAAGTTATAACAAAATATTTTGTAAATAAATAAAAAGTAGCCTATAAATACTAACAATAAATAAAACAATATGAATCTGTCTTATATAATAAACAACTGCTTTTAACTGTGGTTTTATTTTTACTCCTTCCCTATGATGAACTAGCGCTTGTCATGGCACCACCTATCATCTTTGATAGCAACAAATGCCTGTTTGTCATGACAAATTATTATCACTGATTATTTATGGTTGTATTTTTTCTAAAGTGAGCTATGGCACCACAACTTGAGTTTTTTAAGTAATGGCTGTAAATAGTAAGGATGTCATATCAAATTAGCTAATGGTTAGCTTTAAGAGGCAGAAACTAATACTCATAGTACCACATCTGGTGAAATTAGTTTTTAGACAGTTTTGAATTTTAAGGGAAATCACAGTTTACTTTTTAGTTGTTTTTCTTGCTATATAGCCATCAAAGTTTGATATTGAAATAGAAATTAGATAGCAGAAGTGAATCTACTGTGGATAAAACTGATGAAAGTTTGACGTTGAAAGTGAGTCATTTAGTGCTGATGAAATTTAGCCCTTACAAATGTCTGCTGGTTGGATTCATGTGCCTAACATTTTTGTAGATAAAAGACCAAGTTCAGAGGCAAACTTAATGTGTAGCTTTTTGGGAGTCAACTCTGCTCTAGACTTCACTGAAAACATGAGTGTTTTTGATAAGTTCAAGAAGTTTATGACACCTGATGTTATAAGCTATATTGTGTTCTACATGAAGGATAAAACCAAATTTTGTTTTAATGCAGATTCATGAAAAAGAGAATTATAAATTGCATATGGTGGAAATATGTCAATGTGACATTACACCTTTTTAGCTTTGTATTTTTATACAAGAATTTGTAAATATAGTGAAATAAACCAGATGTTCATTTTTTTTGCATAATAATCATGAGCAAAGAATAATCATGAGCAGCATAATGAAATTCTGTGAGTTAATAAAGTTAGTGACATAAAAAAATGCCCCTTGTACGTGCTTAGATGCACTGTGTGACATGTTGATCACTACTTTAATGAAACATGTTGATGCAGGTGAGCATATTTCCATTAAGCCTTGGTGCTGTGAAAGAGACGTCTCAACTTTTGTCAGTTTATAAAAGCCAAATGAGCAAAGTTTAGAATAAAACTGTTTGTTATGTGCAACAGTGAAAAAATGAAATTGCTACAACTATAATTTTAGTGGATACATGGTAAAGAACTCAGACATTCCTGATGCTAACCAGTCTTCCTCTATTAAATGAATAGTCATTTATTTGGCACAGTCTGTTCTGGATCAACGACGTTGTATCTTTGTAGATAACTTGTACACAAGTTCATGTTTGGTCTTATTTTTGGATTCCTGCAAGACAATGATAACAGCAACTATTCATCCAAACAGGGGTCTTTCGAAGGAGTTCAAAGAAAAGTGCCTACAGTGCTGTGAGGCAGCATTTGCAAGGAAAGACATAGCCTCATTGGTAAAGTTGGAGGACAAGAAAACAATAAATGTGATAACCACAAAATATACAGCTGGAATGAATGAACAAGATAAAACCTATTTTGAAGGAATCCATAAATTCTACCAGAAGCCATATAATATATATAAAAAAAAAAATTATAATTTGTACATGGGAGGAGTAGATATGGCAGATCAGCTGTTAGAAAAACCTTATGACCCAACTTGGAGATCACATGCATGATTCAAAAAGTCATGCCTTCACTTGCTTTTGAGAATGGTGCTGAATAGCTACCTTGTATGTAGAAAGATAGTTGACAAAAGTATGAAATTCAAATATTACATTGTAAAGAGCAGTGAGAAAATTGAAAAATATGTGGCAAGCAATTTTCACTCAGGATGAAAGAGGGTCAATATCCTTAAGTTCCCTGGCAGTTGAGTGTCATGCCCAATAAAATAGTGTAGCATTTGCTATTTTAAAAGGCAGAATGCAAGAAAATGTTGCATAGGCTGTGCAGAAAGCCAAACTTGTGTTCTCTTAACTATTTGCAAGCATGGCATAATAAGGAGGATTCGTCTTCTACTTAGGTATGCATTCTATATTATTGTTCATACATATGTACATGTACATTTTTGATCACATTTTGGTAAGAATCTAATTCAAAATGTGAAGATAATATGAAAATACAAAATAAATAACAGTTGCTTAAAAACTCATGTATAGCATCATATTGCCTTTCCAAAGCTGGGTGGTAGGGGTTAATAACCACATAAGACATAATAATAGAAGTCACTCCCCACAAATGAAGAAACAATACCATTGTGTTATGTGTGATAACTTGATCTTTTACCATATCATAACACATGTACACATACATTTCAATTAGGCATTTAAAAATTGTCAATACCCTCTGTTCAGGCATCATCTACTGCTTATGTCAGTCATGAAATTTTAGTGACTTACTTTCAAAATTGAATTAAACTACTTTTTGTTTAAGTTCTAACAATTTGTATTGCATAAAATTGTAGCTAGTAATCCACATTTTAATAATATATAACTTTCAAGTTCTTAATCCTGACTTTCCCTTAGTGTGAAAAATGTGACACATTTTCTCTAAGCATGGGGTTTTCTCGATTTAATTCATCTCCCCTCCAATAATTACAAAATATAATGCAAATTACTGACTATAAAATTGTCATTGCTCAAACAAACCATAATTTCTACAGTCTTCAATCTTGTTTGGTTATAGTGCCATCAAATAGAAAATCAGAACCCTTTGCCACACGCACATCCTCTCTTTTACTCTAATATTATGCATAATCAATGTTATCATCCTATATTCTTTGGTGCATTATTTAATTAAATAAAAATAATTTAGTATGTTACTACCATTAGTACAAAATAGTGTTAAGTATCAGTGGCAGTAAACAGAAAAAGAAAAGAAGAGATGACCTCGGTAAGTACTTTATTTCTTTTTTTCTATGTTTATTCTTTATTTATCATTCAAGTATAAATAGATTTATTATACTGTTATGAGTTTGGAGTTACTTAGGATAACAAATGTAGCTTCATGTTAAAATCTGAAGTCATTCTAGAAATAAAAAAAGGGTAACTTAGATTTATTTCGATTTTTTCGGCAGTTACAAGGTTAGTCAAATTTACCCATCTTGTAGAGAGTTAGGATAGAGAAAATTTTAAGTTTTACTGAAAATACATTTGAAATGTATTTAGAAATTTGAGATTTTTGAGGTAAAGGAAAATATTTTTAATCTTGATATGAAAATCACTTTGCATGCAGACTAGAAAAAATATTCAATATAATAATTTTTGTTAGTTTACTACAAATACTTCACTAAAACATGATTTTTTTGTATCTGAAAGAGCAGTAATGTAAAAGGTTTTTTAGAAGTAATGTCGTTTAATATATAATTTTTATTTTGGAAAAATAACATGGATAAGTGCCATAAGTTTTAAATTTAAACATATTGTTCAAAATTAGATGAAATATGATGAATAACATACTACCACAAGTTTTAAATCTTCAAATGTTGTCTGAGATATAAATGTTCACAACTATATGAATTATAAACATACCTCCATCGTATACTGGGTGTATGTGTTCTCAAAAATCATAGATTCTTGTACTTCCTGTGAAAATAAAATTTTTTGTCTTTATAACCAGTACTTTAAAACCTCTTAGACAAAGAATAATATTTTCAAAGGTTACATATTTTTTAAATGTCCTTAGAAAACAGAAATTTTGTGAAAAGTTTTTAAAACACAGAGAAACTGAATACTGTACAATAAAAAAGTGGCTAATTTTACTGCAGAAGCAAACAGTATTTGAGTATTTAAATTTATTTCAATCTTTAATAACCCTAAACATTTTATAGGCTAGAGTACTTCAAGTTCCAATTTCATCTTTCACTTTCCTTCTTTATACCTGTCTCAAACCTTAAAAATACTTAAAAGTTAGTGATTAAAAGATCAAAACATCTAATAGTAGAAGACAGCATTTTATATTGCATAAAATGATTTACTCTTGAGCACCATGTACAGATGATGCATCTCAACATTATGGTCAATTATTAGAAATGCATTGTTATAATTTATATTTCTCCCATTTATTTTACATAAACATTTATTTCTTCTAATTTAAATGCTTTATAAAACATGATTTTATTTGTTCCTATAACAATACTAGATATTTAGTTTACACAGAACAGTGTTAGAACAAATGCTTTTTATATCATACTGTATATATATATATATAGCATATATTCAAATCAATTATAATTTTTTTCAATCCAATAAATTCTCTATTGTTCTATTTAATACAATTTCTACTTTTCAAAACTTAAATTAAAAAAATATTTTCACATGTATGACAAAAGTAAGAAAATGTTTACTTTTATAGGACATAGATGCCTGTATATATTTGTATCTAATGATATTTCATTCATGACAGGAATGTAATTTACCATCCATGTTTATAAAACAATAATACACAACCTAAGCTATAATTATTTTAAATAATTTATATCATTAAATTTGTACAATGTAAACATGTCATACCCATACTTTACAACCTACTACTACTATGCATATTTCACGTACTTTTAAACATGATGACACTCAGCATTCAATTTATACCATGCCAATTTCTATGCTAGTCTGCACTGTTCACTACATAACTTTCCCATTCAGATGCTAACATGATAACCATTCCTTTAACATTTTACTACCTCAGCTAAAGAAATCCAGCAATCCATATGCTTTGGAGGATTGAATTTTCAAAGATGAAATGTATTTATATTATCAAACTTACTAAATAAAAATTATAAAATTCATACCAATAATACTGCATTACTAAGACTATTTTGAACTTTACATTTTATACCTGATGACATTTTTCAAGCTCATCCATATGAGGCTGATACTGTTCTACAGCTTGTTCAAGCTGTTGGAGTTTGTTTAGCTGATCTTCCAACACTCCTTGCATACCCATACCTAAAGCTGCCACACAGTCCATCTGGCCCTCAATCCACGGCCCTACCACATTAGCCTTCTCTGCAAACTTGCATCTCAACCTTTCATTGGCTGCAGAATAAGTTAAAGTCTAAAAATTTGTTTATTTGAAAATTATTCTTGCACATGATTGATACAGACCAGATTATTATTTTCCCAGGATATTTACATATTTCAAAGAGTACTTTTGCTTAAATAACTTTGTATCTTCTCTTACAACATTAATGAAACTTATACAAAACAAACCATTATGGTGCATTGTCTTCAAGCTATAAGATGACTGTCCACACTATATCTGGATCTGACTTTATTCTCTTACACACAATTTCATATAATAACAAAATGGCAATAACATAATCAAGAAAACAGACGTGTTAATTGCATCTTAACCAATATATAAAAGGTTTCAAAGACCATAAATTATGTGGTACACAATAGATTCAGAAGCTGTAATATTTTAATAATAAATCTGAGACATGAATTTTTGACAATAAAGAAAATTTTAAAAGTGAATATTTTAAGCAAAACAGTCTGTACTTTTTGAGCATTTGAGTGCAACAGTGTTAGTTCATAGAAATTTTTATGGTCAGACAGACTTTAACCTTTTTTGAGAAATTTAGACAAATATTGGCAAACATCAAGGAGGTTTTTTTGGTAAGTCTTAAAATACGTTACACAAAAAATAGAGAAACTAACAAATAAAACATCAGAATGTATCTGAGAATGGTTCGTATGGGTATTAATACTTTTATTGATAAGCAGAGAACATCAAGCTATAGGAAGGTCGAAACATTGTTCTCTGCTTATCAATAAAAGTGCTAATACCCATACCAGCCATTCTGAGATACCTTTTTATTTCAAGTGGGTTTCTTGTCATTAGGAAAACAACAAAGTGTTCTTATTATTAAAAAAAAAGACATTTAAAAAAAGTTTATATATATATATATATACACACACATGTCATATTTTGGCTATCAATATCTCTAGTAGTTTATGAGATCATATTGTATCTTGAAGGATTTTAGTACAGCTAATTGCAGCTGCTACTTCTGGTTTATATCAGTTGTAAGTATAAAATAGCACATTGAGTACTAAAGACATTTTTGTATGACTATTTCTCCTTATCCACTATAAGTTTATTCCCTTATACTACAATGTTATGGTTGGTACTGTTGTAAATAATTTTTCTGATGTTAATTCTCCTTTTAAGAACATAATTACAGTTTATAAACCTCATGAGTTATCAAACTGCTTTACTAGAAGGTAACAGCAACTAACAACTAAAGGATACATTGTTGTCGTAACAATTCTGTTTCAAGCACTTGGTCTCTCTTTGGCACAAGTTCTTTTACCTCTAACCATTTCTCTGTTAATTCCTGATATCAGAGAAAACATGAAATAAGAATAATTAACATCTTGTGAAAAATAAACTGGAAACCTTCGTCTTGCAAAGGTAAAAATTATATAGTACTTATAAGAATTATTTAATAGTCATATATCCTAACACAGTACTCTAGATTTATTTATATTACAAAAGTTTATTTATCGATAAATACATACAATTCATACTACGGTATGCACAACTATTAAACCAATAAACAAGTCCATATATATTGATGTTAAACGCTTCATTGAAATAAAAAAACTGTAATGTAAAGACCAAAGCAATGTACAATTTAAAAACAACCTAAAAGGTTTTGTTTGTTTATGGTAAAGTTAGTAATGCTATATGCAGCTGTTAGGACTGATAGATAAGTGGAACTTTCTAATCAATTAATTGTCAAATTTTTTAACATACTACATTCAACTATTCAATTATCTTTATAAGACTTCAGTAGTTGTAATAATTGAAAACATAAATCAATTATGTTGAAAAACCTTGAATTATTAAAAAAAATGTGTGAAATCACAATGAAATATTTTTGATTGTTTTGATACATAGAAAAATTTTAAACATTAATTTTAATTACTGTAAGTAATATTAAGTCTCTCATTACAGGCTTGGTCCCATGAATTGACCTCAATCATTTTGTGCTTGTTATAGTTTTCATGAGATAACTTTTAATGCAGTATATTCATCTTCACAAAATTGTGCAGATTATTAGTAAATAGTACAAATCTTTCTTGTAGAAAAATCATATTTTCAAAATTAAGTATTAAGATTTACTTTCAATAATGATTTGTATGTACATTTTTTCCTTTTTGAATGTTGGCTATCCAACAAACAAAGTGATTTTGATTTTAAGATTAAAATAACTTCAATGCATCAGAAAATTGTGGCATTTCACATGAAAAGTGTTTATACCTCCAGATAATTATCAAACTTTTTAAAGAAGAACTTTACATTTTATCTGTTGTTTTCACTATGGTATGGGTTTGGCCAATATGACTGACCTTGTAACTATCATAAAATGTTAGGAAATATATATATAAGTTATGCTTTTTAGCTCTAGAATTACAACAGGAAACCATAAATATTTAGTCTAAATAGGTTAAATCTTATTATTTACTTATTATTTAGTGACTTTTCAACCATATCTAGCTCATAGAAGTTTCAATGATGTGGCACATGTAAACTCAAGTTTACTGTATCCAACAGTATAAAACGAGCTTTATTCTAGTTGACGAGTATTTTGTAAAATACAGTCACATTTTGCTTATAATACATTACATACATATACATATTTTTACTATTTACAAATACATTCTTAAAAGTCACTTATTTTCTTAATGTATAGAACAGTATATAAAGAAATATAGAAAAGAATCTCTACTACTTACAATTGTAAAAGGTTTTTACTTGCTTGCTGTATCTTGCATGCTAAGCTTTGCTAACTTTTTTACATAAATGATGTAAAATATAATTTTTTTTTAAGGTTCTATATATGCATTTTTAAATAATAATAAAAATTTCAGTCTTGTACAACTACACTGTAATTTATCAGGTTTACTAAACTAAGTATATGGGATTGAAAAGAAAGTTTTTGAATAACATTTTACTTACCCTTTTTTCCGAGATATGAGATAAAAGAAATAATATTGGAAAATTCCCACCTTTAAGAGGCTGAGAAAACCATATGTGGGAAATTCTGAGCTCTTGACTAGTTATAAACACATGATAGGGCAAAACAAGTTTACGTAAGCAAGTATTTCCAAAAATGGAAGAGATAGATGAAGCCACTGTGTTTGGTTCACTAAATATAACACTATCTCAGCAAACAGAAAAGATAAAGTTCTTATTTTATGTTTTAGCTTATCAATATCTGTAACTGTAAGAAAATACAGGCTTTGTATTCAGACATTACACGCATTTAATTTAAACAAAAGCTGCCTTCAACATACCACAACACAAAAATTGATATTTAGGATTGTTTTTTAACATTTAAGTTATAATCTACAATGTCATAGCAAAGTATCAACATACATTTATAAATTAGTAGTTCAATAAAATTTTGAAACCAAGTCTACGAACATTAAGACATACCCTTTGATCCCTGATCACACAAAAACCTGTAGGGATAGAATTAATCAATGATCATAGGTAACTTATTATATTGATTAATTGCCTAACTCTAGTTGCCATTCTTCCCAGTTAACTCTTGGACTACTCCTTTATTAATGAATAGTTGGATTGACCATAACATTATAAAGCCCCTGTGGCTGAAAGGGTGAACATGTTTGGCACATGTTTCAATCTTGCATTCCACATATTGAGTTGAACACTATCCACTGGGTCATGCCATGCCACAAAAAAGGATAAATATCAATGTGAGTATATAATAGCATAATGAAGTCTAAGACACAGGCCTCATTATTTTAAATCAAAAATAAAAAGTTCTATTTTTTAAAAAAAGCACTATATTTCAATATAACCATTATGACTGACATGCACTATAAAAGCAAATAACAAAAGTGTTCAACTGCATGTTCTAGATTTATAGTGATAACTTCTGTATATGACTATTAAAGGAAACCTACAAGATAAGAAATAAACAGCTGATGTATTTTCTATAACTACATAATCTCAATTTTAAGTAAAAACAACAACATAAAATGTATTTTTTCATCATGTAAAAATTCTCATAACACAAACTCACAACAGTTGTCAAGGCTGTGTATGGGTTATCAATACCACCAGGAACCTGATATTTGCTTGCTATATTTTCAACTTCTTCTGTCAGCCCCACTATGGATTGGTGTTCTCTATCAGCATCTCCAAGTGTCTGCTTAAATTGTTCATGGGCATCTATTAATCCCTAAAAGTATAAAAATCAGATCATAGATAAACATTTCACAAACAGGTAGTCTGATGAATTGGTAGAACCAAGTCATTATTTTTCAATTACCATATTGCCCATAATTACCCCTCCAGTATTTTTATAAAGCTTACCTTCTGTGACAGTAATCCAACATATAATCCACTTTCATTACAGTACTTTTGATATGAAAAACAAAAGAAGAAGAAAATATGCATTCACACACTTGTTGGCACTGAAATAAGAAAATCCAGAACTGCATAGGTAACGTAATTAGCATTTTCCACCCCTTGCAGTTTGCAAAACCTCTGGGGTGTGAATTACAGGCAATACAGTAAGTACAAATTTAATAAGAAAATAAAAAGTAATACTTGCAAGTATTTAATACATTTATTTATGGACCAAAAATAAATTATATTAAACTTTAATGTACTGTGAAATACAAATAAATCTACAAACTACAAAGCTATTCATTGTGACTTGCATAGACAGAATAGATTACCACAGCAGGACCTGTTCATGCATTTTCAAAGTTTTTGTTTCATAATGTTCAAAATAATAAGAAAAGTCAAGAATTATTAGGTTATTTTGATATTTGTAACACTTTTTGTCTGAATTTAGAACAAAGGTGACTTCAACATCTTGGCAAGTTACTTCTAATAATTCTAAATAAATGACATAAAATAACATTGTATAAAAACAATCATATAAGAAAGTAATACATTTTAAATTCAATAACTAATTATCAAACATCTCCTACACATTTCAGTATTTGTCAGATTTATACACACATTTAATCTTTTCAATTAAATATTCATTATAGATATTTTGGAATCTCAGAAAGACAAAAAACTGCAACTGCAATTTTTCAGTAATTGCTGTACAAATTATCAATACAACTACTTTATCTCCATAAAAACTGAAAGAAAGAATGTGTGACAGAGTGAAAACTGCATTTTTAGTGACACTTCATTGATGATTTAATGTATCTACTACTAACTTAAAGTTTCAAAGTGCAATAACTGAATCATATTTCTGTTCTTTGTGTGTAGAATATGTAGTCTTTTTCTGATTCAAATGCTTTGAAATTTCAACATATTATGAAATAAATTTGACATCTGATTAATCTTACTATTTTTCATTTTTTGTTTTTACATGTATTATATTTTCTCAGCTACAATTTATGAGTAAACTTGACCACCAAAAGGCAGTGAGAGAATTTTCTACTTACACATGATAGTAGTATGCTAGCCTACCAACACAGTTTCTACTATGGCTAACTCTTGCCTTCAATTATTGCTCTATTTACAACAGTTAAATAACCAGCACTGCAAGACCAGATTTCCATGTATTTTACATTCTTTTAAACTTACTATTAAATTAATAATTTCAGAAGAAGGGTTTTAATTTTTTTGTCACCCCATCTGATTGATCTAGCATTCACTCAGCATTAAGACAAAAATAATGGGGAAATTTTTCTAAATTCATAGTTGAAGAAAAATTAAACTGAAATAATAGGTTTACAACAGAAAAATGTCAACTTTTATTTTAGTAGCATGTATGTATTTGTATTTACTGATGTACCAAGAACATTTTTATGTTAATTATCAGAGGTCTGCTACTGGAACTGTAAGAAAGGGTAAGATAAGACATGTTTACAAGTACCTGGAACTATGAATTACTGGTGAGCATTTTGACCATAACCTAAAAATTTAACTTACAATAAAGTATACAGTAGTAGTGTGCATAAATTCTACTAGCAGTCTCATGGATAGCCTTTTGGTTTCTGAAGTAAGTATAGACTACTTATACCTAACAAAAAATGATGGCAAGTAAAAAAAAAAGAAAAGTTTTAATAACATAGATTATTTATGTAAGTTTTTTTGTACAGATTTCAATAACAATTCATATATTATTTAAAATTAAGACATGCATTTTTGCTTTGTTTCTTTTACAAACACAAATATGAAAAATGAGACATCTACACTGTGCTTACTCTATGGATCAAACCTCAAATTTTGGCATTATACATCATTAAATTTAATGCCGAGTCACTTAAGGGGTTACAAACACCTCTAACTACATTTTTAAGCATAAAGAAATAGCAAATTCAAAAAGAAAACAATTTGAGATTGAAGTGCTTTTGTAAAATATATACTGGTATTCTTTGTTATATCAGAAATGAAAACATCCTTGATGACAAGAAACCCTTTTTGAAATAAAAATGTATCTCAGAGTGGTTCGTATGGGTACTAACACTTTTATTGATAAGAAGAGAACAATGTTTTAACCTTCCTAGGTCATCTTCAGGTTAAGAAAGGTTCTTAAGGTCAAAACATTGTTCTCTCCTTATGAATAAAAGTTTTAATACCCATACCAGCCATTCTGAGATACAGAAATGAAAACACTTTTCACTGACAGCTGTTATTCCTCTTTCTACATAGTGCAATTTTCCTTCTTTCAGGATAGTGATTAAAATGCAGTAAGTCTTATACACGACCTTTACATTCAAAGAAAACAAAGTGAGGAAAGAGGATAAAAAGGGATAATAATTAAAAATTTGAAAAGTTAAAATAAGAATACCTTTCAAGTGTTACTACTTAAGGCTGTAAAGTACAATGGTATCTATAATAAAATACATAAACAAGTATACAAAAACAATTTTAGTTCAACATTTCTATTGGACTGACAAGAGTATTCAGCTTGAAAGTTATTATTTAGTTTATTTGGTGATTTAATTTTCAATGATTATTTGATTTTCATGACAACTTTCATTTAGTAATTCTATACAAGTCGAATGTTGTGTGCATAGTTTAATTGTACTAGGCTTTTATAATATTGTTGATATCATTTTACTTAAAGCTTCTAAGTTTTCTCATTATATGCAATACTTTTATTCCTAGAGGGCTAGATATTTCTAGATTTTTCTGTTGCACATTATACATGTGCAGATACATGTGCAATAAGAAATTAAGTTACTTAAAGCGAAGTTAGACTGTATCAGCTTAGCAATAATGGATGACTTCTAAAGTGAGTTTCACAGTTTATATTATAACAACAGAGACAAAGGAAAATAATTTGTCTTGTCAAATGGTGTTCTAAAGTAATTGACCTCACCTATGTAGATTGACACAAAGGAGACAATTATTTAAAGCTCTGGAAACAATTGTGGTAACTAAGAGTGTATAGTGATGACTTTTAAAATGTTATGTTTACAAACTGTATTGTAATAACAGAGTAAATAAGAAGAATTTGTCTTGTCATTTTGGTTCTGAAGTATCTGAAACAGCCTGTATGTACTTTTAATGTAAACAAGAATTATTTAAAGGTCTGGATAGAATTGTGGTAACACACGGGGTAATTGTAAGTGACTTTATCATTGACTGCATTCTGATAATACAGTAAGGAAGAAATTGTTCATCTTGTCAGTCTGGTTCTAATGTAACTGAACAAGTTGGTGTGGACTTTGACAAAAGAGTCAATTATTTAAAGCTCTGGATACAAATGTAATAACCAACAATATAAAGAATTTTTGTAGATATGTTTGACTTGTTTTGAGTATATTATTTTAAAACAAGTGGATTGTGTGCTGTCTGTTTGAAATTTATTGCTAACAAGTCACAAACATCTACTGCAAAGAATCCAGCCTAATATAAAACTTTATACTTTGAAATACTGGTGTTTAAATTTTATATTTGCATTAATTAATTGTACACACAATCACAAGAAGAACTACTGGCTCAAAGTTACAATAATATATGAGTTTTAAATTTACAATCTACAATGAAACATGTAGTAATCTAAGAAATCTAAACCTTCTATAAGTTATATTTGCAGTAAAAATACACACCTCTAAATATTTCAAATGTATCTCAAATATAAAGCAATATTATGCCAAGTATGATTTATACAACTAATAATAATTTCTACCATTACCTGAATCTCATCCATTGTATGTACTATAAACATATCCACCAGATCTTCTCTAGCACCATCTAACCAATTGTTGAAAGGCTTTAAAGACAAAAACATGAAGTCAGAAACATATAACCAAACTGCTCGTAACCAATGTTCCCTCTAAATCTTTTTTTTGTCCAGAGCAGGCTACAGAGTGTACTGTACACTAGTTTATTTGTTCTCTTTAGGAGTCTTCTTATGTTGAATTAAGTCACTGTCATGTTACTGGAATTATATGAATGCCTTGATCAAAAGGTGCACAGATGGCGATGAGAATGTTGTAAAACTTAAATTAAGCCACCAAATAAAGACAAAAATACCTGCATATTCTGTAGCTGTCAATGGAAGCACAAACTTATCAGCTCAATAATTGCTGTTTACCCACCTGGAGATTCCACCTATAAAGCAACTGACAGTTTCCTTCCCTATTTGGAAAGGAAACTTATAAAAATGTATGTTTTTAATTTGTATAAATAAATTTACTGTGAGTGAAAAGATTTATATATAAATAAAAAACATATTATTCCAATGAGGAAAATACAGATACTATACGTGTAATTACACAGAAAGCTGTCAGGCACTAAAATGTTATCAACCATCAAACTGCTTCATCTGATGTTGCATTTTAAATTCTTTCAACTGACCAAAGCTAACACTTGTGCCAAACTCTAAACTATTCTCAACTAAAAGAGCTACAACTAGAGGAGAAATTGCATGCTTTCTGACACACATCACACATATCAGTTTGTTGTGTGGCTGGAAAGTTTATAGAGAACACTGCTCATAGTAGTTCTTTGTATATCTAGTCTATTTACATCAAAAATTCAAAACATTTGATAAGTTTTAAACAATGGTGAAAGATATGTTGGATTTAATACTTGTAGACTTAAGGAGAAAGAGTAATTAATAATATATTATAGCTGTTTATGCAATTACTATACTTTAATTTGTATTGAATTTTATCATACAAAGGTACAGGTATTGTACAAGCAATGGAAAGAATCAAATGAAGCAAGAAGTGTAACAGCATATATACCAGAAAGAAGAGGTTCAAACAATAAGTTCTTTAATAAGGTAATACTTCTCAATTTGACATTCCTTCACTGCATCATTATTAAAAAATACTGATTACTATTAACCTTCCAAGAATATCTGAACTAACATTATTACCTTGGATTTAAATTTGTTCTATCCTAATAAATACAGTTAAATGAATAAATGAAGATACAGATATCATGAAAACAATCTACTCATGAAAGTCTAGTTAGTTATAAAACTGCCAGACAAAAAAATTGTTTTAAATTTTTCATAATCTATTACAAGTTATTGTAAAGTATAATTAAAAATTAGCACTTTCCACTTATTTCAGGGCTAAAACTTCAATTTTACAGCAAAAATTTAATACACACATAAGGTTAATATGTAGTATAACAACAATAAAAAAAATATTTGATACTAACAGCTGCTCTCTTGGCAAATTCAAGGTGTAGTTGATCTATTTTTTCCAGTACAGTTTCTGCTTCCTACAAATGATATAAATATTTCATTAAGTAACAACTAGAACATTTTGGATCATGGTACTATGAATTAACACCAGCATGAAAATAACCAAAATACAAATAAATAACTACACAAAACATAAAAAGTTATGTTAGAAGTACAAACTACACAAATGTTAAAAAACATAAACAAACAAGTTTCTATAAAAGCTATGCAACACATAAATTGTAATTTTCTGACACTATCAGGAAGAAATTAAACACCTAAGAGAAGGAAATACCAGTTGAAAAAATCAACCATTTGAGGTGTTTTTGAATTAGCACTCAACTAACAGGAATTTAATAAAAGTATATAGCTGCAACTACTAATGTTTACCTTCAAAGCATAACTTCGTTTCTGCGTCAATGTCCCTAGTTTATCCCATTGTTTGCATATATTTTGACATCTTGTGTTTATAGTGGCTAAGTCATGGTAATCCAAGGCACTGAAATAATAATACATAATACAGTAGCTTTAAAGTTGGAAAAAACAGTTTTCAATGATGAATTGATTTAACCTTTGTGATTGTTTTTTTAGCATCTTTAATTTTGAATACATGCAAGACTATGACAAACAGATTTTATCACCAAAATAAAATCTTAACAAGCAAAATCATGTTGTCTGATTCAGCACATAAAAAAAAGTAGAATCTGAATTTTCTAATGGTACTGAAGTTCTTAACCCTGTTGATATGATAGGATCAAAGTGTGCATGTTATGACTTTATGTTATAGACTTACATTATAAATCTAATTAAACAGCTTTATTATCAAAGAAAGTCAATACACTGAACATCAAAATATAGTTTATAGTTCAAATTTATATATATATACAAATTTTAATTTTTTAGATTTAAAGGGAAATGCTGATATAAATTTTCAATATGCAGCTCTTTAAACACATGATTTTATAGTGCTTTGATTTCTAATTTACAGAATTTTTATTCTATTACAAGCACTTTAGGTTGTTCAAATGATTAAAAACATGTTCTATGTGTATTGACAATAGAGAATGTAAATTTTCAACCTTTTATCTCCTTGCTTTAGTGAGATATCACAACAAATCTTCTACCCACATTGACACACTCCTCTCAAACAATCTGCTTTTTAAGAACATCTATAATTCTCTCTTACATTACTACTGGTCATGTTTATAATCAAAAGACATTATTTTTCCATTTCAAGATCACTGCCATCCTTTTGAATTTTTCACCATCACACATTATTAGTCCAGAATAAGTGTCTAATCTCTGTGTGGTGTAAAAAAAACAGTTTTTTGTCACAGTATTAACAATTTTTTAAACTTATCTGTGGCTTAATTTGAAAGCCAGTTAAATCATAACCATTTTGAACATTCTATTTCAGTAATCTAAGCATTATTTATGTTTTACAATTTATATTTGAAAGACATAAAC
Organism: Tachypleus tridentatus; assembly: GCF_004210375.1. NCBI lineage: Eukaryota > Metazoa > Arthropoda > Merostomata > Xiphosura > Limulidae > Tachypleus > Tachypleus tridentatus. The sequence goes on from NC_134825.1 coordinate 93,295,019, forward strand.
ATAACATAGTGATGCTTTCAAAAAAGAGGAAAAATAAGTGCTGCTCATTTTATATCAAAGATGTATTTTACTCTATAGTAAGATTTAACTACAATGTAAATATATAGAAATGAATAGATAAAATATAAACTTTCGCTGAAAAACCTTTTGATATTCATTTAAAGCATTCAAGAGGTTATGAATATTTGAAAACTGTCAAGTGAAAAGATATATTTATTCTAGCATGAAAATTACCTTCGACTGAGACTAAACACAGTTTAAGTCAGACTAACTCCATGAATTTATAGCTTGCTAAATTTCATGAAAATGTACTTATTCCTCAGTATTATACTTTCATGGTTACATGATTGTTACAATGTTGGCTAAAATAACTAAGCCTGTATGCAGAGATTTAAAAAATACAAAATGTACCAAGAAGCTTATGGTTTTAAGAGATGGTACTTAGTACTTTCATGAAGGTATTTGTACTCAAACCATATATATGAAATATAGTACATCAAAATAAATATATTACTCACTACGATGTTAAGTTACAAATTTTACAAATCACAAAAGAGGTGAAAGTTTTGAGTATGTGTGTGTGTATATGCACATTCACATAACTTCTATGCAGATATACTGAATACTTGTATAAACTTTTCATGCAATTAATCCTTGTACATAGAGTGACTACAAAGAAAAATTTCGTACTTAAATTGATTACAACGTAAAAACTACTTGTCCTATGAAAACTAAATTTTACAACAAAATTATTCATGGAAGTTTGTACATGGAATAAAATGTTTCAAAACCACAACATAATTTTTCTTGTAAATTAGCATCAATTTTGCATCTTCTTTTTTCATTTTAACAATAAAAGGTTGGTGATTTGAATAAAATGTGCTGTTAGTATACAGAATAGTTCAAGATTGGTTAGTTGGTTTGACATTTTATGGTGCAGAGCAATGAGGCTATCTATGCCAAACATTTGAAAAAAATTAAAATTAAAGTAAAATTATTAAAATTCATAAAAAGATATCAAGGAAAAGCAAGACAAAGTTTAATTTTTGAATGAAAAACATAATTAGCATTAAATCCAATTTTTACATAGTCTACAGCAGTAAGAAAAAACTATAGTAATACAAGTTGTAAAGCACTTTCTGTCACATAATTATAATAACCATAACTTGCAAGGAAAACTAAGAGATAAGTTCAAAAACCATAGTTAGTCACCTGAAGTTGGCCTTTCCAGTCCTGGTTTCAAGTAATTTGACATCGTGGCCATTTTATAATTTCAAATCGAACTAGATGTACTGTGATTCTTAAAAGGCAATTGCATTAAAAAAAGGTCTAATGTATAAATTAAAAACATAAAGGCCATTAATCATTCTAATGCCATTAAAAACTAAAAACATTTCCAAGGTAGACAGTGTCATCATCACCAGTAACTGTCTAACATAACAGATAAACCTTGGGACAAAACATGTTTAAAATGGTGCCACTGTTCAGAGTCGTGATGATGGCAAGACAGTAAAATGTGGCTTATTGTGATCTAAGTGTTACATAGACAACACATTGGTGCATCAGTCCCAGATAAAATAAAACCACGAGTTAAAAAACTGTGACCAATGTGTAGTCCAGTTAGAACAACTTCCTTTTTCCGATCCTTACGGAAGCAAGACAGCCAAAGTCTAATGGAAAGCTTCATTTGGAAAAGCTTGTTTTTACATTGCTCACTCCAAGTTAGCAGTCAACTGGCATGGAGCTGAGCCTTGAATACAGGACAATAGTTCATGTATGGAGCAGGCACAGCTGGAATAGTGCCAGAGCAGACCCGTTCCTGCAAAGAGCAATGGGGTCTGATATCCAGAAAAACTGGACAGAAGTAAATGTTAATGAGAAATGGGCAAATCAGTTTTGAATATTGGTGAGAACAGGGTGAGAATTAACATTAAGTGATTCCAGGGTCAGTAGAGAACTAAGCGAGTCAGTATAAATAGTGCAATTTGAGTACTGCTTAGCATCTATGTGATCCAGGGCAAGAGAAATGGTGTACAGTTCAGCAGTGAACACAGGAGTTGTAGAGGCGAGTCTGCACGCAACCACCAAACCACAACAAATCATGGCAGCCCACAGATCACCTGATTTTGAATCATCTGTATAGATAAGAATGGAAAGATGGTTCTATAGATGTTCAGCAAATAACAGACAATATTTCCAATCAGGAGTGTCTGCTTTTCTCAGATGACATAAAGATAGGTCACATTTGGAGACTGTAAGAAGCCATGGTGGGATGGGCTGACCAGTGGATACAGCAATGTTATCCAAGGACAGACCCAATTCATTCAACTGCTCTGAAAAAGCATGGCCCACTGAGGAAGGAAAACACAACAAGGTGGGATGCTTTGGTAAGGAACAAAGTTTTGAAGCATACAGTAAAGACAGTTGCAAATGGCGTTCATAAGACTGTGTATAAGCTCTGAACTGGGGAAGTGTGGAAAGTCCTGGTGCAGAGCTGAAGTCCCTGATAAAGAACGGGGTCCAGCATATTTAAGGCTGAGTTCCTGGCAGAGCTGTAGATCAGTGATCCAAAGTCTAGTTTTGATACATCCTTAGCAAAGAACATCAATCCACTTCCTAAGTGGTGAAAGAGATGACACACAGGATGTTCAGTGCTTTTGTACATTTGACCCATAGCTGTTTGATGTGTGGTATAAAGGTCAGCTTACAGTCAAAGATAAACACCAAAAACTTTGTCTCAGAGAAAACAGATACAACAGTTTCACTGACATGGAGTTCAGGATCAGGGTGAATACCCCATTGGCAGCAAAAGTGCATGCAAATGATTTTAGAGAAAGAAGTTAAAAGTTTTTGCTGTGTTCCACTTCAGTAAATGATTGAGGGCAGTCTGTAGCTACTGCTCAATATATCTCACGTTCGACAACTGACATGAGATGTGAAAGTCGTTGACATAGAGGCTGTTTGCAATAGTAAGAGAGAGTTGTTCAGTAATGGCATTAATCTTTATACTGAAAAATGTGACATTCCAAACACAGCCTTGAGGGACTCTGAGTTCCTATTGGGAAAGAAATGGAAAGTGTCGAACCCACATGAACTTGGAATCACCTGTCCATTAAAACAACTTTAATAAAAATGGGAAAATGGTTATGTAACCCTATAAATGGAAATCTCACAAAATGCGATACCTCCCATGTTGTATCATAAGCCTTCTCAATGTCAAAGAATACTGATTGGTTAAAAACAATCAAAAGAATAGTAAGAGAAGTAGAAGCTAGATGGCACAGCATTTTGGAGTGTACATCATCAGGTCCAACCGATGCACTGCCAGACTGATGAAGGGTCAGTTTGAGTTCCACCAGTGTAAAGGGACAACTATAGTCATAGAGACAATCACCTTAAAAGGAAAGAGGTGATCACTCTTGCTGAGTATTGATGGCTAAGAAGGTAGAGGATGAAGCAGAAGGGCTAGATACCTGGCAAAAACTTTCATCTAGAGTACTTGCAATGCTCCAGGTATCAGCTATTTCCTAGTCATCAAAGATCAAGATCGTGAGGAGGACAAAATTATATTTCCACTAACCTTTTGAATCTTGTCCCATATGACTTTGGAATTGGTGGTAGAAGATATGCTGGTTGTGAACTTAATTCAAGATTCTTTCTGGCTTTCATGTCTTACCCACTGAGCACTTTCCTGCTGGAAAGTGATGCGGTGCAAGTGTGTGGGATACCTATGAAAAGTATCCCAGGCCCGTTTTTCACCCTTCTGTGCCATGTGGAAGATGGTATTCCACCACGAGCGAGAATATCATGGAAAAGGTGTGAAGGTTTAAGGAATACATTGAGCAACTGCCTGTTTAATACAATCAGCTACTGCTGCCACACAATCGTCTATTGATGGCTGACAGACGATGGCATGATCAAGTTCTGCGAGAGCAATGAAAGAGGGTTAGTTTATTTGATCCAGCTTCCACCAAGGCATGTGGATCAGTTGGCATTGACCACGGCCAGTCTTTCTTAAAATTATAAGGAAATGATTGCTGCCTCATGGGTTACTGTCAATCCTCCATGAAAAGTGGGAGAATAGTGAAGGGGAGCAAATTGAGAGATCAATAACAGTAAAGAACTGAGTTGGTGCATGAAAAGAAGTATAAGAACTACTACTGAAAAGAGAAAGATTGTGATCAGAGTGCATACTCTCTAGAGAGCGACCCCTCCCATCAGTATCAGCACTTCCCCAGGATGGATGATGTCCATTAAAGTCCCCCAGAATTAAAAAGGGAGATGTCAACTGTTCAATTACAGCATCAAGGTCTGATTGATCATAGATCTCTCTAGGATACAGGTAGAGAGAATAAACAGTGATGGTACAACCCACGGAAACAAGGATGGCTGTGGCTTCCAAAGAGGTGTTGAGTGGCAAAGACAGGGTGGGCCCATGCTGATCAACCAACAGCTCCACCACTTCATGCACTTATCCATTGCACAGCCTGTCATTTCTGTACACAGAAAACTGCAACAAGGTGACTGTATCCACAGGTTTGAGAAGTGGTTCCTGTAAGGAAAGACATACAGGATAGTAGGAAACAAGCAGTGCTTTGATGTCATCCAGATTAGAATGTAAATCTCAACAGTTCTATTGTATCAAGGTGACCATTTTTATTTATGTATAGGTGAATTGGGTGGAGACCTTCTGTTTAGGACCATGTCTGTTTTCTTTGTTGTCTTTATTTGAGGGAGGTCTATTGACTTCCATGGATCCTGCCCTTGGTTGATTGGGCAGGTCTTTGTCGTGGGAAAAGGATTCCAGCTACTGAGAACGTGAACGAATGATTGTTTTGCATCTTGAGGTGGGAGAAAAAGATGTACCCAAGAAAAGTCTGTAGCAGAAACCAAATGAAGTTGATCATGGGGTTTGCTGGAATGCATATTAGGGACAGAGATGGGTGTTGATGTTGAGTCATCAACTCTTTTAATCATGGAGGTCAAAAGACTTTTAATTTGATTTGAGAATGATTCTTTTGGAGGCACAAAGAGATCCATCTGCACTCCCACTGTAGTTGTTGAACGTAGTGCAGCAGCATACATCTGAGATGAAGTGATGGACAGCAATTTTCGAGCCTCAGGGTAAGTAATGTTTTGAATTGTTTTCAAATGCTGCACCTCTTTTACTTCCAACTAATTAGAACAAGAACAAAAGTAGGACGGGTGAGAGCCATTGTAATTGATGCAATGAGGGTCTGTTTCACACTCATAAGCATTGTTGTCATTGCCACCACAACGAGTACACATCAAGGAACCATGACATGATGTCTTCGAGTGACCAAACTGCTGACACTGGAAACATCTGAGAGGGTTTGGAATGTATGGTCATACCTTGCAATTAAGATAACCTGCCTTGATGATGGCAGGTGGATGCAGTGGTGTAAATGTCAGAACAAGGACAGTGGTTGGCATCATAATTCCACCTTTGAGAGTGGAGATACACCTCACTGCAGAAACTCTTTGGGTGGAGAAACCAGTGAGAATCTCTGACTCAAGGGTGTTCTTCAAATCCCTCTCAACAATAACTCCTCATCATGAATTCAAATTAGCATGAAGTGTAACCTCAATACGTATATCCCCAATCTCCTTTCAATGCAAGAAGAGTTCACCGTGTTGAGATGTGGATGTTTTCACCAATATGTTATCAGAACGAAACTTCTTTACTGACTTTGGAGAGCCAGCTAGTCCCTCTAGTCCCTTCTGAATGAAAAAGGGAGACATCTGCCCTAATAGTTTGTCTGAAAAAGAATGTAGTGTAAGAAAATGAGGTACAGGTGTTACAGATGTTGAAGATTGATGCTCAGAATCTTCAAGATGTGGTCATTTACCTATGGACTATTTTTTCACTATTTTATTTAAGTTTTTATTTGGAGAATCCATAAGAAAAAAAGAATATTTTAATGCCCACTGACCCAACCTACCATGAAGCCCTACGAGGGGATATGCTACAATGCCAACCAAGGACACTGTAGCAATGTCAGGGTTTCATTAGCACTATGCCCAAACACCAGCATCAAATACAGTGTCCACAACACCTGTTGAGAACATCCAACACTGGTACTTGGTTGACCCTAGCCCAAGTGGACCAGCCAACTGACTCTAGGTCAAAGTGGTGTGTTAGGGTTGAACCACTGAACCATCAGGATCCTCTCATCCCCTTCATGGGTCACCATGCATAGCAGACATGTGGGTGGACATTTAGATTCCATAGGAGGTAAATTGAAAGAACAGAACCTTCCCTGGGAGGTGCCCTCACCATGTACAGGAATCCACACCAAGGGGATAATGTAAGGATCAATGAATACTGTCGAAGACAAATGATATATGTATTTACAATTTTAGTATAGGTTTGATATGTTGAGAAGAACAGAAAGCATTTTGAACACATTTTGTATCATGTACAACCTATACAAAATTGTTATTCCAATGTGGTTCTGGCATAATTTTTTCTTCTAGGGAAATTACTGTCTTAATAAAATATATTTTCCAGTTTTTACACATATTATACATACTAGTAAGAGTCTTATGTAGGAGTGAGATGATGTACTAGGACCATGATACAATATTCACACAAGTCACAATATGATATATATCATGATCCATAAAATCTCCCTAACATTTCTGTTCATGTGCAAGTGACCAAAACGTAATTGTTACATTTTTAGATCAACACAGAGTAATTTGAACAAAAGCACATTTATTTTCTAACAGAAAATACATCACTTGCATTTAAAACAGTTATAATCGCTCTCCTTCTCTCATAAAAAAACACCTCTTCCAACTGTAAGTTTTAGTTTATTAAATACAAAATACAACTGTTTCTTTCACTGGTATCTTTTACAATTCTTGCAATTCAACTCCAGAATGATACTGGTAATATGTATCAACAAGATCTTTGTATCCCTCATCCTCACACATTTGAGATTTTTTCTGCAAAGTTTGCACACAGTGTTATTGTTTATACATACTGTTAAGCCATTTTTTGTGATGACAGAAAATATAAGGTACTCTGACACAGCTATGTATAAAGTGTTGAAAGGCTCTAAGTTTAGGATTCTTGATTTTCGTCTTTACTTAATTCTTTTACCATGAGCTTGACCACTTAATCATTTTGTTCTAGTTTTATACTTCACTATTCAAAACAAATATAATGAAATATTTAGCTGACTTAAAAACTATAAATTAAACTTCCAAAACAGATGGCATTTCATGCTACAACTTTTAATACAGTATATGCACCTTTACAAAAAGTTTCAGATTACCAATAAACATTACAAGAGTTTTGTACACAGAATATCATTCTTTTAAAATTAAAATTTACAATATTTTCAGTAATGCTTTGTTCATGCATTTTTCTTTTGGAACTTGGACCATCCAACATGCAAAGTAATTTAGATTTTAAGATTAAAAATACTTTTATGCTCCAGAATAGCATCAACTTTCACATGCTAAAAGCTTTCAGTTAATTATAAAACTTTTGTTCTAGAAAAACATATCTGTTATTTTCACTAGTGTACCTCTGTACCAGACTTTTGAATTGGACCAACCTCATAACTGATACAAAAATTAGGAAATAAATATAAATTATGCCTTTTTCATTCCAGAATATAACAAATCATAATAAGAAACCATAAATGTTTAGTCCAAATAGTTTAAATCTCATAAACATTAAACATCTATGTGTATGTATATTTTTATTTCATTGGTCTTTCAGCTGTGTCTAACTGACATTACAGAAGTTGTAAAGATTCAATGCATGCTGGCCTTTAGATAGTGACCTGTCTTAGCTTTGTTCTTGTGTTTTTCAAAAAATACAATTATATTTTGGTTATATTACATTACATATGTATATACACTGCTGGCCAAAATCTTAAGGCCAAAGAAAAAAATGTGCATTTTGCATTGTTAGACTCAACCACTCATTTGAGTAGAGCTTCGAAAGATGAAAATAAGAAAAGGGAAAATAAAATTAAAAAACCTTTTTAGCATTTATTAGGGAAAATGTGAACACTATGAAATTAGCCTAAGTACTAGCTGGTCAAGAGTTTAAGACCATACTGAAATGAAGTGTAAATCGGTAAACATGTAACAAAATTCAGTCATTTGTGTTCAAGCATTAGCATTGTCAACATCTCCCACTGACAACTCCTATGTTACATTGGGTAAAAACATGGCAAAGGCCAAAAAGTTGACAGTTTGAACGTGGCAGAATTGTCGAGCTACAAAAGCAGGTCTCTCTCAACGTGCCATCACTGGTGAGATTGGATGTAGTAAAATTGCTGTTGCAAATTTCTTAAAAGACCTTGAGGGATATGGAATGAGAATTTCAAGTGGTCAGCCCAAGGCTTTGAGCAGGAGGATTCGAGGGATTGTCCGGCAAGACACCAGTTGATCGCAGTTGGACACAGAATGCAGCTCAAGAACAATAAGACGGCATCTACGAGAGAAAAGCTTTAAAAAACCGTCTTCAACGGCCACGCCTCCTTCCACACCACGACACAGCACGGTTAAACTTTGTTGAGAAGCACCAAACATGTAACGTAGAAAAGTGTGCAAAGGTTTTGTTCTCTGATGAGAAAAAAATTAACCTGGATGGTCCAGATGGCTTCCAACATTATTGGCATGATAAGGGTATCCCAATGGAGACATTTTCTACAGAACACTGTGGAGGAGGTTCTATAGTGATCTTGGGTGCTTTCTCGTTCCTTGGAACAATGGAGCTTCAGGTCATGCAGGGGCATCAAACAGCAGCTGGCTACATTGGCATGTTGGAGAGAGCATCTTTATTGACTGAAGACCCTCGCTTGTATGAAAAAGACTGGGTCTTTCAGCAAAACAATGCTGAATCCACAATGCCCGCAGGACAAAGAACTTTTTCATGTCAAATAACGTGATTCTTTTGGACCATCCAATGTGTTCACCCAAACTGAACCCCACTGAAAATGTTTGGGGGTGGATGGCAAGGGAAGTCTATAGAAATGGACATCAATTGTAAACAGTGCATGATCTTCGTGAAGCCATCTTCACCACTTGGAATAACATTCCAGCCAGCCTTCTGCAATCGCTTATGTGGACCATGCCAAAGCAAATGTTTGAAGTTATTCACAATGACAGCCGAGCAACTCACTGCTGAGACCTCTTGTCGGGCATTTCCTACCCTGTTTAGAACTTCTTTTTGGTATGGTCTTAAACTTTTGTCCAGCTAGTATTTACGCTAATTTCATAGTGTTCACATTTTTCCTGTTAAATGCTAAAAAAGTTTTTTATTTTTACTTTCCCTTTTATTATTTTCATCTTTTGAAGCTCTACTCAAATAAGTGGTTGAGTCTAACAACACAAAATACATATTTTTTCTTCATGTTTATTGGCTTTAAGATTTTGGCCAGCAGTGTATATATATGCAAGTTTTTTGGATGATGCTGATGAACCCTGGTCTTCCACTCATGCCAAACGTTCTCAATTGGGTTGAAATCGGGTGAATGCAATGGCCACTCCAGAACGCTTATATGGTTTTTCTGCAACCATGATTGCACATATTTTGATGTGTAGTTAGGGTCATTGTTGTGCTGGAAGATCCAATGATGCCCAAGCCGCAAGTTCCGAGCATCATTCTTGACATAAGTGCCTAATATATCAATGTACTCTTCTTTTTACATGATTCTGTTGATGCGGTAAAGGCTGCCTATACCAAAAAAGCTGAAGGGACCCCATAACATGATCGAGCCACCTCCGTGTTTAACTATAGGGACAGTGTTCTTTGGAAGATTTCGTTCCCCCTACTTACAGAAAATATAGCGAACAGCATTGTGGCCAAAAGCTCGATTTTAGTCTCGTCTGACCAAAGAATACTCTTCCAATAGGTAAAGGGTTTATCTACATGCTTTCTTGCATACCTCAATCGTGCTTCTAAGTGAACAGGCTTTAAATATGGAGTTCTACGAGGATGGCATGCTTTGAACCCAGAAGAACGTAACATGTTCGTAACTGCAAAGGTGCTTACTTCAACCCCAGTTTCCCTTACCAGTTTCTCTATATCATTACGTATCAAACAAGGGTTCCTACTAACTTCTCTGAGAACCTTCCTCTTGGTTCTCTCTGGAATTTTGGTGGGGTGTCTGGAATGAGGGAGGTTAGCAGTTGATCCTGTGAGCTTAAACTTGGCAATTTTGCTTTGAACAGTAGATTTCGGCACATTATGTTGTGTAGCAATACCAGAAAAAGACACATGAGACTTGTATTTTACAATAATTTGGTTTTTTAAATCACTGGACAGTTATTTCCTGTTCGCCATGACGACCAAGCAGATAATGACGGAGACAGCACTAAATTGCCGAAAGTACATTTTTTGCTGGCTAAATTCCAATAATTATGAACCCAATGTCTAGTTCTGGAATGGTATAATGTAGTTTATTCGCCAAACTAAACAAAATGTTTACGGGAATATCAGTTTTTTCACACGTTCTGAACTGTACGAACACTTTCTGCTCCTCCTATTTTTGGTTATTTGTTTATAAACAGTTTATTTGTCATTTAATTTATATAAAAATCTATGTAGATGTGTGTTAGTAAAATATTTATAGCATATTACACTTCTGTTAGCCTACTCATGATAATTTTTAAGTTATGAGCAATAAACCACTCGAGATGCAGGGGTATGAACACTTTCTGTCGTAACTGTAGGTGCATGTAAGAATAAAATAGAAAGAAGTGGGCAGGGCCATTGGGTCTGATTTACTAAATGTAGCAATATCTCAGCATACAGAAAAAATAGAAGGTTCTTATTTTATATTCAGGGTTATTAATATTGGTAATTTATAATAAAATATAAAAGATGTACTTGGACATCACAAACATCTAATCTGAACATAAACTACATTCAACATATCACTACACAAAAATTTATATTTAGGAATTTTATTTTAATATTTAATTTTAAATGATGAAATTAATTAATGTATAATACTGAAATGAGAATTATAATCTACAATGTGACACCAATCGTACTGGCATACATTCATAAAATAGTATATCAATAACATTTTGAATGTTAGTCTACAAATGTGATGACATGCTCTTTGATCTTGACCACAAGAAGACCCCATTGCACGATGATTATCTGCTATTTATTGCTTGCTACTTCATGTTACACTTACACTTTGCATACATCAGGTGCAATTTACATACAACCACATAATCATAGAACTAAGCATTTATTAATGATTTGCAGACAAACAACTGTGGCATATTAAAAATGCAAACATACTTGTACATGTTTATTTTTGTATTACAACACAACTTTGTATCAAGTAGTTTTATAAAATATCATGATATTTTAATAGATTAAAATTTGTTTTTCACACTTCTGAGGATGACATAAACAATGCTGAAACATACACAATGTTTTATAAACAGTTATAAAAGATTTTTAAATGAAATTTAAAATGCGTATTATACAATGTTGATCATTTGAGTATTATAACATATCACAATACACTTCCATCCTCACACCTATGGCTATTCTTATCTTGTGGTATGAACATATTAATCAATAATGAATTAACAGTTCATATAGCTTCATACAAAGAAAAATAAAACAATACAAAATTTTAATATATTTGGAAAATAATATACACTAAGAGCTTTATAAAACATTTACTGGTTTAATGCAGTATTTTTATGTACAGAAGAAAGAAGTTTGAAAACTTTGAAATAAACCTAATCTAAACAGCCTTTATTTTAAGAATACAGTATTCATTAGCGTAAAATATACTTAAATGCACTTCACAGCATGTTTGACATGTTTTTTTCTGTATATTATGTTTAACAGTTATATTTTAATAGACAATCCAAGTATTCTTTTATTATTGTGTACTTTCATTAACAGACACATCATAGGTAAATTACTGCTGATAATTTGACATAGCTGAAATAACAACATAAATTATCACAAGTTTGTCACAGGTGCCAACCTTCTCTTAAAGTTATATTGGGGAGTGACTTAATTAATTTTCAATGGGCAAAAGACAATCAAGGAGAACTGAAGAACATTCAGGCCATTTGTTAGGGTGTGTCGTAGTGATCCATAAGTGAGGATGGGTCTGGTTAAAAATGGCAGCCTGCACATTGCATATGGTGGCTCATATGCCAGGACACTGTCAAAACCCAGCCAAAGAAATAGAGACCATAAACCTGTCACTAACCAGGTACAAAACTGCCTCAAAAGTTTAATTTTCCCTGACATCTAGAAAGTAGGCCACAAAAATACAGATTTTTCTTCTTCTGCTCTGTCAGCTGTAACTGACCAGATTGCACATCAAAACACTTCACTACTCCCTGGGATGTGCCCTTTCATACCTACAGCAGCAGAATTAACCAGGGTCTCTGATCAGTAAGACGTGTGCATTATACGGAAGTAGATAATCGAATTTATACTCTTTACTGCACCGTGCAGCATGCTGGTCACAACTTATCTTGCTTCAAGATGTAACATCTATAGCATTCATGTAAGAATGGGTAATGCTGTATTTCCTCCCATCTTAAATACTGTCTATTTTTTTTTTATCTTTCTCCATCCTTATAATCCAACAATTTTAGAATGTTTTGTTACTAGTACTAACATTACGTTTTGCAAAGAAATTAGTTCTATAACAGCGGGTCAAGGAAACAGTTAGTGTTTCTTTGTTCCCTAAGTAAGATATACTATACTATTTATTTATTTACTGTTACTTCTATTAACAGTATTGGTTAGGCTGTTAAGTATACTGCATGCCAATAATTCTTAATTTTATTTATTATTATTAAAGACACAGTTTTTATATTTTTAGCCTCACATGCATATATGTTTGTGACTACCTTAAATTTCCTAAGCTATTCGAACTTTGGAAGACATTACTGAAATTACAGACAAAATAATGTTGACAGCAAGAATACCCAAATAATGAAACAAGACACTCTAATCATTATAAATGGAAATGCAAAAAGATAAATTAACTAAACTAATTGTCACATTGGCTCTAATTTTTTACCTAGGTAAATAATTTGCTTTGATTGGAAGTCAACACTAATAAAACATACAGTACTCTTCACATAAAAAAATAAAGTTGTTGTACTCAATACCTCTTCATTTTACATTAAATATAAGCAACAGTTAAAAAGACATCTGCAATAATTTATGTTTTTAACACTGCTTTCATGGGCCAGACACCCAGGAATTTGCAAAACCTAATTTTTCAAGTCATTTGAAATCATTTGTTTACTGTCTTACACTTTTACCAAAACCTGGTTGGACCCTTTGTGAAAACTGAATCCACAGCTGCCCACAAAACAGATTTCAACATACTTTCGACATTTAGTGAGTAAATTGGTTGGTTGATTGTTTAGCATTTATTGGCTCAAAGTAACTAGGCTATCTGCACCAAACAACTGGTAAATAATTAAAAATAAATTAAAATTATTAAAATACATAAAAAGGAATCACATTAAAATAAAACAAAGTCCAATTTTCAAATTAGGACCTTAAATAGTTAAAAGAGCCATTGGCCCTGAAAAATTTAAAAAACACAACTGAAGGGAACATTGTCACCATTGCCAACAATACTGGCCAAATCAAGGCTAAACCCATGGTAAAGATATGTCTAAAATGGTGCCATTGCTCAGTAAAACATACGTTACTGTGACACGATAGTCAAAAAGGCCACACACTGATGACTCAGTTACAGATAAAAGAAAATGATGAGTTACAAAACTGTGACCAATGTGTAGCCTAGCCAGGAGAACTTCCTCCTTCTGATCCTTATGGAAGTAAGAAGGCCAAAGAGCAGCAGAAGGTTTGATCTGGAAAATCTCTTTATCATGTTGCTCACATCAAGTCAACTGCCAATTGGCATGGAGTCAAGCCTTGAATACAGGACCATAGTCCATGTATGGGACAGGAATGTCTATGATAGCACTGATAGCACCAGAGAAGACAGACTTAGCTGTGGTGTCAGTGAGCTTGTTCTCATAAATACCAATGTGGTTTGGTATCCAGAAATACTGGATAGAAATGAATGATAAAGAGAAATGGGCTATAGACGGTTTTGAATATTGATAAGAACGAACGTGAAGTGATTCCAGGGTCAGCAGAGAGCTAAGCAAATCAGTATAAATAGTAAAGTTAGTGTACGGCATACCTTCTATGTGATCAAGGTCAAAAGAAATGGCTTACAGTTTGACAGAGAACACAAAAATTGTAGAGGGGATCATGTGTGCAACCACCAAACCACAACAAACCATGACAGAGCTCACAGAGTCACCTGATTTTGAACCATCTGTATAAATGGGACAGAAAAAGTTCGAAAGATGTTCATCAAATAGAAGATGGTACTTCCAATCAGGAGTATCCACCTTCTTCAGATGACTCAAAGAAAGGTCACATTTGGAGATGGTAATAAGCCATGGTGGGATGGGCTGACCAGTGGATAAGACAATGTTATCCAAGGACAGACCCAATTCAGCCAAATGCACTTGGATATGAATGCAAAAAGAACAATGGCAGACTGTCTATTCTGAAAAAGCATGACCCACTGAGGAAGGAAAACACAACCCCAGGTAGGATGCTGTGGTAAGGATAGAAGTTTCGCAGTGTACATTAAAAACAACTGCAAACACTGGAGGTGTAGAGGAGGTTCATGAGACTCAGTGTACAAACTATGAACTGAAGAAGTGTGGAAAGCCCCTGATGGTAAGTGAGATTCAACATCTCCAAGGCTAAGATACTGGCAGAACCACAGACCAGAGACCCATAGTTCAGTTTCGATTGGATGAAGGCACGATATATCTTTAGCATGGAACATCGATCAACTCCCCCAAGAGATGGAAGAGAGAGCACGGAGGATGTTTAGTGTTTTGTACACTAGATGCTGCTTGATGTGTGGAATAAAGGTCAGCTTATAGTCAAAGATAAGCCCTCAGAACTTTGCCTCAGAGACCATGGGAAGCACACTTTTACCAACATAGAGTTCAGGATTGGGATGAATACCCCATTGGTGGTAGAAGTGCATGCAAACAGTTTTAGAAATGAAAAGTAAATCAGTTTGCTGTGGTCCACTTCAGTACATGATTAAGGGCAGTCTGTAGTTGCCGCTCAATAAACCTAACGTTTGATGACTTACATGAGATGTAGAAGTTGTCAACATAGAGCCCGTTTGCAATGAATGGTATGAGGGAGTTTTCCAGTGATGGCATTAAACTTTATACTCAAAAGTGTGACATTCAAGACAACCTCGAGGGACTCCAAGTCTTCTGTAGAAAATAACAGGAAAGTGTCGAACCCACAGTAACTTGAAACTGCCAGTTCATTAAAAATTTAAAAAAAAAGGCAAATGGCCACACAACCCATATGAATGGAGGTCTTGCAAAATGCCATATCTCCATGTAGTATTGTAAGCCTTCTCCAGGTCAAAAAATACTGACACATGAAGTTGTTGTTTTAAAAAGGCTTCTCTGATTGATGTTTCAAGTCGAATCAAGTGGTCTACAGTGGAGAGCTGTCGTCAAAACTCACACTGGGTGGGTGAGAGTAGGTTGTTTGATTCCTTGAATCAAACAGGATGAGCATAAAACATCCTCTTTAAGATCTTACAGAGACAGCTTGTCAAAGCAATTGCATGGTAGTTTGAAGGTATTTTGGGATCTTTCCCAGGCTTAGAAAAAGGGAGGACAATAGCCAGGTGCCAAGTATCATGAAAAGCACTCTCCTGCCAGATCCAGTTAAAAACAACCAGAATAATAGCAACAGAGGCAGGAGATAGATGGTGCAGCATCTTATAGTGAACATCATCAGGTCTATCCAATGTACTTCCAGACTGATGAAGAGCAAGCTTAAGTTCCACTGGTGTAAAGAGGAGATTATAGTCATAGGGATGATCAGAGTATTGATGGCTAAGAAGTTGGGGGAAGAAGCAGAAGTGCTATATGCACAAGAAAACCTTTTACCCAGAGGATGAGTGATGCTCTAGAAATCTGCAAATTTACGGCCATCAGAGAGTAAGATCTAAAGGAGGGCATAAGTATACTACCCACTGACCTTCTATATCTTGTCCCCTATGACTTTGGAACTCGTGGTAGAAGAGATGCTGGTTGTGAACTTAATCCAAGATTACTTCTGGCTTTGAAATCTTAACTGCCAAGCATGTGCACAAGTCTGCTGGAAAGCAATGCAGTTTGAAAGTATGGGATATCTATTAATGGTATCCCAGGCCTGTATTTGAACCTTCCATGCCATGCGGTAGACAGGAGTCAATGTAAAATATGTCAAGGTTTTAGGAATAGATTGAGCAGCTAGCTGCTCAGACAATACAATTATTGCTGCCACATAGTTGTCTATCAATGGCTTCCAGATGATGGCAGGCTCAAGTTCTGAGACAGCAGTGAAAGAGGGCCAGTTGGTCTTGTCTAAATTCCACCATAGCACATGGGTTGGGTGGCATCATGGCCAATCTCCCTCAAAATGATCACTGCCTCATGGGTCACTGTCAACCCCCCAAGATAAATGAGAGAAAAGTGAAAGGGAACAGAAAGAGAGATTAACAGCAGTAAAAGACAAACTAGGTGAATGAAAATAGGTATAAGTACTAATACGGAGGAGACAAGGGTTATGATTTGAGAGCATATGCTCTACAGAATGACCCCTCTCATCAATATCAGCATCAACCCATAGGAGATTATGTCCATTAAAGCACCCCAGAATTAAAAATGGAGATGGCAACTGTTCAATGAGAACATCAAGGTCTTATCCGATCACAGATCTCTCCAGAAGACAGGTAGAGAGAACAAACAGTGATGGTACAACCCAAGGAATCACAGATGGCTGTGGGCTCCAAAGGTGTATCGAGTGGCAGTTCCACCCCTCCATGTACTCGTCCATCACATAGTCTCTCATTTCTGTAAAAAGAAAACTGCCAAAAGATGACTGTATTGGCAGGTTTCAGAAATGCTTCCTGTAAAGAAAGATACACAGGATGGTAAGAATCAATCAGTGCTTTCATGTCATCCATATTAAAATGCAAACTTCAACAGTTCCACTGTATAAAAGTGTCCATTTTTACTTATGTGAAGGAGAAATGGGCAGAAAGCCCTTCTGTTTCTGATCATATCATTTCTCTTTATCAAAAAGTCAAGCAACTGCCATGGGTCTTGCCCTGAGTTGAATGGGCAGGTCTATGTTGGTAGATGAAGATTTTAGTGACTGAGAGCTTGAATGAATAATCATTCTGCATCTCAGGGCTGAAGAAGAAGATGAATCCGAGGAAACACCAGAAGCTGGAGCCAAAGGAAGTGAATCCAGGGAGCCACTGGAAGGAATGGTGGGGATAGACATAGGTGTTAACATTGACTCATCAACTTTCTTAATCACAGAGGGCAAAAGATTTTTCATGTGGATTAAAATGACTCTGTCAAAGACAAGGAGAGATATGTTTATACTCCCACTGTAGTAACTAAATGGAATGCAGCAGTGTATGTTCAAGATGGAGTGGTGGACAATAACTTTCAAGCCTTGGGTTAAGAAATGTTGTGAATTGTTTTCAAATGCTGTACTTCTTCTTTCTCCACCCATCGAGGGCAAGAATAAAAGTAAGAGGTGTAAGAGCCACTAAAATTAATACAACAAGGATCCATTTCACACTCACAGGCATCATGATCCTTACCACCTCAACAAGCACATCAAGGAACCACTACACGATTTCTTCGAGTGACCAAATCACTGACACTAGAAACATCCGAGAGGGTTTGGAATATATGATCATACCTTGCAATTTAGGTAACCTGCCTTGATGGTGGCAGGTAGATGTGGTGATGTAGACGTCAAAATTAAGACTTTGGACAGCATCATAATTCCACCTTTGAGAGTGAAGAAGATACACCTCACTGTAGAAACTCCATGGGTGGAGAAACCAGCAAGGATCTCTGATTCAGGGATGTCCTTCAAATCCCTCTCAACAATAACTCTTTGTGACAAATTCAAAGTAGATGTGGAGTAACCTCAATGGGTATATACCCAATGGTCTTTGAATGCAAGAGGAGTTCACAGAGTTTTGGAGTGGATGTTTCCACCAAGATGTCCTCAGAATGTAGCCTTTTGACCAATATAGGAGAGGTAGCAAGCCCCTCTAGTCCCTTTTGGATAAAAAGGAGGGAAATATGCCCAAAAGGATCATCTGATAAAGAATGTAATATCAGAAAATGAGGTATAGGTGGTGAATACGTTAGACTGGTGTTCAGTATCTTCAACACATGGTTGTTTACCTATGGTCTGTTGTTTTATTATTTTATTTTTATTTGAGGAATCCATAATAAAGAAAGAATATTTCAGTCCCCACTGACCCCACCCACAACAGAGCCCTATGAAGAAAGGACTACAATGCCAAGATTTTGTGAGCATTATATCCAAACACCAGCATCAAACACAATGTCCATTACGCCCGTTGAGAATGTCTGCCACTGGTACTTGGTTGACCCCATCCCATAGGAATTCAAAGTCAAAGTGGTGTATTAAGGTTAGACCACTCAACCACCAGGATTCTCTCCTCCCTTTCATGGGTTGCTAGGTTGCTACGTACAGCATAAGTGGGTTGATGTTTAAATCCCATTACATCCCAGAAGAGTTAAACTGAAAATACAGAACCTTCTCTAGGAGGTCCCCTCACCATTTACAGGAGGGGCAGTAAATAAGTACACTGATCTTGTACTGATAAAGCAATGTTAACACATGAAAAAATAAAATGACTTCTAAGTGCAAATTGGGAAATGCCCTTGATGTCAGTGTTGATGCAACAGTTTAGACCTCAAGGTAAAAATGGCATGAAAAGCAGGTGGGAAACAGCTGCAGAGCTAATTAATGGCACAAAGAAAGAAAAAATGAAGGATTGAATATGCTATTCCATTGGAAAGTGATGAAGATGAAATGCTTAGTGATACTTCTGAGGATCCCTTGAGTTTTATGACACCAAATAAATGACACAGATCATCCAAGAACTCACATGTGAAAGCAAGGTGTTCAAATTGGTTGTTGTAGTACTCCAACAGGGCATGGAAATGATGTCTATTCAATTCAGCAGTTCTTTGGTATTAAATTCACAGCAACATCATCATTTCCAAATAAAGAAGTCTGATGGAAGTCACCAAGTTTCAGTGCTCTTATGTTCTGCATGACTGCATTAAGGATTTCTATGCACCATGTTACTCCTAGGAGATCTAGATGATTTGATAAACACTACTGAAAATGACACTTTTAAGAAACCTGATGATACAAAACTATTTTCATCTGTCAACAATGTGCAACAAACTCTGCCAGAAAAATGTATCCAGAGAAAATTTATCTTGTACTGTTGTGTTAGTTGATGACATTCAAAAAAAGTAAAAAAAAAAAAAAAGAGTTTGAAGAACAAGATTTTGAAACAACTAGATGGCACTTTCATCAGCTGAAGTCTGGGTTTCAGCTAGAATCTACATTATAATATGTCCACCATTATTGCAAATGAGTTGCACTGAAAGCAGTAGAGTACAACTGATCAAGGTGATGAGAATTATCTCATTGATGCCAAGGTTAAAGCTTTCATGTCTACTCTGAAAACAAAGTACTAAAACTCAACAAACTATGCTTGATCATAGCTAAGAGGCTGAGTAAGTCAGTCCACAATTTAACACCTCACACACATTTTCTTAGTTTAATACTGTGTACTATGGAAGTCAAAAACTTGCAATGGTGTCACTAAATCTACAAATTTTTTGTAAAAATCTTGTGTGGAACTTTAGTTCAACTTTTAAACACTAAAAATAGAGTATTAGCTCATTCTGTAATGATTTTATTTATTAAAGTCTGCCATACACCCCAAATCCTGGATGCCTGACCCATGTAAGTGCAGTTAAATATTTGAAGAAATACTCCAAATTTTTACAGAAATTTTTCAAAGTGTTGAAACACTTACTTCAGCTCTTGTGCAATTGCTGCTATTTGTTCCACTCTGTCTTGATGAGCAGCTAAATCACTCTCAAAAGCTTCATGTTTCTTTTTCAAAGCCTGTGGCAAATAAATTGAGCATTATCATTATTAAATATATAAAACTGTTCAGTTTTGGAAAACTCAAATTCAATGAACGAATGATACAAACATCTGGAGGACAGAGCAATTAGGATGTGTAGTAAGGTGTCCATCACATTGACCTTCGATATCCACAGATCTGGTGATAAACACCACCAGAGAGGTAAGAAGTTATCCACCTAGAATGATATGCTAGTCACCAGATGATTGTCTCTGGATCTTCTTGAAGAACACAAAAAGATGAGAGGAAACTCCTGAAGAAGGGCAAACACCCTCTTGATGGTGGGTTTGGTTAAAAGATCCAATACTCCACATTGAAGACAGATGGAATCAGAGGAAGGAAAAATATTCTAAACTGTCCTGTCCTTCACTTTTGAGTGCTACCTTAACTGTTTTGTTTTCTATATAAATCTTACAGATGAGCTTAAAATTATTCTTAAAATAACCAATAATTTTACCCTTTAAAAATTCATGAGACCACAAATAGAGTTAACAGTTTTTGCAAGAGATCTGAATTGAGAATAGCATTAAATTTTAAAAAATCAGTTAAACTGTAAGTACAGATAGAACATGTCTTAACTCCCACAATATAAATTATTATTTCTGTAGTCACATTGAGACAATATAGTTATGACTGACCAAAATGGAAGAAATATTTTAGTATTATATTGTAAAAATCTATACACAAACCAAATTACATCATACCACATTATGCAAGGTCTTTCAGAGTTATCAAGCAACTTCTACTCTTCCCATGGATAGAATAGGTTAGTCAGGAAATTAAGTAAAACTGTGCTAATATAAATTTTACCATATTTAATAATTTTATCCACTACTTACTTTCACTTCATTCAGTCGACAGTTTCTAAAATCTTCCCTTTCTAGCATTTCTTCTTTTCCTTCCGTCCAGTCTTCATGATTATCAGCCTTGTGTTTGAATTTCTGTGCAAGATGATCTAAGCGTTCTAATCTAAAATTTAAGCAAAAAATACCACATTTATACTTTGCAAGATTTTGTTGCAAGACTATTTTAAAAAAACAAAAGAAACTTCCTTTTGTCTGAAAATTTAATTTTTTTGTGTTGATCAGAAAATTCACTTTTATATAAGGAGGGAATAAATAAGCATAAAATTTAAGTCTGTTCAGATAATATAGTATTACTAATGTTAACAAGTAACAACAATGCTTTAACTTCTTCAGATTAGCTGCAGTGATGTTTCATTGATTATAAAATAACCCTCACTTCCAGCTGTAAACTGTAAAATATGCAACAAAGATTTATCACTTACTTAAAAGCAAGTTTTGAATATTGTAAACAAATTTTTAGGATTTCTTAGATAAAAAAGAGGCCTCTAATATAATAAATATTTTGAATTAATCAGTGTTGATCATACAGTCATAAAGTTACAATAATGTAAGTATATCCTGTAAATAATAAGTTAAGTTATAATCCAGTGATTTCAAAGCTTATAATCTTTATTTCAATTAATACAATTGATAAAAATATAAAAACAGTAAAAAATATTAAAAACATTTAATTACAATTACACAATTATAATTATTTATAATCATATTTAGGAGAAAAATTATACCATTAGTAAATATGATACTAGTTTTCAATAGTTTTTAAAACATTAGTACTTAAAAAGTCATACCAACTGTATTTTCATTTATTTTTAACATCAACAATATGAAAAAAAATTTTCTTAAGAAAATTCTAATTTCTAAACAAGAAAACATCTATGTTACAAGAGGTGCATGTGTCCTAAAGACACTGACTTTGAAAAAACAAACCTAGAGTCTAGACATATCTGAAATGTCCAAGGCATGAAAATCTACCATAAAAAGTTTAACTGACATATATATTGTTGTATTACTATAAAAATTACTCATTATTTATTGACTGAAGCTTTAACCAGATTATTTAAGTTTTAAAGTGGTTTGCTTATTTGTACTTTTTGTTATGTTTCAACCACTTGTGTGGTCATCATCATCAAACTGTCATCTATTGTGTGAAATGTGCAAATGATTGAAATAATGTAATAAAGTTGAAAAAAAACTAAAATAAATAATCCAGCCAAAAGCTGTTTTGTTTTTTGAATTTCGCACAAAGCTACTCGAGGGCTATCTGTGCTAGCCGTCCCTAATTTAGCAGTGTAAGACTAGAGGGAAGGCAGCTAGTCATCACCACCCACTGCCAACTCTTGGGCTACTCTTTTTCCAACAAATAGTGGGATTGATCGTCACATTATAATGCCTCCACGGCTGAAAGGGCGAGCATGTTTGGTGCGACAGGGATGTGAACCCGCGACCCTCGAATTACGAGTCGCATACCTTAACACGTTTGGCCATGCCGGGCCACCAAAAGCTGTACCTCTGAATGTTTATTTACCATAGTACTAAGGGTTTTTTTTTATCCTTTGGTGTAGAGCATACTGATAATTCCTAATGATACATATATAGAACTGTTCAAACATGTTAGGACAAGAGAATACTTTGTTATTCTTTCTATTTTATGGAGCTAATTCTCCATGACATTATAGAATGTAAATTTCAATGCTATGATAATGTTTCACTGGGCCCATGTTGACAACTTAATGAAACAGGGTAAGAATACTTATCCTTTTTTAGAATTCCCATATACTTGTACCAAAAGCATGTCATATGGGTTGTGCTTAAATGAATGTATTGATCAATCAAATGTAGGATCTGAAGTAACTGTCATGGTAACTCATGCAGTGTGTCAAACTATTTAGAAAAAACTTCCAAAGAGCTAGCATATGGTACTGGTATTGCTAGAAAAAATCATTTTGATAGCACTCCACAAATAAACCTCGATAAGCACCATGTTTAACAGTATATATTACGTTTTGTCATTATGCCACAAACCAAAAAGCAAAGAGAACTGTCAGTAGAACAGAGTTTACATAAAAGCTTTACATGATGATGGTTAGACTCCAAGGAATTGTTGCAGACTTTAAATGCTCCCCAAACACTGTCAAATACACCCTAGGTCATGAGACTGAAACAGGTAAACTTGAAAATAGGAAAGGAAGAGGCAAAACACGTAAACTCAATGCTACTGATGTTAAGTATTTTTGTTCATGCAGCCTTTGGAGCAGAAGAAAACTGCCATTAATCTCAAGCAAGAGAAAAACAATCCTGTATCAAATAACAAAAAAGTGCCTAGATCTATGGTATCAAAAAGACTCAACATAAATGGAATATTTGGTTGTGTAACAGGTAGAAAAACCTTTGCTTTCTTCTCCAAATACTGTCAAAAGACTAAAATTTGCTAAAAAGTAAAAAACTGGACTGTTGATGACTGGAAAAGGGTGTCATGGATAGATGAGTCTAAGTTTGAAATATTTGGTTCAAAGCAAAGGTTTTTTGTCTGGTGGAAAAAGGTAAAAGATACTTATCTCAATGCATAATATCTACCATGAAGCATGAGGAAGGTAGTGTGGTGTTTCTCAGCTGAGGCAACAGGAGATAACTGTAAAATAGATGTGGACCAGCTCAAGTATCATCAGATACATATCTGAGATGATGATGCCCAGCAGTTTGCATACTATTGGTAGAGGATTATAACTACCAAGAAGATAATGATCCCAAACATTCATCCAACCTATGCAGAAATTACTTAGCTGAGAAAGAAGCTGATGGAGTCATCCAAATGATGCAATGGCCCCTATAGAGCACCAATCTCAACCAAATTTAATTGATCTGGGATTTCATAAGTGAAAACTCGACAAATCGAAAGTTACTTTAAAAAAGACCTTTATGGGAGGTGTATTAGAGATATCTGGAGAAAAATCACAAAGGATGTTTGGTTAAATATGTTGAAACAATGCCTGAAAGACTGTCTACAGTTATTAAAGCAAAAGGGGGACACACAAATTATTAATTGTTTGCTGAATTCAAGCAGCACTTCCACTGAGTTTCTGTTGTACTAAATATGAATATTAATAAAATTCCGATGTTTCACCTGTGATTTACCTTTCATTAGTCTTTGCAAGTAGTCTGAAATCTAATTTTTGAATTTGTCCTAACACTTGCATAATACTGTATATATTGTATAAATCTTATTTTTCACAACTGGATGATATAAAATAATATACACAGAAAAAGGTATACAGTAAATTGAAATACACATCTAGTGCTTATTAAAACTAGCTGGTTATAAGAGAAATTTTATCAAAACCTTCCCATAACAGGTTTCAATTCAGAAGATATATTTGTGCACAAATGGACTTTAAAAAATTAAGTAGCAAAATGATGAGTTTTAGTTTTTCCTTTATTCAACAAACATCTTTTGAGTATTCATACACAAGTAAATGTGACTGAGAACCAAAAAGGCCAACATTCACAGGGGAATATAACATACATATCTAACCACGCAATCCTAACATAGCCAGTTTTGACATCTGGAAAACTGTGAAAACATAGAAAAATAAAAAACTGTTTAGGACCTGCATAAAGGTATCATTGTACCAAATCCCATGTAAATTGGTTGACATACACATAAACAGCCAGAGAAACCTCATATTTTATTCTCCTCATTAAAAAATTGAGCAAAAGAGAAAAATTCCAAAATTGCTTATACTTCTGTTTGGGACCTACAGAGAGTATCTATGTATTTAAATTCAAAGTAAATTGGTTGAAATGTGGCTAAATAATTGACAAAAACCTCAGAAACTATGGGTTTATTTAATCTTTTGGCACCTCTAAAATGACCAAAAATGGGCACATCCAACATTTGAGTATGTATGTGTATGGGATCTGTAAAAAAAAAGTATCTTTGTACCAAATCCCTTGTAAATTGACCAAAGTACAGTGGAGTAATTACCAAAACACCCATAAAATTATAATTTTATGGCATCTTAATCTTCTATAATTACTACAGATAGGCAACTCCGCCATTTTTATTTATCAACATGTGGGACCTTCAGAAAAATATCTTTGTACTCAACCACATGTAAAATGTTCAAAATATGGCTTTTTTGTGAGCCCTGAATTTCCATAAAAAGATCAAAATAGGTAAACTCAACCTTTTTATATCAATTTGTTGGCTACATGAAAATTTATAACTGTGACAATTTTCATTTTGAAAGCTGTCAATATGACTGTACAGGAACTCAAAATATACTAATAAAAAAGCTTGAATAAAAAAATGAAAACATTGCTTGTGTTTACTGGATGAAGGCATAACTCTACAAGTTTCAAGTTTATCTGCTGTGAATTGAAAGAATGGCAGTTGTCTGAAATGTACTTGGAAATTGAAATAAATAAAAAAGAAACAAACAGAAACACAGTAGGTTTCTCTGCAGAAACATAAGTATTACTGTTATTATTAAAATTGTTTAAGAAACAATACACTGGATTAATACACTGGTCTCTTGAAAAAATTATCAAAGTGAAAAGATGAGTTGAAAAAAATAAGAGTGAAAAAAATGAGTCAAAAGAAAAAGGTTCACTCAGAAGTGGTGGCAGTCAAGTGGTATTCCTTAGAAAGAGTTGATGTTGTTAACTAATATTATTTTCGTATTTTGATTACATATGCAAAAAAGTTTTTATTCTTCATTTTATACACATTTTATTTGTTCGAATATAAAAGGTAAACAGTGAAGAAAGTAACTGCTACAATTTTAAAAGGAGAAAAAGTCAAAAGTCAACTGAAGATAAAATAACCCAGTATTCAAAAATAATAATGTTACATGTTTATGTATGGTATTATCACCGTGTGTGTGTGTGTGTGTGTGTGTGTGTGTGTGTATTACAAATAATATATATTAAATATACTGTTTCTTACATGTACGTATTCCTACCTCATCATTTCTGACAAAAGCCATTCTTCAAATCCTTTTTCTGCTGTTTCTAATATTTTCCAAGTATTGGCTATATCCTACAGAGAAATGTTGAAAAAGAACTTATTTTAAAATATACTACTTATGCATGTAATGAAGGAAAACAATGACCTTTAATATTCTGGCCAAAATTTAATATTGTATGCAGAAAAGTAATGTGTTAACCTCATTCACTGTGGTACTTTATTCAAAAAAAAGCTCTTGCTTTAACTGATTATCTGAAGAGAAATATATATATGATGTTAAACAGCTTCGTACTGTTAACATATCTATAAGACTGAAACAGGTATATGCATTTTATTCATAATGTGAAAACAAAATCTGAGTACTTAAAAAATGTTTTCCAAACAATAGAAATAAGTATACAAATGTCCTATATTTACTGATGCAATCTGAACAAATTTTAGTGTTTGAGAATTTATGTTTCTTCCAAGCTGAAACAGAATAGCGTTAATGAGACCTCCTTTTCAAAATGTACTTGGGCAGAAACTTGCCATTATCAATTTTCAAACTTTTGATCAGTTCATTCCTAATTTAACATTTTTGCATTTTAATATTAGTTAGGAATACTATATTTAATCCTAGAGAAGTACATAAAGCTGAAAAGTTAGGTACAAACAGTTTATTAATTCAGAGTTTGTGATGATATTTTTAACATCATTTCTGTACTCCAGTATATAATAAATTGTTTTAATTAGAAACAGATTACAACTATTATTTACAGAGTAAAAATAACTTACAGAAACCATTTTGCCTTCGCTTGGAAGGTAAGCTGGACGATTGCTCAGCCTTAACTTGGTCTGGAGAGTGTTGAAATTTGTTTCAAGTTTGGCTTTTTCTTCAACTCTTGGTGGTTTGCCAACTCTCCTATAGTTTCGAAATTCTTCAAGCTTCTTTTGGACTCCATTTAATGTATTATCTGCTGTTCTATTCTCAAGCCAAGGTGTGGTTTTATTGATCCAGTCCAACAACTGGAATGTACATGTTGAACAAGTACCATACATACAATAACATTTCCATCAACAAAAATATTTCTTCAGAAATTATCAAACAGTAAGTTTATCAGATAATTGAAAATTATTGATGACAAGAAACCCACTTGAAGTACAAATGTATGTTAAGACAACTAGTATGTGTATTAAAACTTTTATTAAAATAAAGTAGATAACAATGTTTCAACCTTTTCAGGTCATCTTCATGTTAACAAAGTAAGTTTGCAAATTCAAATATAGTATACTCAATACAGATTTAAACTAATGTTAGGCCTAACACAAATAGAGCTTTTAGATTTCAGTAAATACAATTATATTTTGTAGTGTTCTATAAATCCTATATTTAAAGAAGTATTGTTTCAATAAACATACTAATTTTAATTCAAATCTTTTGTAGGTATCTGCTAGTATATTCATAATACTTACATCACTGACCAGCCTCTCATATTCATCCATTAACCTTTCATTTTCTTGGTTAACCTTAAGCACTTTACAGATACGGTTAGAAGCTGTCTCAGCCTGCAAGATACTATACACAATTACTTCCAGAATGGTGCTAATAAATAAACTTGGCTTACAATTATACGTACACATCAATTCATTTCAAACAAGATAATGTAATGTTCTCATTAGTTGTTTAGCTCCCTAATTATTTAAAATAAAGAAAAATTTAGATGAACTTTGTATATATTGTTTACTTAAAACTACTTTATCTACACTGAACATTTTTAAACAAAAGGACATCTGTTAGAAAAAAAATTAATTATAGATTTCCTTCAATTGATTTTTTATTACATAATTTATAAATTTGTATATATTAATGCTCAAACAGTGATAAGAAATTAAATGACAATATAACATTTTTATTTTATTCTAGTTAATGGTATGATCAGTTCATGTACTGATGGTATACTTATAACCAAACTTCAAACAGAAATATCTGAACACAGACTATAAGAAAAAGGATAAAAAATTTCCCTTAATTTCCTTTAAATTATTCTAATTTGTAAATATGCTGATGTAGGAGGAAGCATGCATTTGTTTTACATCTGTGAAAAGTCATACAAAACTAAATTACTTAATGATAAATTAGTAACTTTCAACCCTTTAATTACAGGCTCAGTATAATATACTAGTTTATCTACACATTTGCATATGTTAAGTATTTCTACTATAACTTTAATACAGCATATGTATCTTCACAAAATTTGGTAAACTTTTAATATACGTAACAAGTATTTCTTGAACAAAAAATAAGATTTTTAGTGAAATACTTTTTACTAAAGATTTAATTGTGAAAATAAAGTGTTTTGTTACTAGTCCAAGTGCAAAAAAATTTCATGTTACGATTAAAAAAAATATTCTTCCTCCCAAAAAATCTCAAATATTATTTGCGTAACCTCTAAATCCTTCTGAATACATTTCAAATGTTTGTTTTCTGTAAGATTCTATATTTTATGTTATTTTCTATACTTTACGTGGGGTCTGTCGTTTAACCAACTTCTTAACCACCACAGAAAATATAAATTATGTTTTTTTCACGCTAGAATGACTACATATTATAGTATGAAAATACAAATATTTATCATAAGTAGCTTAAGTCTCATAATGTTATATATTTACATATATATATATATGTAAATGGTATTGACCTTTTAATCGTGCATAGCTAACATTACATAATTTGCATTAATGTGGTGCACATGCACTCAGGTCACATATCCAGTAAAATAAAACTGACCTTTAGTCTGCCTGTTTTGACTGTGCTTTAGTGGACTAATATTTTATAATATGCAGTCACATTTCAATTATAATACATTACATATATTTATATAGATTATTACTATATAAAAATAAATTAGTAAAATTATTTTTCTTTCAATATAGAACAATAAATCAAGAAGTAAAGTAAACAACTGTTTCTTCTTGCTGTGCTCAGTCATTACTGGACATAGGTTGCTCTGCCTTTTAAAATTTCACATGTGGAGAATATCAAATTTTTCTTAGGTTTTATTTATACAGTTCAATAAAAAAAATCATAAATAACCACAATGATACCCCAGAATTCCACTATAATTTCTTAAGCTCAGTAATTAAGATTTATTTTGACTTTTAAATAATATGAAACTTTGAGGAAACTGAAGACACAGGATAAATTTGAAAACTTATATCAAAAGAATGTGGTAGGCTTTTCACATATTAAAATAGCTGATAAAACCACTCTGGAGACATTATAAACTACTGGTTGGTTATTCACATGTCATATACTGTAGTAAGAGTACATAAGGGACCATTTCAAAAAATGGAACGAGTCGACTGGCTTGGTTTGTTTTGAATTTCACACAAAGCTACACGAGGGCTATCTGCACTAACTGTCCCTAATTTAGTAGCGTAAGACTAGAGGGAAGGCAGCTAATCATCACCACCCACTGCCAACGCTTAGGCTACTCTTTTACCAATGAATAGTGGGATTGACCGTAACATTATAATGCCCCAATGGCTGAAAGAATGAGTATGTTTTTTGAGTGATGGGAGTTGAACCTGCAACCCTTCGATTACAAATTGAGTGCCTTAACCACCTGGCGATGCTGGGCCTGGAAAGAGTTGAACGGGGCCACTGTGTTTGATTCAATACATAAACCATATCTCAGCAAAATAAAAAAAATACGAGGTTTTTATTTTGTATTATAGCTTGTAAGTATTAGTAATTTGAGTTCCTAATTTGTATAAAAGTATAGACTTGGTATTTTGAAATCACAAAAAATATAATTTTAAACAGTGCTGCATTCAACATACCACATGACTCACTAAAATCTATACTTAATATTTACTTTTAAATTAAGAAATTAACTCATATATATTATTCAAATTTGAATTATAATCTACAATTTGATTTCAAACTTAATGACATAAATTTGTAAAATAGTAGTTTAATAAAAATTTGAATGCAAGTCTACAAATGCAATGACATGTGACCTGTTGCAAAAGGGTTAATAAAAGAAGAAACATACAATATCTGATATTGTTATTATCTATAACACACTTCAAATACAGATGAGCATTAATCATAAAAGACTTGCCTGTTGAGCCCCAGAAAAAGTGTGATAATATGAAGAAATATATGTCATAACTGCTCGTTCATCTGGCATGGCAGTACTGTTAAGATCTACATAAAAAAACAAAAAACCTTCATGTCTGCATTGTACTGAGAAAAGATGTCCAGAGAAAAGTTAGAATGTACTGAATTTTATTTCTGGAAACTTTGAATTTATAACTGTCTATAATTACGTTTTCTTCAGAACTTTGGATTTTATTATTTCTCTTTTTCCAAGGTATGATGATGGTTTCAAATAACACATAACAGGGTTTGAAAAACTGTCAAAGACGTTTTATTAACAGATGAGGCTGACCATTTGTTACATACAATCTCTGTTGCAAGATGACAATGAAGAAAAATGTATATCATTTCAAAGAAGGCTAAAAAAATATTGTGGTAGTATCAAAAGTTAACTAATATGACCATATCAATATCAAATCAAATATGGATGTGAATGATAAAGTGCATATTTTACTTTGCATGTATGAAGTTTTATATTATACTTAATATACTTATTGATAGTTTTGTCATTATAAAATAAATATTACAATAACCATTTCAGCAACTATACATATTACATACATATTATACATATATATATATATTAGCACTAATTATAATTAATGGAAGACTAAGGTCTGTGAAATCACAATTAAAATAACACAAAATATTTCATTAGTAGGACCTTCCTTGTTTAGTCATAGTGCAAAAGTAAACAGCTAAGTACACAGGACTGGTTGTTAAAACTAACATAAAAGTAGGACGTATTTGTAATTAATAGAAAATTCTGTATACAGACAGAGAAAACAATGAAATATTTAAAACAAATTATCCAAATGGCTATCTTGACAGTTTATATAACATAGCAAATCAATAAGCATGTTATCAACAGGTGTTCTTGTACATATTACATTTAATAGCTCCCTTAGTTTTAAAAGACAGTAAAGCCCAACATTGTTTTCTTGTATTTGTTAGTGTTACTACTGGTGATTTAAGGCATGACAACCATAGGTTTCAGTTGTTTGACTTGAGAAGAGTAGATTCAAGTAATCAAATGTAAATTGAACATCATATTAACTTTGCACACAGGATGCAAGTTTTCTGCTACTAAACACTAATTGTTAGGGGCAGTGTTTTAAGAATTGGTTAGCACTATTTTCACCATGCATAATTGTTTGTTACCTGGTGTAGCATGGCATCTTTTGAGTTTCACCCACTGTGGGTGTTTTCAGCCACTTCATCTGGAGATATGATGAAAATGTTTCAGTTTCCAATCAAGCACAACTGTGATATGATAAACAATGAAATACTTACCTAGACAGCTGACTTTTCTAAATTCACTTTAAAAACAACCTATAATGTACTGAGGTAAATTAAGATAAGCACATTATAAAACTATACAAATTTGTTACAATACTGAACCTAGATAAACAGTTCAACAAACAAGAAGCCAATAAAAAGCAAACAGACAGATTAGTAAATACTTTTCTTAGTTCATATTTTAAAACAAACAACTTTGCACACACTAATACATCCCACAGTTCTTTGTACATATGTGATGACTTTTATTAAAGCAAACCAAATCTTCAGTGGAATCAAATACCTTTATTGTAAGCCTAATTTCCTATTTTTTATTTTGTGAAAATTTCACATTTTTCAAATTCAAATAGCCACAACTCAACAGGTTCTGTAACTGATTACATTTTTTTAAAAACTGAACCACAAAACTTAGAAACAAATTTTACATTTGTTTTCACTTTAAACACAAGAGATTTAAAAAAACAGTTTATTATTTACTTTTTAATGTTAGACCACTGCTGAATGTTTTACATTTGAAATAGAGCTCCTTGTGGTTGACCACTAATACCAAATATCAGCCAACACAACAACTAACCCTTTTGTTACAGACACAGTATAACATAAAGTTTATCTACACATTTGCATGCATTATGTATCTGCACTATAACTTTTGATACTGCACGTATATCTTCACAACTATATTGTACACCAAAAATTCGATTTTTTTATAAATATTTTTACTAAAGATTTGTTTGTGAAAACAGAGTCTGTTTTGTTAATAGTCTGCCGGCAAAGTGATTTCACGTTATGATTTAAAAAGATGTTCTTCATCCCAAAAATCTCCTAAATACATTTCAAACATTTGTTTTCATTAATCTAATTAACTCAAGTCTCATAACACTATATATTTTTACATATATATTTATTATTTTTTAGTATATTGACCTTCCAGTCATGCCTAGCTAGCATTACACAACTTATATTGACATGGTGCACTCATGTTACGTATCCTGTAATACAAAACTGATCTTTAGTCTTCCCTATCTCGGTTGTGTTTTAATGGACTGGTATTTTGTAATATACAGTCATATTTCAATTATTATACATTATATGCATGTACATAGATTATTACTATTAAGAAATAAATTATTAAATATATTTTTTAAAAATATAGAACAACAGACCAAGAAGTAAAGCAAACAATTATCTATCCTCTCCATAGGCTTTGTATTTAGTTGCTGCTGTACAAAGGTTGCTAAGTCTTTTTAAAACTTTGCACATGGAAGAAACCAAACAAAATTTGTTTTAGGTTTTATATATACAGTTGTATAAAAAATTAAAAATAAATAACTACAATGATACCATAGAATTTCACTATAATCTATTAAGCTTAGTAACTAAGATATATTTATATTTTAAAAACTATGAAACTTTAAGCAGACTAAAGACACAACCTACCTGATTAAAATTTTGGATTGAAAGAATGTGAAAGCCTTTTTAAAGGTTAAAATGGTGTGGAAAACCACTCTTGAAACATTATAAGCTGTCATTCAATATATTGAAGTAAGTGTATATAAGGGACTGTTTCCAAAAATGGAAAGAGAAAAAAGGGGTTGCTGTGTCTGATTCAGTACATAAGCCATATCTCAGCAAAACAGAAAGATATAAGATTCTTATTTTACATTCTAACTTCTTAATATTGGCAATTTGAGTTCCTAAATTGTATAAAACTATAAACTTAGTATTTTGACATCACATACATCTAATTTTAAACAGTAATGCATTCAACGTACCACTTGCCTCACTAAAATCTATATTTGGATGTGTTCTTTCAATATTTACTTGTAAATTAACTTATATATATTATTAAAGTTTGAAATATAATCTACAATTTGATTCCAAACTTACTGACATAAAATTAATAAAACAGTAGTTCAATAAAATTTTGAATGCAAGTCAGCAAATGCAATGATATGGCCTTTGAAAGGGTTAATATTCACTTATAACAGGTCTCATTCTAAACCTACAAGAGAATGGGTTGTGGTTCAAATGTTTTTGTTCATAAACTGAAATTTCAATATGATTGCCAAAAAAGAAGAGAGAGAAGAAGAAAAAAAATCTAACAATACATTAGCTGCCTCAACAAATTTGAAGCCTAAACAGAACTGAATAAATTGTTTATGATTTTTACAATACTATGATAAATTTGGATATTTGAAAATAATCAATGTGGCTGTCAAGTAAAAAAATTTTTAAACAGATTTTTATGAGAGCTTTCAAATCAGATAAGATAGAGCAAAAGTACCGTGTCATAAAAGAGAAGAAAACTGATCTGCTTTAAGATCATTTTTTTTTAAATATTGGGTTGAGGAATAATTCGTGAGCGTTTTTTCAAGTTATAAAAATATATTCATAAATGAAACGCTTTCTCAAAATATTTCATGTCATTTGGTAGATAATTTTTTGCTCTAATAGATGGTGTGTTTGATTTTCATATGTCTTTAATTTTTGCTTTCATTTTCAGCTCATTAAATGGAATGACAAGTGGACAAAATCGAGCATTTTCGACACCATCTGCTTTTCGCATTTAATTTCTTGCAATTTTGTTTAAAACAATGCATACTATATACCTAGGTATTACATGAAATAAAGTATCATAATAAATGTTTTGGGTGTAATGTGTTCATGCATTGAAGTATTGTATAGTCTTGCATGTAATGCTTGAATGAAATTATTTAAAAACGCTCACAAATTATTCCTCAACCTAATACTTTGCTTCTGGCAAATAATAAAATTAGCAAAAATACTTTCTTACACAGTTGCACCCACTTTAGAAACAACATAAACATTCATAATTTTATTTCTATTTGCTCCACTTACCTATATTTCATATTAAAAAAATTCCAATTTTTTTTCAATATAATTCAATGAAATATACTCAAATACTTATTCTGATATTGAGTACTGGTACCTGATTTTGCTAATCCCCTTTTTATGATTTACATCCATCATCATTTATGTCCACTGACATTACTTTGTTACATACAGAAACATAATTTTTTTCATAATTTCAGAAAATATTTCATTTCTAAAAACTATGTTAAGCTTTATACTAACCATCTGAATCCAACATCTTAGGAATGTTCAAGTGTTTTTCTGCAACATCGAAGGCGAGGTTAAGATTTTCAAGAGGACTTTCCTGTCAAAAAAAATATGTCATGTCAAAGTACAATATATTATGTAATTTGATTAATGTTTGAAAAAAAAAGCAAAATAAGGAGTATGAATAAATTATAATAATCACTGAAATAGAAAGAATTAATTTGGGTACTAACAAAGAAACAAAATGATGTTTTACTCGCATCAAACATTATCATTGTCCCATAACAAAACTGTTATATAAATGTATGCAAAAGAATGAAACAATGGAGTGAATCACTTTTTATAATTTGGTACAGTAGTCTGAGAGATGACCAGGAATTTAAGATAACTTTTGCTAGACATACAAACACTTTTTGATGGATAAGTCCATCTACTCTCCTATTCAATGAGTTATTTAAACTGCCAAAACATGAACCCCAATTAAAACAGTTTTGATAGGACTGTCCACATACTTCACTTTCAGAAGTTTAGTTGGGGGTCTAAGATTATGTTTGTTTTAGGCTTACTGGTGTGAAATTATTGGGCTATCTGTGCCAAACAACCAGTAAAAAATAATAAAGTAAAATACTACAAAGACTTAAAAGAAAAACAAGCTTAAAATTAAACAATGTCCAAAAACAGGTAAAAAACTTAAATAAAATAAAAAAGGTCAATGGCTCATAAAAATAGAAAAAAACACTCAAGTTGGACAGTGTCACTATCACCAATGACATCATCCAACATCAGGAATAAACCTGTAGAAAGTATATTTCAAAAATGATGTCACTTCTCATAGTTGTAACACATTGACTACTGTGACTAGAATGTCAGAAAGGCCAAAATTGTTGGACCAGTCCAAGATAAAAGAAAATGATGAGTTAAAAATTGTAACCAATGTGTAGTTCAGCCAAGACAATTTCCTCTTTTAAATACTTACAGAAACAAAATGGCTAAAGAACAGAAAGTTTAACCTGGAAAAGCTAGTTATGATATTGCTCACATAATCTGTCAATTGGTACAAAGCTAAGCCTTGAAAGCAGGTCTGTAGTTCACATGTGGACCAGTCATGGCTGTGATAGCATCAGAGCAGATAAAATCAGCTGTGGTGTCAGCAAGTTTGTTCTCTAGAATAGACAGTTACCCAGAAAAACCAGAAAGAAATGGCTATAACAGAGAAAACAAAGCCAGCTGTTTCACAATATCTAAGAGAACAGGTTGTAAACTAATGTTAAGCAATTCTAGGGTCAGTAGACAGTTAAGAGAGTCAATGTAGATAGTAAAGTCAGTGTTTTGCTAACTTCTATGTGATCCAAGACAAGAGAAATTGCATACAATTTGGCAGAAACACAAAAATTATAGATGGGATTACGTGAAATACCATCAAGCCACAACTAACCCTGGAAGAGCCCACTGATTTCAAAACATCCAGGAAAACAGGAACAGAAGAATGGGGTGAAAGATGCTCAGCACAGAGAAGACAGTACTTTCCAATCTGGAGTATCTGCCTTCCTCAGATGATTCAAGGAAATGTTATGTGTGAGAGTGGTAAGAAGCCAAAGCAGGATGGTTAGATCACTGGGCTCAGCAATGTCATCTAATGACAGACCCAACTGAGCAGGATACAAAGGAGGAATAGCAGACTATCTATTCTGAAAGTGTACAGCCACTGAAGAAGGAAGAAAAAAACCCAGGTGGGGTGCTAGGGTAAGGATTGAAGCTCAGTAGCATATTGTAAAAAAAAAGTGCAAATGGCAGAGTTGAAGAACAGATTCATGGGAATCTGGCAAGTACAAAAGGCTCCTATGCATAGCTAAAGCCCCAGATGGTGAACAGGGTGCAATGTCTTCAATGGTCCAGCTTGGATCATATGAAAGCATGACAGATCTTGAACATAAGAACATGAATCAGCTTCTCACAAGGTGGAAGAGAGGACACAAAAGGTGTTCAGTGCCTTTGTGCACTTAACATAAAGCTACCTAATATGAGTAATGAAAGAAAGGTTATGGCAATGATAAGTCCCACGAACTTTGCCTCTGGAACCATGGGAAGAACACCACCACCAAGATGAAATTTAGGGTGTAAACTCTATTGGTAGCAAAAGTGCTTGTAATTGGTTCTGGAAAAAAGAAAAGGTAAAACTGTTTGCTGTAGTTCACTTTAACAAGCAATTAAGAGCAGTCTGAAGCTGCCACCCAATAATACTCATGTTAATACAAGAGATGTGAAAGTTGTCAACATAGAGTCCATTTGCAACAGTAGGAGAAAGTTGTTGAGTTATAGCATTGATTTTAGCACTGAAAAGCATGACACTCAAGAAACAGCCCTGAGGGACTCCAAATTCCTGTGAAGGAATGGGAAAGGATCAAACACACAAGGACTTGGTATTGCCTATCCAGTAAAAAAATTATTGATAAAAAGACCAAATGGCTATGCAACCCATTTAAATGGAGGTCCCACAAAATGCCAAACCTCTATACAGTGTCATATGTCTTCTTGAGATCTAAGAAAACACTAACAAGATGTTCTTTCATGAGGAAGATATCCCTGACTGAGATTTCAAACCACATCAGGTGCTCCATAGTGACACTCTGTCGACTGAACCCAGATTGGGTGGACAGGAAGAGATTGTTTGATTCAAGAAACCAAACAAAATAAGCATTATAACTTTTCTCTCCAAAATCTTAGAGACAGTTAATAAAATCAACATAACAATAATTAGAAGGAATCTTGAGATCCTTCCTAGACTTTGAAAAAAGTAGAATACAGCCTTGTGCAATGTATTAGAAAAAAACTTTCTCCTGTCAGATGGAGTCAAAAACAACCAAAAGAAAAAGCAAGAGATAGCACAGCATCTCATAGCAAATGTCAGCAGGCACAATCGATAAACAGCAAGTGTATGTTCCACCAGTGTAAAAGGACAATTATAGTCAAAGAGACAATCAACTCAAAAAAAAGAGGTGACCAGACCCTTCCTGCCACACCCACCTGTCATATTATTTCTTGGATAATTTGTTAATTATGTTTAATTATATATTACCTATAACAAATAGAAACTCAAGGTTTCATGTATTAAATTATGTGTTGCATAATGTTATGTTCTGAATGTTCTTTGAGTGAAACTGACATTTAGCCAAACACTGTTCCTGTGGAAGAGTTAATGACTAAATTGGATGAATTCATAATGATTTGTGTCACAGAGTAAGAAAGTCAGAAAAATTTTGAGAGGTAATGAAACTTGTCTATTTTGTATATGTTATTAGTCTATATTATTTGAAGCATTATTTAATGAAATAAAAATTACTAACTGCAATACTATGAGTAGTATAAAAAATAAGGTTAACTCTCTTCAACAGCCGAGAGCAAGAAAAAAGAAGATTGGATAAGTATTTTTTTTTGTTTTTCTTGTTTATTCTGTATGTATAATTATAAAAGCAACTAAAATGTAAAAATAAGGATATTTTTAGGTTAGTTAAGATTACGTTAAGTAAAATAAATAATAATAATATAAAAATGCTTTATGAGGCATGCATACAAGCTATTACTACCAACTGTAGTAGCTCCTGGAAAATGCAACTCAAATTTGAAACATAAGCTGCACGTCCTGAGTGATTTACAACTTATAATGGCACAGACAGTAGTTAGTCACAGTTCAAATGGCAATAAAACAATACAATTTAATTATAAATAGATGTATACTGTTATGAATTTAAGAGCTACTTACGATAAAATATAATTTCATATAATATGAAGTCATTCTAGAAAGAAAAAAAAAAGTAATTTTGTTTTATTTTGATTTTTTGATGATTACAAGGTCAGTAAAATTAATCTATCCTGTTTTGAGATAGAGTAGAGAAAATAACATACAAACTATCAAGTTTTACTGAAAAAAACCTGTTTGAAATGTATTTAAGGAATTTTGAGATTTCTTAATTTTAACATTAAAATTACTTTGCACACAGACTATTCAAAATAAATACTCAATACACTCAAAAAAATATTTATTTTGTAAAAGATAGTTCACTAAAAATATGATTTTTTAAATGTTATAGACGTATAACATCATCTAAAATACTGCGAAATTTTGTGAAGTCAAAAGTAATAAATCTTTTGGTTTTTAGACTTTAAATGAGTACAAAGAGGTCAAATGATTGGTTGTAAAAACTGAGCCAGTGTTGAAAGAGTTAATTTAAAATTCCTTCTGGTCTTGATATCTGATCTGCTGAACTTGGGCATGAGCCCATTGGAAAGCATAGTGGTTAGAAAGAGTGGGATACCTATGAAAGGTATTCTATGCTCTTTTTGAACCTTCTGTGCCTGCTTGCAGGCAAAAGATCACCATGGACAAAGATACCCTGTTGAAGTTTTGGGGACAGAGTGAACAGCTGCTTGAGTTATACAATCAGTTACTGCTTCCACACAGATGGATATTCACGTGCAAATATGGGAAAGCAGTGGCCTGGTAAACTAAATTAAAGATATCTGGATCAAGATTCAGTTCAAATAAATGAATTTAAAAATGTTTTTATTTATTTGTTGTTACATTTGTAACATATACATATTGTGTATCATATACACAAATAAATGATCAGCAAATCTGCTGTATAAACAATAGAAACAAGATCTCTTGCAAGTAGGCACATAAAACCCATAGGAAAAAGAATTCATATTACAGTTATTCTGCATAAATACTTACCTTGTATTTGTAGATGTAAAAGTACATGATTGTTTTGTTAAATTTTAGTGGAACATTTTGTGTGTGTGTGTGTGTAATTACAATTCAGCATGCTTAACATTTGCATTCATTATATATTTCAGATAAGGACTCACTACTACTGTTTTGCATTTATTTGCCATCCAACTGCAGAAGACATGTTAAAATATTTTCTGAAGTCCACAAAAGATTTAGATCTCAATAAACTGTAGCAAGTGTCTATGGTCAGACCAAATGTTAATTGGAAATTTCACAGGCAGATGCAAGAAACAATGAACAAAAATCATCTGAAAAATTTAGTGAATGCTGGTTCTTGTGGGTTGCACACAGTTCACTATGCATTTTGAAATGGTGAAGTGGCATCTGGTTGGAGATTAGAAAGCATTCTTTGAAGACCATATTACTTGTTTAAATATATTTAATGATACTCTAGCATGTAGGGAAGACTACATCACAGCAACAAGGCCAAGTGTCTTTCCTCTGAAGTTTTATAGCCATTGATGGATAAAAAATGTAGTTGCTGCTGAGAAAGATGACTTAACATGCTTAAATATGTAGAAAATGTCCAATGGGAATTTATCAAATCCTGGTACCACATCATATGATGTTGTGGAAACCAGTTGTAAAGATGCACCGATGGTAACAAAGCTAACATGTTTTGTTTCTGTTGCTAGCCAAGTAACACCATTTCTACACACATAACAGACAGACAATTCAATGTTTCCATTCTTGTGTGAGGATCTGGATCGTATGGTAAAAGAACTAATTGACTGTTTTGTCAAGAAAAAAATCCAAAACGAACATTATCAACAATGCAGAGTTACTTCAAATAACTGTGACAGAAAAGAACATATACAACAGTCACAAACATTTGCAGGTTGACTTTGTGACTGAAAAAGAAATCCAATGTTTGTTGACAATGATATCTCAAAAATTTGTGAAAAACAACTCATGAAATTCAAAGTAGACTGCAGATCTTTTCTGGTATCATTTATATTGGTAAATTAGTTGAAAAAAATACCTATAAATTATCCAGTTGCCAGAAATATGTTTTGCTTAGATCCCAGACATGTGGTATGTGATGGGGATGATTGTAAAAGAAAAATGAAAAGAATGTTCAACAATCTGATTAGAGCTAAAATGTTACAAACATCTCAGTGTGATGAAATTTTCAGGCAGTATGAGCGATTCCTAAATGTGAGTGTTGCAGCAAATGGAGATTATAAGAAGAATTTCAACCCCTATGCTGTGAATGCTAGATTTCATTTTCTGCTTGCCAAGGACATGGAAAATTAATTTCAATACACCTTACTGTGTATTGTCTGAAACTACATTTGGCATCTACAGCTTCTGCAAGGCAACATTACATTAATTATTTGGAGGAAAAGAAAATGGAACAGGAGAAAGAAAAGAAGAACTTGAAAAGAAAATCTGTACTTGATGAATCAGAATTCAGAATAACATAGAGGATCTTATGAAAGCTGCTGATGCACATGCTGATAAAGTAGAGGCTATAGGTATCTTAGCCTTTATGATAAAGTCAAACAGCTTGAGGTGAACAGCCAACGACAAAAGGAACACTTAACAGAGTCTAAATGATGACACTGCGTTTAAGTTACAGTTGCTCATAAAATAAAGTTTAAAGACAATGAAGCAGTTTATTGGACAGAATCATTCAAATTAAAACAACTTAAAACATCTAAGTTACATAAAATGCTTAGATTCTGCAACTAATTTTTTAAACTATAATTATTCACTTGATTGTTCCTGTAAATTTACATATTCATTCCTGGGATTTTTTCAACTTGTGTCTGTATGTATGCATCTTGAAATGGTAAAAGCACCATTATTGAAAGAAGGAAGGTTGTGTGTGATCTGTGCTCCACCAAACAATCCTTCCCATCAGTATCAACACCACTAAATTGGAGACTTTGTCCATTAAAATTTCCCAGAATTAGAAGAGAAGAAGAACAGGCAACTGTTCTACTATAGTATCAAAATCCAATTTTTCATAAGTATCTCCAACAGACAGGTAAAGAGAACAAACAGTGAAGGTACAACACATGGAAATATGGATAGATACAGCCTCCAAAGTATAGTGAGTGTCACAGACAAGGTTGTTTCATGCTGGTCAACCAGCAGTGCCACACCTCTACAAGTTCATCCATCATACAACCTGTCATTCCTATATAAAGAAGACTGCCAAAAAGTGACAGTATCAGCAGGTTTCAGTAATGTTTCCCAAAAGAAGAAAAACAATCAATCAAGGCCGTAATGTCATTGAAATTTGAAAAATTCCACTGTATTAGTGTGACTATTTTCATTTAAATGTAGAAGAGCTGAGCAAGAGAATCCTTCTCTTTGCAACCACACAATTTTGTTTTGTAGACAGAAGTCTATCGACCTCTACAGAGCCTGAGTTGAGTTGATTGACAGATTTCTATCATGGGATGGAGACTTCAGACTGAGAGCACTACTGAATAATGATTCTGCACCTTAAGGTTGAATAAGATTGACCTGAGCAGTCTACTGGAAGCAACAAAGGGAAAAGAGATAGAAGCAAATGTTGGCTTGCCAACTCATGCAATCATGGAAGGCAAAAGACTCTGTGCATGATGTTAGAAAGACTGAGAAGCATGGAAAGATCTGTCTGCATTTCCACCGTAGTAGTGGAACTGAAAGCAATAGTGTCCAAGATGGAGTAGCTGACAACTTGAGAACCACAGGATGAGACTTTATTTACAGTTTTTAAGCATCATACTTCTTTTTCCTCAAGTCACTTAGGACAGGAATGAAAATAAAAGGGATGAGAACCATCACAAATGATGCAATGAGGGTCTAACTGACACTTGTAAGCATCATGGTCTTTGCTGCCACAACAAGCACAAGTCAAGGAATCACAACAAGATGCCTTTGAATGTTCAAACTGCTGACAGTGGAAACATTTGAGAGGATTAGGAATATACAGTCATACCTTATAGTTAAAATAACCTGCCTTCACAGAGGCAGGTGGATGTGATGATGTAAATACCAAAATCAGAATACTTGTAGGCAAAACCTCAATGGAGCTTTTTTGCAAACTTTGGAAAGTCAGTAAGTCTCTCTAAACCCTTCTGAATGGAAAAAGGAGACAATGTCCTAAGAATTTATTAGACAAAGAATGAAGAACTGAATTGGGTGATAAATGTGTAACAGAGTTGTTTATGTGTGGTTGCTTACCTATTACCTGTTTTATTTTTATCTGGATATGAGGAAACCATAAGAAAATGAAAATTATTCAGTGCCCACTGACCCTGCCACCATGGAGTCCTACAGGGGGATGTGCTACAATACCAAACAAGAGTATAGTAGTAACACCAGGACTTGGTAAGCATTACAATCAAACACAGCATTAGACACAATGTCCACAACACCCATTTAGAATGCCCAAAATTAGTACTCAATTACTCCTAGCCCAATAGGACCAACTGTCTGACCCTGGGAGAGCCACCTCTAGGCCATCAATTTACAAAAATTCAAGACCAAGATGGTGTGTTAAAGTGCCTCAGACACCAGAATTTCAAACCTCAGAGGAATTAAACTACAGACATACAAATTTCTTTGAGAGGTGCTCTAACCACAAACAAGAATTCACATCAAGGGGTTTAAATTTCTTTATATTCTTAAACTGTTGATAAAGATTACTATTTACCTTTATATATCAAGATAAATGTAAATCAAATTATGTTTTCTGTATGTTTAAAATTCATCATCAAAGAAAAATTCAAACATCCAAAAAACAACAACATGCACCCATTATGAAATGCCTTACTGATTTTTTCAGTTAATTATACATTTTATATTTGATTAATTATTTATATAATTACTATAATTAATAATTATATATTTTTACATATTATATAATCATTTAATTATTTTGAACAAAATTACAAATAATAATTAAAAATAATGCATATATCAGAAACAAATGCTTTCATCTGTAAAAATAAGAATGTCTTAA
The DNA here is from genome assembly GCF_004210375.1 of Tachypleus tridentatus. Classification (NCBI taxonomy): domain Eukaryota; kingdom Metazoa; phylum Arthropoda; class Merostomata; order Xiphosura; family Limulidae; genus Tachypleus; species Tachypleus tridentatus. The sequence continues at coordinate 93,338,248 of NC_134825.1, forward strand.
TATTTGTTAATGGATAGAGGTAATTCCAATTCTAAAAATAATACTATGAAGATAAAAATTTTGTACTAATATTTCTCGGTTATTTTAGTCACATAATTATTAAAAGAAGAGGAAGATTCAACAAAATTTCCTGTATATAATTATTTGTTAGAATGAATCATATAAAGAAAAGATGTTTTCCTATTGATAAATTTTTTATTAATGTTTTACAAGAAAAAATATTTTGCAATCAATAACTTTCAAACAAATCTATATATTTATCAAGTACTTTACACTTCCACATACAAGAACCTCACCTTTGACAGTTTGCTGTAATCTAATAAATCTGGTCTGTGCCGATGAATCAAAGCACAAAATGCTAATCCATCTTTCCAGCTGCAGAAAATAACATGTAATTCATACTTATTTCTTGATGATGTTTCTTAAAATAGCTGTAATGGATGTTACAAAAATAATTACATATTAAACATGAAAACTTGGTGAAAAAAAAAATATAATTCTGTGTGCTCTTATTTTCTGATGCTTCATTACAAGAGATCATAAAAACAAATTCATTTACCTAAGTAACTTTTATGTTTCTACATCTATATAGCAAACTGCATTAATTTAAGTAAAACAACTACAACAATGACAAAATGTAGTCTTTATTAATGTATGGCAACATCTAAATCGTGTGTATCCTTCCATTAGTGTGTTAATGTTATGTTTAGAATGTATTGTGTTACACTGAACATTAACATTTTCTTACACTGAAAATGTATTTCCAATAGGTACTTACTTTTTTCTCACACAGCTATTTCAATCTTCTTTCTGCCCCCTAACATTTCTAAAATACTTAAATGCAAAGCAAACCAGTCTATATACCTCACAATTTTGTGCCACTTTTGAATACATATATATTGGTGATCACCCTCCACCAATAGTAAATACTTAATGAAAATACATTTGCAGTGTAAGAAAATGAAAACTTTTAATATAGTCTTATCTCTTCTCATACAAAGCTAGAATCCCTTATTGAAAATTATGGAGGTGGCCAGAGTATGTGCCTAACAGTGAAACCAAGCAGAAAATAATACCTAGAAATAACTGGTGTGCTCATAGATGAAACCGAAGCATACATCGGGTCACCACACTACTTCTGGAACAAGTATGCTTTTCACTCTATAAGCAGGAAATGAACTTGACACAAATGGAAAAAAAAAAGATGTGTATAAGCTCAATTCATTCTGATGATTGCAATGTATTATAAAAAAATGTTGCAAGTTTGAAACATCCTTCATTGTATAAAACAGACCAGTAAACAGCTGGCTACCACGGGTGATGAATCACTACATGAAACAAAAACTCGATACACACCCGAAGAGAAACAAGTTAATGGACAGTTTGCCAAATTAGCATGATGGAGAAAAACAACTAGTCTTGGCTATGTATCTACTTAGTGCTAACCAGACAGATAAGGTTCCACAACCTATCCCCAGTATTAGGAGATTGAGAATCACACAGACAAAAATGAAATTAGAGTAACCTAGACATTTTGGTTACAGTATGTAGACTATGTAATATATATATATTAAAATATTAGCTCCAACCAGAAGTAAACAAAGTATCATATGAAAAGCTTGCTTGTTTGTTTGTTTTTGAATTTCATGCAAAGCTACATGAGAGCTATCTGCACTATCCCTCCCTAATTTAGCAGTGTAAGACTAGAGGGAAGGCAGCTAGTCATCACCACCCACTATCAACTCTTGAGCTACTACTCTTTCACCAATGAATAGTGGGATTGACCGTAACATTATAATGCCCCCATGGCTGAAAAGGCGAGCACATTTGGTGCGATGGGGATTTGAACCTGTGACCCTCAGATTACAAGTCAAATGCCTTAACCAACCTGACCATACCAGGCCTATTAAAAGCAACCAGAATTATAAAGAGCAATGTTTTAAAAACATTGTAGCATTTTGTTCATTCATACCTCAAAAGAAAATTCTGATTAATGGTTTCTTCCAATAAACAGTAAAGACAAGCAGTCAAAGACATAGTAATATGGCAAATTTGATTAAAAAAAACCAATGAAGAGATGGCAATCTTGCCTAGATAGGTCTCAATACTCTTAGGAGTTGACAAACCCAACCAGCTAATGTGACATTGGATATATCACAGGAAACAGAAGGGTTCCAGGAGATAAAAGGTTAGAAACGTGAATCCCAAAAGGAGTCAACACATGCCACATAACATAGTAGGGAGTAAACCTGACAAACAAACCCACTTGGATCTAAGTTGAAGAACAGGTGGGAGATGAGAGGTAATGAAATGAGTGAGAAATCATATGGCCTTCCAAGGCCATAGAGTTCTTTAAGAGTTTGAAAAGAAGGACCAGTCTGAATATGACAACATAAGAGGTATAGCAGAGGATTCTGGTGACATTGATAGCATAAGTATCAGATCAACAACAAGACCAATAAAAAACAAAAATGCAGAGTGTGACAGACCAAAATAAGAAGGGGCTGTAAAAAGTGAACTCAAATTTCTTCTTGTATTCATCCTCAGAAATATTGTGAGATTGAAAGTGAGATAAAATCACCACCCAAACATAGTAACCTAACTTCCTGTGAAGTAAGGCCTGTACCTCCTCAGCAAATGAAGTTGAACCTGATGCTTAGGTAGTTGTACGCGAAATGTTGTTTATTGTAACAGAAGTTTCTATTGTTAAAACACTGAAACACAGTCATTCTAAATTATTATATAATTCAAACAATAAACACATGCAAAAAACAAAACTGAAACAATTGAATACAAATGCAATAACATAAAACTGTTGAAAACAGTATTAAAATATCAAGGAAGTATAATCATAAAGGATAGTCGCATGTAAAAATACACACACAGTGAAATGATACTATGCCAATCAAGAAAGTGAGGACTGAGCAGGAACATCAAAGCTGCACCAATATAGTTGTGCAATACTATTGGTGGAAGATACTCATATGCAATACATACACTGCTGACCAAAATCTTAAGGCCAATGAACACACAGAAAAATATATGCATTTTGCATTGTTAGACTCAACCACTTATTTGAGTAGAGCTTTGAAAGATGAAAATAAGAAAAGAGAAAATAAAAATAAAAAACTTGTTTAGCATTTAATAGGGAAAAGGTGAACGCTACAAAATTAGCCTAAATACTAGCTGGTCCAAAAATTTAAGACCATACCAAAAAGAAGTCCTAAACAGGGTAGGAAATGCCCAAAAAGAGGTCTCAGAAGTAGTTGCACGGCCGCTATTGTGAATAACTTCAAACATTCGCTTTGGCATGGGCGATATAAGCGTTTCCAGAAGGCTGGCTGGAATGTTATTCCAAGTGGTGAAGATGGCTTCACGAAGATCATGCACTGTTTCGCCATGAAAAAGTCCTTTGTCCTGTGGATATTGTGGATTGCAGCATTGTCCTGCTGAAAGATTCAGTCATTTCCACACAAGCAAAGGTTTTCAGTCAATAAGGAGCTCTCCAACATACCAATGTAGCCAGCTGCTGTTTGACATCCCTGTATAACCTGAAGTTCCATTGTTCCATGGAAGGAGAAAGCACCCCAGATCATGATGGAACCTCCTCCACTGTGTCGTGTAGAAAATGTTTCCAGTGGGATATTCTTATCATGCCAGTAACATTGGAAGCCATCTGGACCATCCAGGTTAATTTTTTCTCATCAGAGAACAAAACCTTCGTCCACTTTTCTACGTCCCATGTTTGCTGCTTCTCAGCAAAGTTTAACTGAGCTGTTTCATGGTGTGGAAGGAGATGTGGTCTTTGAAGATGTTTACAGTTTTTAAAGCCTTTCTCTTGTAGATGCCGTCTTATTGTTCTTGAGCTATATTCTACGTCCGTAAGGGCGTTAATCTGGTTTGGCGATTGGCTGGTGTCTTGCCTGACAACCCGTCGAATGCTCCTGCTCAATGCAGGAAACATTTTCTTGGGCCGACCACTTGAAATTCTCGTTCCGTATCCCTCAGGGTCTTTTAAGAAATTTGCAAGAGCAGTTTTACTATGCCCAATCTCACCAGCAATAGCACGTTGAGAGAGACCTTGCTTTTGCAGCTCGACAATTCTGCTACGTTCAAACTCTGTCAACTTTTTAGCCTTCGCCATGTTTTTACCCAATGTAACACAGTAGATGTCAGTGGGAGATGTTGACAACCCTAATGTTTGAACACAAATGACTAAATTTCGTTACGTGTTTACAGATTAATGCTTTGTTTCCGTATGATCTCAAACTTTTGTCCAGCTAATATTTAGGCTAATTTCATAGTGTTCACATTTTCCCTATTAAATGCTAAAAAGTGTTCTATTTTTATTTTCCCTTTTCTTATTTTCATCTTTCAAGGCTCAACTCAAATAAGTGGTTGAGTCTAACAATGCAAAATGCATATTTTTTCTTTATATTCATTGGCCTTAATATTTTGGTCAGCAGTACATATTTAAAAGTGGCACAAGTTTCTGGGGCATATACTCTGATGCACAGAGCATTTTTTTTTATCAATGCTTAGGGGCAATAAAAAAATCAAAATAGCTTTGTGTTAGAGAACATTAGACTGCATTTAATATTTGCACATACAAGTATCTATTCAAATCATGATGTTTCATATTATAAAAATATGAATGATGCAAAGAAAAACTGACTATTTGAAAAACCAGCATCTTCCAATCTTTATGTATAGCTTCATACACACTGTATGACAGAAAAAATTAACTTGAAAAAGTAATTTAGGGAAATGATTATTTTAACTTCTTCTTCAGCATATATTCATTAACACTTAAATAGTTTGTAAAGAGAAAAAAAAAGCAAATGGGTACACACAGATATAATTGTATCTCTCTCTGATGAATGTGAAAATTAATGCACACTTAAGTGTCACCTACCACCAACTAAGTAATTTAAAAAATAGAAAAAATAATATTGATGACTTTTGTAATCTGTTTGCTCTTAGAAATATACATGCAAAAACGGCTCGTTTGGGTTGAGAAAATATTTTACGTAGAAGAGCAAACAACATTTCGACCTGTCACGATTCACGATGACCGAAGAAGGTCGAAACGTTTTTCACTCTTCTACGTAAAATATTTTCTCAACCCAAACGAGCCATTTTTGCATATATATTTCTCTACAAGTGGGTTTTCTCGACATCACTGTTTGCTCTTAGGTTCTAAGGATCAATATATATATATATATATATATATATATATATACTTGTAAAAAATTAAATAATAACTGCTAAATAAAAGTATCCACAAAAACAACAAAATTAGTATTTTTAAACAAGAAAATTCTAATATTGTTGTTACATCAATTAGTATAGCCTAATGCACAGAAACTCTACACTGGAGGTATAGGATTCTCGACTTCTTTTTCAAGCATACTAACTTTAAAGCCAAATAGTCCTGCATTAGCTAAATAATTGTTAAAAATAACATGAATTTTTAGGAATCAGAGCTTAATATCTATATTATCTAAAAACTTTGTAGCATCTTTTCTTTCATTCATACCTCAAATGAAAATTCTGAACATTTACATTTCTATATGGAGCTGTTTTTCGCTGGCACCACAGAAGTAATCCTTCTTTAGCTGTCATTTCTGAAATGGAAAAAAAATTAAAAATTTATGACTTTATGAGCAGTAATGATTCCAATAGTACAATTTGAGTACAATTACAAAACTTATAAAATGCTTAAAAAACAACAACAAATAAATAATGTAGTTTCAGTATAATAAAATCTGAAAATACCAAAAAATTACTAAAAACAATGTAAGGAAAATAACTAAGTGGTAAATATTAATGCTATACAATCATCATTAAGTGATTAAGATTCTTTGATCAATAATAATTTTCTTTTTTTTTTTGCAACTTTAACCATTTCTATATAATTTCTGATTGTAATAACATAATAAATAACTTAAGGTATGATGAACTTGTCAATTACGAATATGCTAACATGCTGCAAACTTTGTATGTATAAATATGTAAACTTATTGTATATTTGTATATAAAAATATCAGGAATATACTATACATAATACCAAACCTTCAACTGATATGTCTTGAATAGCAAATCGAAGAATGATTGTCCAGATAAGTCCCAACGTCATTTTGACATTTCCATCCACAATTTCTGAAAACAAAAAAAGGAAAATGTGATACATATTATACAATTACTGGGGCAGGACAAATATAAAATGAAGATGTTAAGTTGTACTGCTGGAGTCCCATTGTAATGGGAAATGGACTCATCTGTTTTCATAATCCAAACTACACTCTGTTACTAATATAGGTACATATTTGGTGAAAGAGACTGCCAATCTAATTGGAATGCAACTCCAAATGAAGAGAAATTTTGCTTCGACCCCTTCAGTAAAGTTTGAAATGATTCCAAAATATTATTTTCAACTACATTTGAGTTTTTAGATGGTTTAAGCATATTCTGGATGTTATCTATCTCAAACTAGTGCTGGACATACTATGGAGTATAGCAAGGTTCCATAAGGTAGATAACAGCTCCTACAACTACATTGCACAACAAAGTTTTTGCTTCTTGAACACTGTTGGGTGTTCATTATAGATTTTTGACTGCTGATCATGAAAATCATATCCAAATTTGCACATCACATACCATTTCATCAAAATCTTGGTTTCACCAGGACATTGCTACAATGGAAAAACGATATCAGGGCAACTGGAATGCGTCAGTTCTTGCTGACTACTGTTGGACACTGCAACGTGATGCACTGGACATTGAATACAAATGAAAATCAGGAGCAAAACACTTTTAATTATGTTGAACTTAATAGCGTATCAGAAACATAAATGCAATTAAATATGTTATTGCCAGTAAACAGTTAACTGTCTATTTCTCAGAGTTCCTACATGATGAAGCAAAACCAAAAATATATTTGTGCATACCCATCAGGTACCTGTGAAAATCATCAAAAACTTTTCAAAAAAATTTTTGTGCAGTGCTATTAGAATTATGCAGACCTAACTACACCAATTAAAACTGACATTACAACTGTTCACAGACAGGACAATGCGATCATTTTTATATTTTTCAGACAGCTGTCATACCTAGCTCTGGATCTTTCACACAACAGTGAGTAATGGGATTCACTGCTATACATAATCATTTCCTATTCTTCACCTGAGTTTCAAAGCTCAAAGCACTGAAAACCCAACACCTTGCATTTAATACTTCTAAGCAACAGTTCAACTATGAAACCCAACATCACATACTGAGCTACAGATATGAGCTGTTATTAAAAGTTCCCTAAATGGTTTCATTTCAAAACATTTTAAAGTTTGTATGGACTGAGGAGTAACTAATTTTGGGCAAAAGGATGAATGTTTTGGTAACCTAAAATTTCTTTAGCATTTTCTTTATAATCAATTAGGCCATAAAAGGACAGCTTGGAATGTCTTTGACATTTATTTCACTAACAGTGTATTCAATAAGAGTTAATCTTTGATGATCTGTGTGCTTCTGAATACAGACTTCTGATCAGCTGCTAAATTTGTAAACCTTAAAATACTTTAACAGAATTAAATGCACTTTTCCACTAGTTTATTAGAAATGCATGTGTTTATCAGTACTAGGGTTAAAAGCATGCTTTAACTCAACACATTTCTACAAGTTTAACAAAGTTCACTGTACAATTTTATTAGCTTGATCAGGCACAAGTATGTAAGATTATCACGAATCTTGCATTTCTTAATACTTCTTTAACTGTTATATACACTAAGCCAAATTGCCAGAGGTGGCATTTATGTTTTAATAATTGAATACTGCAAATGCAAACATTTCTGAAAAATGCACATTACAATGTGTATAGTACTTTTTAACTTAAAAATTTCAAAATTTATATTCTGTAATTCCTCAAATTTATTCACTATACCTTGAAAAGAAAAAAAATGTTTTCAATATTCAATGTTTCATTTCTGTATACTTACAAGAAGTTCTGCCTGTAAATGATGTATTTGTACATTATTAAAACTTTGTCTGCCTATCCCAATGAATATGTTTTTCAGGAACCACCACCTTTTAAAAACATACTTGTTCATGACTTTTTGTCATGTGATTTTCCTTCTTTGTTAGTGATTTTATTACCAAAGGTTTTGTTCCTACTCTTGTGATATCATACCATGTGGTCTGAACAATTAATAATGATGTAGTGCTTTGATAATGACTACAGGCAACATTTAAAAATGACCAGTTAGAAACTCTTTATGCCACTGTAAAATAAATAAAATGATCTGAATGTATAGTTTTGTCAAAAAGTAACTAGACAAAACAGAGATGAACAGAAGAATAAACTGGAAGTTTACAAAACTTAAGAATGAACCAGTTTGTTCTGAGATTTTTTTTTTTATAAGATCTTAAGATGTTTTTTCTATGACACTGTTTTTGTTTTGCTACATATTACAAAATGAAATAGCCTAAAACTGAGTTAAAGCTCCCAATTTATTATGTCTTATGATTTATCTTGGATGAGCCTCCAGTTTATTATGTTACATATTATGACTTAAGTAGCTTGAAACCGAGTTAAATTAGAATTTAAATTCAGAAGTTAATTAAATGTCAAAATGTATGACATTTATGATATTTGCCAACAAGATTGATACACACAGTTTTCTTTCTTAATACAAATATATTTAAATACACAAACAATAATATAATAATTACTACAAGTAATGATTTATATACAAAAGTTTTACAAACTTACAAACAATATTGAATCTCCTATCTGATCCTGAGCTTCTTTGACATCCTACATTCTAATTCATGATTAGTAAAATAATAAGGAGATGCTGTTAATACAATTCACTTGATGAAGAACTAGCTAGCTCTTCACTGATTCCAGGTGAGTTTTTACAGTTAAAGTTAGATAATGTCTTTGTAAAATGCTAACATCTGAGGCTAATCCACTGAAGTTAAATGGTTTGTAATGTTCAAAATTTATAAATGTTCCTGTAGTGTTTCACTTTATTTTCATCCATGCAACTTTTTAGGTCATCATATGCACAAAATTTAAATTCCTCAGTTGCACATAATGGTCTTAGTTTGTCAAAACTGTTCTCAATATGCATAGAACTACACCATCAATCAAAATAAATCTCTTTTTCATTGGCAAATTTCATATAAAATTAATTATCTTGCTTCCATTAACCTTGAAACTTTTGGTGATAAGCCTCCAATACTAACTTATGTGCTTTGAGAATAGCTGCTTTAACCTTATCATAATTTGTATTATCTCCTATAGAGAGAGCAACATACGTTTTTTGTGCTTTACCAGTTAAAACACTCTGTAATAATAATGACTATATTTTGGTGGGCCATTCTACAATTTGGGTAACCTTCTCAAAATCATGAAAATATTCATCAACTTCATTTACATTGAACTAGTTGATTATTTGTGGCACCAAAGCATTATATCCATGCGTGATGTATTTGTGGCATCATATCTGCACCTTGAGATTGGAGAAGAATAAAATTCTCTATGGTGGGAAATGGAGACAAAACAGGAACATCTCGTAATGAAAAAGTTTTTCCAGTATCGTACATACATAAGAAAGAGTTCTATTATAGTATGATGTGCAATGTATCATGGCATCATATCTGTAGCCTGAGAATGGAGAAAAATAAAGTTCTCCATCATAGGAAAATTGTGACCTTATTACATATCTATATGCATACAGGATAAATATTTTGTGAAGTTGGGGGTTGCACACTGTGTAATAAGAACGTTTTTCCAGTATCATATAAGCAAGAGTTCCATTATAGTATGATGGTGGTACTTTAACATGCCAATTAAGTTCAAAATTGTCATTTGCCCTTGGCCATTTGGAGTTCAATCTAACTTCCATTTATTTCAACCTAATTACTTTTTCTTTCAACTTCAATACAGGCTTGCTTTTTCTTGGCTGTGACAAGGGCTCATTGAAGCTCAATTAGTCTTGAGTCTTAGCTGGATCTCTAACTTATCTTCATCACTCAATTCCAACTCACTAGTGTGGACACTAGTGCATTACCTAAATGCTTCCTCATATAACAAATCATCACTGATCAGTATTGCAATATTATACTTTTTAGTTCACTTTTTTTCTCATTGATTTCTTAACTTCTAATTCTAAATATTCAGTATTTGAGCAATTAACTTTTGTTATACTTTTCTGGTTGTTTGAAGTTGGCTGTGTTAAGAAAATTTTAATAATCAGACATGATTAAATCTTTCTGGCACTCATAAATATAAGCTGAATTATGATTTGAATTTTAACTTAGAACAAATTTTGTCTCTGGTCAGATCTTGAGCATGAATTCCCAATTTATTGTGTCTTATGATTTATCTTGGATGAGCCTCCAATTTATTATGTTATATATTATGATTTAAATAGCCTGAAACCGAAGTTAACTGAATGTCAAGATGCATCAAATTTATGATATTTGCCAACAAGATTGATACACACAGTTTTCTTTCTTAATACAAATATATTCTAATAGTCAAGCAATAATGCAACTTATAATAACTGTTATTACAAATAATGATTTCTATACAAGTTTTACAAATTTACAAACAACACTGAGCCTTCTATCTGATCCAGAACTTCCTTGAGATCGTATATCCTCCTTATTCACGATAAGTGAACTATTTTTGAGTTGATATTGGTATAATTCACTTAATGGGCAGTTACCCAGCCCTTTGTTGAACATACAGGAGTTTTTGACAGCTGAAGTTATATAACACCTTTGTAAAAATACTAACACCCAATATTAACCTGCTGATGTAAAATGGTTTGCGATGTTCAAAATCTATTAATGTTCCTGGTCAAATATCCCTAAGTTCCTAATTAATAAGCATTAATCACAGTCATAGCTTATGAGGTTTAAAGCATACAAACTGTAGCAAACCAACAATATACTATCTCTTGGCACATTCTGTTGATTATTTTTTATATGCATTAGGTGAGATTCTAGAAATTTCACCTAAAACAACAATACTACTATTTACATATACATTGTTAAATGTTACAATCAAGAATTTTCTACAAGGTTTGGCAGGAATTTCACAATACAGATTTAACAATATAAGTTACATGCACTTCTAAATATATATTGAAGTGAAACAAACATTGATAGTAAAATAAATATATAATAGTAAATATTTCACAATTTTAAATTTTTACTGTTTAAAAGTTACAGAAATTGTCTTCTATGATAAGACATTATGTAAGCTTAGTTAGGTTTAGCCAGTCTGAATATACACAGTGAACAACTGAAAAATTAAAAACTTGTGTATATAGCTGTTTTCAAAACATTTCTCAAAGAATAGGCTACAAATGTAACATGTACAACACTTCATTCTAGTCACATAAAACCCTAAAATCTCTGAAATTGCCTTCTAGTGGCTGCATATGTCTTACATCAGTGCTTCTACAGTATCAGCACTTAGTAACTACATGACTTCATAATCATTCCTGCAGATAAACACCAGATGGAAATCATTTTGACAAAAAACAAACAAACAAAACATGTCAGTACAAGTAATTATGAATATACCTTCTGCTCCAATGGACACAAGTTTAACTCCTTTGCTGGCTATAAAATCAAGAGCCTTGTTGACATTAGCTATTTTGTGAAACCTCATTTTCCCTTTGTCTGGCCGGGGCAGTGTTTCTCCAGATATGACCTCCAACAACAACATAAGTTTCAAACCATTTCGGAAATCTTCTTCAATATTTTCAATCTGAGTTCCAGCTTTGCGAAGGTGGGAGTTACACCATGCAGTGAAAGTCTAAGTAGAAAAAAAGAAAAAGAAAATTCTTTAATAAAAAAAAGAACACTGTTCATGTCAAAACACCGATAAAATTTATCAGTAAAATCAGAAGATGATTAATTAATATGATAAATCCAGATCTGTGTAATATACTTGATTTTCATTCTCACTACTTACCTAGCCCCATGAACAAAATTCAAAAAGGAAAAAAGAAAAAAGGTTGAATCTCTTATCAATAAAAGGTCTTTTAAACTTCAAGCTATTGAATGGGTTGCATATGACTCACAAATTTAAATGAGCTTTTATGAAAAAAGTGTGTAAAAACTTAAAGCAAGTTGTGGCATAGGTTTTATCATCAATTAGCTCTAGTTACAATTGTAAATTATTATAAAATGACAAAATTCTATACCTAGATTTTGATAATTAAAAAAATAGAACAACAAATTTTAAATAGTATTTATTTTAATCTTGATTTATTCTAAAAACTGAGAAATTCAAAACAAAAACACTAATTAGTGCAATAAGTTGTCAAACAAATTAAAATTCTCTATACTGTAGAAAACTTTCCTAATCCATTAGTAGCTTTTACTATGTTTCAAAACTTGTTTATGGCAACTGGTATGTCAAGTCACTTTTATTCAATAATAATGATACATTACGTTTATAAGTAATATTAGTCTTACATGTAATTATTACTGACAAATAAAATACATTCATATTTCTAAGACATATATTACTAAATAACTGATAGTTGAAAAAGAAAAGCTATAAATGACCAGACCAACTTAAGATCCTCCAAATTTTTTAACCCACTTGTCTCTAGATGAATGTCAAGGCCATTTCTAATTCTTTGTTTAAACATATGCATGTTTAAACATACAAAACATCTGAATCTGTACCTGATGATGCCTTTTAGTAGCAAAACCATGGTCATGAATAAATTATGTATTTGTGAAGTGTACAGCTGTCTTGTTTTTTCTCAATTCTGTAATATCATATTAAAATTATATTCAAGTTTTATGGAACCAGTTCAATAATGTTTTTTGAGATGCAAAGGAATTAATTTGAAACATAACTTCAATAGCAGGTTAAGGAGAAGTAATCTACATCAATGTGTGTGTATAGGGGAAGTGGATATTTTGCACTTATCCACGTGGTAAAAAATAAAGATTGCAATGTAGTAGTAAATTTAAAACAGTTAAAAATTCTAAATGATATATAACTTTTGGACTATTAAAAATCTTTCATAAAAAATAATAGAATACATGTATAAATTTGTGTGTATGTGTTTACATGTATGATAAATATGAATTAAATGCTGGGATGTACATACAACCAACCATCCAGATAATAATTTCTGCCCCTTGTGGTGTAGCTATTTTTAAGCCACTTAATCTAAAAAACAACCTCTACATTATGACTATCTGCTCCATCTAAGTGTGGTTAAAAATACAAGTGTTCATCTGTGGGATTTTATTCACAACTGAAAGCATATTACTTCAAACATTTTGATCAAACATCATTGTAATTAACCATAACTGTCTTAAGCTTCAAAATAATATTGGGTTTGATCATCCAGCTTTAAACTTGTAACGTCCATCTTATAACACATTTATTTTTGTGCTTCTTAGTTTAACTCTCTGTACAGAATCATACAAAGGCTATGTACACTAGCTAATACTAATGTTAAACTGACAGAGAGGAGGGAATGCAACTAACTAAAAAATAGTACTCATCAACAATTCTTGGACTATTTTACTTGAATAATGGGATTTAGACATTCTTATAATACACTCAATTTTAAATTCATTGCTGAGAACTACTTTGGGGCAATAAGATGGGAACAATGGACCCTCAAATTTGAGATCAAATACGATAACCACTAAGCCATGCATAAAGACAGGTGTATATCATCTGGATACAAAATAAGCTATGTTTCAATGAACAAATTTCTTTTATTTCTTAGGTCTGTTGATCAGGAAATTAAAATGTACCTGACAGTGAACAGCAAGTGAATTATATTTGCTAGATGAAGTGCCCATCCCTTGGATGGAAGTTGTGTAAATTAATGATCAATGAAAGATTACCTTAGAGCACAAAGTTGCTCCATTATATATAATTGTAAAAAAAAATGAAAAATCGCCCATAAAAACAGCAAAACACACAAAATTTAAAATGTGTATGTATCTTTCCTTGGACCCAATTAACATCCATACCAAATTTCGTGAAAATCCATTTATAGGGAAAGTAGCAGTAAGAAAACAAAACGCCCCCCCCAAAAAAAAACAAGTCACAAGCCGTAAAATGCTAAACTGAAAAATTGAATGTTTCCTTGCATGAACCTAAGGAACGTCCTTATCAGTTTGAGTGAAGATTTATTCAAACCCTGCGAAGTAGTTACATGGTTATAAATTAGATAGTACTAGTATATTTATATATATACAAGAAAACATTACGTTACATTCTTGAAACTTTGTTTCGTGTTTCAGGCACATCTTAATAACCCGTACCTCCATGGAGCGAACATTTACATTACAACATTAATAACATTAGAATGGAGAAAAATAGAAGTTCTCCGTGACGAGAAACAGAAGACAAGCGAGAAAATCGTGACACCTATTACAAATCTACATGCACACAGGATAAAAATTTCGCGAAGTTTGGGGATTGCAAATCGCGTAATAAAAAAGATTTTCCAGTGCCATAAATATAAGCAAGAGTTTCATTACTGTATGATGATACAATATTTAACTTCATTGGCTAGTTTCTTCTTCATAAACATTGAAATTTTCTGATACTTGTGTCGGTTGGTTGTGTATGTTTCATCATCAATGTTCTGTGGTTTGGTTGTTCAAATTACACATCTGTGAATATGTACACACATGAATGTGACACTGTGCTCTTCCAAACGATAACTGTTTCAAAAGAAATAATGGACCACGCAGCTCCCTTGATAAATATCCACTTAAAAAAAATATATTTTTATCGATGTCAAAAGTCGCAACTAAGTTACCTATACTGGCATACGAAAGCTTCGCCCAAATGATTTAACCACGCGTTTCACTTCGTAACAAGACATACTGAAAAACATCATTTTCGTGCTATACTGTGAATAGAGCTTGTCATCTCAAAACTAAAAATTATCTATGAAAAATTACACGCTCAAACTATATTCGTGTGTTCAGAAAAAAATAAACATTTTTTTTAAAATAAAACAAATTAGTTCACATGAGTAGGCGTTTAGCATTTGGTAAATCTCTATGAACGTATCTCCTACATTTGTGATTAACATTACCGGTTAGAAAGCATTTTACGTGTGACCATAATGGAAAAAAAAACATATGGAACTATTTCTAACATGTTGTCTATAAAAGCGACAACTCTTTCTCAGAACCTAACGCCACGCTACAAAGGTTTGTACAAGCGAGGGAGGCGCCTAGTTTATTTTGTTCTTATTTAAATAATGTTGTGTATATCTTATGTAAGCCTGCAATGTTTCGAAACATATGCTCAAGGATCGTGACTGGAGTTCAGTTGTGTTGTTATTTAGAGCTTGCATGTAGAAAACTTTAAAACAACTACGTCACAATTATGGGGTAAAAATAACTATAGAAAATATGTTTCTTTATTATTGCGAATTCAGTAAAATTAAGTACTATAAATGTATAAAAAATACCATTCAACATCACTAGCATAGACATAATGAAATGTAATTGAAACAACACAACCTACAGTAAAACAAATTGTCCAGGGAGAGGTATTTTCCCTACACACTGTACAGCAGAGATTTCGACCATACAGCACTATCTCAATATAAAGTTTTACGGTTTTCGAATCCCCTTTGCACCAAACATACTCGCCCTTTCAGCCGTTGGGGCATTATAATGTGACGGTCAATCCCACTATTCTTTGATAAAAGAGTAGCCCAAGAGTTGACGGTGGGTGGTGATGACTAGCTGCCTTCCCTCTAGTCTTACATTGCTAAATTAAAGGTGGCTAGCGCAGATAGCCCTCGAGTAGCTTTGTGCGAAATTTAAAACAAGTAAATCGTCTAGTAATTATTTTAAAAGGATTTATTTAACTAGACAGCGTAGTTGTGTTAATTACAAATATAATAATAAGTAAACTTAGTTTCATGAAATGTTTCCTATTCAATTCAGTATCATAGTTATTTTTCTTCGTCTCAAATGAGTTAGTTCAGAATTACCGTTAAGAATACCAAAAACAAAGAACAAGGTTACATAATATTACCCTTCTTCTTTTCTTTTGTTATTAAATCCCTAACGACATATTCTGCTCTGTGGATGGTAATAATTGATAAAACTGTGTCAAAATTCTTTTACAAAAAAAAACAACAACAAGGAAATGTGCCCTATTTCAGTTTTTCTCCTTTCTCGAATAAAAATCCGAAAATAAAATGGCATATGTACAAGGTCATACTGTTTCCAGTTACCGTACCAAAAATGAAGATATTCGAGTCAGTCGACTTTGGGTGTTGGCTACTAACACACACCTAAACGCATGTATAATATATTGTCTCTGTCGTAATATGTAAATAATTCCGTTAAGTCTACTATAACACTCACGCGTGCGCATTTGTAACTGAAGGAAATACTTATCAAGATTGCCTCCCAGCATTCTATTCTGAAAAGATTTGTCGAATTCACAAGACTTGCCTATGTACATTACCGATTAATCATTCCATATTCAATTTCCATTGCTAAAGTGTTCAAAAACTTCACAGAAAATGGTATGGTTGTTTATATAGATCTAATGATACTCTCGTACCGTGGCACGGTACTTCATCAAGTAAGTGTAAAAGCTACAGTGGTTAGTTAGGTCTTTGTGATCCATGATTTATGCCAACTTGTTGCACCCAAGAGATAAAAGCAGAATGTCACCACTTTAGAACTGTTCCACGCATGCTCATGTATATTAACTTACAGGGACGTAGATCCTCGGGGGATGGGTGGGATATATCCCACCTTCATTTTAGGTGGGGGATATGGTGCATACAATCATCCTCTCCTACAGTTTGGTCTGTTGAATTGTTTTATTGCATAACAAGCCTACAAATTGTGTGTTTGTTCTTGTGATTCTCGTGTTCTTACCAATCGGAATTACATAATTAGGCCTAGATGTAGGCTTTTTCAGTAGCCGAAATGTAAAATGCAAAAGAAGTCTAGCCAAAATATTCAGAAGTTTACGTTTCTTACTGCGTCAAGGTATAGCATTACGTGGACATACTGATACAGAGGGGATCTTCCTGCAGTTAATGAAGCTCCTGGAAGAGGAAGATCCTGAGTTGATAGACAACTTGTCAAAGAAAACCACATTCGCATCACCCCAAGCTCAGAATGAAATAATGGAGATGTTCAGCCATCAAATACTGAGGAACATAGCACACGAAGTGCAGCAAATAAAATCTTTGCATTAATGGTTCATAGCACTGAAGATGTTACAGGTGCCAAACAGGAAGCAATATGTGTACGATACGTAGATGAGAACCTTGACGTCCATGAGACATTTCTTAGTTTGTACAGTGTTTCCAATACAACTGGTGAAACAATATCCTCGACTATACTTGACGTACTGACTAGACTCAATTTACCACTGTCAGGATTAAGAGCACAAACTTATGATGGAGCCACTAACATGAGTGGTGCATACAGTGGATGCCAGGAAAAATAAAAGAAAAGCAACCGTCAAATTTGTTTTTTCACTGAAGAGCACACAAGGCTAATTTAATAATGCAGCATGCAGTTGAAGCTTGTGAATGTGTTTGAGATTCTATCCAGTGGGTACATGAACTTGGTGTCTTGCTTCAGAGGTCAGGCAAATATAAGACAATCTTTGAAAATATTGTATCGTGAGACAGCCACAATGGTCTAGTTAAATACATCCGTCCACTGTGTCCAACACGCTGGTTGTGCCGCCTATCTGCAATTACATGTGCCAACATTGTTAATTCTTTGAATTAGCAAATGAAAAATCAGATGTAGCAGTGAAAGCACGAGGTTTGTTGAACAGATTTGACAAAGAAAGACAGTTTTAGGATTGTTGATGGCTCGGCATCCATTAGCTGCATTAGAGGAACTAAACCGAGCATTCCAAGCAAAATCAGCGACAGTATCTGACATGATTGAAGCATCTGCAATGACAGTTGAGCAATTGCGGGTATTGCGAACAGAGGAAAATTACAACAAGATATTTGATGAAGCTGAGAAAAAGGTAACTTCCCTGGATCTGGTGCCTATTGAACTTCCACACGTTCGCAGACCCTCTAGAAGGATCACAGGTGATGACTCAGCACACCATTCTGCAACAGCTAGAGATTACTACAGAAGCCAATATTTTGAATTTGTGGACACAATCAATGCAGACAACAACGACTTGAGGCAATATTTGGCACTTGACAACATGATCACATCTGAAAAGATTGACAACTCGGTTATAAACTTCTATCCAGAAATCTTTGCACAATGGCTCGAGTTTCAGTTGCCCATGTTAAAAGGAACCACAAAAGCAGTATCTCTTAAAGGTGTGAAGGATGCTTACTGTACAATGCATGAAACAAGCCAGCAGATGTTTAGTGAAGTGTTTCTTCTCATGAAAATTTTGCTTGAATGTACAGTATCCAGCTGCGAATGTGAACGCAGCTTTTCAGTGCCGCCTTAACCACGTGGCAGTTTGTCACACTCACAAAGATGAGGTCGACAAGATAAATATAGAAGAGCTTATGAAAGAATTCATAAACAGATCATCACAAAGGAGGTCTATGTTTGGGAACATGTAGACTAGAGGACTAAATGAATCTTACTTCATTGAAAAGTATGAATAATTATGTGCTACACTGTATTGATGTGTAATTTTCAAGAGTTCGCAAAGACATTTTAATTATTTTTATCAAACAACATGAACAGTTTTTCAGTAGATATAAACTTATCAAGGGTAATTATTAATTTTATTTATATTTGAAAACGTAATTCATGCAATGGAAGTTATTAGTAACCTTGTCAAGTATAATGGCCATCTTTTATACTGTGCAGTGTGCAGGAATAAATTCATGTGGCAGTTAATTTGTGACACATTTGTCTTTATTCTATTAACATTTTGAAAACTGTTCACAACACCTCACTTATACAAACCTACATGGAAACCTTAGAGAATCGTAGCAACAAGATTACTCTGTGACTGCATGTTTACAGCATTCAGGTTCACATTATCAGAGATTACCAATTTGAAAATTGAACAGTCCACATAAGTGGTTGCAAAAATCATCCCCCCATCAGGTGTAAAACACCTACTCCCCTGTTAACTTAAATAGTCATATTAATATATTATACTTGTATTTGAGATTCAAGAGTAAAATATGCATGTTTTGCAACTGAGAAGTTATACAATGAAACAATTAACTATTCATGAGGTGAAAGCCATTAAAACAGGATATTTTTCTTTATAAATTGTCGTCCCCGAACGTTGTCTCCACTCATAACTATTGCCACTTAATCTGGGAAGTACCTTTGAGGTCCCAAGGAGGTGACGTAAATGGGGCAGTGTAGGGGTATGATACCCCTGTCATTCCTACATCTTCTTCATGTTTTGACTATTATAAAAGCTTTGGAAAGCCTCTCACTAGGTATTAAAACCAATTTGTGTTTGATTGGAGCTACACTATAGACTTCATCCAAATCCTAATTCATAAAAGCTGCTTTTGCTTTCTTACTGGATATCAATCATAACGTCTTTTTCCCAGCTTAAAATAACAAAAGCATGTAACAAGACACTTACTTACACTCCTATGATTCTGTTATGATAAGCAAACTTTACACATTGTTGACAAGAGCTGAATTTCAAATTAACGGATGGACACTGAGAACCCCAAATTCCAATTTATTTTACAAAATATATTCTATTTAATGTCCCTCCCCCACAAAAACTAACTCAGAACATTGTGTAGGGTGGACAAAACGCCTGCTCCTTCCGCAAATCAAGATAGTGTTGATAACAGAAAGAACTTATTGCATATTATTAACATGCACTAACAAATGGTTCGATTGATAATCCAAAATGTTTGTTGTCTTTAATATTTCATAACAGGATAATACATGTATGATATATCCTTTTTAGCATATCAAGGGTGACCTTTGAAAAACGTTCAAAAATTTTGTTTCAAAGCACCAAATATTTCATATTGTTTCTTTCCCACAATCATTACTAAAATGCCAAAAACTAACTTGATAATAGGGGATGGGGTACCAGACTCTTGCCCATCCTGTAGAACCTCACTCCACATAATCGTTACAATCATAATTATAGTTAACTTTGATCAAAATAAGCTACTTACATACACCACAACTAAATATTAATTTATTCATTAATATACATAATTGAATACATTGTGTATTTACAAGATTTTCTGTAACATTAATTTCCCACTTTTAACAAATATGATTTACATAACTTTAGTATTAACTTTCATTAAACCTACCATACCTACGGGTATTTTTTTTTAATAGTTACAATATCAAAATGTGAACATGACCAAGGTATAACAATGAAGCAATCGGTATTTTCGTATTTAACACAAAAAATTAGTGAATAGGATCATAAAACACAAACAAAATAATCCGGTACAAAAATGCTTATATTTATACAGGTGAAAAACAAATATACTAAACATAAATTTGCATATACATGCTTTTCTTCAGAGATATACATAATGACATTCGTTCAAATAGCTATATTTGATTAATCTTCTTTATGTATTTGACAAGCAATCAAAATATTGCTGTATATTGAACTCTCTGACCATACATTGATTTAACCACTTCACAAAATTCTGGATATGCTACATAACCTCAAAACTCAAAATGTATCAAAATATGGTTGGGTACATTTAGAGTAGTGACAGTATAAAACATGTATCGTTGGTTCTTATGCCCGAGAATATTCTACAAATTTAGACAACAGATGGGGCTTTTGCCATACACATTTAACAAGTTACATGCATTTGTAAATATATATTAAACTGAAACATGGATACAAAAATATGAATATAAATGAAATCTGTTACAATGTACATAGAAAATCAGAAAACAACAGTTAGGGCAAAATTAGGGAGAACTGTTTGCACAAAGAGTTACATCCATCACCGGGATCAGGACCTAAATTTTACTGCTATAAGCTCTAATATTTATTGTTCAACCATAAGAGTAGAGCTGTGAATATACATAATCGACTAAAATAAGAATGAGACAAATCGTTGTTTTTAAATTCCTTGAGATCTTACTTCATACATGTAAACACGTTTCGTTTCTGAATCACGATCATATGCATAAGTATTGAACATCATCACTGAATGATATGTATACTTCACCAGTTAGACCAAACCAGTTTATAAAAACCAGATATAAAATTTCATACTTCAACAACACGTGAATCTGGTAATAACCACTCTTACAAGTTTTTGTCATTATGTGGGAATATTTAACATAATGATACAAAGAAATGTGTGTTAAAGCTATCCATTTCATTTTGGTTTTGTATAAGATGCAGCCACTTGTGCTTACATCAAACCCTGCAATGACACAGTAACAACACTTACATGTATTTATTTTGATGTAACAAGCTATGTATTTAATATACTTAAAATAAATTTCAGTTGATTCACAATAAAACATTTTCACAATTTATCATGCCCTATTACGAAACCAGAAGACTAAATAGCTTATATGCTTACACATTACAATGATGTGAGACATAATATTATACTTTGAATATTCCGAATAATATACTAGAAATGGGTTCAATGATTAAACAATATATATGAAAAAGATTTTCTGCAAGAACTCAGTCACTGATTTTCTTAAAAACTACACACAGAAAATATTTATATTATCTTTTCCAAGTCTTGCAAATATATATTCAAAAATTAAACAAAGAACAAAAATAAAATGAAAAAATGTTTCAACACAAAAAAGACAGAGAAAACTACCAAAACTGTTAAAATTATATTAATAATGTGTATAAGGAAATTCGGTTCAAGTCACAATTAGATGAACTTACTCTGTGGTAAAAAGAGGAAAGGTTTTGAAAACATACACTCATATAAAAATGAGAGACATTTGTTTTTAATTTTGCGCAAAGCTACATGAGGGATATCTACACTAGCTGTGGACACTACTATTTTACCAACGAACTGTGGGATTAACTGTCACCTTCAGTTGAAGATTGAGTGTATTTGGTGTGACGAGGGTTCAAACCCACGACCCTCAGATTACAAGTCAAGCACCCTAACCACTTGGTCATGCCAGGTCCAATAAGATACACGGCAAGTGCAAGTTATACATGAGGGTAAATTTTATTTCTTTGATCAGTAACTAAAACAGTGAAACATTTTAAGAAAAAAGAAAGAAAGGTTAAGGCAAAGAGCTGTACAGTACTCAATTTGTATAAAATGCAACGCAAAATATAGGCACACATATCATACATAATACAATTAACTCAAACTGTTGATTCACCTGTGATTTTGTTTACCTAAAAGTAAACTATTATTACTGGTTATTTTGAAAAAAACAAGTTTTAACTCCTAACTCAATTGTATACATGAAAATAATTTGTGAATATAAATCTTAAAATAGTGTGTGACAAACTTGAGTACACAAACATTATTATTAACATACTACAGTTCCCACCTGTGGATCACAAAAGTAACTTGTAAGTTTTGACATTAGTTAAAGAGGGCAGAGCTGGCCATTGTATAGCTTTGTGCTTAATAATAATGAAACATATTAAAGTTGCACATATGTTCAGTAAGTGGAACTTTTTCTGCATTAAATTTTCTATTGGACAGTACTTTGTACAAGAAATGAAAGTAATATTTTCTACACATTTAAACAAGAGTTTGTCCTTCTGAGTATTCTCACTGTGCACAAGAGTAAATCCAAATAATAGATATTCTCACATGGTTGAACAATTGACATTTCTCATAATGTTATAATCACTGTAAGATACCCTAATGCTGGCTGATAATTATTTAATACTTTATTACAGATTTGTTTCTCTTAGTTTCTTTAATAAACATCCTTTAGCAATGTAGATCATGCACACCTATGTATGATCTTTTTATCTTAAACATGCTATCTAAAATCACCATCATATTAAAGTTGTTAATGAGGGTAATTTTGAAGAAGGAAGACTATTGCCATCAGTTTCCTGTTTATGTAAATTGTGAAATTTTCATATTTTTGTCTAGCGAGTCTTTCAAATAGAATGCAAATGTATTGCATACTGGGATGCCTTTTTGTTACCAGATTCTTTCTTTATTGTTTATGAAGAAATATATTACTTTAAACCTCATATAATTTTAGAACTAATGGTTAAATGTGAACTTGGAGGAGGGTGGTGGCCACAGGAAATAATTAAATTAAAAATCACAAATTTTTAAAGTTAAATTCATCATTGATTGTTTTTTCAGCTTTAAAACATTAAAAATAAGAAACGCTGAACTATATTAAAACTTAATGTCTCAAAATAAATTTGAACTTCGAGGAAAAGCTGGTAAACCTTTCATTGTAAGATAACAAGATTCCCACTCAGTACTTACACACTTCTTAATTAGAATCAACTCAATTTTATAGGAAATTTTATACCTATACAACTTCAACAATGCTCATATGACAGTATAGAGTAAATATCACAGATTATAAATGCATTTTTTAAACAATTTCTGTACTGAAATATTCTTGGCAAATGCATGTATATGATAAAGCAGGTACATGAAGTTCTAACAAGAGTGGGAGGCAATGATGAGACTTAAAACAAAAGC
Organism: Tachypleus tridentatus; assembly: GCF_004210375.1. Lineage (NCBI taxonomy): Eukaryota > Metazoa > Arthropoda > Merostomata > Xiphosura > Limulidae > Tachypleus > Tachypleus tridentatus. Next base: position 93,361,890 of record NC_134825.1, read on the forward strand.
TAAGTGGTAATACGTATGTGTTCATTGTTAAATGCAAATACATCAGCATACACTTTTGACAACTACAGCACAATTATTTTTATGCAAAGATAATAATGAATCTTTTAACAAGCAGATTGTTTTTTTGATAAATGTAAGTAGATAGCTCAAGAACTATAGTTTCTTACTGCCTATCTTACAATGTAGATGTTTACAGAAGTCATTTTAAAAGTATTTTTATAGTTTGCAAAAACACTGGCCCAGCCCTGAATATTAATGTAGATCATAGCTTTTTTAATTTTTGCATGTATTGCTACTGAATACACTAAATCTAAAATAATTAAATTTAATGTGAAAGTCATAATAATAGCCTTAAACAATTTATTGAAACTTTTTTACATTTTTACTTCTCTGTTGTAAGCAACTTATCTAAAAATTTCATGTTCAAAACATGCTTTCTTCATTTTTGTTTAAGAGGTTATTGTTTACTGATTATCCAAAAAATTTATTATTTAAGTCACTTAAGTTCATAAAAATTAAATAAATGTATGAACATGTTTCTTCTTATTAAAAATAAGTTAGTAATGAAAAATAGATTTCACTTTAACATTAATAATCAGTTATGAATAATTTGCATTATATATATTTCACAAATTTACTGTACGAGAATAATGTTTATTTTTTAACAAAACTTAATTTTCCTTATATAAAACTATACTTATTCTGAAGTATGTGCAATAACGTTATTAAAATATTATGAAAATAGTAAGCATAGAAGTTTCTTGTATAAGCATTACAATAACCATATCCATGTAGGTGGCAAAATATGTAAGCATTTTAAATCAAGTATCTTCAACATCTAATGTATTTTTTATTCTTAACTTTTTTTTTCAAAAAGTAACAATTTAAGTAAGGATTATTATAACTAGTTTTGTTTTCCAAAAAATCATGTAACTTATGAATACATTTATAAATGTTCTCCTACAAGTACTGTACTGTATTTTAATATCAGTGTAGATACTGTACATGTAATTGTTCAAGTGAAAATATAGATACTGTATACAATAACCTCAAAAACAAGAATATCTATTAAATAGCACAAGTAGAATCATTCTAAATTATTTTACTCACTTAGAACACTTTGAGATAAAAAACAAGAAGGCACATAACCAGTTTATATATGAAAGTACAGCCATAAATAAGAAATTTTATCAGTTGTCACTCCATGTACTCCAAGATTAAAAGTTAAAATCAAGGTTTGTAAACTTTTCATAAATTCTTATACATTTGTAGCCATAAACAATGCCAATGTTATTGAAGCTTACATTCAGCCAAATTTCAACCATTTACTTTGTAATAAATATAAAATTGAAAATACACAAGAAGGTATCACTCAGTGTAATAATCTAAGATGTAAACTCTAATCTAGGTAAAATTATAAATACCATATCATTAAGAACATAGGTAAAACCATTTTGTTTAAAATGAAATATTTTTTCTTCAAATTCTAAGAATTTTATCTATATGTTAAAATGTATGTTTTCAATGCAATACTGGTCAAACTGAAAATTTAAGGCAAAAAATGAAATGAATCAACAAAACTTTCATGTAAAATTCCAAGTTATAGTCCATTAAGATGCTCTGAAAATTATAACAATTGCATATAAATGCCCATGTTTTCCATTTTGGCCTTGTGATAATCAACACTAAAAACAAAAAAAGATTATTATATGAAGTATATTTTATAAAACCATATGGAAGTACTTTGAGTTTTATCTAAATTTATGAATGTTATAAGTATTTAGTTATGATTTAGTTACATGCTATTTGTATAGATATTAAATAATATACAGTAATTTATATATTTGTAAGTTTATGTTGTTTATGTATTGGAAATAATATAAAATCTATTTACATTTTTGTTAAAAATATTTTTCCAGGTATGCATTTGTTGTGCCTGCATTTTCATTTTGTTCAAAAATATAATGTGTTTAAGTAGATTTGGCTTTAGAGGAGTTTAAGCTTTGAAAGAGCTTCCAACCAACCAAAAATAATAAAAATATAGTACTCAGAATCTAGTAGTTCTCCTAACATTTTTGATACATATGGATACATATATTTCTGTATCTAGGTAAAGTACTTGTATTTAATGATGAGAAAACCTTCTCCACATATTGTATTTTTGTTGCAGTACAGTGGAGCGCAGTTAAGCCGCGGTATTTGGGGGGTCAACCTGCTTACCCGCGGCTTAAGTGGTCCGCGACTTAAACCTTTGTGACTGAAAAGCTGAAGTCGCCAACAGCTCTGCCGAGGACCCTCATCCGGGCCATTGTGTGATCATTATATCGGATTATCGAATTAAAAATAATACTTTAATTATTGATCACTTTTTTCATGGATTTACTGCGGATTAACTTTACTGTATGGAGAGGTGTGATTCGGTAACAATGACGGCCTCCATAAAGCTGACATAGAGAGCGGATAAGGTAGATTAACGGTCGATCTCTTGTAATATATTTTATTTATTTCCCAAATTAAAGCAAATCCTTTTTAAATATCCCCTTGAAGTTATAAAGCCAGGATTAAATTTGTAATCCGCATTTTTACACGTTCTTAAATTAGCGGTGAGCTGCGATAATCCTCGCTCACAAGACTTGCTACAGCGGCTTAAGCGATTTCGCAGTTTACTGGTCCAAGGCTTAATGGCACTCCACTGTATTAAGCTTGTAATAGTTGTTTTTTTTAAACTACTATTCAGCCCATCTTTATACTGTATAATCATACCTCAAGTTATCTGATGAAGAAAGTTTTTAAACTTTCAAACAGATATAATTTAACAAATGAATACTTTTACAATTCACAATAAAATAAACATTTACAGAAGTTATAAAAAATATAAAATCAATAAAATTTATTCACTATGGTGTGAGTCTAATTCTTGCTCTGCCTAATAATATTTAAACTTTATAGCTGCTTTCAAAGCTACATTTTATTAGAGAGCAATTAAATAACTTGATGAGGCAGCATCATAGCAAGCTTTCAATTGTGGTCAACCCATAAACTAATGGAAATTCTTTAAAATCAAGAAATAGATAGTATATTCTCAATGGATGATAGGTTCTTAGCAAAAATAGCTAATACATGGGATGGGCAGAAAAGTTTTAAAAAAACTTTAAGTAGGATTGTTATGTTTCCAGACAAAACTCTTTATACTAGTTCAGGAATGAAAATATTAACTTTGTTCTTCATGACATTAAATCCAATTTTTACACCTAGTCTTCAGCAGTGAGAGAAAAACTTCAGTAACACAAGTTGTAATTATCAAACTCACCAGGATGACTAACAGATAAGTTCAAAAATCAGCATTTGTCACTCATAGTTGGCCTTTCCAGTCCTCGTTTCGAGTTATTTGAAGTTATGACCATTTAAAGAAATTAAAACAATACAAGTTTTAAAAAGACTTGTAGCAAACTTTTAATTATTATAATTCACCAGGATGACTAACAGGTAGTTCAAACATCAGTGTTAGACACTTGAAGTTGCCTTTCCAGTCCTGGGTTTGAGTTATTTGACGTTACAGCCATTTTCTAATCTCAAATTGAACTAGATGTACTTTAATTCTTAAATGAGAATCACATTAAAAAAGGTCTAATTTATAAATTAAAAACTTGACTAGCATTAAAAAGATTAATGGCCTTTAAAAAATTAAAAACATTTGTAATGTGGACAGTGTCACCGATGCCAATAACACTGTATAACATTAGGAATAAACCTTAGGACAAAACATGTTTAAAATGGTGCTGTTGATGAGAGTTATAATGATGGCAAGACAGTAAAATGTGGCTTATTGTGACCTGAGTGTCACACAGACAACTCATTCATGCATCAGTCTCAGATATAAGGAAACAATGAGTTAAAAACTGACCAATACGCAGTCTAGTGAGGACAACTTCTCTTTCTGATTCTTATGAAAACAAGATGCCCAAAGTCCAGTAAAGGATTTTATTTGGGAAAGCTTGTTTTGATGTTGCTCACTCCAAGTCAGCTGTCAACTGGCATGGAGACGAGTCTTGAATACAGTACCATAGTCTACGTATAGCACAGGCACAGCAGTGGTAGTGCCAGAGCCAGTTCTCACAAATACCAAGGCCTAGTATCCAGAAAAACTGGATAGAAGTGGATATTAAAGAGAAATAGGCCAGTCACTTTTGGATATCAGTGCAAAGAGAATGAGAACTAATGTGAAGCAATTCCAGGACCAGTAGAGAACTAAGCGAGTTAGTAGTGCAAGTTGAGTACTGCAAGAGAAATGGTATACAATTCAGCAGTGAATACAGAAACTGTACAAGGGATTCTGCATGCAACCACTAAACCACAACAAACCATGGCAGAGCCCACACAGTCATCTGATTTTGAATCATTTGTATAAATAGGAATGGAAGAATGGTTTGAAAGATGTTCAGTAAGTAATAGACAGCATTTCTAAATAATAGTGTTGGCTTTTTTCAAATGACTTAAAAGATAGATCACATTTGGGGACTGGCTGACCAGTGGATATAGCAATGTTATCCAAGGACAGACCCAATTCATCCAACTGGCCCTGGATATGAAGGTCAAAAGGAGCAATGGCAAATCATCTGTTCTAAAAAAGTATGGCCCACTGAGGAAGGAAAACACAACCCCAGGTGGAATGTTTTGGTAAGGAACAAGTTTCGAAGCATACAGTAAAGACAGTTGCAAACAGTGGAGTTGCAAAGAAGGTTCAAAAGACTCTGTGTATAAGCTCTGAACTGGGAAAGTGTGGAAAGCCCTGGTGAAGAGCTGAAGTCCCTGATGATGAATAGGGTCCAGCATTTTGAAAACCAAAGTTCTGGCATAGAACATCAATCTGTTCTCCAAGTGGTGGAAGAGAGGACACAGAGAATGTTCAGTGCTCTTGTACATTTGACTCGTAGCTGCTTGATGAGTGGTATAAAGGTCAGCTTATGGTCAAAGATAAGCCCCGAGAACTTTGTCTCAGGTACAACTTCACCGATATGGAGTTCAGGATCAGGGTAAATACCCCGTTCGCAGTAAAAGTGCACGCAAATGTTTCAGAGAGAGAGAGAAGATAAAACCAATTGCTGTAGTCCACTTCAGTAAATGATTGAGGACAGTATGTAGCTGCAGCTCAATATACCTCATGTTCAATGACTGAAATTAGATGTGAAAGTCATCTACGTAAAGCCCGTTTGCCACAGTAAGAGGGAGTTGTTCAGTGATGGCATTAATCTTTATACTGAAAAGTGACACTCAAAATACAGACCTGATGGATTCCAAATTCATGTAGTAAAGAACGAAAAATGTCGAACTCGCACGAACATGGAATTAAATGTCCATTAAAAGAATTTTAATAAAACTGGGCAAATGAACACGTAACCCATATAAATAAATGAAGGTCTCGCAAAATGCCATACCTACATGTATTATCATAAGCCTTCTCAATGTCAAAGAATACTGATACAAGATGTTGTCATTTGAGAAGTCTTTCTCAAATGACAACATCTGATTGACATTTCAAGTCAAATCAGGTGGAATGCTGTCATCGGAACCACACTGGGTGGGCTAGAGAAGGTTGTTTGATTCGAGGAACCAAACAAGACAAGCATTAACCATTCTTTCTAAGGTCTTACAGAGACAGCTTGTCAAAGCAATTGGATGGTAGTTTGAAGAAATCTAGGGATCCTTCCCATGCTTAGAGAAAGGTAGGAGAATAGTCTGATGCCAGGCATCAGAAAAAACATTCTCCTGCCTGATCCAGTTAAAAACAATGAAAAGAATAGTAAGAAAAGCAGAAGCTAGATGGTGTAGCATTTTGGAGTGTATATCATCAGGTCCAACTGATGTACTGCCAGACCAATGAATGAACACTTTGAGTTACACCAGTGGAAAGGGACAATTATAGTCAGAGAAACAATCAGCTTGAAAGGAAACAGGTGTTCGCTCTGCCCGAGTCTTGATGGCTAAGAAGGTGGAGGATGAAGCAGAAGTGCTAGATACCTGGTAATAGCTTTCATCTAGTGTACTGGCAATGCTCTGGGTATCAGCTACTTCCTGGCCATCAGAGAGCAAGATTGGGAGGGGGGACAGAATTATATTGCCCACTGACCTTTTGAATCTTGTCCCATATAACTATGGAACTGACGATAGAAAATATGCTGGTTGTGAACTTAATCCAAGATTCTTTCTGGCTTTCATGTCTTACCCACTGAGCATGAGCATGAGACTGCTGGAAAGTGATACTGTTTGAAAGAGTGGGATACCTAAGAAAAGTATCCCAGGCCTGTTTTTGTGCCTTCCATGCCATGTGGCAGGCAGGATTCCACCACAGATGAAGATATACTGGAAAATGTGTTGAGGTTTTAGGAATATATTGAGCAGCTATCTGTATAATACAGTCAGTTACTGCTGCCATGCAGTCACTTTCTGATGGCTTATAGATAATGGTAGGATCGAGATCTGTGGGAGCAGTGAAAGAGAGTCAATTGGCTTGATCTATCTTTCACTGGGGCACGTGGGTTGGGTGGCATCGACCACGGCCAGTCTCTCTCAAAAGTATAAGAAAATGATCACTGCCTCGTGGGTTACTGTTAACCCTCCATGAAAAGTGGGAGAATAGTGAAGGGAAGCAAATTGAGAGATCAATAAAAGTAAAAGATGGACTAGGTGCAAGAAAATAAGTATAAGAACCAGTATTGAAAAGAGAAAGGTTGTTATCAGAGAGCACATCAATATCACCACCTCTTCAGAGGGGATGATGTCTATTAAAGTTCCCCCAGGATTAATATGGAGATAGCAACTGTTCAATGAGAGCATCAAGGTTTGATTGATCACAGGTCTCTCCGGGCAAGAGAACAAATAGTCATGGTATGACCCAAGGAAACACTGATGGCTACGGCCTCCAAATGTGTGTTGAGTGGCAAAGACAGAGTGGGCACTTGCTGATCAACCAACAGTGCCACCACTTCATGAACTTGTCCATCACACAGCCTGTTATTTCTGTAAAAAGAAAACTGTCAAATAGTGACTGTATTGGCAAGTTTCATAAATGTTTCCTGTAAGGAAAGACATACAGGATGGTAGAAATCAATCATTGCTTTGATGTCATCCAGATTAGAATGTAAACCTTGACAGTTCCATTGTATCAAGGTGGCCATTTTTCTTTACATGTAGGCAAATTGGGTGGACAGCCCTTCTGTTTATCTTTTACCTTTATTTTCGTTATTCAATTTCCAAAGATCTTGCCCTGGTTAATAGAGCAGGTCTTTGTTGTTGGGTAAGGATTCCAGCAAATGAGGACGTGAACAAATAATTGTTTTGAAATTTGGGGTGGGAGAAGATGTACCCAAGAAAATGTCCATACTTGGAACCAAAGAAAGTGGATCTTGGGGTTTGCTGGAATGAATTTTAGGGACAGAGATAGGTGCTGATGTTGATTCATCAATTTTTTAATCATGGAGGTCAAAAGACTTTTCATATGGTTTGAGAACAATTCTTTTGGAGGCGCAGAGAGATCATGTGATGAATTCAAAGTAGTATGAGGCATAACCTCAATAGGTATATCCCCAGTTGCCCTCATGTAAGAGGAGCTCATTGTGTTTAGATGTGGATGTTTCCATCAATATGGCACCAGAGTGAAGCTTTCTGATTGACTTTGGAGAGCTGGCAAGACCATCTAGTCCTTCTGAATGAAAAATGGATACATTTACCCTAAAGATTTATCTGAAAGAGAAAGTAGCATAAGAAAATAAGGTACAGATGTTACAAATGTTGAAGATTGCTGCTCAGAATCTTCAAAATGTGGTTGTTTACCTGTGGACTGTTTCTCTATTTTATTTAAGTTTTAATTTGGAAGATCCAAAACAAAAAAAAACTTTTCAGTGCCCACTGACATCACCCACCACGGAACCCTACGAGAGGACTCACTACAATGCCTAACACGGTCACTATAGCAATGTCAGGATTTCATGAGCACTATACCCAAACACCAACATCAGATACAATGTCCACAACACCTGTTGAGAACATCCAACACTAGTACTTCATGGATCCAAGCCCAAGTGGACCAGCCAACTGACCTTACAGGGGCCACCCCAATGCTGCATGTCTACAGGAATTCAAGGCCAAAGTGGTGTGTTAGGGTTGGACCTCTCAACCACTAGGATCCTCTCCTCCCATTTATGGGTCACCGTGCATGGCAAACACGTGGGTGAATGTTTAGATCCCAGAGGATGTAAACTGAAAGAACAGAACCTTTCCTGCAAGGCCCCCTCACCAAGTACAGGAATCCACACCGAGGGGAGATGCAATGATGTAGGTATTTGGTTGTTCAGCTTAGGCTATGGGTTACAAATTGAAAGGATGACAAGAAACTAAAATGTAGCTTATTGTGATCTGAGTGTTACACAAACTACACACTAGTGCATCAGTTCCAGATAAAAGAAAACTGAATTAAAAATTACAGGAAACATTTATGAAACTTGCCAATACAGTGTTTCCTTTTTTCTTAGAGTCCATTCATCTTTTGCTGAGTCTATTATTTTGGAATGTTCATTGTTAGGTTTTTGACTACTATCTTTGCTTAAGTAGTTACAAGTTCCAGAATTATTGAAGGAGCTGTTATGCACATGTTCTTTGATTCTGACAGCTAAGGTTTGAGTTATTGACTCAATATAGACTCACCTGCTGGGAGTACAGAAATTTTTGTATAATACCAGCAATTTTTTTAGAGATATTTAGTCTCTAAACAGAAAAAAATTGTGTATTCATTTGTTCAGTTTAAATATTACTATTAAGCTGACTTTGGGGTAAGTTGATTGCAGAATGTTTTTGATTTTAGTTTTTAGTTTGATACCATGAGAACTAGTGAAAAATGACAGGATATTCTGGAAGGTTGAGGTCAGGAATTTTGGGATTGTAAACCTCACTGATAAATTTAAAAAAATCTTTTGCTGATGAATGCTAGATGGAAAGCATTTTTAATAAAATATTTTAAAATTCTGATAAGTTCATCATGAAAATAGTCATAAGAGCTGATATGTTTATAAACTTTATCAACTAATAGTTATTGAAAAAAACTTTTACAGTCAGGTATAAATGTGCTGAAATGGCAGTACAGGCCAGAAAATACAGGTGTGGTAGTACTTAGTTTTATATGAATAAAGGATGCAAAAAAAAAAGTTGCCTACAATATAACTTTTTTCTATGTTAATTATGTTTGTTTACTCAAAATGTTACATCTACGATTTTTCATCTATATGATTTGAATTTCTAGCAAAAACTGTAATAAAAGTTTACAGGACCTAAAATATGTCAAGTTGAACAAGTCACCTAAAAAAAGACTTATCAGCTTACCTTTAAAAGAAAATCAAAATAATGTTTTCTGACTGAAACATTACATTTTAACAATTAAATTACTGTAAAACATAATGGATACACAGGGGCTTACATTAAAACTACCAAAAATATCAGAGCAGCAATTTTAAATCTATGATATGTAAATATGAATTTTTTTTGCATGGATTGTGAAAACAAAGATTAAAATATATTTTAATTTTTATGAAAAGTAAAACTACCCCTAACTTTTTAAGATGCTGCAAAAACTACTCTAGCTAGGGCTTAAACTTGAAATCCCTTAACACATACAAGTTTTTAAACCTGTATTTTACTGAGCTAGCAGGGCTTAAGTAATATGAAACAGCTTTAAATACTAGCCCTCATAGTGCTGTCATTCAAAACAAAATTTGAGTCCATAACATACACATATGTAGATTAATTCAACAATATAAGTGCAAATTTATAAGCTCAGATCAACAAAAACAAAATTTTTACACTGCTTTTCTAAAGCTACAACATATACATTAAAAAGAAGAGGCAAAAAAACTATGGCAATAAAATAGTTGAAGTAATTTTTATTTGTGAAGAGCTTGTTTTCGTATTTTATACAAAGTTACATGAGGGCTGTTGGAACTAGCTGTCCCTAATTTAGCAGTGTAAGACTACTGTGTGTGTGTGTTTTCTTATAGCAAAGCCATATGAGGCTATCTGCTGTATTTATTGAACCCCTGATATTAGAGTTGTAAATCCAAACACTTACTGCTGTCCTACAAGGGTACATAAGACTAAAGGGAAGAGAGCTAGTCATCATCACCCACCACCAACTCTTGGGCTATTTTTTTACCAACAAATAGCTGGATTGAACATCACATTATAATGCCCCCATGGCTGAAAGGAAGAGCACATTTGGTGGGGCTGGGTATCAAACCCATGACCCTCTGATAATGAGCTAAGTGCTCTAACCAACCATCCATGCTGGGCAATTTGTGAAGAGGAGCATAAAGGTTTGAATATTTTTTCTGGAGTGTAGAAAAGTTAATTATTCAGTCAAAAACTGTTAAAGAATTGAGGTCTTCATACGGTTGGTTTAGGTACTTTAGTGAAAAAGTTTGAAATATGAACTTGATTATCGGGGGTAATAGGTTTAATCTTTGGAAGATAAGACAGACATGTTTTAATACCAAAATTATTTTTCTGTTAAAGTTATAAACACTTGGAATGGTTTGCTTAACAATGCAGCTTCTGTTAAAGGTTTGTATAGATGTGTATGTGTATGTGGGATACTGGGTTATATTTGATATTGATTTAATGTCTTGACTGCTTGTTCTTAAGGATGAAAAGTGATGAAACTTTGTAAAATGGATGGCAACTGCCTGTTGTGGAGATACAAGTGTAGAGGATGTTTCGAAAATCTTCCGCCTTTTGTCTTCTGGGCAGTGCGAGTGTGTGTAGGTGTTATCGGTCTTTTATAGTGTCCTGGTGGATTGTGGAGAGTGTTATGATTGGTTGGATTACCACTGTTTCTGATTGGAAAGAAGATTTCCTGTAGATTCAACTAATGACAGCCACAGGTTACCTCTAATCCAGAATCTCTGTTAGGTGAAGGTTTGATAGTGTTAGTATAAAATGATTCTTTTATTTTTCTTGTCTTCCAGAATTTACCTGTGTCGATGATTCTAGTTTTCTCCCCGTTTATTCTGTGCCCAGTTGACGTGGTGTGCTCTGCAATGGCTGAATTTTGCGTTTTCATGAGACGTACTATATTTATGTATTTTATTCTTCCTGCAAGTTTTCTTCAGATTTATCCAATGTATGTATCAGTGCAAGAACCTGGAATTTCATAGATGACGTTTTTGAGATTCTCTTTGGTAGGCCACTGTTTGTTTGTTTTTTACCAGAATGGACCTTAAGGTATTGTAGGATTTCCACCTGACCTCTATGCTGAATTTTTTTGGCTATGTGTTTGAGTTTTTCACTGAAATTATGGTAGGTAAACGATGGTAGTGGTGGTGACTTTATGATTTTTTTTTCTGTCATGGTCTTCTTCAAGGAGTTTTTGATGAAGGAGGAGGTGTAACCATTCCATTTAAAACTCTCTATGATCTTTTGGTGTTCTGCTTTGAAGGATGTCTTATTGCAAGTGTTTTCTGCTCTCTTGTTTAGGCATTGGATTACACCATGTTTTATTGAGGTCAGATGATAGGACTGGAAGTGTAGGTATCTGTCCATGTGGGCGAGTTTTTGTATACAGTTGTGGTTATTTGTCTTGCTTGTTTGCTGATGAGTATGTCAAAAAATGATAGACTGTTTTGTTCCTCTATTTCCACAGTAAAGTAAAACTTTTTTTTAATAGTTTGAATGGTTCTCATACTTAAATCCTGTAGAAATGATCTGGCTTACCTTTCTTTGTTGTTTTTCCCAAGCTGGGTCCAAAAGTCCTTCTCGTTCCCACTCCTCTTCTGGTTCCATATATCCATCACCATACGGTTCACTCATCTTGTCAAAACACACTTACTACTGTTGTTAAACAGATCAGAAATTATAATTGAAAGCCGTTGTTTTAATTTTCTTTTGTTTTTTATAATGAAACATTTTCTATCACTACATGTTCATTTTATATACCTTTAAAACTTCTCCAATTCCTAATATTTACTGTATTAAACTTCCCATTCTAGAAAAGCTAAATGAGACTAATAACCTAATGAATAATTAGTAAAAAAGTACAACAGATCATGATGTAAAAAAATCTGTTTCAACTGGAGCCATCACATTATAATGTTCAAAAACGATGGTTCATCCAAGTTAGCAGGACTCAAGTCCCATTCAGAAAACTCTTCATCATGACTGTTAAAACTGATATTTTTTAAGGTACTGATGACACTGTCTTAAAAAAGTAAGATAAACCACAATCCAAAAACCCAATAACCTGAGCAATTTTGAATGGTAAACTATCTTTCTTCAGTAGTACATAACTTGTGCCAAACAGTTACTTATGGTAACTTACATGATTCCTCATAATGGCATTAAATAGGTTAACAATTTTAAACTAAAACATTAACTTTTCCTAGTATAACATTTAAGTGAAGCTGGTTGCCTTGAATTAAATAAAATACAATTATTAGTGCTGCAATTTGCAAGTAATAAGAAATAGCAATAACACACTGTTCACCATTTACAAGTACTTCTGCTATTACAACACAAGTGAACATGTTTATCAGGTATCCATGTTTGTATCTACTGACTGTATTGTATTATTAGTAACAGTACAAGACCTGTTGCTGTTAATTATTTCACAACGTAATAACAGTAGTCAAATAAACGTTTTCAAAATTCAACTAAACTTCAGCCTTACAATATAATTTATATCATATTTTTATTTAAAAAAATTAGACTTTAAGAGCAAAAACTCCTTTTAAAAACTGTGGCAGTAACTTGTTTACTACTATTGTTTTTAAGCTACTAAAGGTGATTTTTCTCTGAAAGTGTAATTTCTTTATTTTAAGACCTTAATATTTTTCAACTTATCTTTTTGTAATCTTCCCAGCGTCTTAAATGTATATAAAATAGGGCATTTACTATTAATATATCAAGAGAAACGTCTGACAACAATAATGTAAGAATATATGATAAACAAGACGTTAGATTCGATTTTAAGACTATTGCTATACAATCACAACCAAATGTTTACTAAGCCTAACTTATGTATAACGTCACAAACCGATAAAAATATCCGTGGACATGAAATATCGGATTGATAGTTGTAACTTTTTAAACTAGTTTGAAAAAACGAAAAATAGTAGTTTGTATTGTGAATATATAACATAGGGCTCAAAAATTATCTCTTCAGCTTCAGAAAATACATAAAAACTCTAGTACTAGTTCCAAGAGTAGGAAAACACTATAATCCACTTCAACCAACTTGTATTGTCAGTTACTTTCACAGTACCAGGCTGCCCAAGTCACAACACTAACGTGATGATTTTAATTAGCACTTTTGGTTGCGGTAAATTTTCTGTTTTGGATAAGAATACAGTAAATTTTCCTTTCATACTATATAACATAATTGAATAATTATTTCTTGTTTTATATCTATGATTGAATTACACGAACAGATTTTTTTTTTCCGTGCGAAGAGACAGAGACATCTGTCGACAAGGAAATATATGAGTAACTGTGAAAATAGCAATCTCAGATTGATACATAAATTCGCTTTTCCTGTAGATTGAAAATTTCATTCTTTACTGAAAAAAAAAATTGCTAATTTTTTATTAATTAAACATTATCGTAAACACAATACTTCCATCTACACGTGTTATACTTACAACTGTTTTCCTTTGTCGTGGCAAATATATTAGTCTTAAGTTTGTTTTTCTCTGGAATATTACTCTTATAAAATAATATTTATTGATTTATATCTATATTCCAGAATGTATCTGTAATTCCTTTCTTCTATGCTCAGTTTAGATGGCCTAGCACTTGTTAATTGGGTACTTAAAATCCAACAAATTGTTGTTGGAAAGCCATAATTAATATTATTTTCCTACTGTTTAGTCATCCGTTAGTCTCTAGGCTGACTGGCATTAACTTTTTTTTAATGAATTAAACTCCTTTCTTTCTTTCTTGGACATCTGTTCACATTTTTATATTTGTATGATTAGGCTGAGTTACTCATATTACACATTATTTTATTTCAGTCATGCAGATAATGTTGCTCTTTGTGCACATTGTATTGTTCATTCAGATTTTTAGATTATATTTTAGTAGAGTTATTTTGTTTTAAAGACCCTCAGTGCGGTGATTTTGTACCACCTAATATATTCGCAGTTTATGTCATCAGGTACTCGTACAGCTCCATCGAGTGAGACTACGGTATGTCTGCGGGTCTCACACCTCTAAAAACCGGGTTTTCATACTCATGGTGGGCAGAGCACAAATAGCTTCTTCTGTAGCTTTGTACTTAATTCCAAACAAACCAAAACTTGTGTGGTATGTTAAACATACCAGGCATTTTTTTTTAATTTAGTTTAGACTGATGAATATTGTATGTTTAAAGAAAATGTTCATAGATACTACATGTTCAGCCCCACATGCAGATTCAGCAAGACTGATTCTGAAACATAGCTAACTTTATGCTGGCTTAGTTACATATTTTTATAGAGCAGTTTTCTTTGATATTTCTAAATCCTCCCAAAGAAGGTGCCGTTGAAAACTGTATACATCAAAACCATTCATTTGTTTCTGTTTTTCTTTCTAGTAAAAATAACTTCATAGAGGTTTAGTAATAAATAAAGGCTGTTTATTTTTCATTTTTGTTTAGAGAATGATCATGTGATGAAGGTGATAAGTGTTCTTGGTTATATATGTGAAAACGACTGGTATGAATAGAGAAAGAACTGTGTAAAGGAGCGAACAACGTTTCGACCTTCTTCAGGTAAGAAAGAAGTTTCAGAGTAAGAGGACGATCATGGAAAAGACCCTAATACAAAACTTTCAAATAGTACGAAAATAATAATACTGTGAAACACTAAGACCTTTACTATAACTCTAGATTTTCATTTACGCTAGGAAGTGCAATGTGTAAAATATTTGAATTTTAATATTAAAATGATTTTGATCACTTTTAAAACAAACTTCCGGAAACTTTAATTTTTCTACTTAATTGAAAAAAGTAATGTTTATAAGTGAAAGGAATTACTTTTTTCCACTTAGATTTATTTGTTTTTGCATTACAATGTGCACATGATCGCTTTAAAAACGGGCATATATCAGTCGGACAACAAAAACGTTTTGTATGGTGACGAGTAAAACCTCGAAAACTTTGTTATTCTCAAAAATACTTGAGGAAACTAAAGATTTCGAAAATTCCTGTGTGTCTTTCACTGGTAATAATATTTTAAAGATTCATCACTTGCCACATTTAACAATAGCTCCTTAAAATGTCATACATTTAGTTTTATGTGATAAGGATAATATACTAGTCTTGGAACATCAATCAAAAATGTATAAAGATGTCTTATTGGGTTTAATAATAGTAAACAAAATAACACATAACTTATCCATTAAAATGTATGTTTGTTTTTATGTCCTTAATGTTGAGGGTATCGTTAACTCAAAACTTGATTTTCTCCCTCTTGTCTATAAGTTAAATAGTTCATATTTGTGGCTTGTTTTTAAATCCTCTTCTGTAATTAACTACTCGTTTTATTTCTGAATTGCTTGTCTCCAATGGATGGTACAGTAATCTCTTGGTGATCTACAACAATTTAACTTGACCCCAGACTGTAAAAGATACTCTGAACACGTTATTACAAGAACAAATAATGTAAAAGGAAAAAGCAACAGAATACTTCAACTGCTCTTTATGTTTGTTTTTAGCTTCAATAGTATCACCATACAACTCAACATTCTTTAGTTGAACTTCAAGAACTATAGTATCACAAATGACACTTGTTTTGTTTGTTTTTTTAATTTTGCGCAAAGCTACACGAGGGCTGTCTGTGCTAGCCATCCTAATTTAGTAGTATAAGACTGGAGGGACGACAGCTAGTCATCACCACCCACCAGAAATATCATATATCATACTACATGTTGGTGTGAAGCATTATTGTATAACATAATTTAAAGTGAGAGTTTACTTGTTTAAACTGAAAGAAGATATATAAATATTTTGTACTCAAGTGATGAAATAATAAATAGTCCTCTTGTGATTTATTTGTACGATTATTTGACTTTTCTTTCATTTCACTGTATAGCTGTGAAGGTGATGAGGCAAATGAGTGATCATTTACTGATATATGCTATATTATCTCAACGTTATTGTGACTAATGACAATTTTGGCTCACAAAAACTGGCAAGAATCTTTTTGAGATCCAAAATGAATTTGACCAAGAGTTAACAGCTACTGCAAAAAAAAATTGCTTGTTTCTCGAGTTGCAGTACGAAAATGGATTTCTGGACATTTTTCTTTTTCTATTTTTTGCATGACTAATATGTTAAAACTTCTTAACTTTTTTCTTTTGTGTGTGAAACATAGAGACAAAATAAAACTGAAAATTTAAACAATTTTGTTACTAAATACACAGTTCCATTATATTTTGGAAACCTAAAAATATTCGTACAGAATATAAACAATTTGGTTGGAATTTTTTCAAGAATAAAAGCAACTTCTGCTCATTTGAGATAAACAATAACACCAGAGAACCTTTGGTGAAATAATAATTCATGATGACGAGAAAACCCATTTGTGGAGAAAAATATATGTATGTAAAAACGGCTGGAATGGATTGAGAAAATTCTATTTAGAGGAGCAAACAACGTTTCGACCTTTTTCGGTTCTAAGGCTATCCGAGACCCTAAACCCTCAATAGACATTCGCAGGAACCAATTAGCAACCTTCATAGAATTCACCACGATGAAGACAAACTTCACGCTCAACAACCACAACGATATACAAACAAATGGCCTAAGCAAGGGCAACCCAGTATCACCAGTTTTAGCCAATATTTTCATGGCACAAGTTGAAACACAAGTAATTAACACAGCATTACATCCACCACTATACTGGTACAGATATGTAGACGACACGATTGCGGGATTCACATCTACAGAATACATACTTAATTTTTTCAATCACATCAACTCTATACATCCCAACATTAACTTCACATGTGAACAGGAAGAAAGCAATCAAATATCATTTCTTAATCTCAAAATTACAAGAACCAATACACAATTTAAAACAGAAATCCACCGAAACATTATCCATACTGGAATATACATTCCTTGGGACTCAGCACATGAAACAAACAAAAACTCAACATATTAAGAAACCAAATAAACACAATCATAAAGCTATGCTCACCAGATAAAATTAACGACTAATTAGACAAAATAAAACAATACTTCATCAACATCAATAAGTTTCCTCCACAAACCGTAAAAAACATTATACGCACACACCTAGACAGAAAGCAAAATCAACTAACAGAAGTAAATATATCCCACGAATTAAAAAATCACGAAACCATATACTGCTGCATACCATATATTCCCGACATCTGCAGAAAAATAATCAACATTGACAAAAACTAGTAACAAAATATGACATACCAGTTAATACCAAATTTATTCAAAAACCAGGCACAAAACTGAGGTCTATACTATATAAAACCATACTGACAAACATCACACCAACATTATTTATAAAATACAATGTGATAACTGTCACGACTTTTATATTGGAGAAACAAGTAGAAAAATGGAAAGCAGATTCAAACAACACAAAAAGTCATCTTCACACGTTTTCGAACATTACAAATCAAATAAACACAACATAAACAAACGCAAAATTAAGGAAGCCTTACTTATACAACAACTCAAGCCACAAATGAACTAATACAAAGGAAGATCTTTATACGTATATTAATAAATATAATCAAACATTTAAGCACGCCTTCTACATTCCTACACTCAATTACACAACTCCCTTCAAACACGTGGTCAGCTATCGGTCAGTTACCTCTTTCTTTCTTTGTGAACCTGACGATGACCGAAACAGGTCCAAACTTTGTTCGCTCCTCTACATAGAATGTTCTCAATCCATACCAGTCGTTTTTACATACATAGAGAATCTTTGGATTCAAGTATAACTACTCTTAATTTGGAACTGCTGACCAGTAAGAAAGCAGCCAAACAGTAGTGCTGATTTGTTCGGAATTTTGAACTAAATAAGATGATTTATTGTTACATTTATGACACACAAACAGTATAGCGACTTTAAGTTTTGAACCCTAGGCTCATCGATCCACAGGCAGCTACACTAACTACTAGGCCAAAAAAGAAAGATTTTGTTTTCAATATGTCTTGTGTACATAAATATCTTTCTGCAAAGTTTATTACAATAATCAGAACTTTGAAATGAAATATGAATTTTTTTTGTTTATGTGAGTAAAATGAAACAATAATAATAGATACTGCTAGGTTACGGCCTGGCATAGCTAGGTAGTTAATGTGTTCAAATTGTCACGTGAGGGTCGCGGATTCGAATCCCAGTCACACGAAACATGCTCGCCCTTTCAGCCGTGGAATCGTTATGAAGTCACGGTCAATCCAACTATTCGTTGGTAAAAGAGTTGCCCAAGTGTTGGCGGTGGGTGGTGACGACTAGCTGCCTTCCGTCTAGTCTTACACTGCTAAATTAGGGAGGGGTAGTACAGATGGTCCTGGTGTAGCTTTGCGCGAAATTCAAAACAAGCAAACACAAAATTACACAATGGGCTGTATGTGCTCTGCCCTCCACAGGTAATGAAACTCGCTTTCTAGAGTTGGGAGTCCGAGGATGTACCGCTATGTCTGTGAGGAGCTTGTAATTCTCGGTATTTAACGGAGCAGTTCAGTTAGTGTACAATTATTACACACTTCCCACTCAACACTCTGTCATAATTATATATTCAAACGAAATACTGCCTAGAACGGGTCGTTGACCTACGCATGCAAACAATGTTCCACTATCTTTAATTTTAACATCTTAATAAATTCTGGCATGAATCATTTTTATACTTGCTAAATGTGATTAATCTTTGATGACTAAACTTTCTTTTACTTTATAATGTACGTATTCAAAACCGCCGTGTCAAGTAGGAAATGTATGGGTGTCGTTCTAATTGTCGTCATTCGCTCATAACTAATGACAATCTCACTAAAATAAGAGTGATCAATATTGTGGCAAATTTTATGAAATCAAAAGTTAAAGAGGAAAATAATTATGTTGTGATCTATATATTTACATTATACTTAACGTTTAAAATAAACGGTTCTAACCGTACGTATCATACGTCTTTTATATAACTGTAACTCGCTTCCAAAAATCACCAGATATAATTCTCAAATGGTGTAACAACGAAAACACCAGTCACAGCCTTTTACAGAAAAACTGCGTAAACATATGAAAACACTAAAGAAAATAAATTAATGTTAGGGCTGCTCAAATAAATATAAGTAACAATATCAAATTTATAGGAATCGCCTCGACAATAGATTAACATGGAACAAACATATTCAGAAAATATATGCTTCACTTAGCAAACGCATCAAGTAAAACTAACTGCACTTAAACACACAAACCGCACGCAAACAACACCCTTGAACGTAAATTGTTTGTTTGTTTGTTTGTTTTTAAATTCGCACAAAGCTACTCGAGGGCTATCTGTGCTAGCTGTCCCTAATTTAGCAGTGTGAGACTAGGGGGAAGGCAGCTAGTCATCACCACCCACTGCCAACTCTTGGGCTACTCTTTTACCAACGAATAGTAGGATTGACCGTAACATTATAACACCCCCACGGCTGAAAGGGCGAGTATGTTTGGCGCGACGGGATGCGAACCCGCGACCCTCTTGAATGTAAATAAAATACCCGTTTGCTCACTTATAGAGTATGAATTTCATATAACATATAATACGTCCAAAAATAACTTCAAGTAACTTCAAATCAACAAAACAAAGTATTAAGGTTAGCCTTAAAGCTACCAAAATGTATTCCAGAAAAGTATATACACAAAATCGATAATCTCCCGTTTAAAAAGAGTAGATTAACTGAACTATCTTTCAACTATTACAAAAAAGCAGAGGAAAGAAACAGTCTGACTGCGGCATTACATAAAATCGCAAGGGCTTCCTCCAAGCACACCTCACCATATAATCTATTTTGCAAATAAGAAAACACAAACAAAGTGATGGTTATTATGTTATGTCTAACAATCGTCATGTATTATCTTATAGTCAGGGCACAGGACAGATAGATTATTTGGCATCTGTCCTGTGAAAGTCGGTTTTCTCAAGTCACTATGGTTTCCCCTTCCTCATCTAAATTCAAACAGGCATGGGTTTTTCGGTTTCCCCCTTTACTGAAAAGGGTTATTAACCTACCTCAATAAAAGGAATTGAAACGAGTTAAAATTGAAATTACAATGAAATTTTCTAAAATTTTATTTAAATAATTTGTTGTAAAAATGTATAAAATACGTTAAGTCCACGCGACAAAGGAATCAATTATTGGAATGCATGTCTGGATCTCCTTGCCTCATTTTACTGACCTTACCTAGTCGGCTTAACCACTGCTGGACGGGAAAACACTAAGTTTGCTCCCTCCGACTTCAATGCTTTCCTGTAGCTCTGAACTACTATTCTCTTGTTTATTTCAATTAAAAATTATGATCACTCAAGTAATGCAATCTCACGTATGGAGTTGAAGGGGAGCAGCAGTTGGGAATAACAGGCAAACACAAAGTTTACTTTCTGTTGTTTTTTTTTAAATTAAATTACTTTCATACTGAGTTTTTTTTTCTACAAATACTTTGAATTCAAGCGATTACTAGTTCTATTAGTGATAACCATGGACAACTCAACTGAATATGTTTTGAATATATTTCTGAACCAAATGGAATAAGTACTGTTACAGATCTATTTTAATAACTTATAATTATCATAAGCGAGAATATAAATGAATTAAGGAGAAATGTGTGTCTGCTATTAGGCTGAATTTTCTTCCTTATACAAAAATGACCTCTTTATTTTTTTTTATTTTACAGACAATCAATGACGAAGATAAACTGACTTCCTGAGATGTCTAGCAGTCATTTAGCGTGGAAGGAGAGTTAAGTTTTCAAAACTTAAATATAATTTACTTATCTAAAATTATTTTCTTTTACCTCGTAAATATATTTTACGCTATACTTTATTATACATATTATAAGCATTGCTTAGTAAAAATCCAAATTATAAGTATGTTAGTGATCAACGAAAACCACTATTAACAAGTACGGCTAAATACGTAAGTGCTTCACCTAATGCTCCAAAAGGACCATGCGGTATAGAAGATACCAGTAAATTTGAATGTCATTCAAATGTTTAAATACTTATAGAATATTCAGAAACTTCAACTGTGTAATATATAAATGTTTTTCATGCACAAAAAATATAATTTATGATACCATGGTAATCATTTCGATGTTATAACATTAATGAAAAGTTTCCTTGGGGTGAAATAATACTGTTCAGAATATGAAAAGGCATGTAAGCATGAATATCATTGTTCTGAATATTGTAATGTTTATTGTAACAGTGAATACTCTTAAGATCAACCCGTTGTTTGTTTTAATTGTGACATATTTTGTAAGTCTGCAGAATAATACAACAGACATAAATAAAAAAATGGTAAGCAAACGATATCTTTGCATGATAATTTTTACCAGCATAAAAATGGTTTTCCATTATTTACAGAAAGGAACACAATCCAGAATTTCATTAATTTGATGAAATCATATGTGTAAGATATAAATCGTGTGTTGTAAATAACCATTTATGTTTCCTCCAGAATAAAGATGGCAAATATTCGTCAAATAAATACTTTTTTTTTTACTTTGAGACAGATTAGTAAACCAGAATTCACGAGGTAAACTATTGAGTGGTTTATGATTTCAACGGTAAGAAATAGTTGCTAAAGATTATAATTCATATGACGAGTTTTGTCGATTCTTATTTTTGAAAGAACATAACAATCACACAGCTATAGTGCATAATATGAAAGATTTTGAAGATCACTTTATCTTTAATTACCTTATTTGTCAAGGAGTAAAACCCGACATTATCATAAATGGTGGAAAAATTATGGTTGTGGCAATGAAAAGTCTCAGAATTAAAATAATCAAGTTACAATTTTATTCCTAGGTCTTTAACGCTATTTCTAAAAAAAAATATGAAAAAAGCAAAGAGTTTGGTTTTTGGAATTTCGCACAAAGCTACTCGAGGGCTATCTGTGCTAGCCGTCCCTAATTTAGCAGTGTAAGACTAGAGGGAAGGCAGCTAGTCATCACCACCCACCGCCAACTCTTAGGCTACTCTTTTACCAACGAATAGTGGGATTCACCGTCACTATATAACGCCCCCACGGCTGGGAGGGCGAGCATGTTTGGCGCAACGGGGATGCGAACCCGCGACCCTCAGATTACGAAGCGCACGCCTTAACGCGCTAGGCCATGCAAAGCAAAGAGGATTAGATGAACTACAGAAAGGATATTTTCCCTCATCTTTTAATATAAAGTTAAATCAGAAATAATGAGTGCATACTGGCTGTCAGTATTTTACTTTATTGACACCAACTTACGTAACATCATGGGTTAGTGATGGTTCAAAAACGATGGATATTTATGCAATGATGGAAAGCTATGCTGTAAAATTAGAGAGTTTACCCTTGTTTTACTAATAACAACAAAATTGAGCTTTTCATCATAACAATGTATGATAACTGATATATTCAGTATTTATCATTCTCCTATAACTGTGAAGATTTGTAGAAATTTAAAGATATAAATCATCTACAACAAAGAAAAAATGAAGAATTATTGCCCAGTTTACACAAAATTACACATCCCTTCAGACTATAACACTGTAAAATATGGTACTGTAACGGATTTACCGTTGCACATTTATTTTAGTGACTATGTTGATTTCTTTATAGTTTTCTTTTTTACATGTAATGTATATTCTTGACTGCGTATTGCGCAAGTCCTGCCTGTTATCGAAACTTGTAGGGAATTTATAAAAGTGAGAAGCAACAATATTTGTTTACAAAAACGCATTAGAACATTGTTCTAAGCGAATTTTGGTGAAGGTTCTAGAGACTTGCGTGATTTGTATAAAAGTAACGCCCCAAGAAGAGCTACAGTCAGTACCTTATAGACCTAGGAAGCTATAACTGTAATTAACGCCCATCAATAGGAAAACTATAGAACTGGACCAGGAACGTTTATTGATTTCGAACATTATCAACTGTTCAACTTCAGTGAATTATTTTGGACATTATTATTTCTACGAGGATATTAACTATCTTTTTCAGCAAAAATGAAGTTCTAAATGGTGTGAGGCAAATCAAAAAAGACCTCGTTAGCTAAGGCGAGACATAAAAATATCAACTAAGAATTAATTTCCTCGTGGTTTACTTGGATCACGATTAAATAAATATTCAGTTCTAGACCGGATAAAAAAACTCATTATTGTTTATGAGTTTGTAGAACTCTTGTATATTAAACCATCATTTGTAATAATTGTTAGTAACAACCTTCATTATAAATTGTATTGTTTTTATGTTTCTATATTAAAATATATTTGTATTAAAAAAGGAATTCGAGCGTATCAGTCTTATTGGTAAATAACATAAATTTGATATATACGTTGCTGGCCAAAATCTTAAGGCCAACGAACATAAAGACAAAATATGCATTTTGCGTTGTTAGACTCAACCACTTATTTGAGTAGAGCTTTGAAAGATGAAAATAAAAAAGGGAAAATAAAAAGCTTTTTAGCATTAAATAAGGAAAATGTGAACACTATGAAAGTAGCCTAAATACTAGCTGGTCAAAAGTTTAAGACCATACCAAAAAGAAGTTCTAAACAGGGTAGGAAATGCCAAACAAGAGGTTTCAGTAGTAAGTTGCTCGGCCGTCATTGCGAATAACTTCAAACATTTGCTTTGGCATGGTCGATATAAGCGTTTGCAGAAGGCTGGCTGGAATGGTAAAGATGGCTTCACGAAGATCATGCACTGTTTACAATTGACGTCCATTTCTATAGGCTTCCCTTGCCATTCACCCCAAACATTTTTAATGGGGTTCAGTTCGGGCGAACACACTGGATGGTCCAAAAGAATCACGTTATTCGCCATGAATAAGTCCTTTGTCCTGCAGGTATTGTGGATTGCAGCGTTGTCTTGCTGAGAGATCCAGTCATTTCCACACAAGCGAGGATCTTCAGTGAATAAGAATGCCATCTACATGCCAATGTAGCCAGCTGCTGTTTGGTGCCCCTGGATAACCTGAAGCTCCATTGTTCCATGGAAGGAGAAAGCACCCCAGATCATGATGGAAACTCCTCCACTGTGTCGTGTAAAAAATGTTTCCGGTGGGACATCTTTATCGTGCCAGTAACATTGGAAGTCATCTGGACCATCCAGGTTAAAGTTTTTCTCATCAGAGAACAAAATCTTCTTCGTCCCATGTTTGGTGCTTTTCAGCAAAGTTTAACTGAGCTGTTTCGTGGTGCGAAGGGAGGCACGGCGTTTGAAGACTTTTATGGTTTTAAAAGCCTTTTTCTCGTAGATGCCGTCTTATTGTTCTTGAGCTGCATTCTGCGTCAGTAAGGGACTTAATCTGGTTCGACGATCGGCTGGTGTCTTGCCAGATAACCCGTCGAATCCTCCTGCTCAACACCGACGAAATTTTCTTGGGCCGTTTACTTGAAATTCTCGTTCCGTATCCCTCAGGGTATTTTAAGAAATTTTCAAGAGCAGTTTTACTCCGCCCGATAGCACATTGAGAGAGACCTTGTTTTTCAACTCGACAATTCTGCCACTTTCAAACTCTGTCAGCTTTTTAGCTTTTACCATGTTTATATTCAATTTAACACAGGAGATGTCAGTGGGAGATGTTGACCACGCTAATGCTTGAACACAAATGACTAAATTTCGTTATGTGATTACTGATTAACGCTTTGTTTCAGTATGGTCTTAAACTTTTGACCAGCTAGTATTCAGGCTAATTTCATAGTGTTCACATTTTCCCTATTAAATGCTAAAAACGTTTTTTATTTTTATTTTACCTTTTCTTATTGTCATCTTTCGAAACTCTACTCAAATAAATGGTTGAGTCCAACAACGCAAAATGCATATTTTTTCTTTATGTTCATTGACCTTAAGATTTTGGCCAGCAGTGTATATATGTATATTAACATTTTATTAGCTTATAGATTCAAATTCAAATTTTCGGTTATTTCAAATAGCAATACCTTAACATATATAATTTATGAGTCGGAAACTCATTTGAAATAAATTATAATACACGTAACAATACTGACTTTTTTCATCTTCTGGAACTATCTCCTCACCATTGTTTATAGACTGAAAAATGGCATATGTAGGGCCTTTGGGGCAGTTTTCAAGTATGCTCAAACATAATCTGTAAAAAGTGAGTCTCTTTCATTTATGTTACAAAAATGAATACGTTGATTAAGATCATTGGTTACATACCTTCTTTCTTCAGTTCTTGTAAGATAAGATACATGTATTCAGTGTATAAGAATTGATTTCATTGTGTACTATGTATGATAAGTAAGTATCAAAATGAGAAATTTGTATACATAAATGCTATCATTCTTATTTTTATAAGAGAAAGAGATAATGTTATTAACTTCCTATTAATCTGAATGAAATAGGTTAATGACAACAGATACCTCTGTGATCAAACGACAAGCAGTGTAGTGACAATGCAAAGAATGAAGGACCATATTGAAAAGAGAAAGAAACAGAACATTAACAGGACATGCGACACTTTATTTTTAGGTTTGACAGAGAATATTGTGAAGTTTGTAACATAATACATGGGAAATTGTTTTTTGATAAAGGTGGATACAAACATGATGATTGATGTTTCTCAAAATACTGTAAACAATTAGTATGTAATTGTTATGATACTGATTGTTAGTGTAATATATCCAATGGAAATATTTTCACAAACAAAACCTTTGTTTTATCTTTGATTCAAAAAGTATTTTAAAATAAACCTATCACTTCAACTAGATAAATCAAAACTGACCATTCATGTAGTTGACAATTTCCTCAATATACAGTATTTAAAATTTTCCTTAAATATATGGTAACAATGTTTCAGAACGTCTTTGAAACATGATATATTTAAAACAATAATTAGTGTGTACTTAAATCACAGATCTTTAAGCAGAATTGAATCGATCTTTCATTTTGAGAAAATTGTTCTAAGCCAAATGATACAGTCTGACCATTTGTCGGCCACTTTTATTCACTTTTAAATTTCAGTGGTATAAAAAAATTTAGTTAAAGCACAGTGAACATTAAAATTATATATAAAATTCATGATGATGTAGAGTTTGGACCATTTATTTTGAATATTAAATATAATGTAAATACATTGAGATAATGTATTATAATTTACTTTTATTAAGCGTTTTCCATACATTCAAACGAAAATGTTATATGTATTTGCTAATTACACTGAGGGTCAGAAAAATTTTCTAAATTGAAATATCTGCCCAGTTTCTGCAGCGGCCTTGAATATAAAGCACGTGACTTACGCCATGAAGTATGGACTGTCTCTCTCTCTCTCTTTAGGTGTTTGGGTATATATATTTGTATACCCAGGAGGGTCAGGTACACTAGACCTCTTCCTCCTTCCATTACTTAGTTGGAATGGCCTGATTAATACATTTAGAGTAAATACAAAATGGCTGAAGTAATAGCATAACTTGAAATGTGGTCCTTTTCAGGGCAATGTCCATTTATTTTGTTCTTTCATTTTTTATTGTTTATTTGTTTTTAATAAGTCTAGAACGTAGGTAGCCTGTTTTATTTTAGCATTATTTTATTATTATTATTTTAAATTTGATTTTATCTTAAAGATCTGATGTACAAGTTTAACGGGGAGAGGTATTTAGGTCTCTTTTCATCATATATGCAATATCTGTCTAATTCGCATAACATCATTTTTTCGCCAATTTTTATCAAAATATTTTATTGTACTGTGTAGAAGTCTGTCTGGTATTGTTTGTGTATTTGAGTAATTGTGCATGAACTTTGATGAAGTGGTTTTAGGTACTCTGTATGCTGATGTAATTAGTGTGTTCTGTAATGTTTGGAGTTTGGTTTGTATTTGTTTTTCACTTACATTGATCCATGCAGGAGCTGCATAGTCTATTAATGGTCTAATGTATGTCTTGTGTATTTTAATGATGTTTTCTGGTTTTGTTCCGTAGTTTTTACCAGTTAGACTTCTAGCATAGTTTATTCTTCGCCAAATTTTAGTTTTTATGTTATTTACATGTTTTATCCAGGTAAGTTTAGAATCATATGTTAACCCTAAAAATTTTGCAGATGTAGCAGTTTGGAGAAACTCTCCGTTCATGTAGATCTGGAGTTGAACTTTTTGATGTTTCGTTGATTTTGAAAATATTACTAATTGTGTCTTCGCTGTGTTTATTTTGATTCTATATTTTTGGCAGTATACACATAATCTATTTAGTTGTGGTTGTAAGTTAGTGGCTGCTATGTCTGGTGTAGGGGCACTTTTCCAAATTGCTACATCATCGGCGAACTGTGACGGCGAAATGGTTTGGGTCTTTGAGTGGCATATTATTTATATACATGATGAAGAGAATAGGACTAACCACCCCTCCTTGAGGGACGCCAGCTTCTGGAGTGAAGAACTCCGAAAACTTTCCCTCTACGTTTATTCTACATTTTCTATTTTCCAAAAAAGTTAGATAACCAGCGAATAATTCCACGCGGTAGTCCCATTTCATACATACGGAACCGAAGACCATTGTGCCATATAATGTCGAATGCTTTCTCAATATCGAGGAAGCAGGCGACAGTGCATTCTTTTTTTTTTTAAGCTGTTTATTAAAGCTGTTTATTATTGTTTCAGTTAATCTAATTAAATGATCTGTTTTTTGTCTGTATTTTCTAAATCCGTTTTGTTCTTCTGGTAATTTTGAAATAATCTCCCAAAATGTGGAGAGTTTATTGCTTATTATTCTTTCAAGAACTTTACCTACACAGCTGGTCAGGCTGATCCGTCGATAACTGTTTGGTTTATTGGCTGGTTTTCCTTCTTTGTGGAACATTAAAATATTAGCTTGCTTCCAAGAAAGGCCCGGCATGGCCTAGCGCGTTAAGGCGTGCGCTTCGTAATCTGAGGGTCGCGGGTTCGCGCCCGAGTCGCGCCAAACATGCTCGCCCTCCCAACCGTGGGGGCGTTATAATGTTACGGTCAATCCCACTATTCGTTATTAAAAGAGTAGTTCAACAGTTGGCGGTGGGTGGTGATGACTAGCTGCCTTCTCTCTAGTCTTACACTGCTAAATTAGGGACGGGTAGCACAGATAGCCTTCGAGTAGTTTTGTGCGAAATTCCAAAACAAACAAACAAAACAAAGCTTCCAAGAAACTGGGATGTATCCAAAGTAAAGAGATAAATTTAATATGGCTAATAGGTAGTCAGATAATTTTGGAGTGCCTCTTTTGAGAAGAATTGTTTGTATTCCATCATTTCCCGGTGCTTTGTTTTTTGAATGCTTGTTCAAATTCATTTAGTTTGATTTTTTTGGTAAGTAGTTGGGTGTTGTAGTCATATGTATTATTGGTGTTGCTGTTTATAATGTTGATTGGAAAATGTGGTTTATATAATTCTATGTCATTGTTAAGTGGCTGTTTATTTTATTATAGTAACAGTTGTTCAGGCTGTATTCAGTTAGTTCGTTTGTTTTGAATTTCGCGCAAAGCTACACGAGGGCTAGCTGCGCTTATTCAGTTAGTGAGAAATAAGCTTGACTAGAGAAAGAAGTAACAACTGTAATTGTTATTTATTCAGATCACCCATAAAGTTAAACATGAAAATAAGCGTTTTTAAGCATACATATAGCAATACTAAATGTATAGGTTACTGTAACATTAATTAATTAATAATTGCTTAGTATCCATTAATTTAACTGAATCTTTGACCAAATGTTGTAAAGTGCAAAGATTTGTACATTGTTGTTTATAAGCTGTATAAAATCTTACATATTGTATTGGAAGAGGCATAATTTATACAAAAGTTAATCTAGTAAGCTATAAACTATAATGTTTATAGTACCTAAAGTTTTGGAAAACGTGTATGTCACTTTTTAATTTTACTTACGTAATAGTGTATTGGATTCAGTGGTAGATTTAAGGTCGTATGGGCCTTACATCCCACGTAATTTTACATAGAATAAAATTATAAATGATCCCCCATTAAAACCATGGGTCCTAGGACTGAGCCCCTCTTGCCCCTACATAAATACGCCACTTACTAGACTATGACAAAACGTGAGTTTTATGTAAGATAATCTCAGAATACAGTTTTTACTTATGATCTTTTTTATCGTGAAATAATCGAAAAACTACAGGTAAATATCGGTGATGTTCATTTCTATAATTGAAAAACAACTAAGTTTAAACGTACATACTTTTTTAAAGATGTAAAGAGGAACATGTGATGTTCTTTTCTATAATTGAAAAACAACTAAGTTTAAACGTACAGATTTGTGATGTTCTTTTCTATAATTGAAAAACAACGTTTAAACATAAAGAGGAACATGTGATGTTCTTTTCTATAATTGAAAAACAACTAAGTTTAAACGTACATACTTTTTTAAAGATGTAAAGAGGAACATGTAATGTTCTTTTCAATCTGACTTATGAATAATGATCACACTTATCGACTGTAAAGCTAAAATACCTCACAGCCTCACTCTGTATGTTTAACCACGCGACAGCTTCCTAACTATCACTTACTTGTCTTGACGTCCACTCTGTATGTGTGCGACTACAAGGTGAGCTTTGTAATTCTTAAAAGTCTGAACCTAGATTGTATGCATATGAGGTTAAAACTTTTGAGTTAGAGATCACAGAGAAAAGACGTGCATAGTTATAGTTCCAGAATCTCTTCTTCGATCAATGTTACATTTATTTTCTTCCACACTACATCATGGAGTGAAGGGGCAAGAATACCACTAGTTCTAGCTCCAGTCCCGACTTGGAACTAAAACACCAAATCCATAAGGACTGCAGAATATAATTACCAGTTTCCCATCATGTATTGAAACTAGATCTGCCAGTAAACCCTTGACTCATAATAAGTAGCTACCTGAGATCCAGAATTACATCATCTTCACCCACCGTCACGATATTCACAAAATCGCACACCCTGATCAACCAAGACATCAGATCACTGCGAAGTAAGCAACCCACTCCTTACAAAGTCTCTATTTCCACCAGTCAGCAGCCAAAAACTCCTTCAAACATCATCATGGAAGAAACCCCAGCCAACAACAGACGTCCAGAGCTGAGAAAACTTTTATATGTACAAAAACGGCTCGTTTGGGTTGAGAAAATATTTTACGTAGAAGAGCGAACAACGTTTCGACCTTCTTCGGTCATCGTCAGGTTATTGACTACTACAAAAAAAAAGAGAGTTTGTTTGTTTTTTGTTTTTTGAATTTCACACAAAGCTACTCGAGGGCTATCTGTGCTAGCCGTCTCTAATTTAGCAGTGTAAGACTAGAGGGAAGGCAGCTAGTCATCACCACCCACCGCCAACTCTTGGGCTACTCCTTTACCAACGAATAACGGGATTGACTGTTATATTATAACGCCCCCACGGCTGAAAGGGCGAGCATGTTTGGCGCGACAAAAAAAGAAGAGAGAGAGCTGGAATGGGCTACTTTCGAATGTTATGAAGGCACTAAATTTAAATGAGTTTAAGAGAAAGCGTGAAAACTATGTGAATGATAAGAGCTGACTTTGAGATTTCTAAAAAAAAATAGTTATTTAATAGTTTTAGTTTAGTTTTGAAGATGGGATAGCGGAGATGGCTCACCGGAGGGCTTAACCATTATGTTGTTCTGTCTTATGGCAGAATTAGATCACGAATTTACGAAAACGGAGGAAAAAAAAAAGGAAGGAAATCTGTATCATGTGATTTGTCATTGTCAGATAAATCTCCAAGTGGAATTTAATAGAGAGGTTCATAATAACATATTAAATTTATCAAACTCATGTTGAGGTACGTTTGTTTGTTTTGAATTTCGCGCAAAGCTACACGAGGGCTATCTACTCTAGCCGTCCCTAATTTTGCAGTGTAAGACAAGAGGAAAGGCAGCTAGTCATCACCACCCACCGCCAACTCTTGGGCCACTCTTTTACCAACGAATAGTGAGATTGACCGTCACATTATAACGCCCCCACAGCTGAAAGGGAGAGCATGTTTGGTGCGACTGGGATTCGAACCCACGACCCTCGGATTACGAGTCGAACGCCTCAACACACTTGGCCATGCCGGGCCTGAGGTACGTTTAAACAGTGAAAATATAATATTTTCCTGTTTATGATTGGGACAAAAAAAAAAAAGACTAAAATCTGAGACATCTGGTAACACTACCTACTGGCTCACTATGACCTGATCTGACAATATTTTTCAGTATTGCTTGTAGTAGTACAATATTAGTCTTACTGGTACTGGACCACCAGGGCCAAGAAGTAGATCTCGATAGTTCAGTTATTTTTAAGCAGTCTAACGTTTTTGTATACCTAATGAAGGGCTAGTGACAAACCGAATTTTCAGGTTTAAAATATTTATCTACGTATTTCTATGTTATCACCATTTAAATATAATATTAACACGTGTTTATATTTTATTTTGAACTTCGCACTAAGCTACACGAGGGCTGTCTGCGCTGGCCTTCTCTAATTTAGCATTGTGAAACTAGAGGGAAGGCAGCTAGTCATCACCACCCATCGCCAACTCTTGGGCTACTCTTTTAGTAACGAATAGTGGGATTGTCCATCACATTATAATGCCTCCACGACTGAAAAGGCGAGCATGTTTGGTGTGACAGAGGCTCGAACCCGAGACCCTCAGAATACAAATTGAGCGCCCTTACCACGTGGCCATGCTGTGCCTTAACACGTGTTTAATCTCCATGAAGTAACCCACAGAGACAATGTAGTAAAGAATTATTTCATATTTAGAGATAAAGTTAAGTACGTTTTTTAATTAAAGACTTGGAGTTGGACTATAGTCTTTATTCTGATTCCTGCACTATTGATAATATTATGCTCTTAACAGCATAGGTGAAAATTTAACCTTTAATTACCATATAGACAGTGCCTTGCAAAATTTATCACTCCCTTGTATTAATAATCAATTTTAGTTATTTTATTGTAAAAGACATAACCCAAATGACCAAAATTACAAAGAACAAGAGGTGCATTGTTACCCAGTTGAGTGTTATAATGCAAAAATCTTGAAAACACGTGCTAAAAACGTCTTCACCTCCTCAGTTAAATCATCGATTTAACTTTAACTATAATAATGCTCAGAAGCACAATTCCAGAGAATTATGTACTGCAAATTCAGCAGGGATGAAACAAAGAATGTTTCACACTACCTCAATCTTGTCAAGATCAAGTCGCCTGAAAAAATCGGCGCTCGAACAAGCAGAAAAATCTTTAGAGAATCGACTGCCAAGACAACAGTGATACTAAAGAAGTTGCATACTTCAATAGCAGCAACTAGAGTTACTGTACACACCTTGACAATATCACGCACTGTACAAAAAAAAACTTGTATGGCAGGGTAGCAAGAAAGAAACCACTACTGACGATGATTCATCTTAGATCGCGGATAGACTGTACCCTTAAACATTTCAATAACAATACACCAATGTGGCAGAAAGTTCTACATTGAGGTTTAAACCAAAATAGAACTTTTCGGATTAAATGGCGGTAACCCGACGCTGCCCATGACCTGGTAAATACAATCCCTGCTGTCAAGCATGGTGATGAGCCCATAGTAATGCAGAGATGTCTTTCTGTAGGTGGTATTGGAGAACTTTTCGCATTCAAGGGATCATGAACAATGCAAAATATACACAGACACAGATGCTAGAAATAAACCTTAAGAAGTCAGCTGAAAAACTGAAACGCTGTCGAAGATTTACTTTTCAATAGGACAATGATCACAAACACAGATTAAAAGTAAACCAAGGATCATTTCGACAAATGATTCCAAAGCCCAGACCTAAATCCACTTGAAAATCTATGGAGAGCTTTGAAAATTGCTGTGCTTCGAAGACTCCCTTTCAATTTAGATTTGTTTGTATCTCAGAACGGCTGGTATGGGTATTGATACTTTTTACAAATAACGAGAGAACAACATTTCGACCTTCCTTGGTCATCTTCAGGTTAAGAAAAAGAGTGTTTGCAAATGATCGTTGCCGGACACATGTTTTAGGGACGAGAGTATAAACAGGTACGGGATTGTAGGGGGCGTTGCAGTTGGATGTTAGGTTATTAATTAGTATAGGTATAAAGGTGTTCCTTTATATTGGTTTAATTTTGGTTTTAATTGCTGTATAAGCAGGGCTTCTTTGATGTTGCGTTGTTTATATTTGTTTCCCTATTTAGTATCTGTGAGTTTTCTATGGTTATGTCGTGTTTATTTGATTTGCAGTGTTCAAAAGCGTGTGAAGGAGTTTTTTTTGTTGTTGTTGTTCTTTGAATATAGTTTTCATTTTTCGGCTTGTTTCTCTAATGTAGAAGTTGTGGCAGTTGTTGCCTTGTATTTTATAGATTATGTTGGTGTTGTGTTTGTCAGTGTAGTTTTTACATAGTATGGACTTTAGTTTTGTACTTGGTTTTCGAATAAATTTGGTGTTTACTGGAATGTGGTGTTTTGTTATAAGTTTTTTCAAATGTTGGTTATTTTTTCGCTGATGTTGGAAACATATGATATGCAGCAGTAAAAACACAGATTCAACAAAACACATGAAAACTAATTAAATAAAATACTACTACAAATAAAAAAAACACAATCTCAGAAAACATTTCTTCTTACCTACGAAAGACCGACTCACGCACACCACAACTATACGGCACCCCCAAACCTTACAAACCCGATTGTCCACTACGAACCATGATGTTGACCTATAAATCATTTAACTACAACCTCGGTAAATATATAGCGTGGGCATTTTCTAAATATGTAACATCAGCCGGTTCCTTTTTCATAGACTCTTTTAACTTCAAATATATTCTTAATCAACTAAATCATAAAGCCTTAACGGCCAGTTTTGATGCAATCTCCCTCTTCACAGACGTCCCAATAACTGAAGCCTGCAAGATAGCTTTAGAACTTTATATCCATGACCCCAGCCCATTGATACATATCCACAGCGACCAATTAGCAACCCGTATAGAATTCACTATCACCAAAACTAACTTTATGTTCAGTAACCAAAACTACCTACAAATAAATGGCCTAAGTATGGGGAATCCCGTGTAACCAGTTCTAGCCAACATTTTTATGACACAGATTGAATCTCAAGTGATCAATTCAGCCTTACAACCACTACTATATTGCTACAGGTATGTTGATAATACAATTGCAGGATTCACATTTACAGAACACACACCTAGTTTTTTTCAGTCAGGTTAACTAGATACACCCCAACATTAAGTTCACCTGTGAAAGGAAAAAACTAACCAAATGTCATTTTTTTCCACTCAAGATCACTCAAACTGAAACAGGATTCAAAACAGAAATCCACAGAAAAATCACCCATACTGAATTATATATTCCCTTGGAATCAGCACATGAAACAAAACAAAAACTCAACATGTTAATAAACCAAATAAACACAGCCACAAAACTATGCTCACTCGATAAAATTAACGATGAAATCAACAAAATAAAGCGACATTTGATCAACATCAACAAACTTCCTCAAAAAACCGTGGAAAAAATTATACGCACACATCTTGACCAATAACAAACAAACAGTAATAAACCCCAAGATACAACAAACTACAAAACCTTATACTGCTGCATACCATATGTTCCCGACATCAGCGAAAAAATAACCAAACTTCCTCTTTCATAACCTGAAGATGACCTAGGAAGGTCGAAACGTTGTCATTTCTACCAAACGAGTTTCAACCAAATGTTAACTGCATAATCATATTAAGGAGTGGCGAATTTTGCAGCATGTCTTCAAGATTTTTTGCAATAATGCACCTTTTGTTCTTTGCAGTCATTAGAAACTTGTATTAGATTAACATGAAAGGCCTGGCATAACCAAGCGTGTTAAGGCGTTCGATTCATAATCCAAGGGGCGCGGGTTCGAAGCCCGCTCGCACCAAACATGCTCCCCCTTTCAGCTGTGAGGTCGTTATAATTTTCGGTCAATCTCACTAAAATATTTTTTGCGACTTCAATTATTTTCTTGTGCAATACGTAACTCAATTCTTCTTCACCGTATAATTTAAGCATGTAAATAATATTTTGACATTCCATCGAATTAATTATTCGACATTTTACAGACGACCAAACTGAAAATCAATATAGAGTATTAGTAAAGTACTACTTTCTAGCATACGCCCCTAGAAGACAAATACAATGTTTCACACAACTACGCAGTGTCGTAAGTAAACACAACTGGAAACAAATGATACGTGGACTTCGCTCGTCGGAATTGCTTTGAAATCCGAAGTTTTGTTCCCTCCCTCTGTCGTATTATTACTAATAGTAACAAACTTGCGCATACAGCAATAACTACAGTTACAGTCAGTTGATCAAAAGAAGATAGCTACTAAAAGTTAATTGTAAATATGAAAAATAGACATAAGTTATATTGTTATACTAAATTTGACTTTAGCCACTAAAAAGAAGAAAAAAGAGTAAATATTTAATCAAACCATTAAGGTAGTAATCGTAATGTTAGACCTAGACTGTAAAATTAAATTGTAAAATAATAAAATGTGTTTTCTTTTATGTATTCAGAATTAAAACTATCAACTAAAACTTCAGTAAACATATGTGTAATGACTTTTTCACTTATAAACGTGAAGCATAGTGCTCATTTTTTAATCAGAATGCTTATTATTAGCTGACTGCTATATAATTGGAATATAATACTTATATTATTTTTGCAATCCTAATTATAGCAGAAGACATTTTCAGTACTTTGTAATTAATTGCAAATTTTTTCTTGTTACACGTACTATACGTTTATGCATTCTGTGTCGTAAGAACTAAACCTAAGGTGTACTATCCCAAATAATGAACTAAAACTTTGAAAAGGAAAATTCACACTTCCAGTCCTGGTAATTTTACGTAAAAGAGCCATAAGATTAAAAGTCATAACGATAATTTGTTTGTATCACTTCACAGTATGATGGTAGAGCTAATACAGTGATAGGATTTGTGTTTACAAAAATATTGAATGTAAATCGAAAGAGGTTATCATTCCATTGTATAGGTCACTAGTTAAGCCTCATTTGGAGTACTGTATTTAGTCTTGTCTCCTTACCTTAAGAATGACATTGAAATGTTGGAAAGGTTATAATCATTTGATGTTTGGCTAGCATGTCTGAAGGTATTTTTACTTGAAAAAGAATTTAGAGGGGATCTAATTGTTGTGTTTGATACTATTAAAGAAATTGATAGTATTGATGCATAATTTTTTTCATATTTAATCGTGAGGATGATAAGAGAAGGGGTAAAATTTGGACAAGGTAAAAATATGTTCAGCTAAGACATTTGTATTTTTCTAAGAAGCTGGTTGGCCTTTAGAATGAGTTGCCTTTAAGTGTGATGGAGCAGTAAATGTAAAAAAGACTTGATGAGTGTTTAAATAATAAGACCTAGTTTTAAGGTATTTGTTGTTTTCTGGTTTATTTAATGGATGGGACAGTCTAATTTGGCCAAAGGCCCCTTTAGACCCTTAAATCTTATGAGCATGCCACAATTATATTTCTTTTGAGTTTTATATATTAACTAATTCAAATTGTTTTATTTTCAACTTTTAAGTGTAGTTTTTATCATTTATGTATTAAAAATGCTGTAAAAGTCCTATGAAAACTCCACAGATAGGATATTTAGTTTGCATTGTTTGATTGTTGTGTAATTTGGTGAAACTGTCTTTGTAAATGTAGAAAGTTTATATATTGCTTCCTTGTCTAAAAATGTACAAATTTATTGTATGAAAATATTTGTGTTTTTTAAATTTTAGTTCCAGTGCTCTTTTATGCATTTACCTAAGTATATATATAAACACAAGTTGTAATGCTTAAACCAAGTTATTTTTAGTGTTTTACTGAAGTGATTATGTATTTCTATTTTTGTAGGATTCAG
Organism: Tachypleus tridentatus; assembly: GCF_004210375.1. NCBI lineage: Eukaryota > Metazoa > Arthropoda > Merostomata > Xiphosura > Limulidae > Tachypleus > Tachypleus tridentatus. The sequence goes on from NC_134825.1 coordinate 93,399,037, forward strand.
AATGACAACAACATTTGTGGTATCTCTCTTTATTCTTTGTATGTTAAGTACATCTAACTCCAGTATTGCAGCTAGACCAAACTTTGTAATATTTTTGGCCGATGATCTAGGTTATGGAGATGTTGGGAGTTTTGGAAATGATACAATCCAAACTCCTAACATTGACAGGATAGCTGCTGAAGGTGTGAAGCTTACCCATCACCTCACAGCAGCTGCAGTTTGTACTCCAAGCAGGGCAGCATTTCTAACTGGAAGATATCCAATACGATCAGGTATAAATTAATGTTCATTAAAACATTTATATATGTCATTTATCACATAAGAAAACAAAAACAACTAAGGCAGACGACCATTTGGTCAATTCTTACCAGCAACAGCAAGCAATGTAAAAATCCAAATTAAATGTATTCTAGCAAATATTTAAAATAATTAAACTGACAGAACACATATATTATTAGATAAACTATTTCACAAATTTTTAACTCTAGAAAAATTATGGTTAAGAAATAATGAGATTGAAGTTACACTTCTAACATTTAAACCTTTATCTCTGAATTCTAAAGTTTGTATCTACAATGTTTATATTTCACCATTCAAACAGACTGTCTCTGATAATTCAAACATTTGAACAGGGAAGGTTCTGTTTTTTCAGTTTACCTCCTTTGGGATCCAAACATCCACCCACATGTTATGGATACTTTATCTGATGCTGGTGTTTGGATATAGTGGTTACAAAACCCTCATGTTGCTGCAGTGTCATTGTTGGCATTTAGTGCTTCCCCTTGTAGTGCTGCATGTTGGGTGGCTTCAGTTGGCACAGAAATATAATTTTTTTATTATGGATCCTCCTCATTTTCTTACACTACATTCTCTTTCAGACAAACCTATAGGGCAAACCTTTTTCATTCAGAAGGGACTAGAGGGACTTGCTGGCTCCAAAATCAATCAGAAAGCTTTGTTCTGGTGATATATTAGTGGAAACATTCACATTTAAACTCCTCTTACAAAGGAACAATTGGGGATATACCTATTGAGGTTATGCCTCATGCTACATTGAATTCATCTTGAGGAGTTATTGTTGAGAGGGATTTGAAGATCATCCCCAAGTCAGAGATTCTTCACTCAATAGTGGGAGTGCAGAGAGATCTCTTTGTGCTTCAAAAAGAATTGTTCTCAAACCAAATGAAAAGTCTTTTGACCTCCATGGTTAAAAAAGTTGATGAATCAATGTCAACACCCATCTCTGTCTTTAACATACATTCCAGCAAACCCCATGATCCACTTCCTTTGATTCTGAGTACAGGCATTTCCTCGGGTACATCTTCTTTTCCCACATCAAGATGCAAAACTATCATTCATTCACGTCCTTAGTTGCTGGAATCCTCTTCCAACAGTAAAGACCTGCCCAACTGACTCAGGGCAGGATCCATGGAGGTCGATAGATCCCCTTCAAATAAAGACAGTAAAGAAAAATGATGTTGTCATAAACAAAAGGGTTCTCCACCCAGTTTGTCTACACATAAATAAAAATGGCCACCTTGATACAATGGAACTGTCGAGGTTCACGTTCTAATCTGGATGACATCAAAACATTGATTACTTCCTACCATCCTGTATGTCTATCCTTACAGGAAACATTTCTGAAACCTGTCACTACAGTCACCTTTTGGCAGTTTTCTTTGTACAGAAATGACAGCCTGTGTGATGGATGAGTGCATGAAGGAGTGGCACTGTTGATTGATCAGCGTGTGCCTACCCTGTCTTTGCCACTTCACACACCCTTGGAGGATGTAGCTATCTGTATTTCTTTGGGTCATACCATCACTGTTTGTTCTCTCTACCTGTCACCTCCAGAGTCCCATGATCAATCAGACCTTGATGCTATCATTGAACAGCTGCCGTCTCCCGTTTTAATCATGGGAGGACTTTAATGGACATCATCTCCACTGGAGATATGCTGATATTGATAGGAGGGGTTGCTCTGTTGAGTATGCTCTCTGATCACAACTTTTCTCTTTTCAATAGCAGTTCTTATTTTCATGCACCTAGTCAGTCCTTTACTTTTGTTGATTTCTCAATTTGCTTCTCTTCACTATTTTCCCACTTTGTGGAAAGTTGACAATAACTCATGAGGCAGTGATCATATTCCTATAATTTTGAGAGAGACTGGCAGTGTTTGATGCCACCTGACCCTCGTGCCCTGGTGGAAGCTGGATCAAGCAAACTGGCCCCTTTCACTGCTCTTGCAGAATTTGATCCTGCCACTGTCTGTAATCCATCAATAGATTACTATGTGACAGCAGTAACTGACTGTATTATACAGATAGCTGCTCAATGTATTCCTTTAACCTCAACACATTTTCCATGATATCCTCATCTGAGGTGTAATACTGTCTGCCACATGGCAAAGGAGGCTCAAAAGCAGGTCTGGGATTTGTAGGTCAAAAACCTACAAAAAGTATCCCACACCCTTGCACTTCATTGCTTTCCAGCAGGCCTGTGCACGTCCTAGGTGGGTAAGATGTCAAAGCCAGAAGGACTCTTGGATTAAGTTCAAAACCAGCATATCTTCTACTACCAGTTCCAAAGTTATATGGGACAAGATTTGAAAGCTCAGTAGGCAATATAATTCTGTCCTCCTCTCGATCTTGCTCTCTGATGGCCAGGAAGTAGCTGATACCCCTGGAGCATCACCAATACTTTAGATGAAAGCTTATGCCAGGTATCTAGCACTTGTGCTACATATTCCACCATCTTGGCTACCAAGACTCGAGCAGAGTGATCACCTCTTCTCTTTTGAGCTGATTGTCTCCATTACTATTATCGCCCTTTATATTGGTGGAATTTAATGTGGCTCTTCATTGGTCTGACAGTATACAGGTTGGCCCTGATGATGTACACTATGAAATGCTTTGCTACCTATCTCCTGCTTCTCTTGCTATTCTTCTGATTGTTTTTAACTGAATCTGGCAGAAGATTGTTTTTCATGATGCCTGGCTCTAGGCTATTGTCCTATCTTTCTCAAAGCTGGGAATGGTCCTAAGAATTCTTCAAACTACCATCCAGTTACTTTGATGAAGTGTCTCTGTAAGATGTTCAATGCTCATCTTGTTTGGTTCTTCAAATCATACAACCTCCTTTAGCCCACCCTGTGTGGGTTCTGATGATCGCCCTTCACCGTGGACCACCTGATTTGACTTGAAACATCAATCGGAGAACCCATTCTCAAATGGCAACATCTTATCAGTATTCTTTGACATTGAGAAGGCTTATGATACAACATGGAGGTATGGCATTTTGCAAGACCTCTATTTTTGTGTGTTATGTAGCCATTTGCCAATTTTTATTAAAATTGTTTTTATGTCTGGGTGATTCCAAGTTTGTGTGGGTTTGACACTTTCCATATCTTTCCCACAGGAACTCAGAGTCCCTCAAGGTTGTGTTTTGAGTGTCACACTTTTCAGTAAAAAGATTAATACCATTACTGAACAACTCCCTCTTCCTATATGCTTCAAAACTTCTTTCCTTACCAAAGCATCCACCTGGGGTTGTGTTTTCTTTCTTCAGTGGGCCATGCTTTTTCAGGACAGAAGATCTGCCATTGCTCCTTTTGGCCTTCGTATCGAGGAGCAGTTGGATGAATTGGGTCTGTCCTTCGATAACATTGCCATATCCACTGGTCAGTCCATCCCACCATGGCTTCTTACAGTTCCCAAATGTGACCTGTCTTAAAGTCATCTGAGAAAAGCAGACACTTCCAGTTGGAAATACTATCTATTATTTGCTGAACATCTTTTGAACCATCCTTTCATTCCTGTTTATACAGAGGGTCCGAAATCAGGTGACACTTTGGGTTCTGCCATTGTTTGTTGTGGTTTGGTGGTTACACGCAGAATCCCCTCTGCAGTTTCTGTGTTCACTGCTGAACTGTATGCCCTTTCTCTTACCCTGGATCAAATATAAGCTAAGCAGTACTCAAACTGTTTTATTTATACTGACTTGCTTAGCTTTCTATTGACCCTGGAATGCTTCACATTAGTTCACATCCTATTCTCGCCAATATTCAAAACCACCTGGCCCATTTCTCTTTAACATCTACTTCTATCTAGTTTTTCTGGATACCAGGCCATGATGATATTCTCTGGAACAGGCTTGCTAACAGTGCAGCTAAATCTCTTTGATCTGGCACTATCACTGCTCTGCCTGTTCCATACATGGACTATGTTCCTGTATTCAAGACTCAGCTCCATGCCAGTTGACACTCGACTTGGAGTGAGCAATATGAAAACAAGCTTTTCCAAGTGAAACCCTCTATTGGACTTTGGCCATCTTGCTTCTGTAAAGATTGGAAAGAGAAAGTTCTAATTAGACTACACATTGGTCAGAGTTTTTTAACTCGTTTTATTTTATCTGGTACTGATGCACCAGAGTGTTGCTATATAATACTATTGTCACAATAAACGACATTTTACTGTCTTGCTGTCGTTATGACTCTCAACTATGGCGCCATTGTAAACATGTTTTGTCCCAAGGTTTATCTGTAATGTTAGACAGTGTTATTGGCAGTGGTGACACTGTCCACCTTAGAAATGTTTATAGTTTTTTAAAAGCCATTAATCTTTTCAATGCTATTTAAGTTTTTTACTTTATACATTAGACCTTTTTAATGTGATTTTCTTTTAAGAATCCAAGTCTGTCAGGTTTGATTTGAAATTAGAAAGTGGCCATAACATTAAATAACTCAAAACCAGGGCTAGAAAGGCTAACTTCAGGTGACTGATGCTGCTGTTTGAACTTACCTGTTAGTCATCATGGCGAGTTATGATAATTAAAATTTTGATACAAGTCTTTTAAAACTTTTATTACTTTACTTTTTGAAAATGGCCATAATGTCAAATAACTCAAAACCAGTACTGGAAAGGCCAACCTCAGGTGACTAACAGTGGTTTTTAAACTTACACTGTAGTCTTCCTGGCAAGTTATGATAATTACAGCTATGCTACAGAAAGTCCTTTACAACTTGTATAACTGTAGTTTTTCTCTTACTGCTGTAGACTAGATGTAAAAATTTGATTTAATGCTATTTATATTTTTAATTCAAAAATTAAACTTTGCCTTGTTTTACCTTAATTTCCTTTTATGAATTTTAATAATTTTACTTTAACTTTTTACTGGATGTTTGGTACAGATTAGCCTAATTGCTTTGAGCTATGAAACAGAAAACCAATCAACCAACCAAACATTTGGATGAAGTCACCACTTATTCTGTGTGGGGAAAACAAATTCTATATTTTGTTTTTTTCATAATTGAAAATTTATTTAAAATATTAATTTTCAAGTTAATGTATTTATTGTATTGTTTTATTTTGTTACTGTAGAAAGAGAGTTGTTAATATTATATTTGATTTTAATTAATTGTATGGATTTATTTTTATATGCTCTTACAATCACAATTAAGAAATACCAAAAATACATAAATGTGTTATTTGTATAAGAACAATATAAATTTGATTAACGGTATCTACTTTAGAATGTTAATTTTAGTTGAATGTTTGAAACCAAATTAGAGGTTGAAACATTGTTCTGTACATTTTAATTAAAGTTTTAATGCTTTTACAAGCTATCTTGAGAATACAAAAACAAATTATGTTGCTATTGTAAATAGATATAAACATAAAAGCATGATAATGTGTGCTCAACTCTTTCCAATATTTTCTCAGTGCTGCTCCTATTATATTTTACATATGTTAGATATTTTTGTTCACATAGATTAGAGAAGTAAACCACAGGTATAAGCAGAAATTTGGAAATTGGGAAAAGCTGCTGCTACTTTTTTTTTTTTTAACTGATGAACCTGTAGTGGAGGTCTGGAGTCCTCCTTAGAAGCTTTGTAATTTTCACTGAAAATGATACATTTTAATAGTTACTGGGGCTGTTTTAAATATATTTTACATATGTATGAGTTCATTATAGGGGGTTTGATCACACTTGCCACACACCATGGCTAGAGCAAATTGTTTAACAGTTTGCTTTAATCACGGCTAGTTACTGAACCTTTGACTCTCATCAGTGTTCGGAAACTAGTTTTATAATTGTGGTACCAGTGATCAGATTCCAAGCAGATTTCTATTTTCACAGTTTCATAATCTTTCTGCTTAATTTTCATTTTTTATCCTAAATTGTAAAACACAACATAACCTGGCATTATCAAACTACCTACGTTATACTACAACATGCTGTCTCCAAATCATAAACACTGTAAATATTTTCCAAGCAAATGTGTATGTGCAAACACACATACTACATATACCTTGCTAGCTACTTATAATGCTTGGATATTAACTGCATTAGTATTTGTTTGTTTTTTGTTTTTCAATAACATATAAAACATGAATAAGTTTATAATTTTTAAAAAATTTCAAACAGTATGTTATTTCCTGGTTAACAGACTTATGCATTTGCAGGCATGGAATCATCTTTTCTCAACAAGGTAATTCTATTTATGGCTCAGTCTGGTGGCCTACCTGAAAATGAAACTACTTTTGCTAGAATTTTGCAAGATGAGGGTTATGAAACAGCCCTTATTGGTAAGCATTGATTATTTACCTAATATATACTTTTCTTTATTTCTAGTTTTAAATTATAAAATTTAAGCTCGGCAATTTTTCAGAGAACATTAAATCTTTAGTTTTATAAAGTTTTGCAATACAAATTAGATATTTAATATAAATACACCATACCTTGACAGATCACAAGTTAAGCTGAATGTTTATGATCTAAACTATATTTTTGTTTTATCTACAGTGACAATAATATTTAACAAAACTACAGATTTTCAAAAGATTTCTACATGACTAAATAATGGAAATAAATAATTTTTTCATTTATGGTAATGATAGCAGTTTAATATTTTATATGAAGAAAAACTCTGCTTGATAATTAATACGTACAAAATTAAGACATGGTTGAAACTTTTCTTGTAGGAAAATGGCACCTTGGTGTGAATTGTTATAAACAAGGTGACCTCTGCCATCATCCATTAAAACATGGATTTCATCACTTTTATGGACTTCCACTATCAAACCTCAAGGACTTGGGTACAGATGGTTCTAGTGTTGTAACATCCTTTTTCCCCCACTTTTATGGCTGTGTGATAGCCATATTTATTATAGGGTGCACAACAGCCCTAATGATTCATAAGTGGTCCATACCATTTTGTTTGTTAATACTGTTGCTGTTCTGTGGTGTACCACTATCAACTGTAATTTTTGTTTACAACTTGAAACTAATCAATGGAATAATAATGCGAAATCAGGATGTGGTAGAACAGCCAATCCGGCTGACTAACCTTACACAGAGGTTTACCTCAGAGGCCAAAGAGTTCTTATATAAGCAAACTAATTTAAACAAACCATTTCTCTTGTTCATGCCATTTGTTCATGTACATACTGCACTGTTTAGCAGTGCAGAGTTTGCTGGAGTAAGTGTTGCAGGTCGTTATGGTGACAATGTTGAAGAACTGGATTGGGCTGTAGGGGAAATACTTCGTACATTAGAGAAACTGGAGGTGAAAAACAATACTTTTGTGTACTTCTCATCAGATAATGGTGCACATATTGAAGAGACTGGACCTGATGGCACTAGAGAAGGAGGATATAATGGTATATTCAAAGGTTAGTTAACTTTGATCATCATAATTTTGGGTGAAATATGATGTAATCAACAAAGATACTGGGAGAAAATATAAAAATTGTCTAATTTTAATATAAATTTCAGAGAAAAATATGAGTTTTTGTCTTGGTTGTGTGGAAACTATGATACATGAATATGAATTAGGTTAATAAATATATTTTGGAAATCTGTACTAAAAATGTTTTTTGTATGTTATTCACATATTGAACATTGATGAAGAATTAGTAATATTTCTTGCCAGCTATTAAGGAAAGGTTTAATATATTGATCACTACAATATTTGTTTTCTTGATTAACCCTTTCATGATGGGTCATGGGTCAAAGGCCACGTCATCACGTTTGATGACTTGTATTCAAAATTTTATTGAACTTCTGTTTTATGAATTTGTATCAATAAGTTTGGAATTAAATTGTAGATTATAATTCAAACTTTAATATTATATATGAGTTAATTTCTTAATTTGAAAGTAAATATTAAAAGAATACAACTAAATATAGATTTTAGTGAGCCATGTCGTATGCAGAGATGCCAACCATTACAATTTGAGCGTAATCATTACGATTATACGCTCATACAGACAAATATTATGACTTGTTGCAACTCCCAAATTATTATATATTATATGGGCCTATACAATAAAATGATAAATTGTTCCCCCAGGGCTTGAAAGGGGTGAAAAGAAAATTTCTAGTGAGATACAAATAAATTTTGATAATAAATAAAAGACATAGTCCAAATGGCTACTTGCAATGATCATGTTTGTGCTTGAAATAATAAAAAATATTTGTATCTCCAACACCTATCAATAGTTTGAGTGCGGTGCTTCTCCATACTGGGTACTTGGGGGAATCCATAGTTAGGTCATCAGTGCTTGTCAGCCAATCAGCGCTCACATGGATGAGTATTCCTCGTTTTCTAAGCAGCATAGAAACACCAATGCAGTCGTTTACAAGATGGAAAAAAAAAAAGAGGCCTTGTTTACCAGATTGTTTTGTTTCTGGCAAATATAAAAGGACTAAAACTGTGAATCAAAAATTTAGGAAAGAGTATAGTACAAAATATCCGGTCATTGCATCAAAAGTCAGTGACAGTCGTGCGTTTTGTACAGTTTGTCACATTGATTTTTCTGTGGCACATAGCGGGATAAACAATTGTTCCAGACATACAAAATTGGCATCTCACCAACAAAAGGCTGAGGCGAAGACAAAAACGATGCAGATAACAACATTTATGAGTAAGAATTCAGAATATGAAACCATAAATGCAGAATTAATGTTCACACAATTCCTCATTGCTCATAATTTACCCCTAGCTGTAGCTGATCATGCAGGACATCTGTTCAGAAAAATGTTCCCAGGCTCTGATATAGCAAAAAAATATGGCTGTGCTAGAACCACAACTACAGCCATTGTACAAATGTTGGGTTGTGAAGATGACAAAATTATTTCAAACATACTTACTAACAGTGCTTACAGTTTAGCCACAGATGGATCCACAGATATGGATGACTCAAAACTGTATCCAGTGGTTGTACAATATCTTGACCTTTTGCTTGGAAAAATTGTTTGTTCTCTTTTGACAATGGTGGAATGGAAAGAAGCTTCAACGGGAGAGAATATTTTCAAGCTTTTGGGCCATGAACTGACAAAGAGGAGAATTCCATGGGAAAACTGTCTTAGTTTTTCTTCAGACAATGCCTCGGTTATGTCTGGTAAAGGTGTGATGGGACACATCTCAAGATGACAGCCTAGCATTTACTTCATGGGCTGTGCCTGTCACCTCATGATTATTGCTGCCCAGGAAGCTTCCAGAGAACTGCCCTGCCCAATTTCTGATATATTGATAGATATCTACTATTTTCTGGACAAAAGTGCTGGCAGAAAACAACATTTCAAAGAGTTTCAAGGATTGTATGACAAAGAAACAAGAAAAATTGTACAACTTGTTAACACAAGATGGCTATCACTTGGGGTGTGCCTCAACAGGATATTGAACATGTGGAAGCCATTGAAGAAGCATTTTCACTGTGAAAAGGAAAAACTGGATTCAAAAGGATCTAAACGTGCAGCTCAGTCAGGCAGTAAGATTTTAACAGTCAGGATATCCTCTCAGACACACAGGGACACAGTCAAGACATTCTCTCAGCCACACAGGGACACAAAACAACATTTTCCAAAAGCAGACAAAGAAACATTTGATATAACTCAATATTTGTTTAGGCAGTCTCACCTTTAACTAAAGAAGAGGCAATCAATGACAAAAGAGAAGAAAACAAAAGCTAGCAAGGAAGTAACCAAGAAAAGTTATGCGCAGAGCAAGTTAGATAAGTTAACAGTTTTCTTGGACAACAAAATGAACTTGTTATTTTGTCTTTTTCTTCAGTCTGCAATTCCTCTATTTGAGCAAGCCAATTTGATATTGCAAAGAGAAGAACCTTGCATACACATTATGCATAGAACTCTGATTACACAAGTTAAAAATACACTTGTCAAACACATCAAGCCAAAATATCTTGAAGGCAACATCACTGAACTTGACGACAACAATGAATCCTTACACAAATCTGATGAGGCAGTTTCTATTGGAAATGCTGCCAAGGAATACATTGGTAAATATGAAAAGGACCTGGACCTGATCAGCTTCTACACCAGTGTCAAGAAATAGTATATTGCAGCTATAAATTACATGATGAAACATTTTCCTCTAAATGATAAACTTCTGATTCACACAGAGGTTTCTGATACAAAACTGAAAGTCAGCAAAGATTCCTCTTCTCTACACTTCTTCACAGACAGGTATCCTGTCCTTGTCAATACACATGAGCACGACACTATTGACAAGTTGGAAGGGCAATATTTGAACTATCAAATTGATACTTTCTCAGAAACTGTCCTTCAGTTGAATGTTGACAAGTTTTGAGTTCAGCTGTCTATGGTTAAGGATGGAAATAGCAACCAGAAGTATGACATTCTGTGTAGGGTTATGCTTGGAATTCTTACAATCTTCCATTCTAATGCTGACAGTGAAAGGATATTTAGTTTAGTGACTAAAATCAAAAGCAAGTTCAGACCAAAGTTGAGCACCTCGGTTTTGAGCAGTATTATAACACACAAGATGTGTATGCAGTCAAATGGACAATGTTGTTATAACTTCCAACCATCCAGAGACATTTACATGAAAGCAAAGGCTGCAACAGCTGCAAAACTATTAAAATAAGTGTCATAAACATGATATAAACTCATCCTTACACAAAGGCTTTTTCTGCTTACTGTTTGTGCATGTTCAGTGTTGTTTTACCAGTGTTTGTTACTCTGAACTAAATAAGACATAATTTCAAAATAATTTTTTTTAACTTATTTATTAAATACACAAAACACAGTCATAAATGAGCAAACTATAGCAGTGGTAAATAATAATAGTTAAAATAATAATATAATAATAAACAGCTTAGATACATTGGTCAGGCCTAGTAGCCACAAATGATAAAGGGCTCTGTCTACAATCATTATGCTCAGTCATTTGAAATAGTTAGCATCTCTGGGTATGATGAATGCAGCACTGGTTAAAATTAGATGTTTATGATGTAAAAATATACCAAGTTTTGTACAAATTAGGAACTCAAATAACCAATATTAACAAGCTAGAAAAAGAATAAAAGCCTCATACCTTTTTATTTTGCTGAAATATGGTTTATGTACTGAATCAAACTGTTTACCTCTTTATTTTTGGAAATGGTCCCTTATATACACTTATTTCAATATATGATGTGAATAATCAATCAACAGCTTAGAATGTCCCCCTAGTGGTTTTCTCAGCTATTTTAATCTGTAAAAAGGCTACTATGTTATATTGAATCAAGAGTTCAAGGAAGATTGTGTCTTTAGTCTGCTGAATGTTTCATACTTTTTTAAAATTCAAATACATCTTAGTTACTAAGCTAAATATATTATAGTGGAATTCTGTGGTATCAGTGTAGTTATCTATGATTTTTTGTTATTCAACTACATATATAAAACAAATGTTTGAAATCTATTTAAGAGGTTTTAAAGATTATGCAAATAATATTTGAAATTTTTTGACAAAGAGTAGTTTTTTTAATCGTAACATGAAATCACTTTGCACTCATGATGACAAGAAACCCACTTAAAGGAAAAATGTATTTTCAAGACGGTTGGTATGGGTATTATTCTGTACTCTATTTTAATTAAACTTTTTATACCCATACCAGCCATCTTGAGAATACACTTTGCCCTTAGGCTAGTAACAAAACAGGCTCAATACTTTCACAAACAAATCTTTATTAAAAATATTTCATTAAAAAAATGATTTTTTGTGCACAAAGAACTTGTAATGTTTACTAAAAGTCTACCAAAGTTTATGGAGATGCATTTGCTGTATCAAAAGTTGTAGTACAAATACTTAACATGTGCAAATGTGTAGTCAAACTAGTATATATTATACCAAGTCCATTGTTAAAGGGTTAATTATAATAATTTGTATATGCAGTTATATATAAATACTTTTAACAGTGTGAATCAGTTCAAAGCTGGGTTAATGGTAGATGGGTGTGGATGCCTGAAAATTGGTTGCACTTTCCCCAAAGTAATCCTATCCATTAATGGATAGAAGGCTTTAGTCAAATGTAACATTACCAGTTCTGATTATTGTAGATTTATTTTAAATTCAGCCATGATCTTCCTCCATGCATGTTAAGGAAAAATGGAGCTGGGACTTCATCACCTTGTATTGTTAATCTCCTTTTTTTTGTTGTTGTATTTTAAGTGTTGAGGTTGTGGTAGTAGAATATTAACAGATAAATTAAACTCAGTTGTGATTGAATAGTCATATACACACACACACACACACACACATTGCTATGTGTTAATTTTTGCCTGTGCTATTATGTAAGGATAATGCAAATACCATCTCTGCTGTCTTGTTTGTATTGCTTTAAAATGATTAATATTAGTCATCTCTTCATTTACTTTCTTTTTTCCAAAAAGTTTTCTTTACTGTTAATATTAATATTGCTTTGAGATTAACATGAAGTTAAATATAATTAAGGAAATAAAAAAAACAGTTTCCTTTGAATCTAAAGAGTGTTACTTTTGGAAAAGTCATAAATAGCTACCTTTTGTAATTTAACATCACTAATGGTACTCGTGTTGTAAAGTTGGACATAAATAACACATTCACAGATAAATTTAAAAGTAGTTGAAGTTTTTAGAAAATTTTCTTCTGGCCACAAAGGGTTTATTTTAAAGATGTTATTTTCATCAAGCTCAAAAAGAGTTTTGTTTGAACAAAATTAACTTTTTATGAGGTGAAATAGTTTACTACCAGTGATAAATAGTCACACAGAAGTCAGTGATATTAATAAATTTGTAGAAGGCTTTAGTCAAATGTAACATTACCAGTTCTGATTATTGTCAACATTGAATGTATTGGAATAAATTACTAGTTTGTTTTTTTATGCAGTTGGACAACATCCAATGGACATAATAAATTAGAAATTAAAATATTAGGAGGGTAGGTTTTGGAAATACTTCATTGACAGTTATTTATCCATGGTTCTCTTTTGTGTCTGGATGGTGTTTATTAAAGATGTGGTTATACAGAACACAATATGTATATTGTCTCCTGAAGCCATGATGCGATTGTATGAATATGTAGCCTGATACAATACGATTTATGCATCTTCACAAAACTTGGGAAGCTTTCAGTAAATAAATCTTTTCTACAGAAAAAATCAGGATTTTGAATAAAGTTTTGTTGATTGAAATTAATAATTCAATAAATGAAGATTAGTATTAATTACTACCTGTTGTCTTTATTTCTTCTATCAAAAACGTAAGATGTCAAATAATATAAAAAATTAACAATAACATAATAGATACAAATATTAATTTCTTTATTTTACTACTTTTTCCAGCTGCTATTTAGTTGATCAAACCTGAGAATTTGAAAAATATTGTAAAGTGTGAACTAGTTAAATAAAACAATGTTAGTAAAATAAGTAATAAATTATAGTCAAGACTGTCAAACTTTGTTACAAACTGTTGGTAAAACTTCTGTATCTAGATATATATAGTGCAGTATCAACACCAAGATATGAATGGTTGTAAAGAGGATTCACTACATTGTTGAGGTTCATTGATTGGCTGTTATGCATATTTATATGTCAGAGCTCTGCCAAAACATCATCCAAGTTTAATGGTTTCTAGAAAGTCTCCCGATCTAAAAAAAAAAATCAGAACATTTTGCAATAAACTAAAGTATAACTCTTAAACTATTAATTAATTATCTATTGTTTTAAAGTGTAATCATAATACACCAAGCTACATACATGGGAGTACATTGGCCTCTAGGCATGCCTCCTAATTTGGAACTTTTTGTGATAACACTATGACTCTGATTCCTCCTTAGTTTATAGTATTTACATACAGTTTTAGTTGAGATTTCCCCAATAGGCTCTGAGGAATTAGGGTATAAACAAACACATTTAACCTTTATATATGTGTAGGCAACAATTAACACAGTGATAATGACCTCAATTTATCGGATGAATTTTTCGTAATGTGAACTTAACAGTATCTATAAAAAGTTGTTATAAGCAATATATTTAATAGATACCACTAATGTATTTTAAATGAAATGTTGATTTTTACCAAACTAGTCAAATAATGAATTTTTTCATTACTATTTATCATTTTACAGTTAGTGTTAATGAATATGAATTATTTTGTTCACTAGATAATTTTGCTACAGTTATAATTAACAAACCATTGATGGAGCACTGGGTAATACTTTCCTTAGGTATGACCCTACTTCTATAACCCCTCGATGTGGATTCCTGTACATGGTGAGGGAACCTCTCAGGGAAGGTTCTGTTCTCTCATTTTACCTCCTCTGGGTTTTAAACATCCATCCATATGTTTACCATTGTAGCAACCCGTGAAGGGGAGGGGAGTATCCTGATGGTTCAGGGGTCCAACCCTAACACACCACTTTGGTCTTGAATTCCTGTAGACAGGCAGCCTTGGGGTGGCACCCTTGGGTCAATTGGCTGGTCCACTTGGGCTACGGTCAACCAAGTAACAATGTTGGATGTTCTCAACAGGTGTTGTGGGCATTATATCTGATGTTGGTGTTTGGGTATAGTGCTCATGAAACCCTGGCATTGCTGCAGTGTCTTTTTTTTTTTTTTACATTGTAGTGCATCCCCTTGTAGGGCTGCATGGTGGGTGGGGTCAGTGGGCACCAAAATTTCCATCTTTTTATTAAGGATACTCTAATTAAAAATCTTAATAAAATAGTAAAGAAACACTCTATATGTAAATGACCACATCTTGAAGCTTCTGAGCAGCAATTCTCGCCATCTGTACCACCTGTAGTACCTCATTTTCTTATATTGCACTCACTTTCAGAGAAAGGTCAAATGTCTCCCTTTTTCATTCAGAATGGACTAGAGAAACTTTCTGGTTCTCCAGAGTCACTAAAGGAGCTTCAATCTGGTGACATATTGGTGGAAACATTTACATCTCAAAACCGTGAACTTCTGTTGCATTCAAAGGCAATTGGGGATATACCTATTGAGGTTACACCTCATGCTACTTTGAATTCATCACAAGCAGTTATTGTTGAGAGGGATTTGAAGAACATTCCAGAGTCAGAGATTCTCGCTGGTTTCTCTACCCAAGGAGTTTTTCAGTGAGGTGTACCTCCACTTGCAAAGATGATATGGTGCCGACCAATGTCCTCATTCTCACATTTACATCACCATGTTTGCCTGCCACCATCAAGGCAGGTTATCTCAATTGCAGAGTACGGCCATACATTCCAAACCCTCTTCGATGTTTCCGGGTGTCAAAGGTTCAGTCACTCAAAGATGTCATGTCGTGGTTCCTTGACGTGTGCTCGTTGCAGTGGCAAGTACCATGATGCCTACGAGTGAGAAACGGATTCTCATTGCATCAATTGCAATGGCTCTCACCCGGCTTACTTTTGTTCTTGCCCTAAATAGTTGGAAGAAAAAGAGGTGCAGTGTTTGACAATGATTCATAACATTACCTATCCTGAAGCTCAAAAATTGTTGTCCACACCCTCATCTCGAATGTATGCTGCTTCACTTTATTCCACAACTACTGTGGGAGTGCATACAGATCTCTCTGTGCCTCCTAAAGAATTGTTCTCCAAACAAATGAAAAGTGTTTTGACCACCATGGTTAAAAAAGTTGATAAATCAATTTCAACATCGATCTCTGTCCCTTATATACATTCCACCAAACCCCAAGATCCACATTTTTTGGTTCCAGGTACAAGCATTTCCTCAGATCCATTTTCTTCTCTTGTTTATATCCTCAGTCTCTGGAATCCCCTTACAACATCAAAGACCTGCCCAATCGACCCAGGACAGGATCCATGGAGGTTGATAGACCTCCCTCAAATAACGACAGTAAGGAAACAAGACGTGGTCATAAACAAAAGTGTTCTCCACCCAATTTGCCCACACATAACTAAAAAATGGCCAACCTGATACAATGGAACTGTCAAGGTTTACGTTCTAACCTGGATGACATCAAAACACTGATTGCTTCCTACCATCCTGTTTGTCTTTCCTTACAGGAAACATTTCTGAAACCTGCCAATACAGTCACCTTTCGGCAGTTTTCTTTATACAGGATTGACAAGCTTTGTGATGGACGAGTGCATGGAGGGGTGGCACTGTTGGTTGATCAGCATGTGTCCACCCTGTCTTTACCACTTGACACATCTTTGGAGGCTGTAGCCATCCATGTTTCCTTTGGTCATCCCATCGCTGTTTGTTCTCTCTATCTGTCACCTGGAGATACATATGATCAATCAGACCTTGATGCTCTCATTGTACAGTTACCGTCCCCCTTTTTCATCCTGGGGGACATTAATGGACATCATCCCCTCTGGGGAAGTGCTGATATACATAGGAGGGGTCGCTCTGTAGAGTGTATACTCTCTGATCACAACCTTTCTCTTTTCAATACTGGTTCTTCTACTTATTTCCATGTGTGAAATTAATTCCTATACTGCTATTAATCTCTCAATTTGCTCCCCTTCATTATTTTCCCATTTTTCATGGAGGGTTGACAATAATCCACGAGGCAGTGATCATTTTCCTATAATCTTGAGAGAGACTGGCCATGGTCGATACCACCCAAACCCCGTGCCCAAGTGGAAGCTGTATGAGGCAAACTGGACCTCTTTCACTGCTTTTGCAGAACTTGATCATGCCATTGTCTGTAAGCCATCAATAGACGACTGTGTGGCAGAAGTAA
Organism: Tachypleus tridentatus; assembly: GCF_004210375.1. NCBI lineage: Eukaryota > Metazoa > Arthropoda > Merostomata > Xiphosura > Limulidae > Tachypleus > Tachypleus tridentatus. The sequence goes on from NC_134825.1 coordinate 93,416,041, forward strand.
CTGACAGTATTATACAAGCAGCTGCTCAACGTATTCCTAAAATCTTGACACATTTTTCACTATATCCTCGTCCTTGGTGGAATCCTGCTTGCCACATGGCTCGGAAGGCTCAAAAACAAGCCTGGGATACTTTCTGTAGATATCCCACACTCTTGAACCACATTGCTTTCCAGCAGGCCCATGCACATGCTCGATGGGTAAGACGTCAAAGACAGAAGGAATTTTGGATTAAGTTCACAACCAGCATATCTTCTTCCACCAGTTCCAAAGTCATATGGGACAAGATTTGAAAGGTCAGTGAGCAATATAACTCTGTCACCCTCTCTATTGCTCTCTGATGGCCAGAAAGTGGCTGATGCCCAGAGTATTGCCAATACTCCAAGTGAAAGCTTTTGCCAGGTATCTAGCACTTCTGCTTCTTCTTTCTCCTTCTTAGCCATCAATACTTGGGCAGAGCGATCAACTCTTTCCTTTCGAGCTGATTGTCTCTATGACTATAATTGTCCCTTTACGCTCATGGAACTCAAACTGGCCCTTCATTGGTCTGGCAGTACATCGGTTGGACCTGATGATATACACTATGAGATGCTGCACCATATATCTCCTGCTTTTCTTGCTATCCTTCTTATTGTTTTGACCAGATCTGGCAGGAGAATGTTTTTCCTGATGCCTGGTGCCATGCTATTGTTCTACCTTTCTCCAAGACTGGGAATGATCCCAAGATTCCTTCAAGCTATCATCCAATTGCTTTGACAAGCTGTCTCTGTAAGACCTCAGAGAAGACGGTTAATGCTCGTCTCGTTTGGTTTTTCAAATCAAACAACCTCCTCTCGCCCACCCAGTGTGGGTTTCGACAATAGCACTCCACCATGGACCACCTGATTTGACTTGAAATGTCAACCAGAGAAGCCCTTCTTATATGACGACATCTTGTATTAATATTCTTTGACATTGAGAAGGCTTATAATACAACATGGAGGTTAGTTCTCTACTGGTCCTGGAATCACTTCTTGTTGATTCACACCCTGTTCTCACAGATATTCAAAAGCAACTGGCCCATCTCTTAACATCTACTTCTATCCAATTTTTCTGGATACCAGGTCATATTGGTATTTGTGGAAATGAGCTCACCAACCCTGCAGCTAAGTCTATCTGCTCTGGCACTATCACTGCTGTGCCTGTCCCACACATGGACTATGATCCTGTATTTAAGGCTCGGCTGCATGCCAGCTGGCAGCCGACTTGTTGTGAGCAATGCAAAAACAAGCTTTTCCAAATAAAACCCTATATTGGACTTTGGCCATCTTGCTTCCATAAGGATCAGAAAGAGGAAGTTGTTCTAACTAGACTACACATTGGTTACAGTTTTTTAACTCATTGTTTTCTTTTATCTGGAACTGATGCACCAGTGTGTAGTTTGTGTAACACTCAGATCACAATAAACCACATTTTACTTTCTTGTTATCATTACGATTCACAATGACGACACCATTTTCACCATATTCTGTCCCAAGGTTTGACCATAATGTTAGACAGTGTTATTGGTGACACTGTCCACCTTGGTAATATTTTTAGTTTTTTAAATGCCATTAATCTTTTTGATGCCATTTTCGCTTTTTTTATTTATACATTACACCTTTTTAATGTGGCTCCCTTATAAAAATTACAGTTCATCTAGTTGGATTTGAAATTAGAAACTGGCCATAACATTAAATAACTCGAAACCAGGACTGGAAAGGCCGGCCAACTTCAGGTGACTGACGATGGTTTTTGTACTTACCTGTTAGTCTTCCTGGCGAGTTATGATTATTACAGTTATGCTGCAGAAAGTCCTTTACAACTTGAATTACTGTAGTTTTTCTTTTAATGTTGTAGACTAGATGAAAACATTGGTTTTATGCTATTTGTTTTTCTTAAACTTTTTGTTTTGCCTTAATTTCCTTTTATGAATTTTGCTAAATTTACTTTTAACTTTTTACCGGATGTTTGGCACAGATAGCCTAGCTGCTTTGTGACATAAAATACTAAACTAACCAACCAACTTATATAACATGACTGATGTGTAAGTTAGACATTAAATCTATCTATGAATCCAGTCCCACCTGTGTCTTGTATAAATGGTGACAAGAACATTCTGATTATAGCTTCCCATGCATTATAGACACCAATATAACATGAAATGCATAATTCAGTATAATAAAGTTGAGCCCAACTGAAGATCTTGACAGTGATTGTCAGAATGCCATTTCTCTGATGCATTAACATTCAGAGTACCATTCCTAATGATGTACTATAGTAAATCGATCCAACCAAACAATCTTGACTGTATCATCAGAAAGCCAGCACAGAGTTGTCAGGTTTATCAATGTACACTTTGTACAGTCAACATAGCTGTTTCCACATGATAGCTATTGTCATATTATTCTTATTTTGTAATTTTTTTCTTTATCTCCTAAACTGTATACATATAACATCTTATCATGATTTTAATGTGTGTTATTTTTTACCATGGCTATTTTCTTGTGTAAATAGAGCTTTGACTATGATTTTCTTGTGTAATGTCTCTACTTTAAATCTTTCATGTACTGTTTTTGCCTATATATCTGTTTTTCATTGAGCATATTTTCCTAAAGTTAGTTAAATTATAAGACTTGTTTTTGTTCATCTTTTAAACAATATATACTTATTCTATTTGATATTTATAGTTATCTAGCCCTCATTCTTCAGCAAAATTTATTGTTTTACATGAATTTAAGTTTTTGATGTACCTGAGATATATATTCACTTGATGTTATTTCCAAATGTCTGAGCAATATCATAACTTTGAAATGAATAACTTGTATGTGTGGAGTACTTAAGCAGGAATTTTAATATTATGAGTGAAAAGTATTTTTATACTAATGTCAGTACTTAGAGAACTTGACAACAAACGTTTTTGTTTATTTTATGTATTAATACATGCATACATTAAAAAGTAAATGTACATTTCACCTACCACTTTTTTTATTAAAAAAGTAAGATATTTGTCTTTTATTATATTAAGTTACTTTTTACTGACAGGAGGCAAAGGAATGGGTGGAATGGAAGGAGGGATTCGTGTTCCTACTGTAATAATGTATCCTGGAAGAATACCTGCTGGTATTGTGATTAATCTTCCTACCAGCCAAATGGATTTGTTTCCTACCATTTTGAACTTGGCCAATAAAACACTGCCCACTGACATCTTAGTAGATGGGAAGAACATGATGCCTTTATTAACAGAACAAAAGTTTATCAGAATTCACAGATTCCTTTTTCATTACTGTGGAAGTTGGATTCATGCTGCTCGATATATTCCTGACACAGGTTAGTGAGATATTTATTTTCTTTATGTGCATGTGTATAAACATAGGATTTTTATGATTATTCTTCATGATGAGAAACCCACTTGAAATAAAAATGTATCTCAGAATGGCTGGTGTGGGTATTAACACTTTTACTATTAAAGCAGAGAACAATGTTTACTATAGTGTGTGGAGCTGAAGATAAACAAAATTATCAATTCAGACAACCCTTGATTACAAAACTAAACACTTTCTTTTCACCAAATTTTTAGTTTTTCTTTTTAATGTGTGTAATGTTTGAACTTAAAAAGCAGTGTTATTTTTAAACATTACTCTTAAGATTTGAATAATTTCACAATACTGTTTTATAACTGACCAATATTCTAATTATTATTTCAGGGAATGATATTTGGAAAGTGCACTACACTACACCAAACTGGGTGCCAGGAACTCAGCACTGTTCATTTATGTGCCAGTGTTTTGGGAGTTATGTTACCCATCATAGTCCCCCACTGCTTTACAACATAGCTACAGATCCAGGAGAAAACATCCCTCTTGATCCAACATCCAGCTCTAGATATGCTGAAATTGTATCAGTAATTAATGATGCCGTTGAAAAACACAAGCTTTCTGTTCAAACTGTACCAGATCAATTTAGGTTTGTGAATGCAGTCTGGAAACCATGGTTGCAACCTTGCTGTAGTTACTATGCCTGTCATTGTAGTGATCCTAAATATTCCTAATAATGTATCACATACATCATCATCATATCAGTATTAGAAAATCTAAATTACTATTACTATTCTTCAAAAAATCACTGATAGTGCTACAAAATTCTTAACATTCCATTTTCTTAGTATATGTTATCTTACATCTTACTCTACTCTTTTGCCTCAGAAACACTGACATAACTGAGTGACTTGGGAAAGAACATTCTAAAGTGATGCTAAGAATGATTTCACAATGATACTCTTGATATTTCATATCAGTATTATTACTTATGACACTTATGGTTTATGGTCCACGTATTGTGTTATTTTGTATGATTTTAGTAATTGTTAAGAACAACAGTTGTCATTGTTAATCAAATGACTCTTATCTTTCTCTCTCTCACTTAAACTAAAAATATTCTAGATTTAAAATATCTATAAGAATCACTTTTTGGGCTTATAATGGCTTTTTGGAATTATAAATTCCAGCATTAGAAAGAAACGTACATGCATTATTGTATTGTAATGTGAGTACACTTTTGTATTTGTGTAGTGTTTTGAGCAAATAGTTTATTAATTCCTATTCTAGCAAATTTTTCAGGAATCATTTGCACCATCATGAAATATTTGGGCTTACAATTTAAGGGTTTAATGGGCATTTATTTGAGTTATTTTTGAAAAAATAATAATATTACACTGCTTTATTATATCATTTAGACACAAGCTCACTCCAGTAGCACGTCTATGAACTTGTAGTGCTAGAAACTGGGTTTTAATACTGGTAGTGGGCAGTGCACAGACAACCATTTGTATAACTTTGTGCTTAATTACAAACAACAGTAACAAGAGACACACACTGAGGTTTGTTTTACATGCTGTTTTAAACCATAGGAAGAGCAGTGATTATTTTATCTGTTGTAATACTTCTGTGTAAATGATTTTATATGTGAAAAATGTGTTTCATTGGATATTTTTATTGTACTCTGTTTTATTAATTATTTTAAAATACTAGGGATATTGTATAGTTATTCATATTTCTGGACAAAAAGTAGAAAATGCAAAAAATCTTGATTTTATGTATCAAGTGCAATAGTAATTAAGCCACATTTGATCATCATGATATGTTAGTGTGTTATATTTACAGGCTCAATTCTTGATGGTGAAGTGCCTTAGCCTCCTTTATTTCATGTAATTGAACATGGAGAAACCTAAAGGACTTGAAGCATAGTCATATTTATCTCTTTTGAACTTGTTTTAATAGATATTGCAATTTTTTTATTTTGCTTAGTTCTCTATGTTCATAGCCATTTTTGTAATTGTTTTTATATTACTATGCTCTAAATGGAAAAACTTTATTGGTTGAAAGATAAGTCAGAATTAACTAGAGCTAATGTCAAACCAGATGTTGAATGTGAAAAATAAAAAATTAGAGGGATAAGCTCAAATTAAACTGGAGATCTTCATGTTTTCAATTTTATGATATTCCTTACTGGGAGGAAGATATGGAGGAAGCCATTCAACCAGAACTTTTATGATCTGAGAAATGTTTCACTTCATTTTATAATAACATGAAAGATAAAAAGCAAAGATCAATTTATTAAAATTTTTGGCTTTGTGCAAAGTTTTTAAAATATAAGCAAAAAATGAATACAAAAAATATAAAAGATTATTGTATTTATTCACATTTGCCATGTAAGTGTGTTTAATGTGGTAATTAAAAAAAAAAAAAAGATAACTGATTGTCTTAGTTAAGAAAAATAATGAAAATGGGAAAGTGGCATTATACATTACACTATGTAACACAAATTGTGTAATGTATAATGTAAATTGTGTTCCTGGATAGTATTTGATATTAATTGTTTATGTTGTAAAAGTACAGAAAATGACCATTATTCCCTTCAAACTTTGCTTTTATGACCTGGATAATGAAATTTAGAAATTAACCTATTTTCTATATAAAAATGCTCAAACTTGCACATTTTCATTTACATAATGTCTGAATAAAACAACATATGAATCAAGATTTACATGTATTTATACTAAAGTTATACAAAAATGTTTAGATGCGAGTAGTTTTTTGAGATTTGTGACTAATGTAAATCACTTTCACGTATCAGCCCCCAAATATAGTCTCCCATCATGTTTTCATTATACGCTTCCAAGATACAAAAGCAAAGTTTGAAGAGAAAAATAGGCCTTTTCCACTTACTTTAGGCATAAGCAATTGGGAAATAACACTTTCTGCCCAGGAACAAGAAAAAGTAAAAATTTTTGTACATAGTATTATTTGTAAAAAGTACAGTTTCAGTATGTGTGCAAATTTCATTTTATATATGGGTACTTATGAAATTAATTTTCTATAAAACATTAATGGGAGTGCGATTGTCACTGGACAGAAATATTGATATAATTGAAATATTAAAATGTTAAATGTTTATATGGAATGAAAGGGACAGAAGACATTTACAGTTACCTAGGGTAATCTAATACTCAGAAATCATGATATTTTTTTTAAGTTGAAGCATGTGAAAAACCATTAAATATATATGAATTAACTAGTATTTCTTATAAAATGCATATATTTTTAGAATTAATACAATGGGCAAATAAACAGTGCATTTTTCAAAACTATTTTGGAAAATTTCTTTTCTAACTTTTACATTCCAATCCAGCCATCTTTTAGCCTATGTTACAACCTTAAGATGTTCTTTTGTAAGTTGGTCATTATAATTTTCAGTCACTATATATTTTAGCCTATACATTGTTTAAATATGTTAAGTTACCACAAGAAATAGAGGTCACTTATGTGAAAAACTAACCAAGAACCCTTCCAGATTTGACTACTGTGGTTAATAGGAATATTTTTCTCACCGGCTATCAACACTGATTAATGAGGTTAAGGCTGTTTCATCATGAAATTTATTCACTCTCGCAATTGTTTCACACATTACTAGTATTGACTGCTGCAACTGAAAGAAGCTTCTCGGAAGAGTGTAGAATCTAGACTTAATCTACAGTGTGCCTACAACATATGGAGAATATGAATATTATATTTATATAGAGTATGTTTTCTTATAGCACAGCCACATTGGGCTATCTGCTGAGCCTACCGAGGTAAATCGAACCCCTGATTTTAGCGTTGAAGATCCAGCGTTGATAAACTGAGCGTGATTGAAATTGCTAAGGAGTGCATTTCGGTTAATGACATCAATAATAAGCGCATTCAGCAGTTTGGAAAATGTTAAGTAACTCGTTGACGTGGAATTATAGAAATAAATAGAGAAGAGAAGCTTTAAATGCATCTAAAACTAAACTCGGCAAAATTGTTATCAAAGAAGAGACTGAATTATTTAAAAAAACAGGACAAACTGGTAACACTTGGTGGAAATTTATTCAGTTTTATTATTCAGAAAGTGTCGCAGTCATATAACATTGTAATACATTTCTGTTAACAGATTTATGATGGGAATAATGAAGATGAAGACTGTTGACAAAAACCATTTTATTTACAAGGTATTGAGGTACCCTCATTCCATCTTTAGACATTTGAAAACAGTGCGACAAAGATGTTATTAACTAAAGCTATAGTATCGTCACTAATTTTCTTGGCAAACAAAAAGATAGAGAGAAAAAAAATATTATGAAACACGTTTTAACTGTATGGTTAGAATAATTTTAGGTTTAAAGAAGTTTGTAAGTTGTTAAGAGTCGGGCAGTCTTTAGCTATAAGTAAACTCTGTGGAGTTTAAGGTCTGACGATCATGTAGCAATAATGATAGAGAAATCGATATATGAAACATTATGACTTGTGGTTTCAAGATTTTATAATGGCCGACTAGTGTTGTTTCCATAAGTATCGTATTTTATCCAATAATAAAGTTTTATACTCAACCTACACCTCATCTTCTTGATAATGGTCCTCCAGTAATGTTTCCATAAGATCAAGCTTCTTAGAACAGTCAAGTCACTGTTATTACAATACTTTTGTGAAACTTTCACAAAATGACTAAAGTTTTTAGGTCTACCACTTTCAAGCACAAAAAAAAAAATACACGTATTAAAGACGTATTAGGGTACTTGACAAGTACGTGAACGAAAGTAATTGCAACTGTATCAGTTACTTTGGCCATCTTTTTCATGAAAACAGCTGATTATTTCAAGGTATGAACAGTACTTTGTGAATTTTTTTTGAGCTTTCATAAAGTGCAAGTTTTATTTATTAACTTAATAACAGCTTTATCACAGAGCTTTTTTTTAATAATAATGTTCTCTTTCGGAACCATAAAATTCAATTTGCTGATGAGGGCGTTGATGCTAACTGGTTTAAAGTGTAATTTTGGAGTCTGTTGCTGTCATAAATGTTCTGCTTCGACGCAAATATTTCTTTTTTCCTGGAGATCGCTAAAGACTGCCTTTATAAAATGCAGTGCCCTTCAGCTCTACGTCATTCAACACCTTAGTGTGTAAATATTTATCTTCAGATATCATATTGTATTTACTCTTTAACTAATTAACTCCCTCTGGTACATTATTTTGAATAAATATTGAATTTCCCTTAGTAAACAGTATACATATTCTATCTGTACAGAAAATCTTAAACAACATCAGTATCTTAAATACACGAAAGCAGGAAAATGCACAGAAGAAAATAAACTGTTTTTACTATAAGAAACTAAGTTAAGAAAGAATCACTAAGAAGATTTCATTGAAAATCTGTGAATATCGTAAAGTATACATAATGTTGCCATCAGAGTTACAGTTGTTAGTGCTGTTTATTAAACCGGTTTTGAAGAAATAATTTATTCTTGTTTTTGAAATGTCATAAGGTATATGTTATTATTTTAATACGACGGTTCCGCATGTGTAATTCAGAACAAATATCGTCACCTGCTGCTGAGTCACAACATTAGCTAAGGGGCAGATGATGGAAAATACGCCAGGTGGCTGGTAGATAGGGCTTAACAGTGTAATAAATGTCAGAATATGTGCAATAAGCTAAAATAAAATTGTGATATTTGTATTTTATTAACAATCTAAAACTAACTATACATAACAGGTATACTACGGAAATTATATTTTTTCTTATTGTTTATTTGTTTTTCGCGCAAGGCTTATTCTGCTATAGCTGTCCCTAGTTTTGCAGTGTAAGACTAGAGACAGAGATAAAACATCTAGTCATCACCATCCATCGCCAACTCTTACCAATAAGCAATATTTATGCATTTTCTAACTAATAGTGTGGTGTTAAATGTTATAGTGCTGGAGACATACTGAGATGTTTGTCACACGTATGTCGTCATCAACATCAGATTAAAATAACTCATATTTTAATGTCTGTTTGTAGATTTCAAGTGCTCGAGTGTGATTCCAGAACGCTTATAGTAGTATTACACCCCTGTTTCTAACAATATAGTATTAAACGTCTGAAAATTATAACGGGTAAAAAAATATAAGCCTTATTTTACAAACTTGCATAAACATGCCATGGTGTTAAACGTCGTGTTTGTAAGGTGTGCAAAGTTACTTTTATTCCAAAACACCGACGTTGTTATTACAATAATATTAAATTTTCACTTATTTATTAGAAGTATATGTGTAATAAGTATAGCTATCCGTGGAGACGTTATAATATGACGGTCAGTCATCCTGTTCTTTTGTTTATAAATGATGAATTATGTTGACTAGCTGCCTTTCTTCTTGTCTTTCACTTCAAAATTAAGGATGATTAGCGAAGAAAGTCCTTAAACAGTTTTGCGGAAAATTCAACAAATAAATTAACAAGTGTCTCCCATCTCGTACACTGGCTATTTCTTTGGAAGCTTTTCCACCTCTTTTTTTTTTTTTTCTACTTATCCTGACACAAGTGCATGTTCACCTAAATTTTGTACGTTAACAGTAGGCTCTGGATACACTCCATAAATTACTTTATCGCTTCGCTTCTTCTTTGTGGGTATTTGGGTATGTTTAATTTTTAAATACGCAGGAGGGCCACGTGCATAAGACCTCTTCCTCCATCCCTAGCTTTCATGTCGGCTACTATTAAGAAGTTGTTGTTGTTGTAGTGCTTTTCGGCCAGAGTATCCCACAGTACTCCGGCCCTTTTTCATGTATTGTCTTAATTTGCCTTTTTTTTTTTCCTTTATCGATTTATTATTCTTCCTCTTTTATTCAATTTTTATTTATTTATTTTATTCACTTTTATTTGATTTTTATTTTATTTTTTCACTTTTATTCGTATATATGTATATATATATTTTTCCCTTTTTCCATATACATTTGTCGGAAAAATAAAATAATAATATAATAAAATAAAATTTAAAAAAAAATGAAAACAAGAATAAATAATACTAGTTTTAAGCGTCTAGTGCATGGTGGCCAGCTTGATTTATATTTCTTAAATATATATTTATAGGAGAGAGGTACTATGTTCATCATGTACGTAGTATCTGTCGAGATCACACATTAACTCATTTTTATGCGAATTCTTATTAAAATAATTTAGTGCATTATGCAAATTGCTTTATCCTGTACTATCTAGTTTGTTTTTGAATTTCGCACAAAGCTACACGAGAGCTATCTGCGCTAGCCGTCCCTAATTTAGCAGTGTAACACTAGAGGGAAAGGAGCTAGTCATCACCGCCCACCACCAACTCTTGGGCTACTCTTTTACTTACGAATAGTGGAATTGACCGTCACATTATAACGCCCCCACGGCTGAAAGGGCGAGCATGTTTGGTGTGACGGGGATTCGAACCCGCGACCCTCCGAATACGAATCGAGTGCCTTAACCACCTGGCCATACTATTTAATAAACAATGCTTTGTTATGTATCTCAGAACGGTATCTCGTCATCAAGAATGCTTCACTATATTCAGCACTTCATTGTTATTATTATTATATTTAAGCCTGAATACCTATAGAGTGTATTAATATACAGAAGCCTATCCTCTATAATCTGTAAACAGTATCTATTTTATATTCTAGAAAATATCCAAATTTAGGCTAAAAGTTTGTGCTTGAAAGAAAACCTTAGAGCCATTCTGTGAACCGCTATGTCGTAGCTGAAAACTTAATTAAATGAAACTCATGGTGTATACATAGTCTGTGTTTAGTTGTGGAGCATATTGTACGGGAATGGTGAGAAAAGCAAAGGTTAACAAGTTTCTTGTCTTTGCTTTTTTGTAATTATTTTCACCAATATATCTAGTCTGTATTTAAGTAGTCGTATTTTACTTACGTTGTGTAAATAGTAACGGGAATGTAACTTGGAAGTCTTGCGGCTAATCTTAATACTCTGTTGGTATCATAATTTGTTGTTGTTGTTTGTTTTTTATTGTGTTATCTGACATATCTACTTGACAGCCATATTCATATTTTTAAAATAGTTTTAGTTTTAAATATTTTGTTTTTGTCAGCTACAAGTCTGAAGTAATTAATACATTTATGGATGATTTCATGTGTTTTCTTCATACACTCTGCCCATGTGAGTGTTTTGTCAAATGTAACAAGAAATTTGGCTTTAGAACATAGTTTAAGTTCCACATTACATAAATCTAGTTTTACTTTTTCTTTTTAAAATATTTATCCAAGCTACTTTGAAATACTGTACCTAGAGCTTTAATGGGGTTTGGCATAGCCCACCAAACATTAAACCAATCATTAACTGTGTTAAGCGATTTTTGAACACGGACCATCGTTATCAGCTGATTTATTTTTATACACACTTTGATAGCAATGTCATCAGCGTAGTGTAAAAACTATGTGTATATTGGGTCTGAGAAAGGTATGTTATTTACAAATATGTTGTAAAGAAGTAGCGAGAAAAGTGATCTCTGCAGGACTTCTGCTATAATGTTTATTATTTTTGATAATATGATATTTATTGTATCAACTGCAGTGCGTTCAGTTAAGACGTTTGATATCCATTTAATTATAGCACTCTTAATGTTCAATGAATGCTGGCTTTATCTGATGACTTTCTACCACATACTGTCAAAAGCTATACAAACATAAAAAAAAAAAAAACTCTTATGGTGGTTAGATTATTGTTGAATGATTTAATAACCGATTCCACGAGTCGTGTTAAATGATCTATGGTCTGTTTTTGTCTTGCACGTTTGAAAGAAAGCTGGTTTCTTCACAGAAATACAAGATGTTTTTGCTATAATTCTTTCAACCAGTTTACCTAAATAACTAAGCAAACTGATTGGTCTGAAGTTTTCATAATTAAAGTTATTGGCTGCATAATTTTTAGGAATAACTGTGATAAATGTTTTTTGTTTATTTTTAAGTATATATATGTAAAGTAACCTATTAGTAGTTACAGATATAAGAAATGAATTAAATGTTTAACTAGAGGAGTTGATGCTTTGTGAAGAATCCTCCAGTGAGACAGCGAGAAGTCTTCGAATTTACAACGCTAAGATCAGGGGTTCGATTTCCCCTGGAGGGTAGAGCAGATAGTCTGTTGTGGCTTTGCTAAACGAAAACACATCTAAACACTCCTTAAGAATAATGATTCTGATACCGTCATGTATAGGAGCTGAATTTTTAGTGTTTTTATATTAATCTGCTCCCCAGTAATACAGCGGTATGTCTGCGGACTTGCAATGCTAGAATTCGGGTTTCGATGCCCGTGGTAGGCAGAGCATAGATAACCCATTGTTTAGTTTTATGTTCAATTACAAATAAATGAATAAACTATATTAATCTTTAGTTCACCTTTACAGACTTTTCGAATTGCAATAGCCTCACTATTGACAAATTTATTGATGATTAAAGTGTCGACTGGAAACCTTGGTTTACATAACTCTCGTTGTTCTTTCACACATTTTTCAACTGTTTTGCGGTTGTTCTGGTAAAGTTTGAGGAATTTAAGTCCTGAAAGGATTCTTCTTAGTAATCCTTTTAAAGATTCGCTCACTCGGCTTCAGTTTTAGCTGTAATATTGTCGTATTTAATGTGATGGAACATTTGCTATTGTTTGTTTGTTTTTTCAGATCTAAATGATTTGAAGTATTTTCCAAAACTTTTTAGGATTATCATGGCTATTGTAAAAGTCTAACCACTTAGTTTCTTTGAATATTTTTACGTTTCGTTTTATCTGTGCACGTACTTTACTAATTTTAGGTTTCAGGGAAGTGTCCTATGTAGTTATTAGTAATTGCCCGAGGCGTTTACTTTCCAAGATAAGTAGATGTATTTCCGGCGTAAATTTCCAGTGATTGCTGTGATGGGCTCTACAAGATGTGAGAATTACTTTTCTGTAACTTTACTGTGGCTAGTGTAAGTTGATCAGCATAGTTATTTCCTATGTTTGTGGTTACTGTAGAGGAGGGAGTATCAACATAGGTATTAAACTCCTTCCAGTTAGCATCTGCGTAGTTATAAACTGCTGGGAGGTCTGACACTGGATGTAGTAAATTTGATTATAGTTTTCACTGTGTCGGTATTTGGGTATTGATGTTGTTAAATACCCAGGAGGGTCAGGTACATTTGACCTCTTCCTCCCTCCCGAACGATTATAGCGTCTATCTTTAGGGTTTGTTTTTTTTGTTGTTTTTTTTTTTAAGCTTTGGGCCAGAGTAAAAGTATAACATCATACTCAGGTCCATTTCAGGGCTGTTTGATTATAATGTAAATTGTTTGGTTTGAATTCCGCGCAAAACTACAAGAGGGCTATATGCGCTAGCCATTCCTAACTTAGCAGTGTAAGGCTTGAGTGAAGGTAGCTAGTGATCACCGCCCATCGTCAACACTTTGGCTATTCTTTTATCAACGAATAGTAGGATTAACCGTCACATTATAACGCCCCCACGGCTGAAGCATGTTTGGTGTGACGGGGATTCGAACCCGCGACCCTCGGATTACGAGTTGAGTGCCTTAACCACCTGGCCATGCTGGGCTGTGTTTTAATGTTAAAAACCCCTTTTTACACGTTTAGACTCGTCTTGAGTCTGTTCTTTGCACCGTGGCGGTGTGACCTTGACTTAAAGTTCGCCAAGCTTGTATCCGGGTCAGATGTCTGCTGGGTAACTTTTCCCAAGTATTGCCACTGACCAATGCAATCCAGTGCTTACCTCTAACGCTTTTGTAATTTTACATAAGCTGTTAACAGTTTCATTTAAACTTTTATCAACAAAGATATGTGATTATTAATCAGAAATACGGAATACTTAATTCGCTTTAATAATATTTTAATACTGTCTCCCGTTAGGTAAGCACCAAGTTTACGAACTAGAAAACTAAAATTCGGGACTCGATTCCCCGCAATGTATACAACAGATAGCCTAAAATATATATTCTAATTTTATTATAATCGGTTTTGGTTTGGTTTGTTTTTAATTTCGCGCGAAGCTACTCGAGGAGTATCTTCGCTACCTGTCTCTAATTTAGCAGTGTAAGACTGGAGGAAAGGCAGCTAGTTATCACTACCCACCGCCAACACTTGACAAACTCTTTTACCAACGACTAGTGGGATTGACCATAACCGTATAACGCCCCACGGCTGAAAGAACGAGCATGTTTGGTGTGACGGGGATTTCAACCCACGATCCTCGGATTACGAGTCGAGTGCCTTAATCACCTGGCCATGCCGGGCCGTAGTGTAAATAAAACGGGGAAGTGATGACTAGAAATTTCATAGTGGACTTTAAAATCCCTAGATTGTGGAAATGATGAGATAGGTATAAAAATATAATTATAGTGTAAAAGATGGATACTATAATATAAATCTAGTGTAAATGATGTACAGGCAAGAACTAACATCTTGCAATATATAAAACTATTCAATCATAATTGAGTTTAATGATCGACTCCTTATATCGTAGTTCTGACGTAGTCGCGGGGCGGCAGCACAATCGGGAGGGTTCAAGCGCCATATTTGTCTGTGCATTTGTCTAGTTATTTTCGGTGTTTGACAGTGTCAGTTTAACAGAAAACAACAGTATGTCGTAAACAGAATGTTGTGTTCCTTTGTGCAAAAATTGTGGTGGGCTCAGAATTCCGACTAATACGAGTAAGGAAAGAGAGAGTGTACAAAAAACGCAGGATTCTGGCCATCAGAAGAACTGATCCTTAGGCCAAGTTTCGTGTGTGGGAGCCTGAACCAAGTTGTGTTGTGTTGTGTGCCATGATCACTTCGTACTTACAGATTACTACAATGAAAGATCTTTTGGTAATTATCATTCCAGTATAAAAAAAATGACACCTACTACTTCTCCCTTCTACCTCAACCACCACCACTACAGGGGCCAAGGAACACACACATACATACATCCACACACTCACACCACCTGCCACCATCTATTAAGTTTTTTGTTTTGTTTTGTTTTTTTGCTTCTAGAGCTTTTATGATTTCATATGAACCCAATGTTGTCAATGTTTAAAAGTATGACAAGTTGTACATCATAACATGTACATGTACAAGTGGATTGTAGTGATACATATTCGCTGAACAAAACGCCTGAATCGGACTGCAACAGTGATGTCAAGCCAGAGTTCATCAGGATGTTCACATTCAATCCAGAAATGCTTTGTTTGTTTTGGAATTTTGCACAAAGCTACTCGAGGGCTATCTGTGCTAGCCGTCCCTAATTTAGCAGTGTAAGACTAGAGGGAAGGCAGCTAGTCATCACCACCCACCGCCAACTTTACCAACGAATAGTGGGATTGACCGTCACATTATACACCCCCACGGCTGGGAGGGCGAGCATGTTTAGCGCGACGCGGGCACGAACCCACGCCCCTCGGATTACGAGTCGCACGCCTTACGCGCTTGGCCATGCCGGGCCCTCCAGAAATGCATGGAATGCGAGGTATGATAACTTCAAAGCTATGCACACTATGATATCTTTCTCGTGACATACAATTTCTGCTCAATATGATATATCTTTGTAACTTATAACTATGTAAGCATAATTTGTCCCCGGCATGCTACAATGAATTAATCATTTTCGTAATTAAAATACTCATCTATGACAAATCCCTAGCCTTAGTAAACATAAAAATCAAGGAATGTCACAAGCTCACTATCACCATAAAACTGACATTTTGTTTCGTTATGCGCCTACCCTGTACTTGTTTTTTTAGGCCTAGATGGCATTGAAATCAATAACAAGGCCTATACTATCGCCCATTTAAAAGTTCATGATTAACTTGAGAAAAAGAAAATTTATTGTAATATACAAATGCAAAACACACAATGTATTTACATTTTAGTTATTTCATGTTCCTAAATAAGTTACATACGACATATAAGGACCAAACGTTGTGTATTTACTCGCTAATAGCCCACGTCCAGAGAAGGCAACAACAAACAAGATGAAAGACCCTGACGATTGTGCTGCCATCGTGCGAATGCGGAAACGCGCTAGTTACGAGCTTCCCATTGATCCTGTTTTTGCCTATTAGAACTCTAGTACACTTTGTGTCTGTGCTGTTATGTAGGAATGATGCAAATTTCATCTCTACTATCTTGTTTACATTGTTTTCGAATAATTGATATTAACCATCTCTGTATTTACAACCTTTTTGAAAAGTTTTTCTTTACTTGTATAATACACACAAAAAGATTGTGCAAAATAAAAATAAAATAAAGCAAGAACCACACATACATATATAAAGCAAAAAAATGTCACTAAAATTAAAACATGGAATTCTGACGAGAATAGTAGCATTTAAGAAAGAAACCATGAATAATTCAGTTACATTGTCTTTGGGTTCGTGATAGTGCCTATACTGCAAAAGAGAGAGATAAAGCTAGACTTAATGGTATAACCAGAGATAATTTCTGAGCTTTTTGTCTGTAAAAATAATCAATCTTCTCAAACGTATGAATGATGCTTTTAATATCCATCTTGTTTGATTTTTATCCATCTCTCTTCAATGTTTTTTATTGGCAAATTATTCCTTTAAAACTGTTGAATCATCTTCTACCTGCCAATTTCGCATTTCAAAAGTTTTTGATCGCCTCTATTTTGCACTTAATTCTGTTTTAATCAAGTCATATGTTTGTTATTCAACGAATATGAGGTATCCTTACACAAAACCAAGTTTTTGAATGTAAATATATTATAAGAATCTCATGTGTTCGTAATAACTTTGATTATGCTAGTTTTATATTACTCATTATTTTCTTCTTGGTCTGAGTACACAAGTACTGTTTTATGACGCAAACACTTTGCTCCTCCCTGAGGCATGATAAGAGGGTAATCAATACGTCATATAAAAGCGTATTTTCTCTGTAATCTGATAACTAAAACTACAGCATGTGTGTGTGCATGAAATTATACTCAGATTTTTTAAAGCTTCAAGTTACTATATTTAATTGATTTCACATAAAAGACGCACCCACACGGCCATTACGCAATCGTTCGATCTGAACAGCGTGCCAGGGAACGTGAGCTGTATAAAAGAAAGCAGTTGACCATTTTCCGTTACTTATTAGCTGAGTCTGTTGTTTACAATAAAAAAAATTATAATGAATATTATGAAGTCTTTTTACGAGTTGTCGGCGAAGACATTAACAGGAGAATTAATTAACTTTTCAAAATACCATGGGAAGGTAATATTGATAGAGAACGTTGCTTCTTTGTGAGGAACAACCGTACGGGACTACAGCCAAATGAATGAACTCATCTCTAAGTATGGAGATAAGCTTGTTGTTTTGGGGTTCCCGTGCAATCAGTTTGGACATCAAGTAAGTTTCTTGTATTTGATTTGAGTGTACTTTAAATTATTAAGTAGTTCGTGTGAAAGCCTACATTTTTGCGAAACTAGATAACTATAAGCTAAGAATACAGCCCTCTTAGTGAAATCATTTGTTTTTATTCCTATTTTCGTTGTTTTAGACCTATTTAGTTGAAAAAACAACTTCGAAGCAAGAAAAACTTTACTATCGGTATTTTCAAAAGTTCTATAATAAAATAATTAAAGACCGTCTCACGCGTGCTCAAGCAAGAACACTCGAATTCCTCGCAATTTTGCAGATGGTTGTAGAAATTTAAGTGCAACATAAGTTAACTATAAATTAATTATATATTTGACTTTATGTATTGGTAGAGAAACTATTTTTGCTGTATATTTAAAAAATATTTATGCAGTGACCCACCTGATAGCATAAAGGGATGTAACTTCAGTTTTTGTTACGTATACAGTTAATAATGTCTCCAAAATCTCTTTACTCGCACAACTTGTTACCATAGTATGTATTGTGTGTGCGTTTTCCTTATAGCAAAACCACATCAGGCTATCTGCTGAATCCACCGAGGAGAATCGAATCCCTGACTTTAACGTTGTACATTTACCTCTATACCAGCGGGGGACAGTGTGTATTGAAAAAAAAAGGACAAAATATATTCATAGTGCTTCAACGCGACATCATATAAAATTAATTTATTTAAAAGTTGAGAATTTTGTGTAATTTGTATTACTTGTTGTTTTACTGATGGACCAAATTTGCTTAGATTAATGTTTCATTCGGAACGTATCTTGTGAATCCACAATCTTTCCTTCGCACGTCGTAATCTCTTTGCTACATGTACTCCTCAAGATGCCGAAACGTGTAGAAACAATATTTACATCGTAATCTTGTAAACAGTTTCTGCGCATGCTCCTTACGTGAGCTCAAACCATTTACTACAGAGCCAACGTATCCAGAGTTAGAGTTTGGACATATAAATTTACATACGATGTGAGAGCGATGACATAACTGGGATCTTGTCTTTATATTTAAAATAACATTTATATATAGCAAGTTTTATTTACTTACTTATTAGTTTATTAAAATGGCGATTCAGGCTTCAACATTTCCTATACTCTGGTTAAAATTCGTAATTGTTAATAACTAATTTTAAACATGAATGGGTGGTTCGCATAACTTGTAGAACTGTTTTATAGTTAGTAGCAAACGTAATTAACCAAGAAGTAGTATTACGCCTTAGTTTGAAGTAATGTATGTAACGTGGACTCGGAATTAAACTCACTTGAAAGCGTCTCTCACTCCTCCCCCACTTGTTTTTTACTATATAATAGTTGAGTGCAGCGTAGTAATTACAAAGTTAGTCGTTAGTGGTTAAAAAGCGAAGCTGAAAATTGTTTATTCATTAAATTAATGACTCGGAGGTTAATTTTATACACTGATATTTTTCTTCATTTCACAATATACAATATCTTTTTATCACTTTTTTATAAACTAGTTATTTAAATTAAAGTTTCGGAAGAATATAAAATTATGTATGTGAGTCAATATGAACTAATTCTACTTCACAGCATTAAGAGATTTTAACTTTATAAAAATCGCCGAGTTATAAAGTTGTCTACGAAACTCTTTTAGACACTGAAATAGTGTGGTCAAAACAACTGAACTTCGTTTTCAATTTGAACTTGAGTAACGAGTTGTGGTAACTGTAATAAAATTCGGTTTATGAATACCAGGCTGTTATGCTACACGTTCATTAACAATACAGGTACTGAAATCACACCTCAATAAATTACCTTATCTGAATATGAACATTAATACAAATGTGATTTTTGTTTCAGGAGAACGGCAAAGGGGAAGAGATAATGAATACTCTTCGGTATGTCCGACCAGGAAACGGTTTTCAAACTAAAATAACTCTATTTGAGAAGATTGATGTTAACGGTGAAAATAGCCATCCAGTCTTTCAATTTTTAAGACAAAGTCTTCCCACTCCTCATGATGACCCTCTATCATTCGTGAAAAATCCACAATGTATTATCTGGTCTCCTGTGACTCGTGGCGACATCTGTTGGAACTTCGAAAAATTTCTGATTGATAAAAATGGTCAACCATTTCGTCGATATGGCCCTCGTTATCCAACAATAAACTTAGATTCTGATATAGCTGAATTAATCAGTAAATAGATAACTTTCTTTGTGACACGTAACTTCTATTTCTGGGGGGGGGATATTTAGTCAAGATATCTTAGGCATTCCTGATATAAAATCGGATAAGTAGTTTTCAACTTTTTGTAACTTGAATAAGAGCGCACTTCGTATCAAATTGTTATATAGAAAATGTTTGTAGTAAGTTCATATATGGTAACAAATATTGGTAAGGAGACTGTGACGACGATACTTGAAACCTTTACAAAGTATCTGTCTGATATATTGTTTACCAAATGTTTAAGCCATGTGTGCTGTACAAACAAATAAAAAGTATCATTAATTCTCCATGTGTATCTATATTTATGTTATGCGAATTTTTAAACCCTCTGTTGGTTAATATGGCTTAATGTTAACCTACCATCTTCTGGAAACACTCGGGCTGTTAAGATTAGTTTTACAAGCCCTTCCAACAATATACATATTTGAATTTAGAATGGTTGTAGATACAACTATTAAATTGCACCTCTTCTTTAACTTCAGAAATTATTAGAAAATGGGGGGTAAAGTAAGACTTCTACTTTAACACAAGGAAAATATCTTGTAGAAATACCTTGAAGATAAATTATTAGAAATTCACAGGATCCGGTTAGGAAACGTAAAAAATCATTATGGAACCTGAGTGGGAATATTCCATCAAATTATGCTAAAAAGAATAATACAAGTTTTGCCGAGAAAAAGAGGCAGACCATACGTTTATAATATATTCACTAATAACTGTTTTAATAATTAAATACAAAATTTAACTTGTGATGCATCGTCGCAATCTAACACGGTGCAAATAAGTAAAAAATTACAACTATTTTACGAAACGAAGAGTAGAACTTGTATAACAATATCTAACTTAATTTTCATAATAGAACATAGATGCTCTCTGACAACTAAAATTTCGTTATAACTGAACTAGAAGTTTTTTCCAATTGCAATAATAGTGCTGATAGTTTGGGTGGATTGCGTGTGTGTGTGAAAATTATGAGACTGTGTGTTCTGAATAGTAATGTTAACTTTACGACCCTCACCCAAGAAATTATGTAAATACACCAGTGAAACGCGCAGATTTCCCAAATTTGTTTGCAGCAATCTTGTGCTTAAATAAAAGGTTCCGCATGGCATATGCCAAAACTTAAATTTTCACACACAGTTCAAACCCTTTTCTCTCAGTATTGCAAAATTTTTCTCGCCATTTTCTCATTCATTTACTGAATAACCACTCATGTTTACACGAAAAGGTGAAATGGTCAATCGGCGGAAAATTCTTAACTCTCCTTCTCTTTAATTTTGAGATGAATCAAAAATTACCACAATAATTATCCCAATTCTAGCAAAAGTTACCATTGCTGCGATAAGATTTGGCAACTTGCTCCATACATTTATTTTCTTGAATAAGCTTTACTAACAACGATCTCTGAATATTCATCTTTGGGAAATTCATAAGGAAATACGTCATGCAAATTGTGAATACTACAAACAAATGTGGATATTAACCAAGTCGTTAAACCCCGGGAATAACAAAGTTGCTTAAAATTAACAACACTAGCATGTTATTCGTTTTTCACGTTCTCAAAATACGGTCGTGAACAGAAATTTATCGAATGATGACTGGCAGTTTCTACTTTCTAGAATCGGGTGCGTAAAACTGACTTGGGTCAAACTGTTAATTTACATTCCTCACTGCTATTTAAGTTCATATTCAAAATAAGGCCCAATGACTTTTCCTCAGAATTTATACATACGTATAAAATATGGAGAAAAAAATACGAAATCAAGGTTTTTATTATAGTCACAGAATAACATTTATCCTCCTAAATGTTTGACAATCATATGCTTTAATATGTAAGTAAGAACTTCCATTTATTTGGTCTGTTGTTGTTGATAAAGAAAGGATGATATCAAGATTTCAAATTGAAAACTTGTCAGGCCGAAATAACTAGGGCAAGAATTTTATTTTTCTTACAAGTAGAAATTTTAACTCGTGGCTTTGTCATCTCTTTACCGATTTGACATCTAATTACAGTTTTCAACGCGGCAGGTCGAACCCTTTCGATTGATGT
The DNA here is from genome assembly GCF_004210375.1 of Tachypleus tridentatus. Taxonomy (NCBI): domain Eukaryota; kingdom Metazoa; phylum Arthropoda; class Merostomata; order Xiphosura; family Limulidae; genus Tachypleus; species Tachypleus tridentatus. Next base: position 93,438,031 of record NC_134825.1, read on the forward strand.
ATTCGACAATGTCTGTGTTATTAATAATTCCATTCTAATCCTACCTAAAATAATTTTAAGGGCAGGCTACTGAAAGTCCTGATAAGTGACAAATTTGAAGCAAGTATATGCGCGTTGAACGCTGACGCACAAAAATATAACTCTCATAAAGGAAAAAGGTCTCGTAGGTTAATTATCTCTTTCTCTCATATATTTGGGTATTGATGTTTATATACCCAGGAGGGTCAGTTTTGTCGACCTCTTCCTCCTCCCTTTAAATTTTCTTTTTGCAACTGTCAAATGTATTTATATATTTTACACGAGGGCCAGAGTAACCCACACTTACTCAGGCTCCTTTCAGGGCAATGTCCATGCACTATCTACACATTCACTTGGTGCAAATAAATTCTCTTATCCCGCCTACAATAATTTAAGTTGTCGCAGCTATTGAGGATGCCCTTCTGTTTAAAAACAAAACATTCGCTAATTTTCCTTTGTAAAAAACGCAAGTTCGGTGAATATTGTAACTTTTTTTCCATTTTGTAGTAGAAAAAAGTTGTGTGATATCCGTTCTCTACATAGATACAAAAACATTGTTTAACTCGAGCTGCTAGATTTAAAAGCATTACATGAAGCTACACAAAGATTTATCTGCGTATAATTGTTCCTAGTTTTGTATAAATATGCTAGAAAAAAGGCAGCGAGTTAATCTTTAAATGGCGACTATCATCAATTGATGTTGGTACCTACAACATTCCCGCTGTTTAAGGGTTAAATAACATCCACTGCCAGTTGTCTGAACCAGTAGGAGGATTTGACCATTATTCGTATAGCGCACCCACGTCCTCAAAAGTACGACAAAGGGCGTAAACCATAATTCCTCGAATTCATAGTACGAATACAGTAACGTTTTACGCAATTAATGTAGTATTTTGATTGTTACGTAATGAAATTTATCCCGTACGAGTCTCCGATTTATTATATTACATACTTTAGGCATTACGATTTCAAATAGCCAGACATTTTTATTTTACTTCAGAAGTTAATTAAATGTCGATATTTATTAAATTTATTATATTTGCTAACAAGATTAATAAATACAATTTTATTTTAATATACAAACAACAATACAATTCAAAGTAAATGTTATTACCACTGGTTATTACAAATAACGGTTTATGTACAAGAGTTTTACAAACGATACTAAGTGTTCTATCTGGATAGTACTGAATATTTTATCGAAGGTTTAGGTTGACAACGAGTAAATTAATTTTATGTTGGTAAACCGATACACTTTACTTTACGGGAATGCTAGCTAGCTTTAATCTTCACACGCGTGTTTTCTCGGCTACAATATCTATCCTCGTAGTAATACCAACGTCCAAAGTTAATTTACTGAAGTTTGTAATGTTCGAAACCTATAAACGTTCCTGATCAAATATCTGTAGTCTTCCAATTAATAGGCGTTTGCCACAATTATAGCTTCCGAGGCTCATAGTATACTGACTGTAGCGACCAAACAATATCCTATTACTGTTTCTCAGGGTGTTGATTTATAAACTTTAAGGCGACATTCTCGGAAATTAAACTATTCGAAGATACGCTAGTGTTTTCTTAAAATATATATTTTTGATTCTTATTCTCGAGAATCTTCTATAAATTTAGAGAACAGGCGGGGCTTGTGCCTTTATTCGTTACATGCATTAAACTGAAACAAACGTAGGTATTTAAAAAAATGTATAACAGTAAATCTGGTACAAGATAGAACACTTAGTATTGTTTGTAAGAATAAGTGAAATTTTCATACGATTCCTAACTTGTACGACTTCATTTTCTTTTAATTAACAGAATCATTAGAGCAAAATCCTCAAATTATTCTTTCTACAGTTTCGCCCATTTTTTTTAACAAGATGCATGAGAATGGCATTTATTACTGTACAGATGTTGCAAAACTACTTGGATTGTATGCTACCGTTCTCCGTTCCGAAGTTCCTACCCTCAACTCTTTTATTGGTGTAATTTCGACCACGTGACCAACAAATTGTGAGTCACGAGGCTTTGTATTTTGTAACACAACTGTTGCATAATATACATATTGTTCTTGATCTATATATATATTATATATAGCAATTTATTTACATAATTAAGATACTAAAATATTTATTAATTTCAAGGGTAGATTTTTTTCAAGCCAAGGTTTATTCTTGGAAGATTAAATAAATAAAATTTGGGTTCTACACAAATGCACACGTAAGGTCACAATTGTGCAATTTTCAAAACGTGGAGTAATCAGCACGGAACTGATTTTAACAAATCGTGGTATCTAGACACGTAAATTGTGTTTTAGATACATATTGTTACGTATTATTATTTATTTCAGACGAGTATCCGAGTTATTATGTTATATATGTTAACGTATTACTATTTCAAATAATCGAAAATGTGAATTTTAATTTAGAAGTTTATTATGTGTTAATATGTACAAAATTTATAGTATTTGCTAACAAGACTGATACATAGAATTTTCTTTTTTTAACACACATATATTTTAATATAAAAAAACAAATAATACACTTTATAATAACGGTCATTACTAATTGTTATTACAAGTGATGATTTATATACAAGTTTTACAAACAATACTAAGTCTTATATCCGGTCAAGAACTGAACATTTTATAGACGATATTGTCACACATCTTGGTTCTTGTTTGGCCTCACATCCTTACAAATTGAATTTTCCTGCGAAGATATTTAATGCCCTCATATAAATAACGTCTGAAGTAATTCATTGAAGTTAAACGGTTTGTAACGTTCCTGATCAAATTCTGTAGTTTTCCGTTTAATATGTGTCAATCAAAATTGTAGCTTTCGAAGCCTATAATACACTGACTGTAGCAGACGAATAATATTCTTCTTCTGGTACGTCGGTTTTATGTAGCAATCACGCGAATTTCTCGAAGTTTCAACAATGTTTTACCACGTCTTATTAAAACAAATTTTGTTGATTCTTACTCTCAAAAATCTACAAATTAAGAGAATAGGCAGGACTTGCTCAGTACACAGTCAAGAAAATACGTCACATGCAAAAAAAGCAAACTATACTTAAACGTGGGTATTAAAATAAACGTATAATGGTAAATCTGTAACAATATGATAAAACCAAAGTTCTTATGACACTTGTGTTCGATATCCTTTCAGTCTTTATGCTGCTGTAAAAAAGTCTAATGAAACATTCCATGAAAAGTTTTCAGGGTGTTATTTTTACATGATATATTTCCTAGCCTCCGATTTGAAATCGAGGCCTGTCACCAAGCGTTAAGGTAGTTTGAGGCAATGGAGCAAATTTGAAGTTAATTATAATTAATATGTATATTAAGTTAATTACAGAATGTGAGCTAATTATTAGAAGTAAATTAGAATGTGATGCATCTAACTTTTAAGGATATGTTAAAATTAAACGATTATAATTCTAATTATTTACTTGTATGACATGGCAACCAAGAATGAATCATGTACAAAACATTATGTCAAAATCGTTTTTTCCTTGCTTTAGCGTAAGTATAATCTCTAATTACATCTGTATAATCTATTTGCCTAAGTAATACCTTTTGTACTGAGGGCAAAGAAAGAGGATTTAAGCGTTAATTTAACATCATATTATGCAATTAATGTTTTTACTTTAGCCAGTTTAGAAAAAAAAAAACTTTCTGCGCTACAATTTGTAACGGGCAGCCCACGTGAACATTAAGCCAAACAGATTCGATTTCTTTTCTTTTCTCTGACTGCTTTGACGCATTGTTTGATAGCTGATATTTTATTATCACAAAATTTAGCAAACCGTACCATTTCATCGGGCTGTCTAGTTCTGGAGGGTTTATATCTCCCAATCTTGTAGCTGCAGAAAAAATTTCAGTCTCATTTAAACTTTTGAAATCAAATAGAACAGCTGACTTCATTTATGTCACTTTATATGTAACAAGCCGATTTTCCAAAACACATTTGCAACTTGTTAACGACAGGTATAAAATTTTCTACGTGAAACTTCTGAGTTCCACATAAACTAATTTTACCTTCAGAAATCTCACAATTTGCCAGATTTCTTTTCACTTTCTGGAAATCCCACTCAAAAACTATTATATTTGAAAGCCGATCGCCTTGAATTTCGATTCTATTGAATTTTTCACATAGTAAGTTCACACATTACTTAAACGAACTGATAAGCTTTACAGCAGTAGACAAATCAAGCCGTATTTCTCGAAGCTAAGTATCAAATCTTTAAATAATTTATACTAAAATACTGCCATAAAAACATTATCTGTAAAGTTCTCATTTCATTCATCAAAGTAGTAGTTTTATTTCTTACTGTTTGGCTTGTATTAATATCCTTATATAAAGTTTCAAGGTTTTTGGTATAAATGCTGTCGTAGGTTTCATAAAGAATTTGTTGAAAGTGATCTAACTGACCATCTAGTTCCGCTGAAAGCCTGACTAGTTACCGGCTTTCTGTTATCGCTTTTTAAGCCTTCACAAAGGCTTGGCCAGTGTTTGGTTGAATAAACAAAATTTGTATAAAGTCTGAAGAAAAAATCGATACATGCATGTCCAATTAAAGAATCGAGACCAACAAAACGCTTATGCGTATCACCTTTCTCGTCCACATATCGCAATATTATAGCTAGTTAACTGATCTGAACGTGAGACATCGAGTGAAGATTATATAGCAGTTGAAAAGTATTTAGTATCGCGAATTTCATCACAATTTGCCTTAACAAACCTTATTAGCCATCAAAATAATAAGTCTGTTTGTTTTTGAATTCCACGCAAAGCTACACGAGGGCTATCTGCGCTCGCCGTCCATAATTAGCAGTGTAAGACTAGAAGGAAGGCAGCTAGTCATCACCACCCACCGCCAACTCTTGGGCTACTCTTTTACCAACGAATCGTGGGACTGACCGTCACATTATAACGCCCCCACGGCTGAAAGGGTGAGCATGTTTGGTGCGACTGGGATTCGAACCTGCGACCCTCAGATTACGAATCAAGTGCCTTAACCACCTGCCCACGCCGGGCCTCAAAATAAGTTCTTCATAAACCATGGAGGATAAATATGAGATATCTCCTTGGCTTTTATTTCTACGCGTTTCAAGGTGCTTGGCCATGAATGGATCGAATTTATCTGCAAACTCTAATACAGCTAAGATACCGTTGTTGATATCTTCAATCTCCTCTCTAATTCATCTAAGTGCTAATCCTCTTTTACACAAAAATGTTCGATATTCCACAATACCTCCAGCTAGTATTTTATTTGTTAAACCATTGTTTAACTTTGAATCCACAGTTTCTATGCTTTTAGTTTGTACCATTCTGCAGTGTACAGAATAAATTTGCGCTTTACTTTTTCGTGGTTTTGCGAAGCTAGATCTAGAGTCATGCGACAAATCGCAGAATCCTTTTACAAAAAACTTCCAAAAGAAGAAGAGAATAGATCAACCACTTTTTGTTTTGTCGTTTAGTTTAATCTTTAAAAAGTTTAATGAATAACATTTTTCAATATCTGTTGAATATATACCTCTCTCTGGTGCTGAAAAATCTTGCTCTGCTATATTTTTTTCTTGAATTATATTTTTGCGAGGCTGAACTTCTATTATTATTTTCCTTTGCTGGCCTTAACACCGGATCAGACTAAAAGTCACTTTCCTCGCTAGAATTAGCGGCAGGATTTTCAGTCTTTCAAGCTCTTTCCTTTTACGATACATAAGGCGATGAAACTGAACTTACGCTTGAATTTTTAGTTCCTACAGTGGGTTGAGAATCACTCATAGAAGCTTTCTTTGTCCTTGAAAGGGATGATTACGTTCTTCTGCTCTTCTATTTCCTTAAAAGTTGATAAAAACTTAGGTAGATCGGGGACTTATTCTAATGCAAGTTTTTTTATTTTTTTTATCTAGTTTCTCTTTTTATTTGTTTCCTTTTCTGGAAACCACTTTCGTATTTTCTTTCTATGTTTCAGAACGCCGATTGCTGAGATAATTAAAATATAATTATTTTCAAGAATTATTCCATGATTGCATAATATAAGAAACATACGTGTATATTGCATGTGTTCATGAGTGAAAGTAATTTAACGATTACAAAAAACGCTAAAATTAATTATCAACCCTCGTTCCTTTTAGCTCTATTTTCTACATAAAGCTACAGGTTAAAGTTTAATTCTCATACCCTTTATGTACAAAGCATCTTTAATAGTTGAAATGAACGGTTAAATAATTATCAAAAGATCAAACAAATATTTAGTTTGATTCACACTCCGCGCCTACCACTAATTTGCTAGAAATTACAATTGGGATTTTTTTTTTAAGGCCGGACCCTATTAAATTTATAACAAATAAATAGCTTAGATTTCAGTTGATTGACTGGCATATGTTTTATACCACGTGATGTTACAGAGAATTGAAAATTCAGCTGAAAATAATTCTTTCCTCACGAGAACATAGTGGGAGCTGAAGTTAAATTTGTAACTGCTCAAGTCATGTGACCTTCGAATCCAGGTCGCACCAAACATGCTCGCCCTTTCAGCTGTGGGGGTGTTATAATGTTACGGTCAATCCCACTATTCGTTGGTAAAAGAGTAGCCCAAGAGTTGGCGGTGGGTGGTGATGATTAGCTGCCTTCCCTCTAGTCTTACACTGCTAAATTAGGGATGGCTAGCGCAGATAGTCCTCGAGTAGCTTTGCGCAAAATTCAAAACAAACAAGTCATGTGACTAGAGAGCCAGAAAATTTCTCACAGAAAAAATTAGTTTCTCAGTTGTTCACGAGATCATTTTGCATTATTCGCTGCATTATTTACTTTGAAAAATTAGTTTTTGGACAAGTAGCATTAATATAAAGCAGCTGGGCGAACAAAGAAGGGCATTCGACGACAGAAAAAAAAAACAATAAAAAATCGACTACACGCAGGTGAGTACTATTTTTATTTTTGTTTTCTATTCTGTATTTATTATTATAAAAGTAGCTCAAATGTAAAACTTAGAAACTTTTAGGCTAGATGAGTGAAATTAGATAATATAAATAAATACATTGATAACAATAATAAAAATTTTTTACGAGGTTGGTTCTTTTTTAATTTCGCCCAAAGATACACGAGGGTTATCTGCACTACCGTGTGTGTTTTCTTATAGCAAAGCCACATCGGGCTATCTGCTGTATCCACCGAGGAGAATCGAATCCCTAATTTTAGCGTTATAAATTCGTAACTTACCGCTGTACCAGCGAGGGACATCTGCGCTTACCATCCGTAATTTAGCAGTGTAAGACTGAAGCAAAGGCAGTTAGTTGTTACTACCCACCACCAACTCTTTTACCAACAAAAAATTGGATTCACTGTAATTTATAACATCCCCACGGCTGAAAGGGCCAGTATGTTTGGTGTTATGGGGATTCAAACCCACAACCTTCAGATTACGAGTCAAGTGCCCTGACTACTTGGTCATGCCAGGCCTATTTTTATGAGGTACAACTCGACAGGTACTATTCATGAGTAGTACGCATATATTGACACTTCTTATGGCAAGAATTTTAAAACTTACTGCTGAAAAGGCAATGAATCAATAAAATTATTTCTGAACATTAGTAGAGTTAAGAAATTTAGTGTAAAGAAATGTCATTTCCTGCTATAATTTGAAGTAATTCTAGAAATAAAAAAAGAGTAATTTTATTTTACGAGTTCGGTCAAATTCATCTAGTCTACACTGAATAAGAATAAAACAAATGATAGATAAAATACAAAGATTTATTGATTAAAAAAAAAAAGTTAAACTGACGGTTCGGATCGTCATTAGTGGTCCCTCACTGCTTAGGATCCTGGCGCAGTTGTGCGACAGTCAACCTTGCATGTATATAATTATCTATGCAAGTTGTTTCATCGAATACAGAATGCTACAATAGCAAGTATCGAATACTTGTTTACACCATAACTGTAATTTTCAAGTATGATTTTATAGATGATAATTACTCCTAATATAATTAGCGCAAGGAAAATTCGAAGCACTAGTAAACATGATGTCGTCTAGAAATTAGGATAAGGGTAAGGATTAATATCACATTATTATTTCTTTTTTATTTCAAATCATTTATTACTTTGAAATCATTTTACTATCGTTCAAAAAATTGGCAAACCATCCAGCCAGAGTAAAGGTAGTATTTAGTTTATACTTGTTGACACTAGATATAAATATAAAATTAGAATAAAATTGTGGTAATCTTTACAGAACACAGATGCCTTTTAACAACTTCATAATGAATTAGAATTTACAGAAGCTATTACTTGTAAACATTGTGCATGAAATACAACTAAAACTTTCAAACTACAAACTGTCTGAAAAGATATTTTCATATACACACATCTGCATAAGTGTTTAAGGTATGGTTTCAAAGGTGAGAGTAACAATTAAGAATACCTGGGATGTTGTGCTTCAAAATACAAATATAAATTTGAAGCAGATAACTTTAAATGTAGCTCTTTTTTCCATTGTAGTTAAATCATGGTATGTGGTAGAAAGTTAAGACTGAATACAGATGAAGGTATGAAGAGCCTGGGGATATGTTTCATGAGTAATGCTCCCCTTCACTATTCTCCCACTTTTCATGAAGGGTTAACAATAACCCACGAGGCAGTGATCATTTTCCTATAATTTTGAGAAAGACTGGCTGTGGTCAACGCCATCTGACCTGCATGCCCCAGTGGAAGCTGGATCAAGCAAACTGGCCCTTTTTTCACTGCCCTTGCAGAACTAGATCCTGCAATTGTCTGTAAGCCATCAATAGACGATTGTGTGGCAGCAGGAGCATACTGTATTATACAGGCAGCTGCTCAATGTATTCCTAAAACTTTGACACGTTTTCCATGATATCTTCATCAGTGGTGGAATCCTGCCTGCCACATGGCACAGAAGGCTCAAAAATGATATCCCACACTCTCGGACTGCATCGCTTTCCATCAGGCCTGTGCACATGCATGGTGGGTAAGATGTCAAAGCCAGAAGGAATCTTGGATTAAGTTCACAACCAGCATATCTTCTACCACCAGTTCGAAAGGTCAGTGAGCAATATAATTCTGTCCCCTTCTTGATCTTGCTCTCTGATGGCCAGAAAGTAGCTGAAACCCTGAGCATCACCAATACCCCAGATGAAAGCTTTTGCTACGTATCTAGCACTTCTGTTTCTTCCCCCACCTTCTTAGCCATCAAGACTCAGCCAGAGCAATCACCTCTTTCATTTTGAGTTGACCGTTTCTGTGACTATAATCATCCCTTTACACTGGTGGAACTGAAACTGGCCTTTCATCAGTCTGGCAGTACACTGGTCAGTCCTGATGATGTACACTATGAAATGCTGTGCCATCTATCTCCTGCTATTCTTATGATTGTTTTTAACCAGATCTGGCAGGAAACTGTTTTTCCTAATGCCTGGTGCCAGGCTATTGTATTACCTTTCTCTATGCCTGGGAAGAATCTCAAGAATTCCTTCAAACTACCATCCAACTGCTTTGATGAGCTGTCTCTGCAAGACCTTAGAGACGATGGTTAATGCTTGTCTTGTTTGTTTCCTCAAATCAAACAACCTCCTCTTACCCACCCAGTGTGAGTTCTTACTACAGCAACCCACCATAGACCACCTGATTTGACTTGAAACCTCAATCAGAGAAGCCTTTCTCAAACGACAACATCTTGTCTCAATGTTCTTTGACATTGAGAAGGCTTATGACACAACATGGAGGTACAGCATTTTGCGAGATCTCAATATATGTGGGTTATGTGGCCATTTGCCCATTTTTATTAAAAAAATTTTAATGGACAGGAGATTCCAAGTTAGTGTGGATTCGACACTTTTCCACCCTTATCTACAGGAACTTGAAGTTCCTCAAGGCTGTGTTTTGAGTGTCATATTGTTCAGAATCAAAATCAATGCATCACTGAACAACTCCCTCTCACCATTGCAAACGGGCTCTATGTCGATGACTTTCACATCTTATGTCAATCACTGAACGAGGTATATTGTGTGGCAGCTACAGATTGCCCTCAATCATTTACTGAACCGGATCACAGCAAATGGCTTTAACTTCTCTCTCTCTCTAAAATTGTTTGCATGCACTTTTGCTGCCAACAGGGTATTCACCCTGATCCTGAACTCCATATTGGTGAAGTTGTACTGCCTGTGGTTCCTGAGACAAATTTCTTGGGGCTTATCTTTGACTATAAACTGACCTTTATACTACACATCAAGCAGCTACTGGTCAAATGTGCAAGAGTGATGAACATCCTTTGTGTCATCTCTTCCACCACTTGGGGAGAAGATTGATGTTCAATGCTACAGGTATATCGTGCTCTTAGTTGATTGAAACTCGACTATAGATCACTGGTCTATGGCATTGCCAGGACCTTGGCCTTAAAGATGCTGGACCCTATTCATCATCTAGGACTTCCATTCTGCACTGGGGCTTTCTGCACTTCCCCAGTTCAGAGCTTATACACAGAGTCTCATAAACCTTCTTTTCACCTCTGCTGTTTGCAACTGTCTCTACTTTATGCTTCGAAACTTCGTTCTTTACCAAAGCATCCTACCTGTGGTTGTGTTTTCCTTCCTCGGTGGGCCATACTTTTTCAGAACAGACAATCTGCCATTGCTACTTTTGGCCTTCATATCCAGATGCAGTTGGATGAATTGCATCTGTCCTTTGGATAACACTGTTATAGCCACTGGTCAGCCCATCCTACCATGGCTTCTTGCAGTCCCCAAATGTGACCTATCTTTAAGTCATCTGAGAAAAGCAGACATTCCCGATCGAAAGTACTGTATGTTATTTGCTGAACATCTTTCAAACCATTCTTCCATTCCTATTTATACAAATGATTCAAAATCAGATGACTGTGTGGGCTCTGCCATGGTTTGTTGTGGTTTAGTGGTTGCATGCAGAACCCCTCTACAGCTTCTGTGTTCACTGTTGAACTGTACGCCATTTCTCTTGCCTGGAGCTAAGCAGTACTCAAATTGCATTATTTATAGTGTCTCGCTTAGTTCTCTACCAGCTCTGGAATTGTTCACGTTACTTCACACCCTGTTCTTATCAATATTCAAAACCGACTGGCCCATTTCTCTTTAACATCTAATTCTATCCAGTTTTTCTGGATACTGGGCCGACACCGCACCTAAATCTACCTGCTCTGGCACTATCACTGCTGTGCCTGTTCCATATATGGACTATGATCCTGTATTCAAGGCTTGGCTCAGTGCCAGTTGGCAGTCGTCTTGAAGTGAGCAACATGAAAGAAGCTTTTCCAAATAAAACCTTACATTGGATTTGGGTCATCTTGATTCTGTAAGGATCAGAAAGAGGAAGTTGTTCTAACTAGACTACACATCAGTCACAGTTTTTTAACTCATTGTTTTCTTTTATCTGGAACTGATGCACCAGAGTGTAGTTTGTGTAACATTCAGATCACAATAAACCACATTTTACTTTCTTGTCATCGTTACAATTCACAACGATGACACCATTTTAAACATGTTCTGTCCTGAGGTTTATCCGTAATGTTAGACAGTGTTATTGGCAATAGTGAAACTGTGCACCTTGGAAATGTTCTTAGTTTTTAAAGGCCATTAATATTTTCAATGCTATTTAAGTTTTTTACTTTATACATTAGACCTTTTTTAATCTGATTCTCTTTTAAGAATCAAAGTCCATCAGGTTTGATTTGAAATTAGAAAATGGCCATAACATTAAATAACTCGAAACCAGGGTTGGAAAGGCCAACTTCAGGTGACTAACGCTGCTGTTTGAACTTACCTGTCAGTCATCGTGGTGAGTTATAATAATTAAAATTTTGCTACAAGTCTTTCAAAATGTTTATTACTTTACCGTCTGTAATTGGCCATAATGTCAAATATCTTGAAACCAGGACTGGAAAGGCCAACTTCAGGTGACTAATGGTGGTCTTTGAACTTACCTGTTAGTCTTCCTGGCAGGTTATGATGATTACAGTTATGCTACAGAAAGTCCTTTACAACTTGTATTACTGTAGTTTTTCTCTTACAGCTGTAGACTAGATGTAAAAATTGGTTTTAATGCTATTTATATTTTTCTAAACTTTGTTTTGTTTTACCTTAAATTCCTTTTATGAATTTTACTAATTTTACTTTAATTTTATCTTTAGTGGATGTTTGGCACAGATAGCCTCTTTGCTTTGTGCCATAAAACATCAAACCAACTAACCAACAAGTTTTGCAACCTAACCATCTGGCCATGCTGGGCCTGCTATGCAGAAAAGAATAATGAGGATAACAATAGAAAAAGATTTGGATTGCAGCATTTAGTGCACATAATATAAAAAAAGGCATAACTGAAGCAGTTTAAGATGCAGATTATTCATAGAGGACAGAAACAATGAAACCTAGAGGATCAGAAATATAAGGGAGGTAAGAAAAAAAAAGGCAATGGAACAAGTGTGGCAATATGAAGTATGCAAGAGAACTTAGAAAAACATATGAAGAGTTTTTAAAGACAATGGAAAGAAAATTAAATTGTGATATGTGCAGTACATTGAATATTCTGTGAAAAAAAGAGAATTAAAATAGTAATAAATAAATGGATAGTATCAGCAAAAAGTAATGGCACTGAATTAAATGGAAATGTATTTAAAAAATCAATATACTGAATGTATTGTACATAATTATATACTCCTTTGTAACAAGTACATTCTTTTCAGAAAAAAAATCAATGAAATTGTAAATATTGTATATTAAATACAAATAAATCATTCAAACTCCACATTAAATATATATATATATCTGTACAAGCTGTTTTTTTAATGGTTTCAAAGGACAGAATAATAAACATAATGCTCACTAATCCCATTCTTCTAGATCATTAGGCAATGCCTTTATAAGTCCCTGGATTTTTCCTAGAATTATTTCATTGTTGCTGAAGCACTGATCTACACCATATGGAGGTTTAATAACAAGGGCATTTGCAACAGTAAGATTACCAGAGTTGTTGTTAGTATCCTCCACTGGGATTCGATTCTTGTTCAGCCAAGTCTTGAGTTTCATTTTCTGCCTCAGAAGTTCTTCTGTTGAAACTTCCATTGTCTTGGGAAGAAACAGCTTGTCCAACATGGCTTTAAAAATGGGTTGGTCATTAACTATATTTATTGACTCAACAGTATGCCCCATCACCATGGTAAGTGAGACAGGTATGTCACCCTCAAAATGTACCAGAACAATGCTATTGAAAATAAAAAAAACTATTATTAAGAAACACATAAAAATACTTTGAATTAAACCATAAATGTAATTTTCTACCAAGTTTCTCCAATCATCCAGATACATTTTCTAACTGTTTGGTAATTATACACTGTTAGTAAATATATCTATCCTAACATCCTCTTCTTCAGTAAGCTTTAGCAAAAATTTTATTTTTACATTTCAAAGGTGATTTCAAAAGCTAGGAAGCAGGTTTACTGTTTCAATTTGAAAATGCAAACCTATAAGTTACTCATCTATTTTCATAAGTATATTAAAATAACAAAAGTCTTTCACTATTAAAATACAGGAAAAGCTGCAAAATGTTTTCTTAATTCCAAATGTGTGAGGAATGAATTAAGTATCTATTCCTTTCCAGCTTTGTGATACTTTTATTCACATCTTTGTTTGGCTTGACATAAATTCAACTTCAAATTTTTAGCTTGCCCAGTTATCACTTTATAATGTGAATTGCATTATAAAATAACTCATGATGTAAAAATATCCTTTTTAACATATTCACATATAACAAAATAAATCTTACTTCCTTTGCAGCTTTTATAAATGCTACATTTTTTATACATCTTAATGATAAATAATATATAATTGTGTAGAATTATAACTTATCTCACAATGTTAGTCTGTTTCAATTCACAATTTTTTCCTTTTTTAATAAAAATAGCATTACTTAATTTAAAATGTTAATCATATTAATGAATATACATTTTATAAATTAAACAATTTTCAAAATACCTACATACCAATGAGGCCTACAGATACAAAATCAGTCAGTAAGTGCATACTTTTCCACTTATTTTTGATATATTACTAAATATTTTTAATTCTGAGAGCAACAAAACACAAGTTACATTATTTCTATATTGGTATGCTATAAACTACTGCTTTTCATAGCTGGACAATTAGTTGTATTATCTATGAGCATCAATTACATTGATTAGTGTCATGTAAAATAATCAAATTGAAATTCCTATCTCAACTGGTAGTGCTTTCAAATTTTCATTTTTTTCATTATTATTTTAACTTCATTTAAGATACTGTGATAGATTGTTAAGGTTGAACAGCCACATTCAGTTAACCATGAAATGGGTGGCAACTGCCTATTTGGGAATCATTTGTAGAAATGTATGATCACTATACAACATGCTGATTCACCTCAAGTGTAGAGGATAATGTTTTGAAAGTCTTTCATCTCTATTATAATTTCAAATTACACCTGAAGTTAACACAACAAAATGTTTTACATGTACAAAGGACATATTGTGCAATATTATTATTTTGGGCTATGAAAGTTTTTGAAAATCATTACATTTTTGTTATTTTAAGATCTAAAATTTGTATGAAGAAATAAAACTGCTGGGTAAATATCATGATAAATCTTCCATAGACAAACGTAAATACTAAAAAAATCTTACATTTACAGATAAACATAGTTTTTGTACAGCTCAATTTTAAATAATAGAAATTTAAAGTAGCAAAAATCAATTTTTCACAATATGCTTTTCCCTCTTATAGTTATCTTTCAAAGTTTAATCAAACTGAAGAGCAACATCATAATTTTGTCTTAAAAACAATATTACGTGTTTACAAGTACCAATTCACTTTTTCAGTTTGAACGAAAAACTTCAGTATAAGCTAATATTAATAATATGTCATAAACAAAGTTTGTCTAAAATTTACGAATGTTATTCGTTTTCTTAATATTATAACAGTAGAAGTAGAATTATTCAGCAACTTAACATAACGCTCGGAATAACAAAGTATCTTTCAGTTTCACGGAGAAAATCATAAGACGAACTTTTTAAGAAGCAAGACTCAGAAATGAAACGCAAATAAACTATACTAAAAACGCAACTCACTTTTCTGATACGGGATCTATAGTCTTAACCCATCCTGAATGACACTTTTTTATCAGACGTATAAACTTCAACTCGTTTATGTACATAACTTAATAACTTGAGAGGGTCATTTTGGAAAACTTTATGAGTTTCACTTTTAGTACGACTGTTGTCAAAATTATCTTCTTCACCGTCTCTTTTCACAATATCAGCCATTTTGTTGCAGTTGATTATTAGTTTTTCCCTCAATAGATGTCAGGCCCACATAATAACAATTTTAAAAATTGAACTAGTTAAATTGTTATTTTGAATTTCACGCAAAGCTACACGAGGGCTATTTGCGCTAGCCGTCCCTAATTTAGCAGTTTAAGACTGGAGAGAAGGCAGCTAGTCATCATCACCTACCACCAACTCTTGGGCTACCAACGAAAAGTGAGATTGATCGTCAAAATATATCAAACAACAACAGTATCTTAAATACACGAAAGCAGGAAAATGCACAGAAGAAAATAAACTGTTTTTACTATAAGAAACTAAGTTAAGAAAGAATCACTAAGAAGATTTCATTGAAAATCTGTGAATATCGTAAAGTATACATAATGTTGCCATCAGAGTTACAGTTGTTAGTGCTGTTTATTAAACCGGTTTTGAAGAAATAATTTATTCTTGTTTTTTGAAATGTCATAAGGTATATGTTATTATTTTAATACGACGGTTCCGCATGTGTAATTCAGAACAAATATCGTCACCTGCTGAGTCACAACATTAGCTAAGGGGCAGATGATGGAAAATACGCCAGGTGGCTGGTAGATAGGGCTTAACAGTGTAATAGATGTCAGAATATGTGCAATAAGCTAAAATAAAATTGTGATATTTGTATTTTATTAACAATCTAAAACTAACTATACATAACAGGTATACTACGGAAATTATATTTTTTCTTATTGTTTATTTGTTTTTCGCGCAAGGCTTATTCTGCTATAGCTGTCCCTAGTTTTGCAGTGTAAGACTAGAGACAGAGATAAGGCATCTAGTCATCACCATCCATCGCCAACTCTTACCAATAAGCAATATTTATGCATTTTCTAACTAATAGTGTGGTGTTAAATGTTATAGTGCTGGAGACATACTGAGATGTTTGTCACACGTATGTCGTCATCAACATCAGATTAAAATAACTCGTATTTTAATGTCTGTTTGTAGATTTCAAGTGTGATTCCAGAACGCTTATAGTAGTATTACACCCCTGTTTCTAACAATATAGTATTAAACGTCTGAAAATTATAACGGGTAAAAAAATATAAGCCTTATTTTACAAACTTGCATAAACATGCCATGGTGTTAAACGTCGTGTTTGTAAGGTGTGCAAAGTTACTTTTATTCCAAAACACCGACGTTGTTATTACAATAATATTAAATTTTCACTTATTTATTAGAAGTATATGTGTAATAAGTATAGCTATTCGTGGAGACGTTATAATATGACGGTCAGTCATCCTGTTCTTTTGTTTATAAATGGTGAATTATGTTGACTAGCTGCCTTTCTTCTTGTCTTTCACTTCAAAATTAAGGATGATTAGCGAAGAAAGTCCTTAAACAGTTTTGCGGAAAATTCAACAAATAAATTAACAAGTGTCTCCCATCTCGTACACTGGCTATTTCTCTGGAAGCTTTTTTACCTTTTTTTTTTTTTCTACTTATCCTGACACAAGTGCATGTTCACCTAAATTTTGTACGTTAACAGTAGGCTCTGGATACACTCCATAAATTACTTTATCGCTTCATTCTTCTTTGTGGGTATTTGGGTTGTTGTAATTTTTAAATGCGCAGGAGGGCCAGAGCATCCCACCTCTTCCTCCATCCCTAGCTTTCATGTCGTACTATTAAGAAGTTGTTGTTTTTTTTTCGGCCAGAGTATCGATTTATTATTCTTCCCTTTTCATGTATTTTATTTATTTATTTTTTTCACTTTATCGATTTATTATTTTTCCTCTTTTTTCAATTTTATTTTTTTTTTCATTTTTTTATTTTTTCACTTTTATTTTATTTTTATTTTTATTTTTTTCCACTTTTATTCGTATATATGTATATATATTTTTCCCTTTTTCCATATACATTTGTCGGAAAAATAAAATAATAATATAATAAAATAAAATTTAAAAAAAAATGAAAACAAGAATAAATAATACTAGTTTTAAGCGTCTAGTGCATGGTGGCCAGCTTGATTTATATTTCTTAAATATATATTTATAGGAGAGAGGTACTATGTTCATCATGTACGTAGTATCTGTCGAGATCACACATTAACTCATTTTTATGCGAATTCTTATTAAAATAATTTAGTGCATTATGCAAATTGCTTTATCCTGTACTATCTAGTTTGTTTTTGAATTTCGCACAAAGCTACACGAGAGCTATCTGCGCTAGCCGTCCCTAATTTAGCAGTGTAACACTAGAGGGAAAGGAGCTAGTCATCACCGCCCACCACCAACTCTTGGGCTACTCTTTTACTTACGAATAGTGGAATTGACCGTCACATTATAACGCCCCCACGGCTGAAAGGGCGAGCATGTTTGGTGTGACGGGGATTCGAACCCGCGACCCTCCGAATACGAATCGAGTGCCTTAACCACCTGGCCATACTATTTAATAAACAATGCTTTGTTATGTATCTCAGAACGGTATCTCGTCATCAAGAATGCTTCACTATATTCAGCACTTCATTGTTATTATTATTATATTTAAGCCTGAATACCTATAGAGTGTATTAATATACAGAAGCCTATCCTCTATAATCTGTAAACAGTATCTATTTTATATTCTAGAAAAATATCCAAATTTAGGCTAAAAGTTTGTGCTTGAAAGAAAACCTTAGAGCCATTCTGTGAACCGCTATGTCGTAGCTGAAAACTTAATTAAATGAAACTCATGGTGTATACATAGTCTGTGTTTAGTTGTGGAGCATATTGTACGGGAATGGTGAGAAAAGCAAAGGTTAACAAGTTTCTTGTCTTTGCTTTTTTGTAATTATTTTCACCAATATATCTAGTCTGTATTTAAGTAGTCGTATTTTACTTACGTTGTGTAAATAGTAACGGGAATGTAACTTGGAAGTCTTGCGGCTAATCTTAATACTCTGTTGGTATCATAATTTGTTGTTGTTGTTTGTTTTTTATTGTGTTATCTGACATATCTACTTGACAGCCATATTCATATTTTTAAAATAGTTTTAGTTTTAAATATTTTGTTTTTGTCAGCTACAAGTCTGAAGTAATTAATACATTTATGGATGATTTCATGTGTTTTCTTCATACACTCTGCCCATGTGAGTGTTTTGTCAAATGTAACAAGAAATTTGGCTTTAGAACATAGTTTAAGTTCCACATTACATAAATCTAGTTTTACTTTTTCTTTTTAAAATATTTATCCAAGCTACTTTGAAATACTGTACCTAGAGCTTTAATGGGGTTTGGCATAGCCCACCAAACATTAAACCAATCATTAACTGTGTTAAGCGATTTTTGAACACGGACCATCGTTATCAGCTGATTTATTTTTATACACACTTTGATAGCAATGTCATCAGCGTAGTGTAAAAAACTATGTGTATATTGGGTCTGAGAAAGGTATGTTATTTACAAATATGTTGTAAAGAAGTAGCGAGAAAAGTGATCTCTGCAGGACTTCTGCTATAATGTTTATTATTTTTGATAATATGATATTTATTGTATCAACTGCAGTGCGTTCAGTTAAGACGTTTGATATCCATTTAATTATAGCACTCTTAATGTTCAATGAATGCTGGCTTTATCTGATGACTTTCTACCACATACTGTCAAAAGCTATACAAACATAAAAAAAAAAAAAACTCTTATGGTGGCTAGATTATTGTTGAATGATTTAATAACCGATTCCACGAGTCGTGTTAAATGATCTATGGTCTGTTTTTGTCTTGCACGTTTGAAAGAAAGCTGGTTTCTTCACAGAAATACAAGATGTTTTTGCTATAATTCTTTCAACCAGTTTACCTAAATAACTAAGCAAACTGATTGGTCTGAAGTTTTCATAATTAAAGTTATTGGCTGCATAATTTTTAGGAATAACTGTGATAAATGTTTTTGTTTATTTTAAGTATATGTAAAGTAACCTATTAGTAGTTACAGATATAAGAAATGAATTAAATGTTTAACTAGAGGAGTTGATGCTTTGTGAAGAATCCTCCAGTGAGACAGCGAGAAGTCTTCGAATTTACAACGCTAAGATCGGGGGTTCGATTTCCCCTGGAGGGCAGAGCAGATAGTCTGTTGTGGCTTTGCTAAACGAAAACACATCTAAACACTCCTTAAGAATAATGATTCTGATACCGTCATGTATAGGAGCTGAATTTTTAGTGTTTTTATATTAATCTGCTCCCCAGTAATACAGCGGTATGTCTGCGGACTTGCAATGCTAGAATTCGGGTTTCGATGCCCGTGGTAGGCAGAGCATAGATAACCCATTGTTTAGTTTTATGTTCAATTACAAATAAATGAATAAACTATATTAATCTTTAGTTCACCTTTACAGACTTTTCGAATTGCAATAGCCTCACTATTGACAAATTTATTGATGATTAAAGTGTCGACTGGAAACCTTGGTTTACATAACTCTCGTTGTTCTTTCACACATTTTTCAACTGTTTTGCGGTTGTTCTGGTAAAGTTTGAGGAATTTAAGTCCTGAAAGGATTCTTCTTAGTAATCCTTTTAAAGATTCGCTCACTCGGCTTCAGTTTTAGCTGTAATATTGTCGTATTTAATGTGATGGAACATTTGCTATTGTTTGTTTGTTTTTTTCAGATCTAAATGATTTGAAGTATTTTCCAAAACTTTTTAGGATTATCATGGCTATTGTAAAAGTCTAACCACTTAGTTTCTTTGAATATTTTTACGTTTCGTTTTATCTGTGCACGTACTTTACTAATTTTAGGTTTCAGGGAAGTGTCCTATGTAGTTATTAGTAATTGCCCGAGGCGTTTACTTTCCAAGATAAGTAGATGTATTTCCGGCGTAAATTTCCAGTGATTGCTGTGATGGGCTCTACAAGATGTGAGAATTACTTTTCTGTAACTTTACTGTGGCTAGTGTAAGTTGATCAGCATAGTTATTTCCTATGTTTGTGGTTACTGTAGAGGAGGGGAGTATCAACATAGGTATTAAACTCCTTCCAGTTAGCATCTGCGTAGTTATAAACTGCTGGGAGGTCTGACACTGGATGTAGTAAATTTGATTATAGTTTTCACTGTGTCGGTATTTGGGTATTGATGTTGTTAAATACCCAGGAGGGTCAGGTACATTTGACCTCTTCCTCCCTCCCGAACGATTATAGCGTCTGTCTTTAGGGTTTTTGTTGTTGTTGTTTTTTTTTAAGCTTTGGGCCAGAGTAAAAGTATAACATCATACTCAGGCCCATTTCAGGGCTGTTTGATTATAGTGTAAGTTGTTTGGTTTGGTTTGAATTCCGCGCAAAACTACACGAGGGCTATATGCGCTAGCCATTCCTAACTTAGCAGTGTAAGGCTTGAGTGAAGGTAGCCCATCGTCAACACTTTGGCTATTCTTTTATCAACGAATAGTAGGATTAACCGTCACATTATAACGCCCCCACGGCTGAAGCATGTTTGGTGTGACGTGGATTCGAACCCGCGACCCTCGGATTACGAGTTGAGTGCCTTAACCACCTGGCCATGCTGGGCTGTGTTTTAATGTTAAAAACCCCTTTTTACACGTTTAGACTCGTCTTGAGTCTGTTCTTTGCACCGTGGCGGTGTGACCTTGACTTAAAGTTCGCCAAGCTTGTATCCGGGTCAGATGTCTGCTGGGTAACTTTTCCCAAGTATTGCCACTGACCAATGCAATCCAGTGCTTACCTCTAACGCTTTTGTAATTTTACATAAGCTGTTAACAGTTTCATTTAAACTTTTATCAACAAAGATATGTGATTATTAATCAGAAATACGGAATACTTAATTCGCTTTAATAATATTTTAATACTGTCTCCCGTTAGGTAAGCACCAAGTTTACGAACTAGAAAACTAAAATTCGGGACTCGATTCCCCGCAATGTATACAACAGATAGCCTAAAATATATATTCTAATTTTATTATAATCGGTTTTGGTTTGGTTTGTTTTTAATTTCGCGCGAAGCTACTCGAGGAGTATCTTCGCTACCTGTCTCTAATTTAGCAGTGTAAGACTGGAGGAAAGGCAGCTAGTCATCACTACCCACCACCAACACTTGACAAACTCTTTTACCAACGACTAGTGGGATTGACCATAACCGTATAACGCCCCACGGCTGAAAGAACGAGCATGTTTGGTGTGACGGGGATTTCAACCCACGATCCTCGGATTACGAGTCGAGTGCCTTAATCACCTGGCCATGCCGGGCCGTAGTGTAAATAAAACGGGGAAGTGATGACTAGAAATTTCATAGTGGACTTTAAAATCCCTAGATTGTGGAAATGATGAGATAGGTATAAAAATATAATTATAGTGTAAAAGATGGATACTATACTATAAATCTAGTGTAAATGATGTACAGGCAAGAACTAACATCTTGCAATATATAAAACTATTCAATCATAATTGAGTTTAATGGTCGACTCCTTATATCGTAGTTCTGACGTAGTCGCGGGGCGGCAGCACAATCGGGAGGGTTCAAGCGCCATATTTGTCTGTGCATTTGTCTAGTTATTTTCGGTGTTTGACAGTGTCAGTTTAACAGAAAACAACAGTATGTCGCAAACAGAATGTTGTGTTCCTTTGTGCAAAGATTGTGGTGGGCTCAGAATTCTGACTAATACGAGTAAGGAAAGAGAGAGTGTACAAAAAACGCAGGATTCTGGCCATCAGAAGAACTGATCCTTAGGCCAAGTTTCGTGTGTGGGAGCCTGAACCAAGTTGTGTTGTGTTGTGTGCCATGATCACTTCGTACTTACAGATTACTACAATGAAAGATCTTTTGGTAATTATCATTCAAGTATAAAAAAAAATGACACCTACTACTTCTCCCTTCTACCTCAACCATCACCACTACAGGGGCCAAGGAACACACACATACATACATCCACACACTCACACCACCTGCCACCATCTATTAAGTTTTTTGTTTTGTTTTGTTTTTTGCTTGTAGAGCTTTTATGATTTCATATGAACCCAATGTTGTCAATGTTTAAAAGTATGACAAGTTGTACATCATAACATGTACATGTACAAGTGGATTGTAGTGATACATATTCGCTGAACAAAACGCCTGAATCGGACTGCAACAGTGATGTCAAGCCAGAGTTCATCAGGATGTTCACATTCAATCCAGAAATGCTTTGTTTGTTTTGGAATTTTGCACAAAGCTACTCGAGGGCTATCTGTGCTAGCCGTCCCTAATTTAGCAGTGTAAGACTAGAGGGAAGGCAGCTAGTCATCACCACCCACCGCCAACTTTTACCAACGAATAGTGGGATTGACCGTCACATTATACACCCCCACGGCTGGGAGGGCGAGCATGTTTAGCGCGACGCGGGCACGAACCCACGCCCCTCGGATTACGAGTCGCACGCCTTACGCGCTTGGCCATGCCGGGCCCTCCAGAAATGCATGGAATGCGAGGTATGATAACTTCAAAGCTATGCACACTATGATATCTTTCTCGTGACATACAATTTCTGCTCAATATGATATATCTTTGTAACTTATAACTATGTAAGCATAATTTGTCCCCGGCATGCTACAATGAATTAATCATTTTCGTAATTAAAATACTCATCTATGACAAATCCCTAGCCTTAGTAAACATAAAATCAAGGAATGTCACAAGCTCACTATCACCATAAAACTGACATTTTGTTTCGTTATGCGCCTACCCTGTACTTGTTTTTTTAGGCCTAGATGGCATTGAAATCAATAACAAGGCCTATACTATCGCCCATTTAAAAGTTCATGATTAACTTGAGAAAAAGAAAATTTATTGTAATATACAAATGCAAAACACACAATGTATTTACATTTTAGTTATTTCATGTTCCTAAATAAGTTACATACGACATATAAGGACCAAACGTTGTGTATTTACTCGCTAATAGCCCACGTCCAGAGAAGGCAACAACAAACAAGATGAAAGACCCTGACGATTGTGCTGCCATCGTGCGAATGCGGAAACGCGCTAGTTACGAGCTTCCCATTGATCCTGTTTTTGCCTATTAGAACTCTAGTACACTTTGTGTCTGTGCTGTTATGTAGGAATGATGCAAATTTCATCTCTACTATCTTGTTTACATTGTTTTCGAATAATTGATATTAACCATCTCTGTATTTACAACCTTTTTTGAAAAGTTTTTCTTTACTTGTATAATACACACAAAAAGATTGTGCAAAATAAAAATAAAATAAAGCAAGAACCACACATACATATATAAAGCAAAAAAATGTCACTAAAATTAAAACATGGAATTCTGACGAGAATAGTAGCATTTAAGAAAGAAACCATGAATAATTCAGTTACATTGTCTTTGGGTTCGTGATAGTGCCTATACTGCAAAAGAGAGAGATAAAGCTAGACTTAATGGTATAACCAGAGATAATTTCTGAGCTTTTTGTCTGTAAAAATAATCAATCTTCTCAAACGTATGAATGATGCTTTTAATATCCATCTTTTTTGATTTTTATCCATCTCTCTTCAATGTTTTTTATTGGCAAATTATTCCTTTAAAACTGTTGAATCATCTTCTACCTGCCAATTTCGCATTTCAAAAGTTTTTTGATCGCCTCTATTTTGCACTTAATTCTGTTTTAATCAAGTCATATGTTTGTTATTCAACGAATATGAGGTATCCTTACACAAAACCAAGTTTTTGAATGTAAATATATTATAAGAATCTCATGTGTTCGTAATAACTTTGATTATGCTAGTTTTATATTACTCATTATTTTCTTCCTGGTCTGAGTACACAAGTACTGTTTTATGACGCAAACACTTTGCTCCTCCCCTGAGGCATGATAAGAGGGTAATCAATACGTCATATAAAAGCGTATTTTCTTTGTAATCTGATAACTAAAACTACAGCATGTGTGTGTGCATGAAATTATACTCAGATTTTTTAAAGCTTCAAGTTACTATATTTAATTGATTTCACATAAAAGACGCACCCACACGGCCATTACGCAATCGTTCGATCTGAACAGCGTGCCAGGGAACGTGAGCTGTATAAAAGAAAGCAGTTGACCATTTTCCGTTACTTATTAGCTGAGTCTGTTGTTTACAATAAAAAAAATTATAATGAATATTATGAAGTCTTTTTACGAGTTGTCGGCGAAGACATTAACAGGAGAATTAATTAACTTTTCAAAATACCATGGGAAGGTAATATTGATAGAGAACGTTGCTTCTTTGTGAGGAACAACCGTACGGGACTACAGCCAAATGAATGAACTCATCTCTAAGTATGGAGATAAGCTTGTTGTTTTGGGGTTCCCGTGCAATCAGTTTGGACATCAAGTAAGTTTCTTGTATTTGATTTGAGTGTACTTTAAATTATTAAGTAGTTCGTGTGAAAGCCTACATTTTTGCGAAACTAGATAACTATAAGCTAAGAATACAGCCCTCTTAGTGAAATCATTTGTTTTTATTCCTATTTTCGTTGTTTTAGACCTATTTAGTTGAAAAAACAACTTCGAAGCAAGAAAAACTTTACTATCGGTATTTTCAAAAGTTCTGTAATAAAATAATTAAAGACCGTCTCACGCGTGCTCAAGCAAGAACACTCGAATTCCTCGCAATTTTGCAGATGGTTGTAGAAATTTAAGTGCAACATAAGTTAACTATAAATTAATTATATATTTGACTTTATGTATTGGTAGAGAAACTATTTTTTGCTGTATATTTAAAAAAATATTTATGCAGTGACCCACCTGATAGCATAAAGGGATGTAACTTCAGTTTTTGTTACGTATACAGTTAATAATGTCTCCAAAATCTCTTTACTCGCACAACTTGTTACCATAGTATGTATTGTGTGTGCGTTTTCCTTATAGCAAAACCACATCAGGCTATCTGCTGAATCCACCGAGGAGAATCGAATCCCTGACTTTAACGTTGTACATTTACCTCTATACCAGCGGGGGACAGTGTGTATTGAAAAAAAAAGGACAAAATATATTCATAGTGCTTCAACGCGACATCATATAAAATTAATTTATTTAAAAGTTGAGAATTTTTGTGTAATTTGTATTACTTGTTGTTTTACTGATGGACCAAATTTGCTTAGATTAATGTTTCATTCGGAACGTATCTTGTGAATCCACAATCTTTCCTTCGCACGTCGTAATCTCTTTGCTACATGTACTCCTCAAGATGCCGAAACGTGTAGAAACAATATTTACATCGTAATCTTGTAAACAGTTTCTGCGCATGCTCCTTACGTGAGCTCAAACCATTTACTACAGAGCCAACGTATCCAGAGTTAGAGTTTGGACATATAAATTTACATACGATGTGAGAGCGATGACATAACTGGGATCTTGTCTTTATATTTAAAATAACATTTATATATAGCAAGTTTTATTTACTTACTTATTAGTTTATTAAAATGGCGATTCAGGCTTCAACATTTCCTATACTCTGGTTAAAATTCGTAATTGTTAATAACTAATTTTTAAACATGAATGGGTGGTTCGCATAACTTGTAGAACTGTTTTATAGTTAGTAGCAAACGTAATTAACCAAGAAGTAGTATTACGCCTTAGTTTGAAGTAATGTATGTAACGTGGACTCGGAATTAAACTCACTTGAAAGCGTCTCTCACTCCTCCCCCCACTTGTTTTTTACTATATAATAGTTGAGTGCAGCGTAGTAATTACAAAGTTAGTCGTTAGTGGTTAAAAAGCGAAGCTGAAAATTGTTTATTCATTAAATTAATGACTCGGAGGTTAATTTTATACACTGATATTTTTCTTCATTTCACAATATACAATATCTTTTTATCACTTTTTTATAAACTAGTTATTTAAATTAAAGTTTCGGAAGAATATAAAATTATGTATGTGAGTCAATATGAACTAATTCTACTTCACAGCATTAAGAGATTTTAACTTTATAAAAAATCGCCGAGTTATAAAGTTGTCTACGAAACTCTTTTAGACACTGAAATAGTGTGGTCAAAACAACTGAACTTCGTTTTCAATTTGAACTTGAGTAACGAGTTGTGGTAACTGTAATAAAATTCGGTTTATGAATACCAGGCTGTTATGCTACACGTTCATTAACAATACAGGTACTGAAATCACACCTCAATAAATTACCTTATCTGAATATGAACATTAATACAAATGTGATTTTTTGTTTCAGGAGAACGGCAAAGGGGAAGAGATAATGAATACTCTTCGGTATGTCCGACCAGGAAACGGTTTTCAAACTAAAATAACTCTATTTGAGAAGATTGATGTTAACGGTGAAAATAGCCATCCAGTCTTTCAATTTTTAAGACAAAGTCTTCCCACTCCTCATGATGACCCTCTATCATTCGTGAAAAATCCACAATGTATTATCTGGTCTCCTGTGACTCGTGGCGACATCTGTTGGAACTTCGAAAAATTTCTGATTGATAAAAATGGTCAACCATTTCGTCGATATGGCCCTCGTTATCCAACAATAAACTTAGATTCTGATATAGCTGAATTAATCAGTAAATAGATAACTTTCTTTGTGACACGTAACTTCTATTTCTGGGGGGGGGGGGATATTTAGTCAAGATATCTTAGGCATTCCTGATATAAAATCGGATAAGAGCGCACTTCGTATCAAATTGTTATATAGAAAATGTTTGTAGTAAGTTCATATATGGTAACAAATATTGGTAAGGAGACTGTGACGACGATACTTGAAACCTTTACAAAGTATCTGTCTGATATATTGTTTACCAAATGTTTAAGCCATGTGTGCTGTACAAACAAATAAAAAGTATCATTAATTCTCCATGTGTATCTATATTTATGTTATGCGAATTTTTTAAACCCTCTGTTGGTTAATATGGCTTAATGTTAACCTACCATCTTCTGGAAACACTCGGGCTGTTAAGATTAGTTTTACAAGCCCTTCCAACAATATACATATTTGAATTTAGAATGGTTGTAGATACAACTATTAAATTGCACCTCTTCTTTAACTTCAGAAATTATTAGAAAATGGGGGGTAAAGTAAGACTTCTACTTTAACACAAGGAAAATATCTTGTAGAAATACCTTGAAGATAAATTATTAGAAATTCACAGGATCCGGTTAGGAAACGTAAAAAATCATTATGAAACCTGAGTGGGAATATTCCATCAAATTATGCTAAAAAGAATAATACAAGTTTTGCCGAGAAAAAGAGGCAGACCATACGTTTATAATATATTCACTAATAACTGTTTTAATAATTAAATACAAAATTTAACTTGTGATGCATCGTCGCAATCTAACAC
Source organism: Tachypleus tridentatus (assembly GCF_004210375.1). NCBI lineage: Eukaryota > Metazoa > Arthropoda > Merostomata > Xiphosura > Limulidae > Tachypleus > Tachypleus tridentatus. The sequence continues at coordinate 93,465,658 of NC_134825.1, forward strand.
GGTGCAAATAAGTAAAAAATTACAACTATTTTACGAAACGAAGAGTAGAACTTGTATAACAATATCTAACTTAATTTTCATAATAGAACATAGATGCTCTCTGACAACTAAAATTTCGTTATAACTGAACTAAAAGTTTTTTCCAATTTCTATAATAGTGCTGATAGTTTGGGTGGATTGTGTGTGTGTGTGTGTGTGAAAATTATGAGACTGTGTGTTCTGAATAGTAATGTTAACTTTACGACCCTCACCCAAGAAATTATGTAAATACACCAGTGAAACGCGCAGATTTCCCAAACTTGTTTGCAGCAATCTTGTGCTTAAATAAAAGGTTCCGCATGGCATATGCCAAAACTTAAATTTTCACACACAGTTCAAACCCTTTTCTCTCAGTATTGCAAAATTTTTCTCGCCATTTTCTCATTCATTTACTGAATAACCAGTAATGTTTACACGAAAAGGTGAAATGGTCAATCGGCGGAAAATTCTTAACTCTCCTTCTCTTTAAATTTGAGATAAATCAAAAATTACCACAATAATTATCCCAATTCTAGCAAAAGTTACCATTGCTGCGATAAGATTTGGCAACTTGCTCCATACATTTATTTTCTTGAATAAGCTTTACTAACAACGATCTCTGAATATTCATCTTTGGGAAATTCATAAGGAAATACGTCATGCAAATTGTGAATACTACAAACAAATGTGGATATTAACCAAGTCGTTAAACCCCGGGAATAACAAAGTTGCTTAAAATTAACAACACTAGCATGTTATTCGTTTTTCACGTTCTCAAAATACGGTCGTGAACAGAAATTTATCGAATGATGACTGGCAGTTTCTACTTTCTAGAATCGGGTGCGTAAAACTGACTTGGGTCAAACTGTTAATTTACATTCCTCACTGCTATTTAAGTTCATATTCAAAATAAGGCCCAATGACTTTTCCTCAGAATTTATACATACGTATAAAATATGGAGAAAAAAAATACGAAATCAAGGTTTTTATTATAGTCACAGAATAACATTTATCCTCCTAAATGTTTGACAATCATATGCTTTAATATGTAAGTAAGAACTTCCATTTATTTGGTCTGTTGTTGTTGATAAAGAAAGGATGATATCAAGATTTCAAATTGAAAACTTGTCAGGCCGAAATAACTAGGGCAAGAATTTTATTTTTCTTACAAGTAGAAATTTTTAACTCGTGGCTTTGTCATCTCTTTACCGATTTGACATCTAATTACAGTTTTCAACGCGGCAGGTCGAACCCTTTCGATTGATGTATTCGACAATGTCTGTGTTATTAATAATTCCATTCTAATCCTACCTAAAATAATTTTAAGGGCAGGCTACTGAAAGTCCTGATAAGTGACAAATTTGAAGCAAGTATATGCGCGTTGAACGCTGACGCACAAAAATATAACTCTCATAAAGGAAAAAGGTCTCGTAGGTTAATTATCTCTTTCTCTCATATATTTGGGTATTGATGTTTATATACCCAGGAGGGTCAGTTTTGTCGACCTCTTCCGCCTCCCTTTAAATTTTCTTTTTTGCAACTGTCAAATGTATTTATATATTTTACACGAGGGCCAGAGTAACCCACACTTACTCAGGCTCCTTTCAGGGCAATGTCCATGCACTATCTACACATTCACTTGGTGCAAATAAATTCTCTTATCCCGCCTACAATAATTTAAGTTGTCGCAGCTATTGAGGATGCCCTTCTGTTTAAAACAAAACATTCGCTAATTTTCCTTTGTAAAAAACGCAAGTTCGGTGAATATTGTAACTTTTTTTCCATTTTGTAGTAGAAAAAAGTTGTGTGATATCCGTTCTCTACATAGATACAAAAACATTGTTTAACTCGAGCTGCTAGATTTAAAAGCATTACATGAAGCTACACAAAGATTTATCTGCGTATAATTGTTCCTAGTTTTGTATAAATATGCTAGAAAAAAGGCAGCGAGTTAATCTTTAAATGGCGACTATCATCAATTGATGTTGGTACCTACAACATTCCCGCTGTTTAAGGGTTAAATAACATCCACTGCCAGTTGTCTGAACCAGTAGGAGGATTTGACCATTATTCGTATAGCGCACCCACGTCCTCAAAAGTACGACAAAGGGCGTAAACCATAATTCCTCGAATTCATAGTACGAATACAGTAACGTTTTACGCAATTAATGTAGTATTTTGATTGTTACGTAATGAAATTTATCCCGTACGAGTCTCCGATTTATTATATTACATACTTTAGGCATTACGATTTCAAATAGCCAGACATTTTTATTTTACTTCAGAAGTTAATTAAATGTCGATATTTATTAAATTTATTATATTTGCTAACAAGATTAATAAATACAATTTTATTTTAATATACAAACAACAATACAATTCAAAGTAAATGTTATTACCACTGGTTATTACAAATAACGGTTTATGTACAAGAGTTTTACAAACGATACTAAGTGTTCTATCTGGATAGTACTGAATATTTTATCGAAGGTTTAGGTTGACAACGAGTAAATTAATTTTATGTTGGTAAACCGATACACTTTACTTTACGGGAATGCTAGCTAGCTTTAATCTTCACACGCGTGTTTTTCTCGGCTACAATATCTATCCTCGTAGTAATACCAACGTCCAAAGTTAATTTACTGAAGTTTGTAATGTTCGAAACCTATAAACGTTCCTGATCAAATATCTGTAGTCTTCCAATTAATAGGCGTTTGCCACAATTATAGCTTCCGAGGCTCATAGTATACTGACTGTAGCGACCAAACAATATCCTATTACTGTTTCTCAGGGTGTTGATTTATAAACTTTAAGGCGACATTCTCGGAAATTAAACTATTCGAAGATACGCTAGTGTTTTCTTAAAATATATATTTTTGATTCTTATTCTCGAGAATCTTCTATAAATTTAGAGAACAGGCGGGGCTTGTGCCTTTATTCGTTACATGCATTAAACTGAAACAAACGTAGGTATTTAAAAAAATGTATAACAGTAAATCTGTTACAAGATAGAACACTTAGTATTGTTTGTAAGAATAAGTGAAATTTTCATACGATTCCTAACTTGTACGACTTCATTTTCTTTTAATTAACAGAATCATTAGAGCAAAAATCCTCAAATTATTCTTTCTACAGTTTCGCCCATTTTTTTTAACAAGATGCATGAGAATGGCATTTATTACTGTACAGATGTTGCAAAACTACTTGGATTGTATGCTACCGTTCTCCGTTCCGAAGTTCCTACCCTCAACTCTTTTATTGGTGTAATTTCGACCACGTGACCAACAAATTGTGAGTCACGAGGCTTTGTATTTTGTAACACAACTGTTGCATAATATACATATTGTTCTTGATCTATATATATATTATATATAGCAATTTATTTACATAATTAAGATACTAAAATATTTATTAATTTCAAGGGTAGATTTTTTTCAAGCCAAGGTTTATTCTTGGAAGATTAAATAAATAAAATTTGGGTTCTACACAAATGCACACGTAAGGTCACAATTGTGCAATTTTCAAAACGTGGAGTAATCAGCACGGAACTGATTTTAACAAATCGTGGTATCTAGACACGTAAATTGTGTTTTAGATACATATTGTTACGTATTATTATTTATTTCAGACGAGTATCCGAGTTATTATGTTATATATGTTAACGTATTACTATTTCAAATAATCGAAAATGTGAATTTTAATTTAGAAGTTTATTATGTGTTAATATGTACAAAATTTATAGTATTTGCTAACAAGACTGATACATAGAATTTTCTTTTTTTAACACACATATATTTTAATATAAAAAAACAAATAATACACTTTATAATAACGGTCATTACTAATTGTTATTACAAGTGATGATTTATATACAAGTTTTACAAACAATACTAAGTCTTATATCCGGTCAAGAACTGAACATTTTATAGACGATATTGTCACACATCTTGGTTCTTGTTTGGCCTCACATCCTTACAAATTGAATTTTCCTGCGAAGATATTTAATGCCCTCATATAAATAACGTCTGAAGTAATTCATTGAAGTTAAACGGTTTGTAACGTTCCTGATCAAATTCTGTAGTTTTCCGTTTAATATGTGTCAATCAAAATTGTAGCTTTCGAAGCCTATAATACACTGACTGTAGCAGACGAATAATATTCTTCTTCTGGTACGTCGGTTTTATGTAGCAATCACGCGAATTTCTCGAAGTTTCAACAATGTTTTACCACGTCTTATTAAAACAAATTTTGTTGATTCTTACTCTCAAAAATCTACAAATTAAGAGAATAGGCAGGACTTGCTCAGTACACAGTCAAGAAAATACGTCACATGCAAAAAAAGCAAACTATACTTAAACGTGGGTATTAAAATAAACGTATAATGGTAAATCTGTAACAATATGATAAAACCAAAGTTCTTATGACACTTGTGTTCGATATCCTTTCAGTCTTTATGCTGCTGTAAAAGTCTAATGAAACATTCCATGAAAAGTTTTCAGGGTGTTATTTTTACATGATATATTTCCTAGCCTCCGATTTGAAATCGAGGCCTGTCACCAAGCGTTAAGGTAGTTTGAGGCAATGGAGCAAATTTGAAGTTAATTATAATTAATATGTATATTAAGTTAATTACAGAATGTGAGCTAATTATTAGAAGTAAATTAGAATGTGATGCATCTAACTTTTAAGGATATGTTAAAATTAAACGATTATAATTCTAATTATTTACTTGTATGACATGGCAACCAAGAATGAATCATGTACAAAACATTATGTCAAAATCGTTTTTTCCTTGCTTTAGCGTAAGTATAATCTCTAATTACATCTGTATAATCTATTTGCCTAAGTAATACCTTTTGTACTGAGGGCAAAGAAAGAGGATTTAAGCGTTAATTTAACATCATATTATGCAATTAATGTTTTTACTTTAGCCAGTTTAGAAAAAAAAAAACTTTCTGCGCTACAATTTGTAACGGGCAGCCCACGTGAACATTAAGCCAAACAGATTCGATTTCTTTTCTTTTCTCTGACTGCTTTGACGCATTGTTTGATAGCTGATATTTTATTATCACAAAATTTAGCAAACCGTACCATTTCATCGGGCTGTCTAGTTCTGGAGGGTTTATATCTCCCAATCTTGTAGCTGCAGAAAAAATTTCAGTCTCATTTAAACTTTTGAAATCAAATAGAACAGCTGACTTCATTTATGTCACTTTATATGTAACAAGCCGATTTTCCAAAACACATTTGCAACTTGTTAACGACAGGTATAAAATTTTCTACGTGAAACTTCTGAGTTCCACATAAACTAATTTTACCTTCAGAAATCTCACAATTTGCCAGATTTCTTTTTCACTTTCTGGAAATCCCACTCAAAAACTATTATATTTGAAAGCCGATCGCCTTGAATTTCGATTCTATTGAATTTTTCACATAGTAAGTTCACACATTACTTAAACGAACTGATAAGCTTTACAGCAGTAGACAAATCAAGCCGTATTTCTCGAAGCTAAGTATCAAATCTTTAAATAATTTATACTAAAATACTGCCATAAAAACATTATCTGTAAAGTTCTCATTTCATTCATCAAAGTAGTAGTTTTATTTCTTACTGTTTGGCTTGTATTAATATCCTTATATAAAGTTTCAAGGTTTTTGGTATAAATGCTGTCGTAGGTTTCATAAAGAATTTGTTGAAAGTGATCTAACTGACCATCTAGTTCCGCTGAAAGCCTGACTAGTTACCGGCTTTCTGTTATCGCTTTTTAAGCCTTCACAAAGGCTTGGCCAGTGTTTGGTTGAATAAACAAAATTTGTATAAAGTCTGAAGAAAAAAATCGATACATGTATGTCCAATTAAAGAATCGAGACCAACAAAACGCTTATGCGTATCACCTTTCTCGTCCACATATCGCAATATTATAGCTAGTTAACTGATCTGAACGTGAGACATCGAGTGAAGATTATATAGCAGTTGAAAAGTATTTAGTATCGCGAATTTCATCACAATTTGCCTTAACAAACCTTATTAGCCATCAAAATAATAAGTCTGTTTGTTTTTGAATTCCACGCAAAGCTACACGAGGGCTATCTGCGCTCGCCGTCCATAATTAGCAGTGTAAGACTAGAAGGAAGGCAGCTAGTCATCACCACCCACCGCCAACTCTTGGGCTACTCTTTTACCAACGAATCGTGGGACTGACCGTCACATTATAACGCCCCCACGGCTGAAAGGGTGAGCATGTTTGGTGCGACTGGGATTCGAACCTGCGACCCTCAGATTACGAATCAAGTGCCTTAACCACCTGCCCACGCCGGGCCTCAAAATAAGTTCTTCATAAACCATGGAGGATAAATATGAGATATCTCCTTGGCTTTTATTTCTACGCGTTTCAAGGTGCTTGGCCATGAATGGATCGAATTTATCTGCAAACTCTAATACAGCTAAGATACCGTTGTTGATATCTTCAATCTCCTCTCTAATTCATCTAAGTGCTAATCCTCTTTTACACAAAAATGTTCGATATTCCACAATACCTCCAGCTAGTATTTTATTTGTTAAACCATTGTTTAACTTTGAATCCACAGTTTCTATGCTTTTAGTTTGTACCATTCTGCAGTGTACAGAATAAATTTGCGCTTTACTTTTTCGTGGTTTTGCGAAGCTAGATCTAGAGTCATGCGACAAATCGCAGAATCCTTTTACAAAAAACTTCCAAAAGAAGAAGAGAATAGATCAACCACTTTTTGTTTTGTCGTTTAGTTTAATCTTTAAAAAGTTTAATGAATAACATTTTTCAATATCTGTTGAATATATACCTCTCTCTGGTGCTGAAAAATCTTGCTCTGCTATATTTTTTCTTGAATTATATTTTTGCGAGGCTGAACTTCTATTATTATTTTCCTTTGCTGGCCTTAACACCGGATCAGACTAAAAGTCACTTTCCTCGCTAGAATTAGCGGCAGGATTTTCAGTCTTTCAAGCTCTTTCCTTTTACGATACATAAGGCGATGAAACTGAACTTACGCTTGAATTTTTAGTTCCTACAGTGGGTTGAGAATCACTCATAGAAGCTTTCTTTGTCCTTGAAAGGGATGATTACGTTCTTCTGCTCTTCTATTTCCTTAAAAGTTGATAAAAACTTAGGTAGATCGGGGACTTATTCTAATGCAAGTTTTTTTATTTTTTTTATCTAGTTTCTCTTTTTATTTGTTTCCTTTTCTGGAAACCACTTTCGTATTTTCTTTCTATGTTTCAGAACGCCGATTGCTGAGATAATTAAAATATAATTATTTTCAAGAATTATTCCATGATTGCATAATATAAGAAACATACGTGTATATTGCATGTGTTCATGAGTGAAAGTAATTTAACGATTACAAAAAACGCTAAAATTAATTATCAACCCTCGTTCCTTTTAGCTCTATTTTCTACATAAAGCTACAGGTTAAAGTTTAATTCTCATACCCTTTATGTACAAAGCACCTTTAATAGTTGAAATGAACGGTTAAATAATTATCAAAAGATCAAACAAATATTTAGTTTGATTCACACTCCGCGCCTACCACTAATTTGCTAGAAATTACAATTGGGATTTTTTTTTTAAGGCCGGACCCTATTAAATTTATAACAAATAAATAGCTTAGATTTCAGTTGATTGACTGGCATATGTTTTATACCACGTGATGTTACAGAGAATTGAAAATTCAGCTGAAAATAATTCTTTCCTCACGAGAACATAGTGGGAGCTGAAGTTAAATTTGTAACTGCTCAAGTCATGTGACCTTCGAATCCAGGTCGCACCAAACATGCTCGCCCTTTCAGCTGTGGGGGTGTTATAATGTTACGGTCAATCCCACTATTCGTTGGTAAAAGAGTAGCCCAAGAGTTGGCGGTGGGTGGTGATGATTAGCTGCCTTCCCTCTAGTCTTACACTGCTAAATTAGGGATGGCTAGCGCAGATAGTCCTCGAGTAGCTTTGCGCAAAATTCAAAACAAACAAGTCATGTGACTAGAGAGCCAGAAAATTTCTCACAGAAAAAATTAGTTTCTCAGTTGTTCACGAGATCATTTTGCATTATTCGCTGCATTATTTACTTTGAAAAATTAGTTTTTGGACAAGTAGCATTAATATAAAGCAGCTGGGCGAACAAAGAAGGGCATTCGACGACAGAAAAAAAAAACAATAAAAAATCGACTACACGCAGGTGAGTACTATTTTATTTTTGTTTTCTATTCTGTATTTATTATTATAAAAGTAGCTCAAATGTAAAACTTAGAAACTTTAGGCTAGATGAGTGAAATTAGATAATATAAATAAATACATTGATAACAATAATAAAAATTTTTTACGAGGTTGGTTCTTTTTTAATTTCGCCCAAAGATACACGAGGGTTATCTGCACTACCGTGTGTGTTTTCTTATAGCAAAGCCACATCGGGCTATCTGCTGTATCCACCGAGGAGAATCGAATCCCTAATTTTAGCGTTATAAATTCGTAACTTACCGCTGTACCAGCGAGGGACATCTGCGCTTACCATCCGTAATTTAGCAGTGTAAGACTGAAGCAAAGGCAGTTAGTTGTTACTACCCACCACCAACTCTTTTACCAACAAAAAATTGGATTCACTGTAATTTATAACATCCCCACGGCTGAAAGGGCCAGTATGTTTGGTGTTATGGGGATTCAAACCCACAACCTTCAGATTACGAGTCAAGTGCCCTGACTACTTGGTCATGCCAGGCCTATTTTTATGAGGTACAACTCGACAGGTACTATTCATGAGTAGTACGCATATATTGACACTTCTTATGGCAAGAATTTTAAAACTTACTGCTGAAAAGGCAATGAATCAATAAAATTATTTCTGAACATTAGTAGAGTTAAGAAATTTAGTGTAAAGAAATGTCATTTCCTGCTATAATTTGAAGTAATTCTAGAAATAAAAAAAGAGTAATTTTATTTTACGAGTTCGGTCAAATTCATCTAGTCTACACTGAATAAGAATAAAACAAATGATAGATAAAATACAAAGATTTATTGATTAAAAAAAAAAAGTTAAACTGACGGTTCGGATCGTCATTAGTGGTCCCTCACTGCTTAGGATCCTGGCGCAGTTGTGCGACAGTCAACCTTGCATGTATATAATTATCTATGCAAGTTGTTTCATCGAATACAGAATGCTACAATAGCAAGTATCGAATACTTGTTTACACCATAACTGTAATTTTCAAGTATGATTTTATAGATGATAATTACTCCTAATATAATTAGCGCAAGGAAAATTCGAAGCACTAGTAAACATGATGTCGTCTAGAAATTAAGATAAGGGTAAGGATTAATATCACATTATTATTTCTTTTTATTTCAAATCATTTATTACTTTGAAATCATTTTACTATCGTTCAAAAAATTGGCAAACCATCCAGCCAGAGTAAAGGTAGTATTTAGTTTATACTTGTTGACACTAGATATAAATATAAAATTAGAATAAAATTGTGGTGATCTTTACAGAACACAGATGCCTTTTAACAACTTCATAATGAATTAGAATTTACAGAAGCTATTACTTGTAAACACTGTGCATGAAATACAACTAAAACTTTCAAACTACAAACTGTCTGAAAAGATATTTTCATATACACACATCTGCATAAGTGTTTAAGGTATGGTTTCAAAGGTGAGAGTAACAATTAAGAATACCTGGGATGTTGTGCTTCAAAATACAAATATAAATTTGAAGCAGATAACTTTAAATGTAGCTCTTTTTTCCATTGTAGTTAAATCATGGTATGTGGTAGAAAGTTAAGACTGAATACAGATGAAGGTATGAAGAGCCTGGGGATATGTTTCATGAGTAATGCTCCCCTTCACTATTCTCCCACTTTTCATGAAGGGTTAACAATAACCCACGAGGCAGTGATCATTTTCCTATAATTTTGAGAAAGACTGGCTGTGGTCAACGCCATCTGACCTGCATGCCCCAGTGGAAGCTGGATCAAGCAAACTGGCCCTTTTTCACTGCCCTTGCAGAACTAGATCCTGCAATTGTCTGTAAGCCATCAATAGACGATTGTGTGGCAGCAGGAGCATACTGTATTATACAGGCAGCTGCTCAATGTATTCCTAAAACTTTGACATGTTTTCCATGATATCTTCATCAGTGGTGGAATCCTGCCTGCCACATGGCACAGAAGGCTCAAAAATGATATCCCACACTCTCGGACTGCATCGCTTTCCATCAGGCCTGTGCACATGCATGGTGGGTAAGATGTCAAAGCCAGAAGGAATCTTGGATTAAGTTCACAACCAGCATATCTTCTACCACCAGTTCGAAAGGTCAGTGAGCAATATAATTCTGTCCCCTTCTTGATCTTGCTCTCTGATGGCCAGAAAGTAGCTGAAACCCTGAGCATCACCAATACCCCAGATGAAAGCTTTTGCTACGTATCTAGCACTTCTGTTTCTTCCCCCACCTTCTTAGCCATCAAGACTCAGCCAGAGCAATCACCTCTTTCATTTTGAGTTGACCGTTTCTGTGACTATAATCATCCCTTTACACTGGTGGAACTGAAACTGGCCTTTCATCAGTCTGGCAGTACACTGGTCAGTCCTGATGATGTACACTATGAAATGCTGTGCCATCTATCTCCTGCTATTCTTATGATTGTTTTTAACCAGATCTGGCAGGAAACTGTTTTTCCTAATGCCTGGTGCCAGGCTATTGTATTACCTTTCTCTATGCCTGGGAAGAATCTCAAGAATTCCTTCAAACTACCATCCAACTGCTTTGATGAGCTGTCTCTGCAAGACCTTAGAGACGATGGTTAATGCTTGTCTTGTTTGTTTCCTCAAATCAAACAACCTCCTCTTACCCACCCAGTGTGAGTTCTTACTACAGCAACCCACCATAGACCACCTGATTTGACTTGAAACCTCAATCAGAGAAGCCTTTCTCAAACGACAACATCTTGTCTCAATGTTCTTTGACATTGAGAAGGCTTATGACACAACATGGAGGTACAGCATTTTGCGAGATCTCAATATATGTGGGTTATGTGGCCATTTGCCCATTTTTATTAAAAAAATTTTAATGGACAGGAGATTCCAAGTTAGTGTGGATTCGACACTTTTCCACCCTTATCTACAGGAACTTGAAGTTCCTCAAGGCTGTGTTTTGAGTGTCATATTGTTCAGAATCAAAATCAATGCATCACTGAACAACTCCCTCTCACCATTGCAAACGGGCTCTATGTCGATGACTTTCACATCTTATGTCAATCACTGAACGAGGTATATTGTGTGGCAGCTACAGATTGCCCTCAATCATTTACTGAACCGGATCACAGCAAATGGCTTTAACTTCTCTCTCTCTAAAATTGTTTGCATGCACTTTTGCTGCCAACAGGGTATTCACCCTGATCCTGAACTCCATATTGGTGAAGTTGTACTGCCTGTGGTTCCTGAGACAAATTTCTTGGGGCTTATCTTTGACTATAAACTGACCTTTATACTACACATCAAGCAGCTACTGGTCAAATGTGCAAGAGTGATGAACATCCTTTGTGTCATCTCTTCCACCACTTGGGGAGAAGATTGATGTTCAATGCTACAGGTATATCGTGCTCTTAGTTGATTGAAACTCGACTATAGATCACTGGTCTATGGCATTGCCAGGACCTTGGCCTTAAAGATGCTGGACCCTATTCATCATCTAGGACTTCCATTCTGCACTGGGGCTTTCTGCACTTCCCCAGTTCAGAGCTTATACACAGAGTCTCATAAACCTTCTTTTCACCTCTGCTGTTTGCAACTGTCTCTACTTTATGCTTCGAAACTTCGTTCTTTACCAAAGCATCCTACCTGTGGTTGTGTTTTCCTTCCTCGGTGGGCCATACTTTTTCAGAACAGACAATCTGCCATTGCTACTTTTGGCCTTCATATCCAGATGCAGTTGGATGAATTGCATCTGTCCTTTGGATAACACTGTTATAGCCACTGGTCAGCCCATCCTACCATGGCTTCTTGCAGTCCCCAAATGTGACCTATCTTTAAGTCATCTGAGAAAAGCAGACATTCCCGATCGAAAGTACTGTATGTTATTTGCTGAACATCTTTCAAACCATTCTTCCATTCCTATTTATACAAATGATTCAAAATCAGATGACTGTGTGGGCTCTGCCATGGTTTGTTGTGGTTTAGTGGTTGCATGCAGAACCCCTACAGCTTCTGTGTTCACTGTTGAACTGTACGCCATTTCTCTTGCCTGGAGCTAAGCAGTACTCAAATTGCATTATTTATAGTGTCTCGCTAGTTCTCTACCAGCTCTGGAATTGTTCACGTTACTTCACACCCTGTTCTTATCAATATTCAAAACCGACTGGCCCATTTCTCTTTAACATCTAATTCTATCCAGTTTTTCTGGATACTGGGCCGACACCGCACCTAAATCTACCTGCTCTGGCACTATCACTGCTGTGCCTGTTCCATATATGGACTATGATCCTGTATTCAAGGCTTGGCTCAGTGCCAGTTGGCAGTCGTCTTGAAGTGAGCAACATGAAAGAAGCTTTTCCAAATAAAACCTTACATTGGATTTGGGTCATCTTGATTCTGTAAGGATCAGAAAGAGGAAGTTGTTCTAACTAGACTACACATCAGTCACAGTTTTTTAACTCATTGTTTTCTTTTATCTGGAACTGATGCACCAGAGTGTAGTTTGTGTAACATCCAGATCACAATAAACCACATTTTACTTTCTTGTCATCGTTACAATTCACAACGATGACACCATTTTAAACATGTTCTGTCCTGAGGTTTATCCGTAATGTTAGACAGTGTTATTGGCAATAGTGAAACTGTGCACCTTGGAAATGTTCTTAGTTTTTAAAGGCCATTAATCTTTTCAATGCTATTTAAGTTTTTTACTTTATACATTAGACCTTTTTAATCTGATTCTCTTTAAGAATCAAAGTCCATCAGGTTTGATTTGAAATTAGAAAATGGCCATAACATTAAATAACTCGAAACCAGGGTTGGAAAGGCCAACTTCAGGTGACTAACGCTGCTGTTTGAACTTACCTGTCAGTCATCGTGGTGAGTTATAATAATTAAAATTTTGCTACAAGTCTTTCAAAATGTTTATTACTTTACCGTCTGTAATTGGCCATAATGTCAAATATCTTGAAACCAGGACTGGAAAGGCCAACTTCAGGTGACTAATGGTGGTCTTTGAACTTACCTGTTAGTCTTCCTGGCAGGTTATGATGATTACAGTTATGCTACAGAAAGTCCTTTACAACTTGTATTACTGTAGTTTTTCTCTTACAGCTGTAGACTAGATGTAAAAATTGGTTTTAATGCTATTTATATTTTTCTAAACTTTGTTTTGTTTTACCTTAAATTCCTTTTATGAATTTTACTAATTTTACTTTAATTTTATCTTTAGTGGATGTTTGGCACAGATAGCCTCTTTGCTTTGTGCCATAAAACATCAAACCAACTAACCAACAAGTTTCGCAACCTAACCATCTGGCCATGCTGGGCCTGCTATGCAGAAAAGAATAATGAGGATAACAATAGAAAAAGATTTGGATTGCAGCATTTAGTGCACATAATATAAAAAAAGGCATAACTGAAGCAGTTTAAGATGCAGATTATTCATAGAGGACAGAAACAATGAAACCTAGAGGATCAGAAATATAAGGGAGGTAAGAAAAAAAAAAGGCAATGGAACAAGTGTGGCAATATGAAGTATGCAAGAGAACTTAGAAAAACATATGAAGAGTTTTTTAAAGACAATGAAAAGAAAATTAAATTGTGATATGTGCAGTATATTGAATATTCTGTGAAAAAAAGAGAATTAAAATAGTAATAAATAAATGGATAGTATCAGCAAAAAGTAATGGCACTGAATTAAATGGAAATGTATTTAAAAAATCAATATACTGAATGTATTGTACATAATTATATACTCCTTTGTAACAAGTACATTCTTTTCAGAAAAAAAAATCAATGAAATTGTAAATATTGTATATTAAATACAAATAAATCATTCAAACTCCACATTAAATATATATATATATCTGTACAAGCTGTTTTTTTAATGGTTTCAAAGGACAGAATAATAAACATAATGCTCACTAATCCCATTCTTCTAGATCATTAGGCAATGCCTTTATAAGTCCCTGGATTTTTCCTAGAATTATTTCATTGTTGCTGAAGCACTGATCTACACCATATGGAGGTTTAATAACAAGGGCATTTGCAACAGTAAGATTACCAGAGTTGTTGTTAGTATCCTCCACTGGGATTCGATTCTTGTTCAGCCAAGTCTTGAGTTTCATTTTCTGCCTCAGAAGTTCTTCTGTTGAAACTTCTATTGTCTTGGGAAGAAACAGCTTGTCCAACATGGCTTTAAAAATGGGTTGGTCATTAACTATATTTATTGACTCAACAGTATGCCCCATCACCATGGTAAGTGAGACAGGTATGTCACCCTCAAAATGTACCAGAACAATGCTATTGAAAATAAAAAAAACTATTATTAAGAAACACATAAAAATACTTTGAATTAAACCATAAATGTAATTTTCTACCAAGTTTCTCCAATCATCCAGATACATTTTCTAACTGTTTGGTAATTATACACTGTTAGTAAATATATCTATCCTAACATCCTCTTCTTCAGTAAGCTTTAGCAAAAATTTTATTTTTACATTTCAAAGGTGATTTCAAAAAGCTAGGAAGCAGGTTTACTGTTTCAATTTGAAAATGCAAACCTATAAGTTACTCATCTATTTTCATAAGTATATTAAAATAACAAAAGTGTTTCACTATTAAAATACAGGAAAAGCTGCAAAATGTTTTCTTAATTCCAAATGTGTGAGGAATGAATTAAGTATCTATTCCTTTCCAGCTTTGTGATACTTTTATTCACATCTTTGTTTGGCTTGACATAAATTCAACTTCAAATTTTTAGCTTGCCCAGTTATCACTTTATAATGTGAATTGCATTATAAAATAACTCATGATGTAAAAATATCCTTTTTAACATATTCACATATAACAAAATAAATCTTACTTCCTTTGCAGCTTTTATAAATGCTACATTTTTTATACATCTTAATGATAAATAATATATAATTGTGTAGAATTATAACTTATCTCACAATGTTAGTCTGTTTCAATTCACAATTTTTTTCCTTTTTTAATAAAAATAGCATTACTTAATTTAAAATGTTAATCATATTAATGAATATACATTTTATAAATTAAACAATTTTCAAAATACCTACATACCAATGAGGCCTACAGATACAAAATCAGTCAGTAAGTGCATACTTTTCCACTTATTTTTGATATATTACTAAATATTTTTTAATTCTGAGAGCAACAAAACACAAGTTACATTATTTCTATATTGGTATGCTATAAACTACTGCTTTTCATAGCTGGACAATTAGTTGTATTATCTATGAGCATCAATTACATTGATTAGTGTCATGTAAAATAATCAAATTATTGAAATTCCTATCTCAACTGGTAGTGCTTTCAAATTTTCATTTTTTCATTATTATTTTAACTTCATTTAAGATACTGTGATAGATTGTTAAGGTTGAACAGCTACATTCAGTTAACCATGAAATGGGTGGCAACTGCCTATTTGGGAATCATTTGTAGAAATGTATGATCACTATACAACATGCTGATTCACCTCAAGTGTAGAGGATAATGTTTTGAAAGTCTTTCATCTCTATTATAATTTCAAATTACACCTGAAGTTAACACAACAAAATGTTTTACATGTACAAAGGACATATTGTGCAATATTATTATTTTGGGCTATGAAAGTTTTTGAAAATCATTACATTTTTGTTATTTTAAGATCTAAAATTTGTATGAAGAAATAAAACTGCTGGGTAAATATCATGATAAATCTTCCATAGACAAACGTAAATACTAAAAAAATCTTACATTTACAGATAAACATAGTTTTTGTACAGCTCAATTTTAAATAATAGAAATTTAAAGTAGCAAAAATCAATTTTTCACAATATGCTTTTCCCTCTTATAGTTATCTTTCAAAGTTTAATCAAACTGAAGAGCAACATCATAATTTTGTCTTAAAAACAATATTACGTGTTTACAAGTACCAATTCACTTTTTCAGTTTGAACGAAAAACTTCAGTATAAGCTAATATTAATAATATGTCATAAACAAAGTTTGTCTAAAAATTTACGAATGTTATTCGTTTTCTTAATATTATAACAGTAGAAGTAGAATTATTCAGCAACTTAACATAACGCTCGGAATAACAAAGTATCTTTCAGTTTCACGGAGAAAATCATAAGACGAACTTTTTAAGAAGCAAGACTCAGAAATGAAACGCAAATAAACTATACTAAAAACGCAACTCACTTTTCTGATACGGGATCTATAGTCTTAACCCATCCTGAATGACACTTTTTATCAGACGTATAAACTTCAACTCGTTTATGTACATAACTTAATAACTTGAGAGGGTCATTTTGGAAAACTTTATGAGTTTCACTTTTAGTACGACTGTTGTCAAAATTATCTTCTTCACCGTCTCTTTTCACAATATCAGCCATTTTGTTGCAGTTGATTATTAGTTTTTCCCTCAATAGATGTCAGGCCCACATAATAACAATTTTAAAAATTGAACTAGTTAAATTGTTATTTTGAATTTCACGCAAAGCTACACGAGGGCTATTTGCGCTAGCCGTCCCTAATTTAGCAGTTTAAGACTGGAGAGAAGGCAGCTAGTCATCATCACCTACCACCAACTCTTGGGCTACCAACGAAAAGTGAGATTGATCGTCAAAATATATCAAACAACATCAGTATCTTAAATACACGAAAGCAGGAAAATGCACAGAAGAAAATAAACTGTTTTTACTATAAGAAACTAAGTTAAGAAAGAATCACTAAGAAGATTTCATTGAAAATCTGTGAATATCGTAAAGTATACATAATGTTGCCATCAGAGTTACAGTTGTTAGTGCTGTTTATTAAACCGGTTTTGAAGAAATAATTTATTCTTGTTTTTGAAATGGCATAAGGTATATGTTATTATTTTAATACGACGGTTCCGCATGTGTAATTCAGAACAAATATCGTCACCTGCTGCTGAGTCACAACATTAGCTAAGGGGCAGATGATGGAAAATACGCCAGGTGGCTGGTAGATAGGGCTTAACAGTGTAATAGATGTCAGAATATGTGCAATAAGCTAAAATAAAATTGTGATATTTGTATTTTATTAACAATCTAAAACTAACTATACATAACAGGTATACTACGGAAATTATATTTTTTCTTATTGTTTATTTGTTTTTCGCGCAAGGCTTATTCTGCTATAGCTGTCCCTAGTTTTGCAGTGTAAGACTAGAGACAGAGATAAGGCATCTAGTCATCACCATCCATCGCCATCTCTTACCAATAAGCAATATTTATGCATTTTCTAACTAATAGTGTGGTGTTAAATGTTATAGTGCTGGAGACATACTGAGATGTTTGTCACACGTATGTCGTCATCAACATCAGATTAAAATAACTCGTATTTTAATGTCTGTTTGTAGATTTCAAGTGTGATTCCAGAACGCTTATAGTAGTATTACACCCCTGTTTCTAACAATATAGTATTAAACGTCTGAAAATTATAACGGGTAAAAAATATAAGCCTTATTTTACAAACTTGCATAAACATGCCATGGTGTTAAACGTCGTGTTTGTAAGGTGTGCAAAGTTACTTTTATTCCAAAACACCGACGTTGTTATTACAATAATATTAAATTTTCACTTATTTATTAGAAGTATATGTGTAATAAGTATAGCTATTCGTGGAGACGTTATAATATGACGGTCAGTCATCCTGTTCTTTTTGTTTATAAATGGTGAATTATGTTGACTAGCTGCCTTTCTTCTTGTCTTTCACTTCAAAATTAAGGATGATTAGCGAAGAAAGTCCTTAAACAGTTTTGCGGAAAATTCAACAAATAAATTAACAAGTGTCTCCCATCTCGTACACTGGCTATTTCTCTGGAAGCTTTTTTACCTTTTTTTTTTTTTCTACTTATCCTGACACAAGTGCATGTTCACCTAAATTTTGTACGTTAACAGTAGGCTCTGGATACACTCCATAAATTACTTTATCGCTTCATGTCGGCTACTATTAAGAAGTTGTTGTTGTTGTAGTGCTTTTCGGCCAGAGTATCCCACAGTACTCCGGCCCTTTTTCATGTATTGTCTTAATTTGCCTTTTTTTTTTTCCTTTATCGATTTATTATTCTTCCTCTTTTATTCAATTTTTATTTATTTATTTTATTCACTTTTATTTTATTTTTATTTTTTTCACTTTTATTTTATTTTTATTTTTATTTTTTTTTCACTTTTATTTTATTTTTATTTTTATTTTTTTTCACTTTTATTCGTATATATGTATATATATTTTTCCCTTTTTCCATATACATTTGTCGGAAAAATAAAATAATAATATAATAAAATAAAATTTAAAAAAAAATGAAAACAAGAATAAATAATACTAGTTTTAAGCGTCTAGTGCATGGTGGCCAGCTTGATTTATATTTCTTAAATATATATTTATAGGAGAGAGGTACTATGTTCATCATGTACGTAGTATCTGTCGAGATCACACATTAACTCATTTTTATGCGAATTCTTATTAAAATAATTTAGTGCATTATGCAAATTACTTTATCCTGTACTATCTAGTTTGTTTTGAATTTCGCACAAAGCTACACGAGAGCTATCTGCGCTAGCCGTCCCTAATTTAGCAGTGTAACACTAGAGGGAAAGGAGCTAGTCATCACCGCCCACCACCAACTCTTGGGCTACTCTTTTACTTACGAATAGTGGAATTGACCGTCACATTATAACGCCCCCACGGCTGAAAGGGCGAGCATGTTTGGTGTGACGGGGATTCGAACCCGCGACCCTCCGAATACGAATCGAGTGCCTTAACCACCTGGCCATACTATTTAATAAACAATGCTTTGTTATGCATCTCAGAACGGTTTCTCGTCATCAAGAATGCTTCACTATATTCAGCACTTCATTGTTATTATTATTATATTTAAGCCTGAATACCTATAGAGTGTATTAATATACAGAAGCCTATCCTCTATAATCTGTAAACAGTATCTATTTTATATTCTAGAAAAATATCCAAATTTAGGCTAAAAGTTTGTGCTTGAAAGAAAACCTTAGAGCCATTCTGTGAACCGCTATGTCGTAGCTGAAAACTTAATTAAATGAAACTCATGGTGTATACATAGTCTGTGTTTAGTTGTGGAGCATATTGTACGGGAATGGTGAGAAAAGCAAAGGTTAACAAGTTTCTTGTCTTTGCTTTTTTGTAATTATTTTCACCAATATATCTAGTCTGTATTTAAGTAGTCGTATTTTACTTACGTTGTGTAAATAGTAACGGGAATGTAACTTGGAAGTCTTGCGGCTAATCTTAATACTCTGTTGGTATCATAATTTGTTGTTGTTGTTTGTTTTTTATTGTGTTATCTGACATATCTACTTGACAGCCATATTCATATTTTTAAAATAGTTTTAGTTTTAAATATTTTGTTTTTGTCAGCTACAAGTCTGAAGTAATTAATACATTTATGGATGATTTCATGTGTTTTCTTCATACACTCTGCCCATGTGAGTGTTTTGTCAAATGTAACAAGAAATTTGGCTTTAGAACATAGTTTAAGTTCCACATTACATAAATCTAGTTTTACTTTTTCTTTTTAAAATATTTATCCAAGCTACTTTGAAATACTGTACCTAGAGCTTTAATGGGGTTTGGCATAGCCCACCAAACATTAAACCAATCATTAACTGTGTTAAGCGATTTTTGAACACGGACCATCGTTATCAGCTGATTTATTTTTATACACACTTTGATAGCAATGTCATCAGCGTAGTGTAAAAACTATGTGTATATTGGGTCTGAGAAAGGTATGTTATTTACAAATATGTTGTAAAGAAGTAGCGAGAAAAGTGATCTCTGCAGGACTTCTGCTATAATGTTTATTATTTTTGAAAATATGATATTTATTGTATCAACTGCAGTGCGTTCAGTTAAGACGTTTGGTATCCATTTAATTATAGCACTCTTAATGTTCAATGAATGCTGGCTTTATCTGATGACTTTCTACCACATACTGTCAAAAGCTATACAAACATAAAAAAAACAAAAAAACTCTTATGGTGGCTAGATTATTGTTGAATGATTTAATAACCGATTCCACGAGTCGTGTTAAATGATCTATGGTCTGTTTTTGTCTTGCACGTTTGAAAGAAAGCTGGTTTCTTCACAGAAATACAAGATGTTTTTGCTATAATTCTTTCAACCAGTTTACCTAAATAACTAAGCAAACTGATTGGTCTGAAGTTTTCATAATTAAAGTTATTGGCTGCATAATTTTTAGGAATAACTGTGATAAATGTTTTTTGTTTATTTTTAAGTATATGTAAAGTAACCTATTAGTAGTTACAGATATAAGAAATGAATTAAATGTTTAACTAGAGGAGTTGATGCTTTGTGAAGAATCCCCCAGTGAGACAGCGAGAAGTCTTCGAATTTACAACGCTAAGATCGGGGGTTCGATTTCCCCTGGAGGGCAGAGCAGATAGTCTGTTGTGGCTTTGCTATACGAAAACACATCTAAACACTCCTTAAGAATAATGATTCTGTTACCGTCATGTATAGGAGCTGAATTTTTAGTGTTTTTATATTAATATGCTCCCCAGTAATACAGCGGTATGTCTGCGGACTTGCAATGCTAGAATTCGGGTTTCGATGCCCGTGGTAGGCAGAGCATAGATAACCCATTGTTTAGTTTTATGTTCAATTACAAATAAACGAATAAACTATATTAATCTTTAGTTCACCTTTACAGACTTTTCGAATTGCAATAGCCTCACTATTGACAAATTTATTGATGATTAAAGTGTCGACTGGAAACCTTGGTTTACATAATTCTCGTTATTCTTTCACACATTTTTCAACTGTTTTGAGGTTGTTCTGGTAAAGTTTGAGGAATTTAAGTCCTGAAAGGATTCTTCTTAGTAATCCTTTTAAAGATTCGCTCACTCGGCTTCACTTTTAGCTGTAATATTGTCGTATTTAATGTGATGGAACATTTGCTATTATTTGTTTGTTTTTTCAGATCTAAATGATTTGAAGTATTTTCCAAAACTTTTTAGGATTATCATGGCTATTGTAAAAGTCTAACCACTTAGTTTCTTTGAATATTTTTACGTTTCGTTTTATCTGTGCACGTACTTTACTAATTTTAGGTTTCAGGGAAGTGTCCTATGTAGTTATTAGTAATTGCCCGAGGCGTTTACTTTCCAAGATAAGTAGATGTATTTCCGGCGTAAATTTCCAGTGATTGCTGTGATGGGCTCTACAAGATGTGGGAATTACTTTTTCTGTAACTTTACTGTGGCTAGTGTAAGTTGATCAGCATAGTTATTTCCTATGTTTGTGGTTACTGTAGAGGAGGGGAGTATCAACATAGGTATTAAACTCCTTCCAGTTAGCATCTGCGTAGTTATAAACTGCTGGGAGGTCTGATACTGGATGTAGTAAATTTGATTATAATTTTCACTGTGTCGGTATTTGGGTATTGATGTTGTTAAATACCCAGGAGGGTCAGGTACATTTGACCTCTTCCTCCCTCCCGAACGATTATAGCGTCTGTCTTTAGGGTTTTTTTTTTTGTTGTTTTTTTTTAAGCTTTGGGCCAGAGTAAAAGTATAACATCATACTCAGGCCCATTTCAGGGCTGTTTGATTATAGTGTAAGTTGTTTGGTTTGGTTTGAATTCCGCGCAAAACTACACGAGGGCTATATGCGCTAGCCATTCCTAACTTAGCAGTGTAAGGCTTGAGTGAAGGTAGCCCATCGTCAACACTTTGGCTATTCTTTTATCAACGAATAGTAGGATTAACCGTCACATTATAACGCCCCCACGGCTGAAGCATGTTTGGTGTGACGTGGATTTGAACCCGCGACCCTCGGATTACGAGTTGAGTGCCTTAACCACCTGGCCATGCTGGGCTGTGTTTTAGTGTTAAAAACCCCTTTTTACACGTTTAGACTCGTCTTGAGTCTGTTCTTTGCACCGTGGCGGTGTGACCTTGACTTAAAGTTCGCCAAGCTTGTATCCGGGTCAGATGTCTGCTGGGTAACTTTTCCCAAGTATTGCCACTGACCAATGCAATCCAGTGCTTACCTCTAACGCTTTTGTAATTTTACATAAGCTGTTAACAGTTTCATTTAAACTTTTATCAACAAAGATATGTGATTATTAATCAGAAATACGGAATACTTAATTCGCTTTAATAATATTTTAATACTGTCTCCCGTTAGGTAAGCACCAAGTTTACGAACTAGAAAACTAAAATTCGGGACTCGATTCCCCGCAATGTATACAACAGATAGCCTAAAATATATATTCTAATTTTATTATAATCGGTTTTGGTTTGGTTTGTTTTTAATTTCGCGCGAAGCTACTCGAGGAGTATCTTCGCTACCTGTCTCTAATTTAGCAGTGTAAGACTGGAGGAAAGGCAGCTAGTCATCACTACCCACCACCAACACTTGACAAACTCTTTTACCAACGACTAGTGGGATTGACCATAACCGTATAACGCCCCACGGCTGAAAGAACGAGCATGTTTGGTGTGACGGGGATTTCAACCCATGATCCTCGGATTACGAGTCGAGTGCCTTAATCACCTGGCCATGCCGGGCCGTAGTGTAAATAAAACGGGAAGTGATGACTAGAAATTTCATAGTGGACTTTAAAATCCCTAGATTGTGGAAATGATGAGATAGGTATAAAATATAATTATAGTGTAAAAGATGGATACTATACTATAAATCTAGTGTAAATGATGTACAGGCAAGAACTAACATCTTGCAATATATAAAACTATTCAATCATAATTGAGTTTAATGGTCGACTCCTTATATCGTAGTTCTGACGTAGTCGCGGGGCGGCAGCACAATCGGGAGGGTTCAAGCGCCATATTTGTCTGTGCATTTGTCTAGTTATTTTCGGTGTTTGACAGTGTCAGTTTAACAGAAAACAACAGTATGTCGCAAACAGAATGTTGTGTTCCTTTGTGCAAAGATTGTGGTGGGCTCAGAATTCTGACTAATACGAGTAAGGAAAGAGAGAGTGTACAAAAAACGCAGGATTCTGGCCATCAGAAGAACTGATCCTTAGGCCAAGTTTCGTGTGTGGGAGCCTGAACCAAGTTGTGTTGTGTTGTGTGCCATGATCACTTCGTACTTACAGATTACTACAATGAAAGATCTTTTGGTAATTATCATTCAAGTATAAAAAAAATGACACCTACTACTTCTCCCTTCTACCTCAACCATCACCACTACAGGGGCCAAGGAACACACACATACATACATCCACACACTCACACCACCTGCCACCATCTATTAAGTTTTTTGTTTTGTTTTGTTTTTTTTGCTTGTAGAGCTTTTATGATTTCATATGAACCCAATGTTGTCAATGTTTAAAAGTATGACAAGTTGTACATCATAACATGTACATGTACAAGTGGATTGTAGTGATACATATTCGCTGAACAAAACGCCTGAATCGGACTGCAACAGTGATGTCAAGCCAGAGTTCATCAGGATGTTCACATTCAATCCAGAAATGCTTTGTTTGTTTTGGAATTTTGCACAAAGCTACTCGAGGGCTATCTGTGCTAGCCGTCCCTAATTTAGCAGTGTAAGACTAGAGGGAAGGCAGCTAGTCATCACCACCCACCGCCAACTTTTACCAACGAATAGTGGGATTGACCGTCACATTATACACCCCCCACGGCTGGGAGGGCGAGCATGTTTAGCGCGACGCGGGCACGAACCCACGCCCCTCGGATTACGAGTCGCACGCCTTACGCGCTTGGCCATGCCGGGCCCTCCAGAAATGCATGGAATGCGAGGTATGATAACTTCAAAGCTATGCACACTATGATATCTTCCTCGTGACATACAATTTCTGCTCAATATGATATATCTTTGTAACTTATAACTATGTAAGCATAATTTGTCCCCGGCATGCTACAATGAATTAATCATTTTCGTAATTAAAATACTCATCTATGACAAATCCCTAGCCTTAGTAAACATAAAAATCAAGGAATGTCACAAGCTCACTATCACCATAAAACTGACATTTTGTTTCGTTATGCGCCTACCCTGTACTTGTTTTTTTAGGCATAGATGGCATTGAAATCAATAACAAGGCCTATACTATCGCCCATTTAAAAGTTCATGATTAACTTGAGAAAAAGAAAATTTATTGTAATATACAAATGCAAAACACACAATGTATTTACATTTTAGTTATTTCATGTTCCTAAATAAGTTACATACGACATATAAGGACCAAACGTTGTGTATTTACTCGCTAATAGCCCACGTCCAGAGAAGGCAACAACAAACAAGATGAAAGACCCTGACGATTGTGCTGCCATCGTGCGAATGCGGAAACGCGCTAGTTACGAGCTTCCCATTGATCCTGTTTTTTGCCTATTAGAACTCTAGTACACTTTGTGTCTGTGCTGTTATGTAGGAATGATGCAAATTTCATCTCTACTATCTTGTTTACATTGTTTTCGAATAATTGATATTAACCATCTCTGTATTTACAACCTTTTTGAAAAGTTTTTCTTTACTTGTATAATACACACAAAAAAGATTGTGCAAAATAAAAATAAAATAAAGCAAGAACCACACATACATATATAAAGCAAAAAAATGTCACTAAAATTAAAACATGGAATTCTGACGAGAATAGTAGCATTTAAGAAAGAAACCATGAATAATTCAGTTACATTGTCTTTGGGTTCGTGATAGTGCCTATACTGCAAAAGAGAGAGATAAAGCTAGACTTAATGGTATAACCAGAGATAATTTCTGAGCTTTTTGTCTGTAAAAATAATCAATCTTCTCAAACGTATGAATGATGCTTTTAATATCCATCTTGTTTGATTTTTATCCATCTCTCTTCAATGTTTTTTATTGGCAAATTATTCCTTTAAAACTGTTGAATCATCTTCTACCTGCCAATTTCGCATTTCAAAAGTTTTTGATCGCCTCTATTTTGCACTTAATTCTGTTTTAATCAAGTCATATGTTTGTTATTCAACGAATATGAGGTATCCTTACACAAAACCAAGTTTTTGAATGTAAATATATTATAAGAATCTCATGTGTTCGTAATAACTTTGATTATGCTAGTTTTATATTACTCATTATTTTCTTCTTGGTCTGAGTACACAAGTACTGTT